>NW_025964001.1:4366055-4993555 GCF_023055435.1 Haliotis rufescens | reverse complement strand
AAAAACAACAGTTGTTCAATTATCTTAATAAAAATATTTAAAAAAGGAGCCCAGAAAATCTCTTCATTTTCAGATTTCCTGATACTGCAACAATCTAGACTTGCCAAACATTTTAGACTTGCGTGGGCTGTTTTTTATTTATTTGTATCAGGGTCTGTAAGACAGACAACCAGGGGTCCTTAGCATAAGAAAATGAATTTCATATCAATAATGATTCTATTCCAAGTTCACTGCTTTAAAGTTTGGATCCAAGCCAACTATTTCACAATAAATATGATTTCGTCATTTAGCCCTCAGATCGACAAGGACGCTCACTTCAATCGTACGTGGGGCGGTCGGGTAGCCTAGTGGTTAAAGCGTTCGCTTGTCACGCCGAAGACCCGGGTTCGAATCCCGACATGGGTACAATGTGTGAAGCCCATTTCTGGTGTCCCCCGCCGTGATATTGCAGGAATATTGCTAAAAGCGGCGTAAAACCATACTCACTCACTCAATCGTACGTTTTGTCTATACGACATTCAGTGCACCTTGACGATTCGGGGTCAGAGATGGTCCCCAGCATCGCAGGTTTGTCGATAAAATCCCAATAAGGTGTGATGTGGCGCGTGCATGTGTCGTCTGTGTGTGTGTGTGGTTGCTTGTACTTTCCCGGACTAATATCGCTGTTATTGTGTTAGGCCATGGAGATACCACGCCGCATCATAACATGAATACCCCACTCAGACACAGTATGCTGACCCCGATCCGACCAGCCCCTGTTTTATTCCCTTACTGTCGAGCGCCAGACATGGTAACAACAAGTACAATTATTTGGTATGAGGTAACTGGGGATCGAACCATGGACGTTACCAATGTCCAGGTTTAAAAAAAACACGAATGACCCAGGAAAACATTGGTTGACCAATGTCAGCTCATGTTATCTCAGGTGCGGTCGGGTAGCCTAGTGGTGAAAGCGTTCGCTCGTCAAGCCGAAGACCCGGGTTCGATTCCCGACATCGGTACAATGTGTGAAGCCCATTTCTGGTGTCCCCCGCCGTGATATTGCTGGAATATTGCTAAAAGCGGCGTGAAACCATATTCACTCACTCACTCATGTTATCTCATGCAGATACGTCATGCTTCGGTGGACTGTACACAAGGGTGTGGTACTCTAGTTAACAGCCTCCAAGTGACGTCATCATACAGTCATGAATAAAAACATTTTAATAAATATGATTAACTACGTATTGAAAGACTTAACTATATCAGATGAATTTAACTTCGGTTGTCGATATAAATACTTTCGAATCAATTATGCACCTTTGATGATGATTTTGCATCTCTGTTTAATGCTGTACACGTTACTTGAACCGTGCTGTCGTTTTACATGCACTAATAGAAAAGGTACAATGGCAGCTTTGTAAAGAAATTAAACTCTTTACCTCTCATAAATTGCTTGTTACAGCAATACACAAGACTGTTGTGTTTCTACTTCTCCAAGCAGACCTTTATTCTATCTGGGGGCACGGGTGGCCAAGTCGTCTAAGGCGCCGAGATTCGCTGTGCAGAGTTGCGTTCCTTGGGCGCGCCAGAAACCTAGGATTGTTGGTTCGAATCCCGATTCGGCCCGATCATGTTTCTAGGTTTGTCAGCACCATACCCGTGCTCGTGGGTTTCACCGAAGTGGTAAACGTATGAGACCTGCAACACTTCGGGCTTTCCTCCCACATTAAGCTGACACGCCGCGATATAATTGTAATACTGTTAAAAGCGACGTTGAACACAACTCACACACTCACTCTTTATTGTATCTAAGATTGCATTTTATGGGGTTTACCATTTCGCATTTCGGGTAATGCGGTAGCCACGCTTGACTCAAATTGAAGTAATCGAACGCACGTGTTGTCAACCTGCCAGGCGTGGCCTTGACTCGATTATTTACACGGTAGCTCGCTGATTGTGGCGCTAAACAACACCCACTCACAAACCCGATCAGTCTTTCATCATGGATGCAAATACGGGTATGTGTGATGACGTATAGGGACCCGTGAAGATCCGGGGTAGAATAGGCCTTCAGCAACCCATGCTTGCCGTAAAAGGCGACTATGCTTGTCGTAAGAGGCGACTAACGGGATCGGGTGGTCAGGCTCGCTGACTTGGTTGATGCATGTCATCGATCCCAATTGCGTGGATCGATGCTCATGATGCCTATCACTGGATTGTCTGGTCCAGACTGGATTATTTACAGACCGCCGTCATGTAGCTTGTATATTGCTGAGTGCGGCGTTAAACAACAAACAAACAAACTTATGGGAGGCGTACCTGAGAACATGGGAAGTATCCAGAGTGGTGTATACAAGCCGGGGGACTGACGAGCTCCGCGTGAGGCCTATACCACGCACTGGTGACCCACCCATGCTTGAACACGGGGAGAACAAACAAGTCAGTTTTACACTTCTTTCTGGAATCAGTAACAAAAGGCCAACCAAGTATAGGTGTCTAATTGCAATCTCTGATATCAGGATATAGACCACGGGCCACTGGACTGCACCCTTCTCATTTACCCTCCTTGTCGCGAGAGCCGATAAAACTGTGGATCGGATGGTTACAACGATTGACCTGTCTGTGTGTCATCGTACCCTAGCGGCCAGGATCATTCTCATGACGTCATGTTGCCCAGATCATTTGCAGACCTTCGTGGTATAGCTAGAATGTTGATGACTGCGACGCAATCCACTAAATGACTCACTTCCGTGTGAGCAAGTAATTTGTTTACACAAATCTCCCCCTACCACCACCCCCCCCCCCCCCCCCCCCCCCCCCCACCCCCACACACACACCTAAAAATAGTAAACAAAAGAAACCAAAAAAGTCACAGTAGACAAGGATAAAGGGGCCAAGAATCATGTGTTAATTGTTGAGCCGAAGATGACGTTTATTTTACCGCTGAAGCTTTAATGTTAAATCCTGCGTTGTTCTTTCGAGTGAATATCTTGATGTAATAACGCAAACAAATCGGTCACTCGATTACGTCTGTGACCATAACATATTAAACATTGTGATGGAATAGTGTGTGGGATCCATTGAAGCGCTCGGAAACATTTTGTAAATGTCAGGCGTGTAAGAGTTGTCTCCCATTTCGGTTTTGGACGCTCCCAGTGTCTCTTCACACTCGGTCTACACACTTGAAACCGTCTTAATACCAGGCAGGAACAATCACTGTTAATATCGTGTTTTCTGTCATTTGCTGAAATTCAAGTGAGTATGCAGAGACCTTCACACAGTACTTAGCAACAGAAGAGCCCTGCAATGAGGTAAATGACGACTTTGTGAGAGAGATTTTAAACCTCTTTGAGTAATATTCCAGCAATAAAACAGCGGGGGTCATACCGGGGGACGTACCAAAGTGGCATATAAAACACGGATCTCGAATGTGATGTACAATTTAACCCAGGCCCCAGACTAGGGACTGTCTGTTACCACTCACCCCCTGCTTCCTTGTGGTCATGTGATGCTACCCTCACCACGGGCAGCAATTACAGCCACTAACATGACTGAGTGGCCCATAACGTGTGTGTTCTTTAACCCCGAGTCAGCATTATTCAAACTGTATCACAGCCAGGTCTCTCACTCTGGCCGTCCACTCCCATTGTTGGGACCAATTCTGACCCGGAATCCCCGACAGAGTTAAGCACTAACGTCAGTGTTTGACATTTTCACTTATCTGGCATTGTGACTACCCCTGACCACGGTGTCTACCCCTGACCACGGTGCCCCTGACCATGGTGTCTACCCCTGACCATGGTGTCTACCCCTGAGCATGGTGTCTACCCCTGACCAGTGTCTACCCCTGACCATGGTGTCTACCCCTGACCATGGTGTCTACCCCTGAGCATGGTGTCTACCCCTGACCAGTGTCTACCCCTGACCACGGTGTCTACCCCTGACCATGGTGTCTACCCCTGAGCATGGTGTCTACCCCTGACCACGGTGTCTACCCCTGAGCATGGTGTCTACCCCTGACCAGTGTCTACCCCTGAGCGTGATGTCTACTCCTGAGCATGGTGTCTACCCCTGACCACGGTGTCTACCCCTGACCACGGTGTCTACCCCTGACCACGGTGTCTACCCCTGAGCATGGTGTCTACCCCTGACCAGTGTCTACCCCTGAGCGTGATGTCTACCCCTGAGCATGGTGTCTACTCCTGACCACGGTGTCTACCCCTGACCACGGTCTCTGCCCCTGACCACGGTGTCTACCCCTGACCACGGTGTCTACCCCTGACCACGGTGTCTACCCCTGAGCATGGTGTCTACCCCTGAGCATGGTGCCTACCCCTGAGCATGGTGTCTACCCCTGACCATGGTGTCTACCCCTGAGCATGGTGTCTGCCCCTGACCACAGTGTCTACCCCTGACCACGGTGTCTACCCCTGACCACGGTGTCTACCCCTGACCACGGTGTCTACCCCTGAGCATGGTGTCTTCCCCTGAGCAGTGTCTTCCCCTGAGCATGATGTCTACCCCTGAGCACGGTGTCTACCCCTGAGCATGGTGTCTACCCCTGAGCATGGTGCCTACCCCTGAGCATGGTGTCTACCCCTGAGCATGGTGTCTACCCCTGAGCATGGTGTCTACCCCTGACCAGTGTCTACCCCTGAGCATGATGTCTACCCCTGAGCATGGTGTCTACCCCTGACGACGGTGTCTACCACTGAGCATGGTGTCTACCCCTGAGCATGGTGTCTCCCCCTGAGCATGGTGTCACCCCTGACCACGGTGTCTACCCCTGACCAAAGTGAAAGCCCCTGACCACAGTGTCTACCCCTGACCACAGTGTCTACCCCTGACCACAGTGTCTACCTCTGACCATGGTGTCATGGTGTCTACCCCTGACCATGGTGTCTACCCCTGACCACAGTGTCTACCCCTGAGCATGGTGTCTTCACCTGAGCATGGCGTCTACACCTGAGCATGGCGTCTACCCCTGACCACAGTGTCTCCCCCCGACCACGGTGTCTACCCCTGACCACGGTGTCTATGCCTGACCACGGTGTCTACCCCTGACAATGGTTTCATGTTGTCTTCCCCTGATCATCGTGTCCACTACTGACCATGGTGTCTACCCCTGACCACAGTGTCTCCCCCTGATCACTGTGTCTACCCCTGACAATGGTGTCATTGTGTCTTCCCCTGACCATCGTGCCCACTACTGATCATGGTGTCATGGTGTCTTCCCCTGACCACCGTGCCCACTACTGACCATGGTGTCATTGTGTCTTCCCCTGACCATCGTGCCCATTACTGACCATGGTGTCATGGTGTCTTCCCCTGACCATCGTGCCCACTACTGATCATGGTGTCATGGTGTCTTCCCCTTACCATCGTCTCCACTACTGACCATGGTGCCATGATGTCTAACCCTGACCATCGTGCCCAGGACTGACCATGGTGTCTACCCCTGACCATCATGCCTACTACTGATCATGGTGTCATGGTGTCTACCCCTGACCATCGTGCCCACGACTGACCATGGTGTCTACCCCTGACCATCATGCCTACTACTGATCATGGTGTCATCGTGTCTTCCCCTGACCATCGTGCCCACTACTGACCATGGTGTCATGGTGTCGTCCCCTGACCATCATGTCCATTACTGATCATGGTGTCTTCCCCTGACCATCGTGCCCACTACTGACCATGGTGTCATGGTGTCTACCCCTGACCATCGTGCCCACTACTGATCATGCTGTCATGGTGTCTTCCCTTGACCATCGTGCCCACTACTGATCATGGTGTCATGTTGTCTTCCCCTGACCATCGTGCCCACTACTGATCATGGTGTCATGGTGTCTTCCCCTGACCATTGTGCCCACTACTGACCATGGTGTCATTGTGTCTTCCCCTGACCATCGTGCCCACTACTGATCATGGTGTCATTGTGTCTTCCCCTGACCATCGTGCCCACTACTGACAATGGTGCCATGATGTCTAGCCCTGACCATCGTGCCAACAACTGACCATGGTGTCATGGTGTCTTCCCCTGACCATCGTGCCCACAACTGATCATCATGTTATTGTGTCTTCCCCTGACCATTGTGCCCACAACTGATCATGGTGTCATTGTGTCTTCCCCTGACCATCGTGCCCACAACTGATCATGGTGTCATTGTGTCTTCCCCTGACCATCGTGCCCAGAACTGCTCATGGTGTCATTGTGTCTTCCCCTGACCATCGTGTCCATTACTGACCATGGTGTCATTGTGTCTTCCCCTGACCATCGTGCCCACTACTGATCATGGTGTCATGGTGTCTTCCCCTGACCAAAGTGCCCACAACTGATCATGGTGTCATGGTGTCTTCCCCTGACCATCGTGCCCACAACTGATCATCATGTCATTGTGTCTTCCCCTGAACATTGTGCCCACAACTGATCATGGTGTCATTGTGTCTTCCCCTGACCATTGTGCCCACTACTGACCATGGTGTCATTGTGTCTTCCCCTGACCATCGTGCCCACTACTGATCATGGTGTCATTGTGTCTTCCCCTGACCATCGTGCCCACTACTGACAATGGTGCCATGATGTCTAGCCCTGACCATCGTGCCAACAACTGACCATGGTGTCATGGTGTCTTCCCCTGACCATCGTGCCCACAACTGATCATCATGTTATTGTGTCTTCCCCTGACCATTGTGCCCACAACTGATCATGGTGTCATTGTGTCTTCCCCTGACCATCGTGCCCAGAACTGCTAATGGTGTCATTGTGTCTTCCCCTGACCATCGTGTCCATTACTGACCATGGTGTCATTGTGTCTTCCCCTGACCATCGTGCCCACTACTGATCATGGTGTCATGGTGTCTTCCCCTGACCAAAGTGCCCACAACTGATCATGGTGTCATGGTGTCTTCCCCTGACCATCGTGCCCACAACTGATCATCATGTCATTGTGTCTTCCCCTGAACATTGTGCCCACAACTGATCATGGTGTCATTGTGTCTTCCCCTGACCATCGCGCCCCCTACTGACCATGGTGTCATGGTGTCTTCCCCTTACCATCGTGCCCACTACTGATCATGGTGTCATTGTGTCTTCCCCTGACCATCGTGCCCACTACTGATCATCATATCATTGTGTCTTCCCCTGACCATCGTGCCCACTACTGATCATCATGTCATTGTGTCTTCCCCTGACCATCGTGCCCACAACTAATCATGGTGTCATTGTGTCTTCCCCTGACCATCGTGCCCACAACTGATCATCCTGCCATTGTGTCTTCCCCTGACCATCGTGCCCACTACTGATCATGGTGTCATGGTGTCTTCCCCTGACCAAAGTGCCCACAACTGATCATGGTGTCATGGTGTCTTCCCCTGACCATCGTGCCCACAACTGATCATCATGTCATGTTGTCTTCCCCTGACCATCGTGCCCACTACTGATCATGGTGTCATTGTGTCTTCCCCTGACCATTGTGCCCACTACTGACCATGGTGTCATTGTGTCTTCCCCTGACCATCGTGCCCACTACTGATCATGGTGTCATTGTGTCTTCCCCTGACCATCGTGCCCACTACTGACAATGGTGCCATGATGTCTAGCCCTGACCATCGTGCCAACAACTGACCATGGTGTCATGGTGTCTTCCCCTGACCATCGTGCCCACAACTGATCATCATGTTATTGTGTCTTCCCCTGACCATTGTGCCCACAACTGATCATGGTGTCATTGTGTCTTCCCCTGACCATCGTGCCCACAACTGATCATGGTGTCATTGTGTCTTCCCCTGACCATCGTGCCCAGAACTGCTCATGGTGTCATTGTGTCTTCCCCTGACCATCGTGTCCATTACTGACCATGGTGTCATTGTGTCTCCCCCTGACCATCGTGCCCACTACTGATCATGGTGTCATGGTGTCTTCCCCTGACCAAAGTGCCCACAACTGATCATGGTGTCATGGTGTCTTCCCCTGACCATCGTGCCCACAACTGATCATCATGTCATTGTGTCTTCCCCTGAACATTGTGCCCACAACTGATCATGGTGTCATTGTGTCTTCCCCTGACCATCGTGCCCAGAACTGCTCATGGTGTCATTGTGTCTTCCCCTGACCATCGTGTCCATTACTGACCATGGTGTCATTGTGTCTTCCCCTGACCATCGTGCCCACTACTGATCATGGTGTCATGGTGTCTTCCCCTGACCATTGTGCCCACTACTGACCATGGTGTCATTGTGTCTTCCCCTGACCATCGTGCCCACTACTGATCATGGTGTCATTGTGTCTTCCCCTGACCATCGTGCCCACTACTGACAATGGTGCCATGATGTCTAGCCCTGACCATCGTGCCAACAACTGACCATGGTGTCATGGTGTCTTCCCCTGACCATCGTGCCCACAACTGATCATCATGTTATTGTGTCTTCCCCTGACCATTGTGCCCACAACTGATCATGGTGTCATTGTGTCTTCCCCTGACCATCGTGCCCACAACTGATCATGGTGTCATTGTGTCTTCCCCTGACCATCGTGCCCAGAACTGCTCATGGTGTCATTGTGTCTTCCCCTGACCATCGTGTCCATTACTGACCATGGTGTCATTGTGTCTTCCCCTGACCATCGTGCCCACTACTGATCATGGTGTCATGGTGTCTTCCCCTGACCAAAGTGCCCACAACTGATCATGGTGTCATGGTGTCTTCCCCTGACCATCGTGCCCACAACTGATCATCATGTCATTGTGTCTTCCCCTGAACATTGTGCCCACAACTGATCATGGTGTCATTGTGTCTTCCCCTGACCATCGCGCCCCCTACTGACCATGGTGTCATGGTGTCTTCCCCTGACCATCGTGCCCACTACTGATCATGGTGTCATTGTGTCTTCCCCTGACCACCGTGCCCACTACTGATCATGCTGTCATGTTGTCTTCCCCTGACCATCGTGCCCACTACTGATCATCATGTCATTGTGTCTTCCCCTTACCATCGTGCCCACAACTAATCATGGTGTCATTGTGTCTTCCCCTGACCATCGTGCCCACAACTGATCATCCTGCCATTGTGTCTTCCCCTGACCATCGTGCCCACTACTGATCATGGTGTCATGGTGTCTTCCCCTGACCAAAGTGCCCACAACTGATCATGGTGTCATGGTGTCTTCCCCTGACCATCGTGCCCACAACTGATCATCATGTCATGTTGTCTTCCCCTGACCATCGTGCCCACTACTGATCATGGTGTCATTGTGTCTTCCCCTGACCATTGTGCCCACTACTGACCATGGTGTCATTGTGTCTTCCCCTGACCATCGTGCCCACTACTGATCATGGTGTCATTGTGTCTTCCCCTGACCATCGTGCCCACTACTGACAATGGTGCCATGATGTCTAGCCCTGACCATCGTGCCAACAACTGACCATGGTGTCATTGTGTCTTCCCCTGACCATCGTGCCCACAACTGATCATCATGTTATTGTGTCTTCCCCTGACCATTGTGCCCACAACTGATCATGGTGTCATTGTGTCTTCCCCTGACCATCGTGCCCACAACTGATCATGGTGTCATTGTGTCTTCCCCTGACCATCGTGCCCAGAACTGCTCATGGTGTCATTGTGTCTTCCCCTGACCATCGTGTCCATTACTGACCATGGTGTCATTGTGTCTTCCCCTGACCATCGTGCCCACTACTGATCATGGTGTCATGGTGTCTTCCCCTGACCAAAGTGCCCACAACTGATCATGGTGTCATGGTGTCTTCCCCTGACCATCGTGCCCACAACTGATCATCATGTCATTGTGTCTTCCCCTGAACATTGTGCCCACAACTGATCATGGTGTCATTGTGTCTTCCCCTGACCATCGCGCCCCCTACTGACCATGGTGTCATGGTGTCTTCCCCTGACCATCGTGCCCACTACTGATCATGGTGTCATTGTGTCTTCCCCTGACCATCGTGCCCACTACTGATCATCATATCATTGTGTCTTCCCCTGACCATCGTGCCCACTACTGATCATCATGTCATTGTGTCTTCCCCTGACCATCGTGCCCACAACTAATCATGGTGTCATTGTGTCTTCCCCTGACCATCGTGCCCACAACTGATCATCCTGCCATTGTGTCTTCCCCTGACCATCGTGCCCACTACTGATCATGGTGTCATTGTGTCTTCCCCTGACCATCGTGCCCACAACTGATCATGGTGTCATTTTGTCTTCCCCTGACCATCGTGTCCACTACTGACAATGGTGTCTTCCCCTTACCATCGTGCCCACTACTGACCATGGTGTCTACCCCTGACCATTATGCCTACTACTGACCATGGTGTCATGGTGTCTTCCCCTGACCATCGTGCCCACTACTGATCATGCTGTCATGGTGTCTTCCCCTGACCACCGTGCCCACTACTGATCATGCTGTCATGTTGTCTTCCCCTGACCATCGTGTCCATTACTGACCATGGTGTCATGTTGTCTTCCCCCGACCATCGTGCCCACTACTGATCACGGTGTCTGGCCCTGACCACGGTGTCTACCCCTGACCACGGTGTCTGCCCCTGACCACGGTGTCTGCCCCTGGCCACAGTGTCTACCCCTGACCACAGTGTCTACCCCTGAGCATGGTGTCTACCCCTGAGCATGGTGTCTTCCCCTGACCATCGTGCCCACTACTGATCATGGTGTCATGGTGTCTTCCCCTGACCATCGTGTCCACTACTGACAATGGTGTCTACCCCTGACCATTATGCCTACTACTGACCATGATGTCATTGTGTCTTCCCCTGACCATCGTTCCCAATACTGACCATTTTGTCTACCTCTTACAATGGTGTCTACCTCTGACCATGGTGTCCACTACTGATCATGGTGTTTATCCCTGACCATGGTGTCCACTATAGACCGTGGTGTCTACCTCTGACCATGGTGTGCACTACAGACCGTGGTGTCTACCTCTGATCATGGTGTCCACTACTGATCATGGTGTCAACCTCTGACCATGGTGTCATGGTGTCTTCCTCTGACCATGGTGTCTTCCTCTGACCATGGTGTCTTCCTCTGACCATGGTGTCTACCTCTGACCATGGTGTCCACTACAGACCGTGGTGTCTACCTCTGATCATGTTGTCAACCTCTGACCATGGTGTCATGGTGTCTTCCTCTGACCATGGTGTCTACCCCTGACCATGGTGTCATGTTGTCTTCCCCTGACCATGGTGTCATGGGGTCTTCCCCTGACCATTATGTCCACTTCTGACCCTGGTGTCATGGTGTCTACCCCTGACCATGGTGTCTACCTCTGACCATGGTTTCCACTACTGACCATGGTGTCTACCTCTGATAATGGTGTCTACCTCTGACTATGGTGTCTACCCCTGACCATGGTGTCCACTACTGACCCTGGTGCCATGGTGTCTACCTCTGACCATGGTGTCTACCCCTGACCATGGTGTCCACTACTGACCACGGTGTCTTCCTCTGACCATGGTGTCTTCCTCTGACCATGGTGTCTTTCTCTGACCATGGTGTCTACCTCTGACCATGGTGTCCACTACTGACCATTGTGTCAACTACTGACCCTGGTGCCATGGTGTCTACCCCTGACCATGGTGTCTACCTCTGACCATGGTGTCTTCCTCTGACCATGGTGTCTTCCTCTGACCATGGTGTCTTCCTCTGACCATGGTGTCTTCCTCTGACCATGGTGTCCACTACTGACCCTGGTGCCATGGTGTCTACCCCTGACCATGGTGTCTACCTCTGACCATGGTGTCCACTACTGACCATGGTGTCTTTCTCTGACCATGGTGTCTACCTCTGACCATGGTGTCCACTACTGACCATGGTGTCAACTACTGACCATGGTGTTTTTTGAAGAAGAGTATGACACATGAATAAGAAATACATAGCACTTTAATGCCATCAAGTTTCCACTGATATTCGTATACTGTATGTACATATCTTACATACTGGACAACTGCTACAACAGACAAGACGATGACAGACTGACAGAGAAGCATGAACACTGCATCAACCTTCAGGCCAAGACAAATGTAACACTTCAAATCTCAACTGATGTTATGTTGGTGAGATACATTTCTCTAAATGTTAAGTGATTCCCCAAGCTTTTAGTCAAGACAGTGTTTTTGTCCTCCAAACAGTTTGTAAGCCACTTTGTGTAATGTAAGTATGAGATAAAAATCATAGAGAAAGGGGACAGTTTGTTTAGGCCTTATGTGCTTTTTCTCACAGTTGATATCAGGAATATATCAGCAATACATCCTGTCATATCCTTTCACTCACCTATCTGAAATGTTCAAAACTTGAATTACGGATACTGTGTGAATTATCAAATGGTCTAAAACTTCATGCATTTCTTAAATAAATAGTGATCAATTCATCTGAGGTATCATAATTTCCCTTTCACGGTACAACCTATTCCATTTGTTCAGATTCTATAAAACTACAATACGGATTTCAAATATGGAACTTATCACATAAAGAATGGAGTGAAGTTTTTAGCTGATTCAGCATTACAGTGTCTGTGTCACTTTCAGGTTGATGGCAAGGGGTTCACAAACTACCCATGTGGGACATCAAACCCAGGTGTTTAACAATGAACACAATAATTAGTGAGAGAAATAGTAAGAAAACGGTTTTCACTTTTATATTAGTGCCTAATCGTATCACTTCATACTTAACCAATAAATGATCACCCGACTAGTCTGAAGGAATTCATTCACGGCAGGTCATTGCCCCACCCCCTCCCCCTCCACCTTCAAGAATTGTTATCAGAGCTGTATGTTTATTAACCCTTTCCAAGATAACAGGTGTTGACTCAAATATCATCATCTGATTGACACAATTTTCATTCCCATGTGACAAGATATTTTATAATTGTACACATAAACATCTTTCCCTACTTGCTGGTAACTCAATGTTAATTAGGCCTAAAGATTTTCAATACATTTAATACCGTACTCTGCTAACTGCTTATATTTAAGAAATAACCACAGAAACCGTGATCTTACTATTTCCTTAGAGAAACAAGAGAGAATCAAGAAGTCAAAGCATCCACATCTTCCAGTGAGATGTAAAGGTCAGCAGCCAACTGTTGAATTAGCGTCCATGTCCGTGAGGATTCAAACTTGTGCATAGAGTAAGCCTATAGTTGTTAGCGTCCCACTTTTCCTAACCGACTGTCTGTTTTAGGATTTGCTGTGATAGCTTGAACAGCAACAATGGCCGAGTTAATCTGAGTCTGTAAGTCACGCAAGTCCTTGATGTGCATAAGTCGCAGAATCTTGGCCGCTTCCGTCATGATGTAGTCTGGGGAGAAATAGTAAGGAATGTTAAGTATACCAGAGTCTGAAAGAGAGAACTAAAGATATAACGCCATTTTCAACAGTATCCCAGTTATATAACAGTGTGTCAACTTAATGTGGGAGGAAAGCCAAATGTGATGCAGGTCTTAGATGATTAACACTTTGGTGAACCCACAAGCAATCAATAATTTAGTGTAACCTACATGCTCTTATACCAATACCAGAAACTCACTACCGATCGGGACTGAAAAATAAAAGCTTCACATGAACATAAGCTTTTGCTGTGATGCAGTTACTTAAAACGATTAAGTTGATGTAATTTTAAATATAGTGATGCACCAATCAGATGAGTAAGCTTTGCTTTGTTTGTTTGTTTTTGTTGTTTTACGCCGCGCTCAGCAATATTCCAGCTATATGACAGGGGTCTGTAAAAAAGTCTGGACAAGACAATCCAGTGATTGACATCATGAGCATCGGTCCATGCAATTGGGATACAATGACATGCATCAACCAAGTCAGCGAGTCTGACCAGCCGATCCCGATAGTCGCCTCTTACGACAAGCACAGTCGCCTTTTATGGCAAGCATTGAATGTACAGACAATACAGATTGACATACGCTCATAGGGCCATTCAGACCTTCCAGTATGATATTTGACAGATCGATGTGACCAGTAATCACAGAGAAAGGGAACAACTCAAAACAAACCTCCTGCCTCGAATCCAAGCTCAGTTTTATCCAAGGGAATCAATTCATTCTGAAAGTAAAGGCAAGGTGATATATGTACATATAATCATCCATGTACATAAGCATAACAACAGTAAGACATCCTATGCCTAGATGATTGATTCACATCATAGTGAGCGAGTATGGTTTTACGCCACTTTTAGCAATATTCCAGCAATATCATGGCAGCAGACACCAGGAATGGGCTTCACACATCATACCCATGTGGGGAATCGAGCCCAGGTCTTCGGCGTGAGGAGTGAACGCTTTAACATTCAATGGTGAAACTGTGGCAAATGTGTTGAGCCAATCCGAGCCTGGGACTACAGAACAGAACTTGATGTTGATGTTTACTGGAAGGGATATTAAACTCATCCAAACAGAGCTGCACATATCTTCCCATGAATTTCCTAAACTGAAGAAAGTCTCCGAATTAAGTAAACTCTCCAGCTTACCTTGCTATTATTAGCGCTTGTCAAGGACTCTACACTGGTCTTAGACAATCTCTCCTTCACAAGTATACAGATTGCCTGGACAAAAAGAAGTTACATCAAAGACGGTGGTCATCATTTAGTGAAGTGTGAGTACCCTTATATATAGTCTTTCATAGGCATTTAGAAGTTGGAAGATCTGATTACATGACACATTGTTATGGACAACAACTTATTAATTCAGGGCTACTTGTTGCCCCTTCGCAGGTGACTATTGGGTATCTACAGTATTCACCTGGTGAAGGGGCAAGACGTAGCCCTGAATTAAGGAGTTGTTATCCACAAAATTGTTCCATGTACAGTCGTGCCTCGTTTATACAGACACTTGTGTCATTTCACAATTCGTGCGTATAAACGAATTTCCGTATAACTGAAACCAGCTTCTTACTGGAAGAGTTACTTCCCTTCAATTATGCAACAAATGACAGATGACAGAGCAGACAGATACATCCACTCAATCTTTATTCATACACGTTTCAAAAAGTCTGTCATGGAAGTTTGAACTGTCACCAATTGTCTATTTTCCTATGGTATGTCCAAATTCAGTGCCATAATGCTTACTGATGGTTTCTAAACTTGCTGACGGGTGTTTTTCTTTAAACAGACAAATGTCCCTTTTTCTCGCGTGCTGTAACTGCGTGTCGCTTGTGTTTCGCTGGTTGACCTATGACCTCCACAGACGCCATATTTATCGAAGGGGATTACATGTACAATAAACAAGCTTGTCTCAAATGTAACTCAGTGTCACTTGGTTAATTGACTTCTCACGAAAGAAAGGATTACCACCAGCGGAAGGATTACCACCAGCGGAAGTGTATTGTCCGGATAAGTGAGACAATTTTGTGTGCATTTCAGTGTTTTGTGTATGAAAATGACCGTCCGGTTCCGGAAACTGAATTTCCGGATATACGGGTAAATTTATATAGTAATTATTTCGTTTTGAATGAAAATCGTCCGGGAACCGAGGTTTCCGGATATCTGAAGTCTGTATAAGCGGGGCATGACTGTATTCATACACTGCTCCCCATGCTATAAACTCATACAACAACACATGTACAGATCAGACCTCATAAACCACTGGATAAGTTCTTTAGTCAGTCAGCTACAAACAAACAAAAGGAAAATACTGCTATATTGGACTAATAGTTCATCAGCATGATTGGACAAATGAATATTCAGGGTATGTTAGCACTAGCGAGCGATGACACAACAGTACATGTACAGTCATCAGCCTCACCTTCAGCTGTTCCAAATGGTCACGGTGTGGGGGCACCTGCATCATCAGAGCAAGGGAGGCAACTCCTGCCTTAAAGTCTGGATCGTCAACTGGCAATCAGAAAGATACAATGACAATACAATCTGAGTGATACAGTCTGGTGCTGGTGATGACTGGCAGACATGGTAGGTCTGAGACACTTTGGAAATACACTTTGTAAAAACAAACATATACGTAAAGATAACTGGACAAGGAAAAGTAAAAATCACAACGTAACATCAGTATGAACATCTGGTACTAGGGGTGGGGGGCTCTCGGAAACATGCTCTATGCATATATCTACACCTGTTCAGAGGCCGATATTCGGTCCCGAGTCTGTGACAAATGTCATTAAAACTTCCAAATTTGGAACTGAATATTTCCCAGTTCATCTTATAATGTACATATGCAACAAATAACTGATCTTATGGTTTTGTAGAAGTAACCTATATTCACTTATATAACATCTTCCCGAGGCAAGAGAGTTAACTGACTTTAAGGTCCAGTTTCCACCCTTACCGAACTAGGCTGGAATTCCTGGGCTCGATCGTAGCGCCACCAGTGGCTATTACAAGTTATGTCCTTTCTATGCCTCTCCTATTGACCAATCAGATTCAACCTCTCGTATCACTTGCATTTGCTTCAAACAAAACGGTGGCGCCCAGTCAAGACGTTCTGATTGATAATCAAGATCTATATTGTGATAAAACGAGTCTTACATCGCGAAGTGCATCAAATCATGTGAGCACCTTGATTAAAAGCATGAAAAGATTTAGAAAATATCTGTTGACAACGAGTTAGCTGAGCACATGCTTTGCAAATCCTGCAGTCGACCAAAATCTGCATGACACTTTACGAACCAGATTTCAATTTCGGCGCGCGATTTTGATTGGACTATGCATAGACTTGTTAGTCAAGCCAAAATGTAACTCCATAATCCCAGCCTAGTTCGGCAAGGGTGGAAACTGGACTTTTATAGTCAGTTAACTCACTTGCCTCGGGAAGATGTTATAAAAAGACCAATATAGGAACAGGTTTCAATGCTTCATTTTATATTATTGCATAAAATGCATTTACAAAATAACACATTAATAAAGAAAATGTGAAATTTAAAAAAATCCCAATTTGCATACCAGGGGCACTTAGCTAAAAATCCTAGATAAACCCTGTGTATTGTGTGACAAAGTGTTGGGATGAAGGGATATTTCTCTGCACTCGCCCCTGTTCCTGGGAGGCGGATTTACCAAAAATCTCATGTCTCTTTGTATTTGCTTGATAAAAAGATACTTGAAACATCTCACACGAAAATTGGACAAATCTATGTTGAGAGCTCTCTGCAGAGTGGTGACTTTACCTCCAACCCATGGCAATGAGAATACTCTCCGTCAAAATCAAGCCTAATTCTATTATTTTACTGCTGTTACTTTTCATCCTCCTAATAATACCTTACATATGATGAATATCTCCTCAAATTAGTATCTGTTAGAATAGAAATTTTCTCAGCATTCTTAAAAACATACCAGTTTAAGGACTATTAGTATTTAGATTTCAATGGGTTGTTGGCAGTATTTATGACAACCAATGGTTGGCTGGCTCAGCATCATACAGTGTGTAGTGTGGACAGCATCCTCCATTATCCAGGGTATCATATCTCCATTCCATTAGGATAAATACCCCGGACTCTTCCACCACAACATCCTCATTTCGGAAGTGATGTCACCATCATGACCAACTCCCCTCAAACTTAGCAATCAATTGATCTCACTCATGTAGCTAATGTACAATGTACCGTATTAGACGTAATAAGCGCCCCGCTCCAATAAGCGCCCACGGCGATATTTCCTAATATATTGGCTAGTAAACAATCCCAATCAGCACCCCTTCCGATTGATCAATGTACACAAGACTTTTTTTATTCGTGTATAATACGCACTCGTGTGTTATATCACCCTTAATAATGGGCAATTAAATTCTTGAAAAATATATCTGTCGTATGTAAACACTTCAGGCTGTTAGCATAAACCATGAAATTTACGATCTTTCAACTCAAAATAATATTCTAATACGCGCCCCCTATTTCTAATTGTGAGAGCGCCCGGGGCGCTTATTACGTTGAATACGGTATTTACAATCTATGAACACTGTTATTTACTATTTATAAACATAATCAACATAACAAATATCTTATTAGTCCCCCCATGCTATCGTAACCATGGCAACTTACAGTTGAGACTGTCCAGGGGATTGCTGGACGATCCTGCCACACCAGTCCGGCTCATCTGGACGCTCTCTGGGGTCACATTTCTGTATTTTTCACCTAAATGAAAAGATGCATTTTCTCAGATTTGTAGTTTCCATTGTGTTTTTAATCATCTTGTTCATTTTCATCATGGTTACATATGGACATAATGAAATAAAAAACTCTAGACTTGCAACATGTTCACTATTAACAGATTACATTTGCATTATAATGATTAAACAATGGAAATCATACAGAAACAAGGTTGCTTTTCTCCATTCAGGCACACAGTACTTTTCTCCATAAACCCCAGTATGTCATGGCCATTCTTTGGTAAACCAGCCAATGAGAGAGGGATTTAGTACCATATTGACTGCTCCAATCATATCAGGAGAATTGATGTATCATGGTTATACAATGGTTAAATAGTGGATATATAATGGTTATGCCATGGTTATATCAAGGCACATATATGAGAATGGCTGAAGTGATGCAGGTAATGTAATCTGTAATTCGACTATCACCAGCATCCTGTCAAGGGGCAGTGGCTGAACTGCCTTTACTTAGGCCACTGGTTCATCAGTGTCACTTAGCGACAGTAGAACCTTCATCCCTTTAACTACTCTTAATACATACTTAAGCAGCTAGGACAACAGTACAAAGACAGCACTAAAACAAACCTACCATCATCCCCATACTCCAGTCTTACAGCAAAACCAAGGAGCCAATCCATGACCGCACACTTCTCTCCACATTTGTATGGGCAGTTCAGTTCTTTCAGATACTGAACACAGGAACAAATTAAATATAACTAACAACAGACAGGATGTTTCAAACATTTTAAGTTTTAGTTTATGTATCCTATTTGATTTTGTCATGAGAAACATGCTTTATGATTATATCAACAGTGATACCTACAGGCTGAATTTTTTCTTTTGCATTGATGAAAGGATAGAACCGTTTTAAAACCCCATGGTTGTGTTTTGATTTGAAAAAAATCAATTCTACAGTGATTGGAGTGTTAAGTATGAAGACAGTTCAAGGTACTGACAATTTCAAATGCTTTTTCCCAATCTGGACTGTGTATATTCCTCAGAGCACCTCGGTCTTCAATCTTGTGGTGACGGACTTTCTGGTCCTCCAGCCACAAGATCATGTTACGGAACTCATTTTCATCTGTGAAGAAAAGTCATAGATTAATCAGTAAATCCAGCATAACAATGTTCCCTACGGTGTGGCATGTACCAATCTCATTAAAATCAGATCTTAGTTCTTGCTATCGCTAAACAAAGATCTGAGGACATCCCATTACGGGTCATGTCAGAACGACCTTTCATCCGACCAATCAAAGCGTCGCTTACCATATCATGAAAGTGACAGCCGGAATGTGTTTTCTAATCATGCAACTTCGAAAACGTTGACATGGAGGAGGCGTTGCACAGTACGTGGGAAGCACTGCTATACAATCTCAACCATATATTAGACCTTCCGGAATGTTCGTGTGTTCAGTTTTCAAACTTTTAATCAAGAACTGTGTCAACATATTTTTCAAGCGTAGTCTGAAATGGAAGTCGCTAGGTTGAAACGAGTGCCGAAAAGCTCGAGAAAGCTGCTTTCTTATTGGCTGATGTCGTCTTCTTGTTAGTCATTTAAGTGGTCGGTCAAAGTTCGCGAAAGATCGTTCTGACGTGACCCGTAATGGGATGTCCTCAGATCTTTGTTCAGCGGCAGCGATAACTTAGATCTGATTTTAATGAGCTTCGGCATGTACCTGCCTTTCATTCATATCAATATATGGCTATATTATCGCGGTGTCGATAAATCTCGTAATCCACACACCCTGTCAACTGTTTACTTAGAAAAATCTAAGCACAATATTTCATCGCTTGGTCGAATACAGGACTCGTTGCAGTATGTCACGTCTACTCATAAGTATACACGTTAACTTTCTTATGATAGTTTCTGGAATGTTATTGAAGTGGAATTACCCCTACTTCCTTTCAAAAATTGGTTAGAAAAGAACCCTAGATGTCCCTTTACCAACCTTGGTCAAATGCATACTGACTATGCATAATCCAAACTAGGAAGTGATGTAAACCACATTATCCACACATATCACACCACGAAATTGTGTTACCGCTATAATATAGTTGCACACCCTTGTGTCATGGAAGTCGAACATTGAAGAGTGAGTGAGTTGGGTTTAACGCCGCTTTTAACAGTGTTCCAGTTATATCACGGCGTGTCAGCTTAATGCAGGAGGAAAGCCCAAAGTGATGCAGGTAACAGACGTTTATCACTTTCGGGAGAAACCCACGAGCACGGGTATGGTGCTGTCAAACTTAGAAACATAATCGGGGCAAACCCGACAATCATAGGTACGGGCCGTAACTGTCGTCCGGAATACACAGTGTCAACGTTTCGAACCCACAATCAAAGGTTTCTGGCGTGTCCACGGGACGCAACTCTGCACAGCGAATTGTGGCACCTTATAGACGACTGGGCCTCCAGTGCCCCCACATTGAACAAGAAACAGTTTGCATATGAAATATTTAATGTGTTAGTAATTTCGTTCAACCTGGAACAATGATAGAAAAAGTTTTAAAGTTTTATCAGTGAAGCATGTGACACAATGGGCGGCTGTTCTCATCTCTACTGATATAAGGCAACATAGTCATTAGTATATACAAGGCAAAGTCTTTATTCCTTTTTAATTACTTCAAACCCATAACCTGATAACGTTTCTAGTTCTTCCAAAAAATTACATGTTCAATTAATGTGACAGATATTACTCTATTTACCTCGGAAACATGGAGTAAATGCTATACTATTGTTAATTCAGCTATATCAAGAAAATCCAATAAGAAACTAGAGGCACTAAAAGAGCCGATGTTTGAGTGAAAATGTGCATATCGCCTGCAGTAGCTGTAATAATAATTGCTAGAAGCACTATAACGTACCATTTACGTTGAATTTTTCAGCATTTTGACAGTCAAGGGCATGCAATTTTCGCCTGAACATTTGTAACCATATATAATTACGAAGTATTCGGGAATTATTTCACAACACTGTGCTTCGAGCACTGCCGCTGTTCGTCCACGTTAGGCCAGATGGCGCTGATCTAAGGGAAGTAACTCTGAATGGTATACATTAAACTGGTTCCAATGTTGGTACGCGACGCATAGCGCGAGGTAGACAGGAACCCAGTCTAGTTGTACAAAAACTGGTATCCAACGTCGGTTGCGCCCATCACCAATCTCTTAGGTAGACCGTAAAATCATTAATATATGTTCACCTCCAGTATATCAACAAGTGCTCGTGAATTTAGTTTTATTAAAACAGACTGATGCATGAAATATAGCAATCAGAGGAAGTATTTATGTCTTTATCTATTTGTAGAGAACTGTAAAACAACACAAGGTTCCATATGCGTTAGTTGCCTTTTTTTGGCCCTTGTGAGATCTTATGAAGAGAAGAAATGCCTTATATTGCGCACAGTTCTCGCTCTCATATACACAGCACATACCTCACACTCCAAATGAAGCATAATTGGCTATATTAAATAGGGCACGTGTCTACAACTGAGTGAAATACACGTAGCGTCTGTAAGATCCTTATAAGCATAATTATTATGATCTGCTAAAAGTTTGGTATGGCGCGAGTACTTTCCATCTCATGAATGTTGTAATAAAAATATATCTCTCAACGTTTGCCCAGAAACACATAGACTCAGAACAAATATGTTCCCGTTACGGTGCTTACAGAACGTGCGATAGTATTTCAATTTTAATATATCTATATAAATCTTGTAAGTCAGATTCAAAACTCCTTACACCAAATTTTAAAAAGAAGCGCTAATCGATGTTTGGAGCTTCGTTGACCTTGAAAACTTCCGGATGAATATTGATTCCGGAGAATGAATGCGCTAAAAGACAGTGATAAATCCACCAGAAAAAGAAAACAAAGTCACAAGACAAAAAACATCAAATCTGAGAAGAAGGATCACTCAAAATATGTTTGTATTGGTTCAGTCAAGTAAATGTTTCCATGTCATTAGAAAACCTAACGTTGTACTGGAGATCGTCTCACAACAACGTCAAAGTTTACGGTAGACTCATTTTATGAGTCAAGTGAGTTTGATCGCCGATATTTTCGCAACCCTGGCCAACAAAATAATGACTGTACAATAGTATTGGGTTCACAACCCTAGTAAAGATAGGTCCTACGGGAAAAATAAAGACAACGAAGCCCCAGATGGTAAAGAACAAGCAAACGAAAATAAATCCTTGCTGTCGCGTGACAATATGGCGAACGTCATTGTGATTTGATTTCATGGTCTAGGTTAGATTGTTATATGATTTTCCCAAAATGGTTATTCATCAGAAGCTATAATTAAATTATACTACGAATGCTCGTCATTGTTCGATTGTCTAAAGGTTTCCATTTTCATAAATCTTAGTTCTCAGTCACTGCAATCAGACGCCGTAAGGTTTCTCGAAATCTTAGTTCTCTGTGTTCATTGTGTAGCAGGGCGTAGTGTCATCCCACAGATGACATCCTTACCTTGTCAGCTTGCTGACGGGGTTAACCTCTTTGGTCATGTGGACAAGGCGTCCGACCTCTGCTCAGAAGGTCCGTGGTTCGAATCCCATTACGGGACTCGGACATTTTATGGCCGCTACAACTGCAATAAGACGCTGTAAGATTTCTCTAAATCTTAGTTCTCAATCACTGCAATCGGACAATGTAAGATTGTTCTGTAAATCTTTTAGAGACGTATGTTTATTCACGAAGTTAAAAAGGCCTTGGCCGAACAGCATATATATGCAAAACTTGATATACAAAGAGGCGTACATAAAAGAGACTGCCAACGCCCTTTTGGTACGCGGGATTTGGGGGGTCTGTTTAGAGAGTATTCAGGACTCGGCACTGTGGTACGCAGGACGCAAATAAAATCATATTTTCTACGCAGATTCAACATTCTAAAAAAATTATGCTGTGTACGTAAACAAAATCCGTTATATAATTTATGTCTTCGATATTTATATCGGTAATTTAACTTCAAATCGCATCCTTTTATGACCTTGGAACGTGTTCTATAGGTTTTCGTCTGTTTCCGGCATACCAGCGACATTCTTTACACATTCGTGACCAACTCGTGTCATTCCGTGACAAGAGGTGTCTCTTGAAGGCTTCCATCAGAACAAAACATGACTAAATGTATTATTAATCACGTTTGGAATGCCTAGGACTATGGAGTTCGTTCACGCTGGCATATATATATTTTAGATACCAGTGGATGGTTCTCTTTGACATTGCTAATTTGACACTAAGGGCTATGCGGTTGGAGTGAGTGTTTTGCGTAGTTATATCGCTATTTGGGCCACATTGAACCATTTTGCACAAGGCAAGAGACCCTTCGGAATAATTCGTTGAAACACCTGTATACGCTGCGTGAATGATTTGTGGTATACCAACATGTTGTTGTGAATGTTTATTGAGGAATCGATTTTTTTCAAACAACTTGTATCTTTTTGTTCAGTCATCTCTTGTTGGGGTCATAAAGGTATGTGACACGGATCCGCCAAACATAGAGGTGTGGCTTACCGAACCAGATAATCCCCAAAGTATATAAAAAGTAAATCCGGTTTAGATATATTTTACATGTCACTGTCTGATATCACAAGTTTGATACTTAGAATCCATCCACACAGATCCCTCCATTAATATACTAAAGCAGGGGCGGTCGGGTTGCCTAGTGGTTAAAGCGTTCGCTCGTCACGCCGAAGACCCGGGTTCGATTCCCGACATGGGTACAATGTGTGAAGCCCATTTCTGGTGTCCCCCGCCGTGATATTGATGGAATATTGCTAAAAGCGGCGTAAAACCACACTCACTCACTCACTATACTAAAGCATCATTGTAACACCACTAGTTATGGAAAAGTGGATTGTCGCGATATAGGAGGATTGCTTGATAGGTTCCTGCAGCGCCACATGTTAAGTTCAAACACCAATCTGCAAGTATTTGATCACTGCACCTTCCTCAAGTTTGTCCACTTTCCAAAGGACACAGACCCCTGCATAGTTAACGTCTTGTAACAGAGAACAATTTGCTCAATTGACTCAATATGTTTGTGGCTATATATCTATCACATCACGTAATGACCACACCAAAAGATTCACTGTTACACAATTCCTTCTGTGTAAGGCTGAGAACTTCCCAAACAGCCCATGGTTTATCTCAGCGCCTTTTATCATGTTCTCAGAGGCAACTTTTCACCTGAATTTTAAAGACTCGCAAAGAACACCGGTGCAGAAAAGCTTTTTTCACGCTGCCACATGAATATCGTTCTCTCCGATCTTAAGAAAACCATTGTTGCCGAGTATGGATATTCTGCCTTTGTAGGGTGAATTCTCATATGTGCTTTCGAGATTTGTCTTAAGGTGTATTCGGGATTCAGGGGTGAGAAAATGAGATTCTGAGTACAGGGTCGAGATTCAAGGGTGAGGGGGGTGTTGGTTGGGAGGGGGGTGATATTGCACCACTGGGTAATACTGGAATTAATAATTTCATATATGTACGTAGAAAGAGGTTATGTTAATCCAATAGAAGCTGTTTAAAGCAAATATACATAATTGGACAGGGCTATAATTGTAGACTTATCTAAAGCAGATAATTCAATAAATATTTTGGAAAAAAACATTGTCTAGTGAGTGAGTGAGTGAGTGAGTTGGGTTTAACGCCGCTTTTAACAATATTCCAGTTATATCACGGCGTGTCAGCTTAATGTGGGAGGAAAGCCCGAAGTGATGCAGGTCTCAGACGTTTACCACTTCGGTGAAACCCACGAGCACGGGTATGGTGCTGACAAACCTAGAAACATAATTGGGGCGAACCGGGATTCGAACCCACAATCATAGATTTCTGGCTTACCCAAGGGACGCAACTCTGCACAGCGAACCGCGGCGCCTTAGACAACTGGGCCACCCGTGCCCCCCATTATCTAGACTTGACACACTATGTCACACATACCCCTGACTGTTACAGGGAACAGATGCAATTCCATCTGCTGAAGCATGGGGACGCATGTTCAAGCGGATGGTGATGATGATGGGAGCAGCCGAGGGTGTGCTGGATCCCCGGGAACATCCGAGGGGGCAGACGCTGGCAGATGTCGACAGAGGCATCCAGCTCGGAGATAACAAATGCTTGATGTATGAAAAACTATTTGGCCTAGATGTTAAAGACTCGAAGGGTGACTTGGCAACTAATAGGACTGACACAAGATGATGCATCAGCAGCATAGACCATAATCTGGTGATGTGACAGGGGGATGCCGAGAGCTATGTGTGACACCATCAAATGACAAAGAAACTGATACCTAGTTTGACATCCTTGGATTAAAAGAAACTTCATTAATTATGTACATTGTGTGTAATATGTCGCTATTTCTTCTATAATTGCATTCATTGTGGCCTTAATCGTTGTTCAGTATTTATTCAGTGAACTGTTATCTAGGTTTCTAGTTGTAGTCCATTCTGTGTATTATTCGCAACAAAGTATTAAAGTCAATGTAAGTATTTTGTTTTTGTAAGAAAGGTCCAAGACCTGTAGGATTGGTTGGTTGGTTGGTTTGTTGTTTAACGCCGCACTCAGCAATATTCCAGCTATATGACGGCGGTCTGTAAATAATCGAGTCTGGACCAGACAATCCAGTGATTAATACCATGAGCATCAATCCACGCAATTGGGATTGATGACATGCATCAACCAAGTCAGCGAGCCTGACCACCCGATCCCGTTAGTCGCCTTTTACGACAAGTATAGTCACCTTATACGACAAGCATAGTCACCTTTTACGGCAAGCATGGGTATATGAAGACCTATTCTACACCGGATGTTCACGGGTCAGGACCTGTAGGAAGTGAAGTGTGAACAGGTATACTTCCTGGCCAGTTCACACTTACTACAGTCTCAACATGCGCAGGTTTACAACCTCACACACGTAGCTAATACAGTGTAATTTGAATACAATGCAAAAAGATACATGATTTTTATATACATTGTTAGCATTAAAAACACAATGTCTTCATTGGTCATATAGAAAACTGCACGGGTACTTTTGAACTAATCACGATCGCAACACAATCCTTTATTACAAGGACTAGTCGGCTCGGAGTCAGTATACTGTGTGGGGTATTCATGTTAAACTGCGGCATGGTATGTCAGTGGCCTAGCACTATAAATCGGCATCAGTCCGGACTAGTACAAGCAGTCACACACACACACACACACACACACACATGCAAGCACGTCGCTATACAAGTGCAATAATCTTGGACGCGACGCTAAACCCCATTTCACCTCACCTTACCTTTATTTCATGTTAGTTTATCACGCCTAATAGATGCTTTCCACAGTCAAGACAGCGAGCCTGACCACCTGATCCCGTTAGTCGCCTCTTACGACAAGCATTGTCGCCTCTTATGACAAGCATTGGTTGCTGAAGACCTGTTCTGTCCCGGATCTTCACGGGTCTGACGAAAAGAGACTATTTCAATGTAAGCATGTCAAGCTGTTGTAGCCAAGGAAGTAAGAATTTCAAATCTGTTGGTTGGGTCAGTATTCGTTGTGAGTAGTGATTATTAGAAATACTAACGTTGGTGATAATTAATCTGTATAGTGTGGATGTGAACTACTCAAGGCGTGTTCCCCAGTGAAAATATCAGCTTACCACTGCATGGGTTTGTTATGGTAGATGTCAGCGATCATTACAAATGTGATATCATTAATGCAAAGGGTATTAACATGTAATTATTTTATTTCACACTAATGACTGAAAATGCTGATGCTTAGTTATATGGGTATTATTCCTGAGATCTGGACCTCCCTGTGATCTAGTGGACACAGCGACTGCCCGGATAGCCGTAGGTCTTTGGTTCGATCCCCGGCCCCGTCATACCAAACGACTTTAAAACGTGGTACTTGGTGTTACCCTGCCTAGCGTTCGGCATAAGGGGATAAAACAAGGATCGATCGGCTCGGGGTCAGTAAATTATGTCACAGTGGGGTACCCATGTATCTTGGTGGGCTAACACTATAACACCGGTATTAGTCCGAGCTATAGCCTTGCTCCAGGGTTGTACTGAATTATATATCCATGGGTCTATCTAAGCACGCCAGTCTCTTATATGGACAACATGTTATTATTATTTATATGACCCGGGGTAGAATAGGTCTTCAGCAACCCATGCTTGTAAGAGGCGACCAAAAGGATCGGGTTGTCAGGCTCGCTGACTTGGTTGATGCATATCGTATCCCAATTGCGTGGATCGATGCTCGTGATGTCAATCACTGAATTGTCTGGTCCAGAATCGATTATTTACAGACCGCCGTCATATAGCTGGAATATTGCTGAGTGCAGTGTTAAACAACAAACAAACAAATATTATTTATATAATCTTAAAATTATGATTCAAACTAATAATTGTTGCGAAGAGACTTGTGCAAGTCTATCCGGACCATTTCACCTCACTTTAGTTCTAATGAACGCGGTTGTCAAAGAACGAGTTTAATGTTCTTACATACGTTTGACCCCGAGCTTCAATCATTGTCTCTACAGTACCGCGACATACGTATATTAGCACACGTTGTAGCAGTGTAAACCTTATCACAACGGTTTCACGGAGGTCACCAAGGACTTGAATTCCGAGCTGCCTACCCCGTCCCACACGTACGTGCGCATGTCACTGACCATAAAGTACGACCATATAAGGTCAAGCCGTTTTACGTGGGAAACAAAGTGCCGCTTCGTTACTATTGCACGAGGTAGCCACGTGTTGATAAAAAGGGTTACAGCTATACTACGAAAAAAAAGTTAAGGATCACCTGTTTCTGTTTTATAACTAAAGTTCATCTGTCATGACATGAACTACTGTAATGTGAAAGAATCGGATGATCTTTATTTTTTTAAGTAGTATATTAGTTATTGTGCATAAGGTTAAGGAACTGTCCGCTAAATAGAATTTCAATGCAAACTACTCCTGCTGAAATAAGTATGTATTTCATTCAGTCGGATTTGTTTAAGCTAAAATTATCATACATTGTTTTTTTCTTAAAAAAATAACAATTGTTTCAATGATTGTTCAGATTTATCTTGAAAACAAAATGGAGTGAGTGGGTGTTGTTTTGCGCATGGGTTAAACGATCGTGTCTGGAAACAAGTGATTAATAGCATGGGCACAGATTCCTGTCGTCAGAATACGTAGAATAATTATTGTATGAGAAAACACCCTGCTTGTAAAAAGTTCGTTGTTGTTTTGTTGTGTAATGCTGCACTGAGCAATACTCAAGTTTTATAATCGGTTCTGGATCAGTGATTGAGTGAGTCTGGTTTTACGCCGTTTTACAGCAACATTAAAACATTGTATCCATGTGGGGAATCGAATCCGGGGCTTCGGCATCCGGACCAAACAAACCAGTGATTGATATTGTGAGCAACGTCCAACGCTATCAGAGTACGATGACCTGCAATCAACCACTTTAGTGACAAGTCGACAGATCTATTGAGTCGCCACGTACGATAAACTGGTAACTATTATAACCCGGAATCACGTTGGAGGTCATTAATAATTATAATCATCATCATCAAAGAATGATTTCATTAAAAATAACCTTTATGCTTGTAAGCGACGACTAACGGGATCGGGTGGTCAGACTCGCTGACTTAGTTAAATTGATGATTCCAACAGTCTAGATTGACGCTCATGATGTAATTCACTGGATTGTCTGGTCCAGACTCGATTATTTACAGACCGCTGTTGCATAGCTGGACAAATGCTGAGTGCGGCGTTAAACAACGAGCAAACAAGTTATTGCATAACACTCGAGTATAAAAAATAATGCAAAAAGATAGCAACGTTATACTAATTGATAAGTATATAATTATATTCACTCACTGAAATAGACAAAATAGCAACAGAAACTATAACCATACATTGCAAAATATATCGATCATTCAAATGAGGTCGCAAGTGTACACGCAGCCATTGCCGATCATGTGACATATATTCTGGTAATATCCCGTGCACTGTAGGAATACATTGATGTATGTTGTATTGTTTACAATCGTTTTAAGACGAACATTTTCATTACACAAGCACACGCGTGTATGGATCAGATGTGTTTCCATCGGTAATGAGGAGAAATTATCGTTCCCACTTTCATAACCAGCTCGTGTGTGTTGTTGATACACGTGACTTGCAACGTGCTAGACGGTGATGCAAAAGAGTTGTTCCCTGTGAAATACAGATCCTGTTCCAACGATTGTCGCTTCTACCGATGTTGTCCTAAGAAATTTATTTTTGCTGATGTGCCTTAAAACTTAATTTTTACTCACTCATTCACAAGACATCATTGTGCGTGTCAGTGGTACAATGTTTTGGGGGGTTACGTACATATTACAAAGGCATAAAAGTTTGTCATCGCGACACGTTTGGCAGCTGTCATGTTTGTCATGAACCAATATCCAATAGACTAATATCATTGTGAATATGGTTGGATGCTTCATTTACACAAGAATATCGATTCTTGGTATAACCCTTCTGAAATGGTCATTATTTTCAGAGACCATAAAATAAATCTATTATGGTCTCAGTTATGAATTTATGATCTATTGTTCATTACGGTTTACGAAATGAAAATGTTGGAAGAATAATGTTGGATGATAAATAGAATCTCACCCTGTGTGTTTATAGCAAATATATCAACCCTCGTCGATAAAAGTTTAAAACTCTCCGACAAGCCTCTATAAATCATTTTTTCATGACGCCATTCTTCATTTTTGTGCTGAGAGATCAGATGAAAAATCTCCACTGAAACTGGAAATAGTGACGGTCACAGTACACATTGTTTCTTTTTAATATATAATACAATTTTCGGAAAATATTTAAAAACATATTTCTCCTGATCACGTTATCTCATTTTCCAGTGAGATGCGCTACCGACGAACTATATGAACTATATTTCTACAAGGAAATATTATTCATTTACACCGGCCAGCCTCACAAATCAAGTGTCATGTCGAAGGGTCGAAATGGTGCAACACCATGCTAATCTGTATCGGCGTGTTTTTAACTTATTTGGCTGTGTCGGTACACAATATCTTGTGAGAAATGGATACTGGGTCTCTGCTACCAGAAATATGGGAAACTTACGCCCAACTCGCTCGCCGGCGGTCAGACAAACATGCATCGCAGGTAAGGAATATACCTTGTATAACATCTAGACTATAGTAGGCCTGGTATTAACGGGTTGTCTACTCCAATCTCACCGCTTTCCCGGTGTCACTTACAACCCGACCATTGCGTGTCGGTCAGGTCAGTCCAAGCATGTTTCATAGGTCACTATCGGTGGATAGAAAGTTTGTAAAATCGAAACTGAGGATTGAATTTATAGAACTTTTATCATGTTCATAAAAATTGGGAGCACCACACTTCGTAGGTTAAATAGTCTTGACGAGTCTGCTTCGGGATACCGGTTGTTATATAACGTATTTTATGTTATCGTGTAGGGTTGTTATAGCAGTAGGTGTGAAAAAATAAAATATTATTGAATCCACGATTACTATACCATCATCAACATCATCAACAGTGTTTAACATCTTTGAGATTCACCTTAGAACCAGCATTTGATTATTTGATACTGATGTTACAGCATCTCGCGTGAGTCTCACACATTTATCACCGATGTCACGCTCACACTCAAGTTTGGGAAATTCTCACGCATTCATATAAAATGTAGATAAAAATGTATTGAAACGCTTTTCTCTTTCGATTTATCGTGATTGCAACCAACACGGCGAGACTGGGTTCATTCTTCCCCTTTCGCTATAGCTTGTTGTTATTTCAGAATACATGCCCTCTAAGACCATTAAAACGGTCTTAAAATGATTCAAAGCCACTTTTCCCGGGGTGGGGGTGGGGTGGGGGGCTTCGCCACCCTGTGCCCCCCACCCTGCGCCCCCCACCAGGGCCCAGCAGGGCTTGCAGCCCTTGCACCCTGGCTTCTCACTCATTTAGACATCCAGGGGTTGACAGCTATGTGATCACCTGGACCCAGTTGGCCGATTTTGTTCAGGGAGTCTGTATACAAATTTCGATTTGACTAGATTTAACTTCAGATGACTTATAAACATTTGTTCAGATTAAATAGATAGGCATGGTCTATAGATTCAAGTCCTCAGGATTTTAATGAAGATTTTTTTAGAACGGGGCTTCCAGGGTGACCAGTGTACCAGCAACATAAAATATCATCACTTGCTTGATAACATGATAACTGTGTTAGAACCTACACCGAAACGTCGCTCCTAATTGTAATAAAGAAGTTGTTCATCCATAAGTCTTATCCTTACTTAGTACTCCAACTTCTAAATGCCTCTCAAAGAAGTTAAACATAAAATATGTTCAGTGTTGTGAAGCCATAAACTTGTTGCAGATGAAGATTTCCTTATTTGAATCGAAACTTTATGATTGAGGAAGTAAAACTGTCATGGACTGCCCAAACCCTTACTGCATTTATCAGATGGGAAATATCTGTAAAATGTTATGTGCTTCCTACAAGTTTTGTTTGTATGTTTGTTTGTTCTTTAACACCGCACTCAGCACTATTCCTGCTATATGACGGCGGTCTGTAAATAATTGAGTCTGGACCAGACATCACGAACATCGATCCACGCAATTGGGATACGATGACACACGAGCCTGACACGAGCCTGACCACCCGATCCCATTAGTCTCCTTTTACGACAAGCATGGGTTGCTGACGACCTATTCTACCCCGGATCTTCGAGTGCTTGCTACAACTGAATTAATCTCAATGATTCAAGCAGCCATTCTCTTTTGCCTTCCATGGGGTACTCCATGCATATACCCCTCCAAGTTAGAGTTGCTCTCAGCTGCATGTGCTGGTTTAAGCATGTTAAGACCAACCTGGTGGATTAGAACCAGTGCTTCATCACTTGGTTGATTTGTAGCTCAATGATGTGGATCATTGCTTATAAGGTAAATCACTGTATTGTCTGGTCCAGACTTAATGATATACAATTCGCTGTCTTATTGCTGAATGCACTGTTAAACAATAAATAACCAAACAGTGCTTATAATTTGTGTCTGTTCTCATATTTTATATGTTGCAATTGTAATGGAGGTAGATTTAATGGTTGTATATTTGAATGGTACAATATTTCTGTTGCAATGCATATTCTATTACTTAGCGGTTTGCCAGGACAAACTACTCATGTACTTATGACTTTGTTCAATTTTTTTTACGGGGCCATCAACGATGGGTCTCAAGCTGTAATAAAACTGTAAAAGTATTTGAGTTGAATCAATGAAGGGTACTCAACATTGTGCCTACGCCTTGATAAGCTTTAACATGCGAATCAAGAATCGATACAGCAATATTTTGTGTCTTGTGAAAACCATGATGAAAGTATGACGTTCATAAAACGAAATAAGTGAAGAGAGTTTGCAAAAAAAGGATTCTTCAGGCGGGATGACCGTACACTCATGAAATCCTTTGAAATTAGAGTACCAAACATTGTGTCTACGATAGAATAAGCAAGAATTGTTACAGCAATATTTTGTGTCTTGTAAAAACATTGATGCAGAGCTCCAGATAAGCTTTTTGGTGTTGTGGGTATTTTACCCATGCATTTTAAAATCATTGGGTATCAGTAATCATGGTAATTCTACCTGCGTATTCAAATTTCTGTTACCCACTAGCTTTTACACATGTGGGTATTTAAGTTAAATATTTAAAAACACTATTCATCTAGTCCCTGCAAACTGGTGTCGTGTGGGTTCGAGAGCTTTATAGGACTCAAAAATACCACTTCCACAAGAAAGTGTGATGGCAAATGATCATGATGTAACTGTCATCGTGGAGTTTGGCAAGGTTGACGGAATGCCCCTTTATTATTTTCAAAATAAGTTGCTGATTTGCTAATCGAATACGCAGGGTTACTTCACAATATTTTGATGATACGCACAAGTTTTATTTTTGTAGTGTATCTGTAATGTTCGTTGCATATTTGATACGCTTGGATTATATTTTACTGTGTATTTCTGCATTTCTGATGCGTATTTCACGCAGATACGCAGCTTATCTGGAGCTCTGTTGATGAAAGCATTACGTTCATAAAATGAAATATGTGCACAGATTTTGCAAAAAAGGATTCTTCAGGTGGGAAATCCTTTGAACTTAAAGGCAACTTGGCTGCTTCTTTGAATAATGTTAAATGGCCATGACAGCTATTATTTGTCCAGTCTATCATGATTTCACTTATGCTGTTAGAAGAATTATTTCAACAAGATGTTTGCAGCCCGTAGTGTAGTCTCCACAACTGGATGCATTTAAAGGCCATGTGACCTGACAATAGTACAATAGCTTTACCAGCAGGATAACAAGTGGGTTAGTGATTGTATTCTTACGAGGGCGTCATAAATAGCTGGCTGTATGATTCATGCCATAATACATAGAATGAGATCTACAACTGCGACATGACTGTACCAGTGTCTAATCTCATGAGATTTTACTGATTTGTCATCTGTGTTGATATTGTTATCTTATAGGCAGTTGACAACTGATGAAATGAAAACTGTGGAGCTATTGTATGGGAATGCATATGTGCATGCAAGGTTGTATCTCCATCTGTTCATAGGCTGATATTCAACCCCAATTCTGGAGCAGATTTCACTACAATTTCCAAAATCTGAATTATAATTTCCCTGATAATGTAATAACTGATAACTTATTTCATGGCTTTGTGAGGTAACCTGTATTTCACTGTTAACAGGACCAATGAAGACGAGGAAGTGTTAATGCAGTCTCATAATACAATGTTGAAATGCCTCTGAATTTAAGGAAATAAGCATGATAATTTTTATAAAAAATCCCACTTTTAAATAAAAGAAAAAGGGATGCTTATTTTTTTAATCCTAGAAAATCCCTGATATATATATGTTATTGTATTACTATTGTTATAGTTATCTTCTCAAAGCAGGACAAGCTACAAATGAGGGCCAGTGAAGTTCAGCACCCAGGCTTTATCCCTAGCTTGTGTTTTACATTTTCACCCAAAATCTTGCTGCCGTGTTTCAACTAATTTATTATCCTTCTAAATGCAAGAAATACCTGAAAGAATAAAAAAAACCCATTGGAATACACTTATATACACTGATATAGTGAAACCATACCATAATCATGGTTTAAAAATGAATTTGATGACAACGGGCGAGAAAGACCATTGCCAGTGATTGCAGCATGCATACAACTGAAGTAAGTGACATGTAAGATTGAACACCCTTTCATCACCTGCCCCACTGACCCGTGAACATAGGTCTTCAGCAACCCATGTGATTGTGCTTGTCATAAGAAGCAACTAACGGGATCGGGTGGTCAGGCTCGCTGACTTGGTTGATGCATGTCATCCTTATCCAAATTGCGTGGATCAAGGCTCATGATGTTACTCACTGGATTGTCTGGTCAAGACTCAGTTATTTCCAGACCGGCGTCATATAGCTGGAATGTTCCTTTCTTTACCTGAATGTGAAGCTAAACAACAAAATTGAACAGGCAAACAAAAAATGCATGTGAAATTTCTCTTTAGGATTATACAGAATATTACTGAATGTGGCGTTAAACAGCAAACAAACAACATAATCTTAGGTGATTAAATACCATTTTGAATTGGTAATATTTATTGTTATCGGAAGTGCGGCTTTAAACAACAAACAAACAAACCTGCCCTGCTGGCTTAGTGTGAAAACAGTGGATTACCATTTTCAAAACATGATAAATGCGGTTGCATATTGATTCACGCCATGGAATTTACATGTAAAAACCTGTGGCTTTTAACCATTCATTAATCAAGAATCAACATTAGGTTTTAGTGATGTAACAGTCTTGATTAGAAAGTCGAGGGCATACTGCCAGATTGCCCTGGGCATGGATACCAGCAACTGAGTTTGCAGGCTTTCCACTGTTTCAAGAAACTTTAGTTAAGAACAATAAGTTGGCTTTAGTATAGGTTAAAAATCAGGTTTACACAAGTCCTATTCTTAAAAACCCTGAATTGCTAAGGCTGCATTATCACATGTAATGCATGAGCATGATGAGTGATGGTGACTACGACAGAATACGCATCCTCACAGCTTGGTAACTACCTCATCCAGTTGATATCAAGTGTGATATCAGTCACTACACAGATAATTGACCAGGTACCACTAAGCGGGTGACCACCATGAGTGCAGTCCATGCTAAATAAGCATCAGTAAATGAGGTAGTACATGGTCCTTCCTCACCCGTGATAGTTCTCACGTTGGTCTAACGGAGGTCAGAGCATCAGGGGGTTGTACTGACCTCCCGCCATCACACACTAAGCGCCATCACACACCAAGCGGTCAGCCTCATGTGACTGTGCTCATCATGTGATAACACCAGGATTGTTGTGTCTGTGATGTGCTGTGTTCATCTCTGTAGTGTTCCCTGTAATCTGAGTTTCAAGGAAACATCCTGCTGCTGGTTGTCGGCATAGGATGTGGGAGGATGTGGAACAATATACCGGGTAGATTTCTGGAGTGAGTGAGTGAGTTCCCAGCCAACCTGCATGTACATGATGTATGTTAAATTTGTTTACCATTGATATAATAATATTGATGAAAACACAATATATTTCACTCTACTAAGCTTATAAAATAAACCAGTAAATTTAAAGGGCTTATTACCCATAGTGAGTGAGTGAGTGAGTATAGTTTAACGGTGCTTTTAGTAAAATCCCAGCAATATCACAGCAGGGGACACCAGAAATGGGCATCACACATTTTATCCATGTTGAGAATCGAACTCGGGCCTTTAGAGTGACGAGCGAACACTTTAACAACTACACTAACCCACCACCCCCTTGTGTCTGGAGATTTCGTGAACATCCTTGTCTTGGATCTGGATCAGCGTTGTTGTCAGCATTCAGTTAGCATAAGTTTGTATACTCAAGATAAAAGGGGCCCAGTACCCCATGATTGTGTTACTGTAAGGATGTCTGGGACAGACCAGGCTCCCAGTACCCCATGATTGTGTTCCTGGGACAGACCAGGCCCCCAGTACCCCATGATTGTGTTCCTGTAGGGCTGTCTGAGACAGACCAGGCTCCCAGTACCCCATGATTGTGTTCCTGGGACAGACCAGGCTCCCAGTACCCCATGATTGTGTTCCTGTAAGAATGTCTGGGACAGACCAGGCTCCCAGTACCCCATGATTGTGTTCCTGGGACAGACCAGGCTCCCAGTACCCCATGATTGTGTTACTGTAAGAATGTCTGACACAGACCAGGCTCCCAGTACCCGATGATTGTGTTCCTGTAAGAATGTCTGGGACTGACCAGGCTCCCAGTACCCCATAATTGTGTTCCTGTAAGAATGTCTGGGACAGACCAGGCTCCCAGTACCCCATGATTGTGTTACTGTAAGGATGTCTGGGACAGACCAGGCTCCCAGTACCCCATAATTGTGTTCCTGTAGGGCTGTCTGGGACAGACCAGACTCCCAGTACCCCATAATTGTGTTCCTGTAAGAATGTCTGAGACAGACCAGGCTCCCAGTACCCCATGATTGTGTTCCTGTAAGGATGTCTGGGACAGACCAGGCTCCCAGTACCCCATGATTGTGTTCCTGTAGGGCTGTCTGAGACAGACCAGGCTCCCAGTACCCCATGATTGTGTTCCTGGGACAGACCAGGCTCCCAGTACCCCATGATTGTGTTACTGTAAGGATGTCTGGGACAGACCAGGCTCCCAGTACCCCATGATTGTGTTCCTGTAGGGCTGTCTGGGACAGACCAGACTCCCAGTACCCCATAATTGTGTTCCTGTAAGAATGTCTGAGACAGACCAGGCTCCCAGTACCCCATAATTGTGTTCCTGTAGGGCTGTCTGAGACAGACCAGGCTCCCAGTACCCCATGATTGTGTTCCTGGGACAGACCAGGCTCCCAGTACCCCATGATTGTGTTCCTGTAAGAATGTCTGGGACAGACCAGGCTCCCAGTACCCCATGATTGTGTTCCTGGGACAGACCAGGCTCCCAGTACCCCATGATTGTGTAACTGTAAGAATGTCTGAGACAGACCAGGCTCCCAGTACCCGATGATTGTGTTCCTGTAAGAATGTCTGGGACTGACCAGGCTCCCAGTACCCCATAATTGTGTTCCTGTAAGAATGTCTGGGACAGACCAGGCTCCCAGTACCCCATAATTGTGTTCCTGTAGGGCTGTCTGGGACAGACCAGACTCCCAGTACCCCATAATTGTGTTCCTGTAAGAATGTCTGAGACAGACCAGGCTCCCAGTACCCCATGATTGTGTTCCTGTAAGGATGTCTGGGACAGACCAGGCTCCCAGTACCCCATGATTGTGTTACTGTAAGGATGTCTGGGACAGACCAGGCTCCCAGTAACCCATAATTGTGTTCCTGTAGGGCTGTCTGGGACAGACCAGACTCCCAGTACCCCATAATTGTGTTCCTGTAAGAATGTCTGAGACAGACCAGGCTCCCAGTACCCCATGATTGTGTTCCTGTAAGGATGTCTGGGACAGACCAGGCTCCCAGTACCCCATGATTGTGTTACTGTAAGGATGTCTGGGACAGACCAGGCTCCCAGTACCCCATGATTGTGTTCCTGTAGGGCTGTCTGGGACAGACCAGGGCCCCAGAGCTGACTATTATAAAGCCCCATTATGGTTTGTTTGTTATTAAATAATTTCTCTGCATTGAACTAGCCAGCAGGGTAAGGAGACTCCACTCATCCTGGCAAGTTTTGCTTGTCTCAGCCAGAAGGCTAGTATGAATTCTTACAGTGTATACAGACCAGTATGTTAATTTGCATCAACATTTGACAAACATCAGTACATATGAGAGAATACAGGCATAATGCACCATTTTTGTTTATGTCCCAAATGGGACACATCTACATGCATCTAATTTGATACAGTATTGAAAATTGGAAATAAGTTCTAACATGTACCAGATGTTTGTGGTATATTTAATCAAAATATTCCATTTATAATACCAATACTGATATAACTGTGATAATACACAAGAAAAATATTTAATAAAGTTTGCTGATTTGGTCTATGTAATTCACATACATGGATAAATGTTGATTTTTATAAGAGTGGGCTGTTATTGTTGTTTGTACGAATAGATTCAGTGGAACGAAACTTGGATCGTCATGATTCAAGATAAACCTGACCCCAATTATTTATTTGCAACCAAAAGTAGAACAGGATCTGATCTCATTTGTTGTTTCAATGTGTGTTTGGCTAGGCAGGTAAATAGGTCTTGAAGTCTTGTGGGGAGCATGGGTGGCCCAGTCATCTAAGGCAGTGTGTAGAGTAGCATCTCTTTGGGCATGCCATAAACCTATGACGGTGGGTTTGAATCCCATTTTGCCCAAAAAGGTTTCAAGGTTGGTCAGCACCAAACCTGTGATCAAGGGTTTCACCAAAGTGGTAAACTCTGAGACCTGCATCACTTCAGGTTTTTCTCCCAAAATTAAGCTGTGCAAAATACCTGGATACTGTTTAAAGCGGTATTGAACCCAACTCATGCTTGCAGGCATGCACAAACCCACCCACCCACACATGCACACACACACATACATGCATGCACCCATGCATGCACACACCCACACATGCACACACACCCATGCATGCATGCATGCACCCACCCACACATGCACACACCCACATATGTACACACACACACACACACACATGCATACACCCATGCATGCACACATCCACACATGCACGCACACCCATGCATGCACACACCCTCACATGCATGCACACACCCACACATGCATGCACCCATGCATGCACCCACCCACACATGCACACACACACGCATGCACGCACACACGCACTTACACATGCACAACCACACATGCATGCACACTTGCATGCACGCACCCACACATGCAAACACCCACACATGCATGCACACACGCATGCACGCACCCACACATGCACGCACCCACACATGCACGCACCCACCCACCCATATGTTGTAAGAACATACGCTGATAGAACTAAAAAATTGTAAGGTATAAATTAGACTGTGCCAGTGAAAATCATGTACACCATGTACACTACCATGTCCTCAAATAAGATTGACACTTATTATAATGTTTCAAAAGCAGGTGGCTTACAAAGAATACCTACGGGGTAGCACTGCCATTGTGGCTGTCTTGCTTTGTCCATGTGGAAAACAGTTTGTGTGGTCACAGAAATATTATTTAAACCTTTCTTAGTTTTTGTTTTCACATATTGGTTGATAAACCCACCAAACCAAATGAAGATTGTCTTAGATATTTCCAATTTTTCAGATGGTATCTTCCTCCGGGGGAGGGGGGGATGGTATTCAGAGTGTGTCATGTCATTTTTGTGAGCACTGACATGATGACATGAAGTTCACAGATTTCCTTATATTAATTTCATATTCATACATCACAAAGCTAGCCTGTCATGCGTGAGCTCCCTGAAGAACCTGTTGTATAAGGGAGCATCTGTTTAGCAGTACATGGATATCGTATTTTACTTATATAAAGTGTATTGTATATGGAATTTACATCATGATGTAACAGGACCTGCTAACACATCCTTCAGTGTCCTTGTCGACAGCCCATCAGTTACGTCACATGACATGACCACGCTACCGTGATTCTTCCGACCACCGTCAGTTTGGAAGTGGAGGTGTGGTTTCCTTTCTGACCTTTAGTTTAAAATACATCTGTGAGTATTTGGAATGTCATGCAGTGTCCTGATGGTGCCAGTCACATGATTTGGTCACGTTTCCGTGGTTCTTCCAAACTCTGACATTTCAGAGAAGGAGGCAGGAGCTACTTTTTTCTCATTTCACGCCCATTAGATACATCTGTGCGTATTTGGAATGACATCCAGCGTCCTGATGCTAGGTCACACAATGTGGTCGCGCAACAGTGATTCTTCCCACCGCTGAGAGATTGGAGGGGGAGGCAGGATTTACCTTTTCTCCATCAGCAATCATAAGATTTACCTATGTGAGTATTGTGAATGAAATCTGAAATTAATATTTTATGTGAAATTGTCTATGGTAGCCGTTCCCATTATTGGCCGACTAACTGCTATTTGTTCACTTGGAGGTGTACCACAGTGTGAGTGAGTGAGTGAGTGTTCAGTTGTATAACGCAGGGAGCAGTTGAAGATAGTTGTTATTATGGTTGAATCGTTCATCGGTTACCATGGTTACTGTCAGTTGGTCTAAATGTGACTATTTTGATGGCTACAGACTGGTTTTGCTAATCATGCTAATGCCTACAACTTCTTCTTTACAAGTCAGTAAATATTTTGAATAACTTTAAACTTTTCTCCACCCAAACTTTTCATGTCCTTATATGTATGCTCCAAAGGAACTTAGAAAGCATGTCCCATTGTCAGGGACAGGTCGTTTATCACAGGGGTGGGTGGGTCAGAGGTGTTTGTTGCGCTGATGGACTAAAAATAATTACCTTCCCCAAATGCTTGTCCTATTTTTGGATGACCCTGCCCCAGGTCCTTGTAAATTATTTTCATGACCCTCCTGAAAAGACAAAATGTGAAAGCTCTTCATATTTAATTGTGACATGTCCTCTTTTATTTGACCCTACTTAGACTGTCATATGTTAAATGTTTTGGTGACTGGCCCCAGATTCCCTCTGACCTGTCTACCCCCTTAATAAGTTACCATGGTTACCTCCCTGAGTGTAATAAACTGGAAAGCGACATCAAACCCCATTTCACTTCACCAAGACTATAAGTGAAACTAAAGCCAGTGGCTGTTTTGTTGATGAAACCGTTTTGTCTTCCAAGAATAGGCTTGAGAAACCAACATTATGGGTGTGGATGATTGATGCTGATCAATACGCAGGGGCTTGTAACGCAAAAATAAGAAGTGTTTTCTCTTCCATATGACTGCTGACATTTTATGAAGTGTGGCTGCTTTTAGCTAATGATCAAGTGTTATGACATGTTTATATATTGTTCAAAAAAAGTTAAGGACCACCCATTTCTTTCATATAACTAATGTTTATAATAACTATTGTCATATGAAAGAATGGGGTGATCCTTGACTTGTCCGTGAAATTTACATGATACACAGCTTTTCCATTAGACGAGAGGTCAGTCACATGACCGCGAAACTGAAATCCATTAGTGTATGAACAACGTATTTTGGTGTTCATGTGCTTTTCACGAGACTGTATTCTTGAAATGACGTAAACACTGACGGACTACTTCCACATTCCTGGTGAAACCCCTGGGCATTCCCTACCATGAATAAATACAGAAGTGTCGTTTATCATAATTTGGACCCTTTAATCTTGAACTTAGAATTTTAGCATACATTGGAAGAAGTCAGAGAATGTCAATGCATGCCCGTCTCGTCCTAGAGAACAACACGAAGAAAAGCACATCCAAACTATTGTAGTGTCGACTCAATCTGTGCCTAGACTACATTGACAATCTTAAGTAATCTATCAATTTTCCTTAGTATCTATTTGACACATCTTTGCAATCACCTTTCAATGATTGTCCAATCTATCAGTGATGACTAACACTTGTAATAGCGACAGGCTCATTAACAACTTTGGAAATCTATCCCGTCACGTTTATTTGTATCGGCCGGTTTGACGTCCTGTACTTGATGTAAATGTATTACGACGCGCTGTCATTGTGACAGACTTACTGAGGTAGTTCTTAACAGACCTTTCTCATCTAATGAGGATATTAATTGAATACATATTGTAAAGAAACCGCAAACGTTGTTCCCATAGAGCATATTGAGCATACATACATTGATGTCACCTCTCGTTTTGTGGAACTATTTTAATCCGCGATACAGCTGGTTGTTGTATGGCTGTATGAAGTCACACATGCTAAATGTAATTGTGTACGGATCCAGGTCTTCATCCTTTGTGGTAAAAAGTAGTGACATAAAAAATTATTTGAATTGAGTAGTAAATGTGTTTGTGAAAGATGGATGAACTGAACTTTCTGATGTTCCGATAAAGGATTATGTAAACAACATCGATTGGTATCCGAAACTGCTATACAGATAAATTGTTTGTGTCGGTAATCGATTAAGGTCACGGCGGTGAAAAATATTTATTATTTCAAAGTTTCATAATTCATAGAACCATTCATAAGATCCATACAAAATTAGTAATTACACATAGACTCAGAAAGTGAAACTAGAAAGGTGTGGCATTTTGGGAATAAAAGTTTGAATGTTTTATATCAAGATAAGAGCAGGTATTTTGATGTGTAATATCTGGAAAATATGCACAAAAATTTATGCCAGTTATTTTCGATGACTGACAAACCGATTGTAATCAATATTAGTTAGGACAAACATTCCTAATTCTATTTCCTCTTCAGCGTGTTCAGTGTAGACAGTCCTGTTCTGTGTTCATATATATGTATCTTGTGTAGCAGCCTGTAGGCCCAGTACATGTGAGTAGACAGGGCATTACTAGGGTGAAAGGTACAGGAAGGTAATGATACAATACGTATCATGATATATAGGTCACGATACGATATGTATCACGATACGCATATTTTCGTCAAATCTCAAAACTTCTTGACCATAATTATTTCAAAGCAGGTTCAAAGCGAAAGGCTTGATGTAGACACATGTTTGTAGCGGCTATTTTTAGTAGTGAACTTGAAATGCTAATTACAACACATTCTGCAGTATTTGACTGACAAAAACGTTTGGGGTCATTAAATGAGTAGTAAAAATTTATTTGGCAAGTGAATCGTCTTGTATCGCGATACAGTAAAAATGTGTCGTGCATCGTATCGTCGTTAACACTAGTCTCTGGACTAAATACAAATTTGTAAGGCTGAGTTCCGTAAAATATTTAAGGTCTAATAACAGGTGATGTGTTCACAAAATTAGGATCTACTGATCAAGACTCCCCAAGACGTGTGTGCTAGTAGCTAGATACAACAGTTGTGGCATACACTGCTGTTACATGGTTTGCGGCCTTCAGTCTGAATACAAGTCTTGTGACATTCCTTCTGTGTTGTAGGATCAGATGATAATATATGAATAATTACTCTTGATGAGGTCAATATGCGTAAACAAGGACCCGAGGACCAAACCCTGAGGTTGTCTGACCGTCGAAAGAGTCGGGTCTGAGGGTCCTTGTTTTTGCATATTTACCTCGTCAAGAGTAATAATTTGTTTTGTTATGTTTGCTAAAAGTGGTGTAAAACCATACTCACGCACCCACTTAAAATAAACTTTGCATCATTTTATTTCCATTTATGTCCCAATACTTTACTCATAGGTATATGACTGCCATGATATGTCTGGAATCTGGTGTATTTTAAACAACATTCACTCTCTTAGATTTGTATACCGTATTTCCTCTAATAGAAGCCCGTGCATCTAATATTTTCATGCAAGCTGTTGACCTGGCGTCATAATGGATGCTCACTACCTAACTGAAGTCTGCACCACATACCCTTGACATGTTGTTTCGAAAGACGGGAGGAGATACCAGTAGTGGAAGGGAGTAATCATTTCATGCCATAACCAAATTTAATAGGGATCATTAATTTCACCAAATGATGGACCTGGCGCCTAATAGAGCCCCGGCTTCTACTTTTGGGACATTGGTATGACTCGTCGTCTGTTAGAGGGTGGTGTGTTATTGGAGGTCCAGCAGCTGATAGAGGTAATAGGGTACCTGATAACTGTGGGTTTCAGAAACCAAGGGAGCCATGGTGCCACAAGGGTATGGGTGCTTATTGGGACATTGTCCGCCAGGTGATTCCCTGGCCACAACTCATAGTTTAGTATCGTCGGCTATTAGATCCTGGCATGTATTGGAGGTCTGGCGGCTCATAGAGGAAGTACGGTACATGATAACTGTGATTTTTGGAAACCAAGGGAGCCAAGATGCTACAAGCTTGCTTATTGGGACATTGTACGCCAGGTGATTCCCTGGCCACAGCTCATAGTTTAGTATCGTCAGCTATTAGATCCTGGCATGTATTGGAGGTCTGGCGGCTCTGTACGGTTCCTGATAACTGTGATTTTTGGAAACCAAGGGAGCCAAGATGCCACTAGCTTGCTTATTGGGACATTGTACGCCAGGTGATTTCCTGGCCACAGCTCATAGAGTGGGGGATGCTGTTCAGGTAAAGGGGGCCAATTAATAGGTTATGGTATTCATGGGCCTTGTTATCTTGAGTCTCCCTAGGACAAGGTATTGGGGCTGAGGTCATTAGGAAGGAGAACTGTCACATCCATTCAACCAGCTCAGGGAATAATGATGATAACATGGCAGGCAGGGAAGCACATGGCTCACACGTGATCAACTTGGACACTTTCAAAAATATGAAACTGTTTTCTGTGACACAACCACATGCGTGGCGGAGGTAGCATGAATGTCAATGGGTCTTTGTCAAAATCCTAATGTAAACATATTAATGTTGATTATGTTTGTTAATGTTATATATTCAAATATTCAAATACTATTCAAATCTCAAGAACCCCTGGACCCCTATTATGAACACTGCAGGGATTGATGTAGAAACTTCCTCAGAAACTGAATCTGATAATGTAAATATTGATTTGAATTATGTCATAATATAGCTGCCGGTAGTTTAAAGTGATCAACAAACAAAATAAGGTTGTTCACAGCTGGTGTTACACAGTTTCGGTTGATAAGCCCGAGATAACCTACATTGGACTTTACAACTAGTTGTGAAATATGTACGGACAGTGGCCCAGTTGTTGCTTATTTTTAATTTGGGGAATTAAGGTTGTGTTTTCCCCATGAATTTTATCGGCCATTAGCAAACATGGGCTTCTCTGTAGAGGTTTCTGCTAGTTTGTACCAGATGCCAAGCTGACCAGTCCTCTACCTCATCATGCCTACAGCTCCATGTGGTCATCATTAGATACTGTTAGGATGCCAACTATCCTTATTGGCCTTCTTAGAAATACCTTTATTATAATATAAGTTGTAGCGGGATCACGAGGGGTGCATAGGGTTTTATGCGTCCTGCAATAGGTTTTAAACCATGAGCCAGAGGTTTTATGCGTCCAGCAATAGGTTTTGTACCATGAGCCAGAGGTTTTATGCGTCCTGCAATAGGTTTTGTACCATGAGCCAGAGGTTTTATGCGTCCTGCAATAGGTTTTATACCACGAGCCAGAGGTTTTATGCGTCCTGCAATAGGTTTTATACCATGAGCCAGAAGTTTTATGCGTCCTGCAATAGGTTTTGTATCATGAGCCAGAAGTTTTATGCGTCCTGCAATAGGTTTTGTGTCATGAGCCAGAAGTTTTATGCGTCCTGCAATAGGTTTTATACCACGAGCCAGAAGTTTTATGTGTCCTGCAATAGGTTTTATACCATGAGCCAGAGGTTTTATGCATCCTGCCATAGGTTTTATACCAAGAGCCAGAAGTTTTATGCGTCCTGCAATAGGTTTTATACCACGTGCCAGAAGTTTTATGCGTCCTGCAATAGGTTTTGTACCACGAGCCAGAAGTTTTATGCGTCCTGCAATAGGTTTTGTACCACGAGCCAGAAGTTTTATGTGTCCTGCAATAGGTTTTGTACCATGAGCCAGAAGTTTTATGTGTCCTGCAATAGGTTTTGTACCACGAGCCAGAAGTTTTATGTGTCCTGCAATAGGTTTTGTACCATGAGCCAGAAGTTTTATGCGTCCTGCAATAGGTTTTGTACCACGAGCCAGAAGTTTTATGTGTCCTGCAATAGGTTTTGTACCATGAGCCAGAAGTTTTATGCGTCCTGCAATAGGTTTTATACCACGAGCCAGAGGTTTTATGCGTCCTGCAATAGGTTTTATACGACGAGCCAGAGGTTTTATGCGTCCTGCAATAGGTTTTATACCACGAGCCAGAAGTTTTATGTGTCCTGCAATAGGTTTTATACCACGAGCCAGAAGTTTTATGCGTCCTGCAATAGGTTTTATACCACGAGCCAGAAGTTTTATGCGTCCTGCAATAGGTTTTGCACCATGAGCCAGAAGTTTTATGCGTCCCGCAATAGGTTTTGTACCACAAGCCAGAAGTTTTATGCGTCCTGCAATAGGTTTTGTACCACGAGCCAGAAGTTTTATGTGTCCTGCAATAGGTTTTGTACCGAGTGGTGTAAAACCTAAAGAGGGACGCATAAAATCCCATGTACCCCTTGGTCCCGCTACAACAAATTTATCTTACAGACATGTTTTAAAATGAAAAATAATACAAACAAATTCGAAATTGATAGAAAACAGTTGTTTGATTGAGCTGAGGTTAACTTATGCTTTGTCACGTGACTTCCATTGACTCGGAAAAAGCATGCAGCTTTTTGCTTATAAGCTTATAAGGTATTTATTCTGCCTCTCAGAAATAGACATGCAGCCTGACTTGTTCGTGGCGATTTTTTACCCCGCTGAGAAATTTATTCCCCTCCAAGGTGGGATACAGTATTTTAACAAGCTTACATGAACCAATCAGATCTCCTCATTCTGACATGGAGCTATGATAAGTGCATTTATGTCAATATTGGAGCAGGTTTAGAACTAGTAGACCACATTCTGAACTCTAAACATTTGTTTTACCTCATTTAATCTTAAGTAATATCCAGGGTCAGAAATTAAGGAGGACTTGGGCTCTTTAGGTTTGCTGCTATAGTATTTGCATAAAACAAATAAAACATTTTTTCTTTTTCTTCTAACGTTAGGGTCAAGACATAAACCCTGTGCTTATTTTCTGAGAAAGACCTTGAAGAGAGTATAGCCTCAGGGAAGATGTAGAGTGTAAGGTGTAAGTTGCTGCCATGCAGTTCATCTATTGATGAGAGAGGATCATTTGGAGCTATTGAATATCTCCCACAGTTTAAGCCTGGGAAATCAAGAATCAAGCCATTCATCTGTATTATCGTTGCTTTATTCAGAAGTGTTCACAGTGTCCCAGGATTAATCAAGTGTGTGTTATAACACTTGTATCCACTGCTAGACAGGTTTTGTATACATGGTAAAACTAGTTAGCAAACCGGTTGTTGGGGAGCCAATTGTATAAACTCAATGGACCCCCTACGGGAGCTTACACAAGCTGCATTTATTCTTATGCCAAGAAGGACTATGATTTGGGTTGTAGTGTTGATGCCCTATTACGTAAAGATATTTATAGGTTTATTTGTGGAGTGATTGACTTTTGGGGAGACAGTGTCAGTTACCCACCCCTACTTGTCCCTTGGATATTCAGGTAAACATACTTATATAGAGGATATTATAGGAGTGTTCATGTCAAGGGAAATACCAGAATTTAGGCATGAGTGTCGTAAACATAGTATAACACACGTAACAAGGACACAAATATAATGTTCCATTTATTACCGAAGTTGATACATACAAAGACAAATTTTAATAATGTTTACCTATAGGGACAGCAAGTCACAACAGCGTAGGTAATATACAGTGATCCCTCCATTACCACTGTCACCGGGTCCAAGAAACCGACCCCGCGTTTTTGGAAAGAGCGTTGTACAGATATTCATTGCTGAGGTTCACATTACGTAATGATGGTAGTGAATGGAACAGTGGCGCAATTATTTCACAGTGGCATGGGACATGTAGATCTATGTAACTAACGCGTGTTGTCTGACGTTAACGTTGTTTAATGAATAATTTGCATACTCGTATATGCAAGGGGCCGACATATGGTTCTCAGTAGGAAGTGACAACTTGGAGACGATGGCTTGCAGTATATAGAGTTTTATTTTATACATGTAGATATATACATACAAAAGACACTATGTGCCAGGTCAGCACATAGTGGTAGTGGTTGTTGTCAGGTGCCCCGGAGCAGGGTAATGAGCCTTTGCAATTAAATGTTCTTCAGACAATGGGTGTTGTAAATCAGTCGCTATGACAACACTGATCGTGGACGATGATTCAAAATGCATGCATTAAAAAAAATTAAAATACTTTTAAGTGAAAATGAATCAAAGTAGAGTGTATTTTTTTACGACTGGATGTTATACATGTAAAATCTAAATAAGGATACAAACTGTTGTTATATTCTAAGTTTTTCGGAAGAAAATTGGTCCGATCGCCGACCTACTCACATTATCGATCAATGACATTACAATGCTGAACAAACCTTGTATCGAAACTAATGTGCAACCAAGGCTGTGATTGGTTAATAAATAATGACATGTCAAAGTTATGAAAAACCCGGACACAGACGGTTCCCTGTATGCACTTTATGTACAATGTACATGGACGTGTGTAACTACACGGTTATTTGAGCAATTTATAAAAATCAAACAAACACAAACGTAGATTTGAGTGGATGAGAGATATATTTTGTTCTATTATCAATGATAATTATACACAGGGAAAATGTTGCGTTGAAACTTTCGAACGATGCAACCGGTGCGTGTACATGAGGTAATGAACACATTTATATTTACTAAAAAAGTCACTGAATTTCATTTGTTTATTCGTTTACAAAAACACACATGTGTACTTCGACTTGGAATTAATCTCATCAGTTTATTTGTAACTTAATTGCTTTAACAAGCTTTAAGCGGGAAATTCTTCATGCATTTTTGGGAGCCAAGGTGCATCCGGAGTAGCGGTACATAAAGGGGCGTTAAGTCGAGGGATCACGGTATATTCATCTGTCATGATCCGTAATGGGATGTCCTCAGATCTTTGTTTAGCGGTAGCGAGAACTAAGGTCGGATTTTAATGAGATTGACTGAATGTTATCATATAATGCTATCATTTGGTAAAAGTGCAAATATGTTATCAGACTTTGTCTGTGCTGTTACTGTTGAAGTTTTGAAAGTTGACTATTCTCATTTCCTTACGAGGTTATGCTTGGAATAAGCAACAATAACCTCAGGAAGTGCCATTAAGGTTGTTGGTATAGTTTCTGATCAAGTATATTGGAGATGAGCAATTCCACATAAGATTTGATTATGAATTTTTGCTTGTCTGTGCTGTTACCAAACCTCACGTTTTTATTTGATTAGTGTCTCATACAAAATACACCTTACACTTTGGTATGCACATTCATTGAGTTTCCTTTTTTTGGACTATCTTTGCTTCCTAAACACAGAATACAGAAATAGTTATTATAGTTTTGGCAATTACAAAATATTTTGTCCTTCCTGTTACCATGTTGTCTGTCCTGTTACCATGAATGACTTTCCTGTCACCAGGTTTCTGCCATCTCAAAAGTTATAATTGGTTCAACTCTGCTGACAAATATATATAATTCATAAAATGAGTGTAATAACTATTATTACCTTATAGAAAAATGATAGATCCATTTCAGTGTAAGCAGTAGACAAGTTTATCGTACATCTTTCTCCAAATAATTCCATTGTATGCATATGTTTACAGTCTAATAATTTAGTAAAGCCAATGAATGAAATTTTATAGCTGTTGGTATTTGAACTATGTCGAAATGCAACAACCATATCATAGATTTAATTCATTTTTTATTTATTTTCGGAGAGAAAAAAACGGTAACCATGGTAACAGCACAGACATTTGGTACAGAGATGCCAAAAATAGTTTCCGCAAAAAGGAAAATAAGACATATTAAGCCTGCACACTTTACACTTATATTCAGTAATTGTTATGTTATTTATCTGCTCATTAAAAACATTTCAAAAATGAATTCTGATTTGTTGTTTTTTCATAGACCAAAATGTTACTTTTTTAGAGAAGGACCCTTATACATATCACTTGGAGGGTAGTATAACCTTGAAATTTCTAAGATGTTCCGCTAAAAGATCAAAGTGAAGAAAGCGTTCTCATCAGGTCTTCACTCACAGGGAGACATTGCATTAGAGTGCCAGATCTTAGATTTACGAGATTTCAAGATCATGAAGATAGTACAAAATGTTGAACATTTCACAAATCCTCTCTTAAGAGACTTGCTGACGATGTAATTTCGAACATTGTAAACTAGTTAGAGAGTCTGTTCGGGTTGTTAAATCTCTTGAACATGCAGACATGTGGAGCTGACCTAACATGCATGCTTATGGATCAGCTTGCATGCAACATTCAACATGGACAGGTGGATGTGACATTAAGCTGAATAGATGAGGTCTCCGGTGAACAAAGAGCTGATTGTGGGAAGGGAAACTGGCGTGTTACAGACAGCTAGAATCCTTCCTGCTGTAGTGACCCTGAAAGTCGGACCAGGTAATGTCAGAAAGTTTAATGAAAATAGTTCCACCTTTCACTTGTCAGATACCAGAACTGTTCACTCGTTTACAGAACAAGCTCCTGTGTAAGACCCATTTCTTGCAACTTGTGAATAGTTCTGCTTTCTGACACGCTTTTGTTCATCCGATTCCAGACCTATTCTCTCGTTTCATGAAATTGGTATTTCAATGTTCCTCACTATTGCACCTATCAATATAGCTCTAACTCAGTTATTGCTTGCGGTCATGCATGGCTCCCAAAATTTACTTATATTTTTAATAAACTCAAGTTTTACACTGGTGCAATGTTTTTCCCCATCTCAAAAAATCGGATCATGTGTTCACCCCTAGCACGTGACACCGGAAATACCAGTCAACAATTTCAAACCGAAGTTCGTAATTTAATCCCATTATTATTCAATCTGGTTATAAAAGCATGTTCATTGTACATCTGGACTTATATTTGTAATATGTTTTATGAATTTTATTCAAAATTTCTCTCAATGTTATTAGCATATATTTGGGCGAAATCGTGTGTGAAGTGTACATGGGAGCTTGTTTAGTCTTATAAATAGTAGCACGACATGTACTGGCAAAATGAGACTCATATCGGAGAAAATCTTGACCTTTGATTTAAAGAGTAGCTCCATCATGATTAATGTGTGTTAACTAATCAGTAGGACGACGTGGTATGATGTGTATTGAATGCATGGTTATGTCACACACAGATAGCAGGCTCAAAAGCAGGCGTCATCGGGATATAATCCTTTCAATGCCTTTCAAAATAGAACCAAAGTATTCAGGCTCAGCCGACTGTGCAGCAGGTTACGATCAAAGGCACGTCTCAGGAACACAGGTAAATTTGTAGCATTGTGATGATACAGAACGGAACGTTTAAAAATATTGTGTTGCCAAGATTCAAGTTCGGTCATTTGAAAATTGACAAAGGGGCACACGAATGAAGAACATACACAAGTTGAATCTGATGTCAGGTTGAGCAGGAAGAACAACGGTTTATGTCTCAGAGCTCCAGATAAGCTTTTGGTGTTGTGGGTATTTTACCCATGTATTTTAAAATCATTGGGTATCAGTAATTCTATCTGGGTATTCAAATTTCTGTTACCCACTAGTTTTTACACATGTGGGTATTTAAGTTAAATATTTAAAAACACTATTCATCTAGTCCCTGCAAACTGGTGTCGTGTAATTTTGAAGCGTATCTGTAATGTTCGTTGCGTATTTGATACGCTTGGATTTTATTTTACTGCGTATTTCTGCATTTCTGATGCGTATTTTACGCAGATACGCAGCTTATCTGGAGCTCTGATCTCTTGATGAAACTGAAAGTGTGATATTAAAGTTATCAAGTAATTATCATACCTCCATGTCAGAATGATGAGATCTGATTGGTCCACATGATCTTGATAAGATTCTGTGTATTCCGTCTAGGAGGGAAATCAATTTCTCAGCGGGGGAATAAATCTCTTATACCCTGCCATGAGCAAGTCCGGCTGCATGTGTGTGAGAGGCAGATTAAATCCCTTATACCTGCTTGAAAGGAAAAACCGCATGCTTTTTCCCAAGTCATTGGAATTCACGTAAACTCAACTCAGTTGAACAGCTGTTATTATCAATTTTGAATTTGTTTGAATTATTTTACTATGTCATATTAAAACTTGTCAGTAAGATAAATTTGTTGTAGCAGGATCACTCAGGGTACATGTGGTTGTATGTGCAAGACGCATAAAACCCCTGTACCCCAAGTGATAGACTAAAATCTAGTCTCTGAAATGAACATATCGTACATAAATAAAACAGTTGTTCAGTTATCTTAATAAAAATATAATAAAAAGGAGCCCAGTGACTCTCTTCATTTTATACTGCAGTGATCTAGACTTGCCAAACATTATAGACTTGCATGGGCTGTATTTGATATATATTTGTATCAGGGTCTGTAAGACAGACTACCCAAGTGATCCTGCTACAACATATATTGCACTCCTGTTATGTCAGCATTATATAAAGCTGTGGTCAATATTCTTGTGTGTGATTTTCTCTTAAAGGGGAAGTGTACACGCAAAAATCACTTTCTTTCTTTTTCTAAACAAAACGCAATTTTAGAATTAATTAGTATCTGTGTTTGAAAATATACACTCATTTTTTTCACAGTGAAAGTAGGAAGCTCACAATAGTGTGAAAATGATATGCCGTTATGAGGCCTTCGTTTTTCGAGCGAAACAGGCCTGAGTTATCCCCCTTAGATTATGACGTAATTGGTGCCAATTCAACTGGGTCCCTGTCTATTCTCAACGCAAAAGATATGAAGTACCAGTTTGCGGTAAAACAACATGGCCTACGACACACTCCGGCGCAGTGGTGACTCAGCATAACACTATGCTGGCTGGCATCTGAGACGCTAGAATCACACACCTAGACCTACACCACGTGAAGCGGCTCTAACAAAGCATGATGACGTCATAATGTTTATCAATTGGCACCAATGACGTCATATTGCAAGGGGCATAAGCCATGGTGTTTTTGTTGTGGAAATAGAACACTTTGTAAATGTGAAAAATATAAATCGCTTTAATGCGAAAAATATGTTAATTAATTGTGATATTTTTATGTTTTTGTCTATGACACTTCTAGGTTAACACTTTTAATGTGGAAAAAGTACAAGAAAAATAGGTTAATTTCCGTGTGAACTTGCCCTTTAAGATAACATGGCAGTAGGTATCACCCTGGACCTTCTGCTCTCCGGGCGGACGCTCTACCGCGAGACCACAGAGGCGGTCGCTTGTGGAGAGAGACGATGTGGTTGATTGCATGTCATCGTACCCTGAATGCATGGGACGTTGCTTATAATATCAACCACTGGTTTGTCCGACCAAGACTATATTACTTACAGGCTATCTTGATATGTGACGGGTGTGTAGTGTGGAGTAAAACAACAAACAAACACAATGGGCAAAGACACAAAAGAATGTGGTACAGTTTGCTTAAAAATCTGGTGTCTACAACTATACATAACTTAAACATTTGAGATGTGCTTCAGTCACTCCTCCGGCCTTGTGCTATATGGTGTACAAGGAGTAGCATGGAAATGGATCTGTCCATAAGCGGATCCAGAGCGGATCCCCCCCTTTGAATACCAAATGTAGTATGTTGTAGGCAGCAAATCTGACTGAGAGAAGATTTCGATATTTTTGACCCCTCCCTTTTTAAAATGCTGATCTCCTTTTTCCTGTCACTGTTTGTTAGGAGACAATCTACCAAAGAGTGGTCTAGTGGACCATCTGCTGAATCATACCAAAAGACATTAAAGGATGGTACATGTTAAGTCTTTGAATGGCATTTAGAAGTGATACACAGAAGCGGGAGAATATTTATAGATGTCAACTTTATTGTGACGAATACAAGGTTTCGGAGTATGTGCTTAGTCCTTCAGAGGGAATGGCCATACTCATAATATAGTTGGTTTTAACGCCGCTTTTAACAGTATTCCAGTTATATCACGACGTGTCAGCTTAATGTGGGAGGAAAGCCCGAAGTGATGCAGGTCTAAGACGTTTACCGCTTCGGTGAAACCCACGAGAACGGGCATGGTGCTGACAAACCTAGAAACATAATCGGGGCGAACCGGGATTCGAACCCACAATCATAGGTTTCTGGCGTGCCCAAGGGACGTAACTCTGCACAGCGAATCGCGGCGCCTTAGACGATTGGGCCACCCGTGCCCCCTCATAATATAGAAGTTGACATCCATAAATATTCTCTTGCTTACCGTAAAATAAAATTCATTTATGAAGTAATAACATATAAGAGACAATGGTGAGTAATTTAATCGCCAATTAACTATGTTGTAACTAACTAGGCTTATGTTTGCTTCACATTCAGCGTGTTTATTCCACAATCACTTGTACACACCGTCTCCAACACTTGTTAATACAACTGTAAAAACAGCGGGAATTGATTTCAGCTTCACTGGTTATCACATGTTAGGTCACATGTGCAATATGCAAATGCTTACCGGTACTTCCGGCTCTCTGCTCACGGATGTTAATTGTTTTACTGTGTCAGGTGGTTTGACAATCTGCATCAAGGCGAGGGTCATTTCAACTTTATTTGCAGAAATTATTAAACTTTATTCAAGGAAAAGAGATACAAATCATGTTTATGTATGGAAATAGTTATTGGAACAGTTATTTAGGACGAAATGCGAAGTTTTATTGTCAAATGCTGGGCTGGCTATCGGACGCCGGTTGACATCGCCAGTGGAAAAAAATGTGAGATCTTCGACTCCGTGTATGAGACGACCCCCCTTCTTAGCCCCCTCATTTTAGGTACGAAAAACTCGCCTTATACACAGCGATATACGGTATGTATGGTACTTGTAGTCATAAATCCTGGCTGGCGCTCAGCATTAACGGGCTAAAACAAAGACTGGTCAGCTCAGAGTCTTTATACTGGGTCACACACAGCACACTGTCACTTCAGTTTGTTTACAATCTGTTGTGTTCTGATGTTGTGACAGTCCCCTCACCAGTCGGTATATGCTAGACAGTTCACACTGCACACTTGTGATGTTCTGCTGATCTTGCATAAGCTGAGATTAATATGACTCTGGATGTGACAGACACCCCTCACGAGTCAGACAGATCATGCTGCACACTTGTGATGTTCTGCTGATCTTACCTTAGTTGAGATTAATAAGACTTATTACTTATAGGGTTAGAAATGATATGTGCACTAGCGCAAATGTCGCTTCTCTCACACCAGTGTATTGTTTCAATCATCCGAACGGCATTGTTGACGTCACTCTAGAAATGACGTCATTACTGAAGATTGTTGACGTCATTCGACAACTGGGTTTTTCTAAAACAGTGATCAGTGCATTTTTCTAAAGGGGAGTTCAAAAGGATTAGGAAATAATTGGTAATAAAGAAATTATTACACTCACATGTGTGTCATACTGATTTTATGAAACTCGTGTGAGAATTCATGTATTACTCTTGCTCTCGCTTGGTAAATAGAAGAAATCTGACTCTCGTTTCATCAAACCAGAATGACACATGCCTGTATAATAATGTCTATGATGAGAGCCCCCTCACTTGTCAGATAGCCCACGCTGTAGCCCAAGGGGATGTACTTGTATAGTGTTCTGAATATATTACTGTGTCAAGTGGACACACTATATTCTGACCTGTAAGAGCCTGATTCGGTTGTCGTATTCTTGGGGAGCCGTGAACTGTTTGTTGTAAACTTGGTACATAGTTAGCTTGAGAAGTGTACTTTGTATTGGTGACGACAAATACTCAGCTATGTCAGTTCAGTGAGAGGTCGCTCTGGAGATATATACATGAAAGGCGATGAGCTTGCAACTTAGATGTCATAGATTTGATATGTGTGAATCTGAAATCCTAGAAAGTGGTGAATATATCAGCTGGACAGAATGGAGGGGCTTGAGTGGAGTAGGTTGAACATCAAAGAAACAACTTATTGTATAAGTCAGCTGAAGAGTGAGTGAGTGAGTTGGGTTTTACGCCGCTTTTAACAGTATTTCAGTTATATCATGGCGTGTCAGCCTAATGTGGGAGGAAAGCCCAAAGTGATGCAGGTCTCAGACGTTTACCACTTCGGTGAAACTCACAAGCACGGGAATGGTGCTGACAAACCTAGAAACATAATTGGGGCAAACCGGGATTCGAACCAACAATCATAGGTTTCTGGCGTGCCCAAGGGACGCAACTCTGCACAGCGAATCACGGTGCCTTAGACGACTGGGCCACCCGTGCCCCCAGTCAGTTGAAGAGCTACAGTTGGAGCATGATATAAGCTTGACAAGTGGCTATGGTGACAAACTCGTACCTCTCTGTCAGTAACATGATATACATGATACAGTCATGGTTATATTAGTGGCTATTGCCACACATACCAGACATAACTTCATTTTAACGATGTATGTTATTATCAAGTCCATTGAGAGAAAGTCATTTGAATGAAAAACAAGTGAGATGGAAGTATTTTGATTTTCCCTTTTTCAGGGTTAGAAATTGGCACTAGTCCTATAGTCCTTGCCAAACTGCCCAATGGTAAAGGTATCATAAGGACTAGTAGAAAATTGCCATTTTTAAGGGTTTTGCTATATGTTATCATTATAAGGACTAGTGGACAAAAACTGTTAGTTTCTAACGCTGCCTTTATGTTTATTTAGATGCTCAAAATATTGTCTTGTCTCGTGAAACCAATATAAAAAATCTTATGGATGAAAATGACAGAAGAAAGAATTTTTCTCTAAAACCAGTGATGCTACTTGGGTGTAGCCTCAATCATGTTGATGTTTAGGGTATCCTGAAGGCCAGTAGAATTTCAGGTTCTCTAGGGATGTCCTTATCTGTCACCACAATTCAGGCTTTTAAGGGATGTCCTTATCTGTCACCACTATTCAGGCTTTTAAGGGTCGTCCTTATCTGTTACCACTATTCAGGCTTTTAAGGGTCGTCCTTATCTGTCACCACAATTCAGGCTTTTAAGGGATGTCCTTATCTGTCACCACAATTCAGGCTTTTAAGGGTCGTCCTTATCTGTCACCACTATTCAGGCTTTTAAGGGATGTCCTTATCTGTCACCACAATTCAGGCTTTTAAGGGATGTCCTTATCTGTCACCACAATTCAGGCTTTTAAGGGATGTCCTTATCTGTCACCACAATTCAGGCTTTTAAGGGATGTCCTTATCTGTCACCACAATTCAGGCTTTTAAGGGATGTCCTTATCTGTCACCACTATTCAGGCTTTTAAGGGATGTCCTTATCTGTCACCACTATTATGGCTTTTAAGGGATGTCCTTATCTGTTAACACAATTCAGGCTTTTAAGGGTCGTCCTTATCTGTCACCACTATTCAGGCTTTTAAGGGATGTCCTTATCTGTCACCACTATTCAGGCTTTTAAGGGATGTCCTTATCTGTCACCACTATTCAGGCTTTTAAGGGATGTCCTTATCTGTTAACACAATTCAGGCTTTTAAGGGTCGTCCTTATCTGTCACCACTATTCAGGCTTTTAAGGGATGTCCTTATCTGTCACCACTATTCAGGCTTTTAAGGGATGTCCTTATCTGTCACCACTATTCAGGCTTTTAAGGGATGTCCTTATATGTTACCATTATCCAGGCTTTGAAGGGATGTCCTTATCTGTTACCATTATCCAGGCTTTGAAGGGATGTCCTTATCTGTCACCACTATTCAGGCTTTGAAGGGATGTCCTTATCCGTCACCACTATTCAGGCTTTTAAGGGATGACCTTATCTGTTAACACAATTCAGGCTTTTTAAGGGATGTCCTTATCTGTCACCATTATTCAGGTTTTTAAGGGTCGTCCTTATCTGTCACCACTATTCAGGTTTTTAAGGGTCGTCCTTATCTGTCACCACTATTCAGGCCTTTAAGGGTCGTCCTTATCTGTTACCACTATTCAGGCTTTTAAGGGTCGTCCTTATCTGTCACCACTATTCAGGCTTTTAAGGGATGACCTTATCTGTCACCACTATTCAGGCAAGTGAATGTTTCACGTTATGTTGCATCCCTGAAAAGAATTCCTCTATTTTCATGTTGCAGATATTAAAATGCTGAAGTGAATGAAGCTAATACCCTGAATCTTTGTGTTGAAACCTAATTGCTGGAAGAAAATTGCTGTGGAAACACAAGCAAAATATCAGACGTTCATCACAACAAAGTTTCTGTTGTTTGTTATGTTTTTGGCATTATGCATTGTAACTTGATACTTGTTGTCAATCTCTTTGGCCAAGTATATACATGATATGTGTGCTTGTTGTTTAATGCAATCATATTCCAGCGGCAGACAGCGTGTCCAAACCTGTGTCTCTTTATGTCTACACTTTCATAAGCTTGTATTATGTGACTGTGTTATGCAAGTTATGTGAATTTTTAAAAAGGTACCAGTTTACCAGCTTTTTGTGGCTTAGTTATGTTGTATAACAGTGAATTGATGCCATGTGTATGTCGTGCATAGCACACATTTGTCTGCCCGGCTGACTCTGAGGTGTGTGTATTATGTGTGGAATACATGGCATCAGAGGTCAGAGGATGTAGGCAGTGTTCCAAATAATTTTACAGCCCAAGACATGTGACCAACAAGGCATGTGACCCATAAGTGTTGCCTGCCTACCTTTAAAGTTACCTGCCTGCATTCAGGCATTCTAAACATTGAAAAATAGCAAAAACTAAGAGACAAATCATGTCTTGATTCAGTTGAAATAATGCAAACAATTACTTGAAAATCTTATTGAGAGTTCATAATAAAACTGAATACATAAGTAGTCTGAATATTATCTGCCAGATATTCGAGTTGATCGAGGAAAATTTCATGCAGGCCGACAGAAAAGTTACCTGCTGCGGGCAGGCAGGCAGGCAGGCAGGCAAGCAGTTATTTCAGACACTGAATGTTGGTCTTTGGCACATGCCAGGAGGTGAATACAGACTTATTACAGAGGTACTGTCACAGCTCTTTGCAAGATGTCTGTGAAAGGGAAGTGTATGCACTGTCTACAAACTGTAAATCTCATTTCAAGCAGATCTTAGTTCTCACTACCACTAAACTAAGAACATCCCGTTACAGATCGCGTCCGAACGACCTTACATCCCACCAATCAGAGCTTTGCTTACCAGATCAGGAAAGTGACAGTCGGAATGTGTTTTCTTATCATGCAACCAAAAAATGGTTAACACCATGGTATTGTGAATGACAGTTAAGGGCGATACGACCGATTCCATCAAAGTCATCGTCCAGAATTTTCTTTTGTTCGTTTTTCAAAGTTAGAATCAATATTTTTCAAAGGGTAGTCAGGAGTGGAATTTAAAACTTGTGCCACAAAGTTCGAGAAAACTGCTTTCTGATTGACTGATGTCAACTTCTTGTTTGTCATTTCATTTGTCAGTGAAAGTTCACGAAAGGTCATTTTGACGTTACCCCTTAAAAGGATGTTCTCAGATTTTTGTTTAGCCGCATTGAGAACTAAGATCAGATTTTAAGGAGATTGACACACTGTGCACCCAACACTCTGTCTGCTTGTATACTACTCAAAAGACATTAAGGACCACTGGATTCTTTATATTACTATAGTTTTTTTCTTTGTTGCTTCACACTGCACTCAGCAATATGCCAGCAATATGACAGTGGTCTGTAAATAATTGTGTCTGGAGCAGATAATGCAGTGATTGACATCATGAGCATGATGAGCATGACGGTGGTCTGTAAATAATTGTGTCTGGACCAGATAATGCAGTGATTGACATCATGAGCATGATGAGCATGACGGTGGTCTGTAAATAATTGTGTCTGGACCAGATAATGCAGTGATTGACATCATGAGCATCGATCTGCACAATTGGGATACGATGACATGCATCAAACAAGTCAGCCACCCGATCCGTTAGTAGCCTCTTATGACAAGCATGGGTTGCTGAAGACCAATTCTAACCCGGATCTTCACAGGTATAATACTAATACTAATTACTCTGTCATACCACCAGAAAGAATCAGGTGATCCTTAGTTTCTTTTGAGTAGTATATATGATGACTTAGATGCAGCAGTGAAGGAGTACCCAGTAAGGTGTGACTGTTTTCCTTCTGGTGCCCTACAGGCAGCTTAGGTTATATACTCCCCAGGGAGCTGAGAATGAACATTGAGTGCACACTGACCCATTGACCGAGGTAATAATGTAGCACTCTGAGCATGGATTTGTGCACAGTAAATATACATGTTATTATCATCACACAAGGTTGGGCTGTTACAATCTTCACTTAGCTGATTGTGTTATCGTAAATACATTATCCTCACTTCATTTGGCGTTTTGCTCATTCTGAATATCTGGTGATAACAGTACCTTGGGACTACGTGTGCCACTTTATACTTTATCACCTTGTCTTGTGTATCCTCCACACCTTCAAGACTTACAGACAACAATCAGTACTGTCATTGTTGCCATTTGCAGGCTGCTGTGATGGGGGCTCCTCGATTTGCCACCACTATTGTTTCCGATAGGGCGTGCAATCAGGCGAACTGACCATGCTGACTGGATAGACAAGAGAAGGTCACCAAGCGTGGGTCATCTCAAAACTTTTGTTTCCATTCTACATTTGGACCTATCATTTTTATATAAATTGTCATATAGACATTTGTATGTTATATCAGATAACTTTTTGTACATCTTATCACGCTTATAATATGCAATGATGATATATGACATTGTGCAAGCTTATATACCGTTAACATGGTACTACACAGCTGTCAGACCAATGAAGATCCGGGTTAGAATAGGTCTTCAGCAACCAATGCCTGCCTGTCATTGTATCCCAATTGCATAGATCGATGCTCACGATATCAATCACTAGATTGTCGTTCCAGACTTGATTATTTACAGACCGCCGTCATATAGCTAGAATATTGCTAAGTGTGGCATCAATCAACAAACAAACAAACATAGCGGTCAACATATATAATTTTCTATTTAATTCAATGATTAGCGTGAATGATGTTCACCTTATCAATTGTACGAAATTAGGCTGGTTTAAGTTCACATGCACCTTGGTGACAGTCCTCAAGCTGGGCGTGAACTGAGATGCCCCCTTTGCGTGTAAAACACAACTACTGTTAATCCCTTACAGCGTGGTGGCAGACTGATGGTAAGCCTCTGTAATATAGCCAAGGTGATCATTGTGACCTTTTTCCTTCATTCATCGGGCGGTCGGGTAGCCTAGTGATTAAAGCGTTCGCTTGTCACGCCGAAGACCCGGGTTCGAATCCCGACATGGGTACAATGTGTGAAGCCCATTTCTGGTGTCCCCCGCCGTGATATTGCTGGAATATTGCTAAAAGCGGCGTAAAACCAAACTCACTCACTCACTCCTTCATTCATCTCTCACTAGCATCACAGGGCTGTTGTCAGCTTTGAGATCAATTATTTTTAAAATCGCATTCATCAATGCCAAATAATTTGAAGAAGAAGAACGTTTTCTTTAAATTATGTATGCACACACCGACAGCAATTTGACGCAACAGCTAGCATAGAGATATCATCATGGTTACCATGTAGTGATGTGATAGAAGTGTAATCAATTCTTGTGTACAAATGTACATGGACATTCCAGGACATTCTCTGTAATAGATACAGCAGTACGACCATGATGTCTGTGTATATATGTAGATATGACTGGTGTATATCATGTTTTATCACATGGCCATATAAGTAATATTGACCTATATATCAGTATTGATTGACAGTTGAGTTGTATTGTCCTTGATGAGTGCTGATTGTGACAGCTGTAATCAGATGTGTATCTCTTCCACCCTGGCACATCATAACACAATCAGTCATATCCAAAACATTGTCATGCACAATAATATAACCAGTATTAATTGTTAATGTAAATATTTGTGATCATTAACATCACTATATATCTATGTGTTAATTGCTGTATATGTTTCCAGTTCTTGTATTATGTGTATATTTACATAAGATAAGAAAAGAGAAGACATAATTTTCCCAAGGGAAATTCAAATTGCACAGTTGATTCGCACTAAAATATGAAAAAAAGAAAACATATCATATTAAAATATGTACATAAGAAAATAAGACACTCACCAATATTATGTACTAATATCAGAATAAAGTGTAACACGCTTACTAATGTAACCTGAGATAAAAACAAAGAGAAATGTACATGTGGCAGTGTGTACAGCGCACGGGCCACAAATCAGTTGAAGCTTGGGATGTCTACTCCCCAGGGAGTTGAGAATGAAAGTTCAATGGAGTACACACAGACCATGTTAAACATGTTAAATGTTTACGACATGTACTCTACCTCAGGTTGGCAATCCTCCAGGGCTAGGGTGTTTACACTTTCATGGTTGAATGCTAGTAACATGATTACATTCGTACTAATCATCTGATATAGTTTCCGTTCTTGTTATATTGAATGACATTCATTTTTTGTAGAAGCGCCATGTGATCTTGGACAAGTTCCTGAAGCTGCACCTGATGGTGACTGCCGGACCTCAGGGAACTCCCAGATTTGGGTGAGTGTGAGAAGCTGTATTAGATTATATGGCATCTGATGTCACTGATATAAAATGATGAACAATAGCACAACATATCACCTTGCCACTATCATGGAGATACAATCAGCACTATTGTGAAGATCCGGGCTAGAATGAGCCTTCATGAACCCATGCTTGTAGTAAGAGGCAACTTACATGATTTAGCAAATGTCCTGTCAGTCACATGGTTACAACTATATTCTGTTCATTTAATTATAATTTTTTTATTTGAAGTTTACACGATATACAGCTTTTCCATTGGATGAGAGGTCGGTCACATGACCGCGAAATTGACGTTCATAAGTGTATGAAATCTCTCCCGTAACGTTTATCGTGTCGGCCATTTTGACGTCTTGTACTTGATGTAAATGTATTACGACGCGCTGTCATTGTGACTGACTTACGGAGGTAGTTCTTTACAGACCTTTCTCATCTAACGAGGATATGATTTGAACACATGTGCTGCGTAAGATGTTTCTGAAGAGCAAGTTGTGCATCCATACGCCCATGTCACCTCGCTTTTTGAGGAACTATTTTACTCCGGGATATAGCTGGTTGTTGTATGGCTGTCAGTGTAAACATGAAGTCACACGTACTAAATAAAATTGTGTTTAGATCTAGGCCTACATCTTTTGAGGTAAGAAATTGTGATAAAAAAATTATAAGAATTGACCTTCACTTTGTGTGAGTTCATTGGAGTATGAACCTTCATACTCCAATGAACTCACACAAAGTGAAGGTCAATTCTTAAGTACTCTTGGTCACGTCTGGTCACAAGACCAAAATACTGAATAAAATGCTGTCTGTCTGTCCGTCTGTCTGTCTGTCTGTCTGTCTTGTCTGTCACCAAATGGATAATGTGGTCAGGCTCGCTGACTTGGTTAATGCTTGTCAACATATCCCATTTACAATGATAGATGCTCATGATGTCAATCACTAGATTGTTTGGTCCAGATTTTCAGACTGCTGTTATATAGCTGAAATATTGCTGAGCGCAACACTAAACAACAAACAAATAAACAAACAAACAAGCAATAGCACAACATTGTTTGTCATTATCATGATTATTGTTGGTCAAGTTCTTCCTTATAAAAAAATGTTTGATTTTCACTGTAATGTGGTATATGCTGGAATAAGAGGCATGTTAATGGGATTTGTAACTCCTGATTGACCAATCAGATTACAGTAATCTCCAAATTGATGGCAGAATGTGTTTTTTTACATGTCATAAACGATTTGAGTTAAAAAAAAACTATCTCTGCCATGACTGGTGTAAAATCTTACATCATGACTGTCTGTTGGTCTCCATTTTGATATATCAATTAAGAAAGCAGGTTTTGTAGGTTAAGGTATGACATGCAACGCATGCTGGCAGGCGTGATGAGGCTCAGGCACCACAGATATGTACTTTATGTAGGTACAAAAAGTGCAGAATGTGTAACAGCAGGGGGAAAAAACAAGGTCGCTGTTGGGTCAGGCATTGTATGTGATTGATGGGTGCTGCCTGATAAGGCAGGAACATAAACCAGCTTGTTCTGAATGGGTTGTGGGGATCCCAGTCAGTAGTATCTTTCTGCTTCTTGCCAAGGATACAGAGCAAATAATGGAATTATGACAAAAGTACCTAAAATGTTTCGCTTGCAAATTTAGCTCACCATGACCGTGAAGATAAAATGTCCATGTTACCATTCTTATGGTATGGCACACTGTCCATTCATTTCAATCATTTACCATGTTATTCCCATGTTGATACAAGTTGTATTTCTTAGACTTGTAAGTAATGCTCATGACCCTCACTGGGAGTAGTAGCAGTAGCAGTAGCAGTAGGAAGTAGTAGCAGCAGCAGTAGTAGTAGTAGTAGCAGCAGCAGCAGCAGCAGCAGCAGTAGTAGTAGTAGTACTAGTAGTAGCAGCAGCAGCAGCAGCAGTAGTAATAGTAGTAGAAGTAGTAGTAGGGAGTAGTAGTAGTAGCAACAGCAGCAGTAGTAGTAGTAGTAGCAGCAGCAGCAGTAGTAGTGGTAGTAGCTGCAGCAGCAGCAGCAGTAGTAGTAGTACTAGTAGTAGTAGCAGAGCAGCAGTAGTAATAGTAGTAGCTGCAGCAGCAGCAGCAGTAGTAGTAGTACTAGTAGTAGTAGCAGAGCAGCAGTAGTAATAGTAGTAGAAGTAGTAGTAGGGAGTAGTAGTAGTAGCAACAGCAGCAGTAGTAGTAGTAGTAGAAGCAGTAGTAGTAGCAACAGTAGTAGTAGTAGTAGGGAGTAGTAGTAGTAGTAGCAACAGCAGCAGTAGTAGGGAGTAGTAGCAGAGCAGCAGTAGTAGAAGTAGTAGTAGGGAGTACTAGTAGTAGCAACAGCAGCATTAGTAGAAGTAGTAGTGGGGAGTAGTAGTAGTAGTAGTAGCAACAGCAGCAGTAGTAGGGAGTAGTAGCAGAGCAGCAGTAGTAGTAGTAGAAGTAGTAGTAGGGAGTAGTAGTAGTAGAAACAGCAGCAGTAGTAGGAGTAGAAGTAGTACTAGGGAGTAGTAGTAGTAGTAGCAACAGCAGCAGTAGTAGTAGTAGAAGTAGTAGTAAGGAGTAGTAGTAGCAACAGCAGCAGTAGTAGGGAGTAGTAGCAGAGCAGCAGTAGTAGTAGTAGTAGGGAGTAGTAGTAGTAGTAGCAACAGCAGCAGTAGTAGTAGTAGTAGAAGTATTAGTAGGGAGTAGTAGTAGCAACAGCAGCAGTAGTAGTAGGGAGTAGTAGTAGTAGAAGTAGTAGTAGTAGTAGTAGCAACAGCAGCAGTAGTAGTAGGGAGTAGTAGTAGTAGAAGTAGTAGTAGGGAGTAGTAATAGTGGTAACAGTAGTGCTCCCCTCGTCACAGGAACTGACTCCTGCAGACGACATAAAGAACCCTTGAATCAAAATCTCATATCCGATGCAGGCATATTTTGCACAGGACTATAAATAAACCATGGGTTCATGATACAGGGTGTTTGCTTGGATTCCAAACTAAGAGCCCTTGTCAAGCAGATTGGGAAAAGAAATATTGTATGTTCAAAAGGTTCCTTGTTTCTTAGTTTTAGTGGTCTTTTAACCTTGTATATTGACGTTACATTTAATAATGTAAAACTAACTATTTAAAGCCTCTTCCTAATTAGGCTTCTGTATTGGTCATGCTGTCAGTGAAATACAAGTCGACATGACCAAGCCATGATGTTACATATAACCATGAGAACTATATTAATAGGAATTGGGAACGTGTTAATTCCAATGTGGGAAAATCATCACGATATGGCTGAAATATTGCCTATGTGAGCATAAACTCACTCACTCACTCACCCAATGTGGGAATTTTTATAGACATTTGAAGCAGACATGGGTGAGAATACATGTACCAGCCTCTGTGCTGGTCTCGATACATACATGTGATTTAATGTGAGTCATCTGACATGTCTGAGGCATGTTCCCTCTGCCTTGATGCATTACTTAGGTGTGTTTGTAGTCTGTAGGCTAGGGTGTCTGTGGCCCACCATGGGAATAAAGATCGTGTGAGATAGATAAGTTTAAAAATATTAATTTTATTAAAAATTGTAATTTTTTAACTTATCCTGCATTACTCGTATTGCATTTACTGCTGTCAGAGACAGAGAGACAAACTGTCACACAATCTCAGACAAACCTTAATTATTGAGCAGTTTGGCAAGGACTAAAGGACTGGTGACAATTTCTAACACTGATAAGTATAAAAATATACAGTTTATGATAAAATTTCCAATTATGCAAAAGTACAACATCATTGTTATCGCAGTACCTGAGATTACAGGTGTGCAGTATTGCTGAGACCAACATCAATCCAAAGCTCCTCCCCCTTTTGCCTCCATAGAAACATGAAGAACATCAGCAACCAGTTGAGTCAGGAGCTGATGAATGACATCCTGCTGGTGTCCAACAGTGCCCAGGATGAGAGCGACTCGTCTCAGCTGCAGCACTACCTCCTGGAGGGCCGAGGATGGAAGCTGCTCCACGTCATACACAGTGTCGGGGTCAAGGTAGGCAGTGTACAGTGTCGGGGTCAAGGTAGGCAGTGTACAGTGTCGGGGTCAAGGTAGGCAGCATACAGTGTCGGGGCAAGGTAGGCGTCATACACAGTGTCGGGGTCAAGATAAGCATCATACACAGTGTCGGGGTCAAGGTAGGCAGCATACAGTGTTGGGGTCAAGGTAGGCATCATACACAGTGTCGGGGTCAAGGTAGCACTATCCTTTTCACTACATGTTTTCCTTAATAGTTTTATTATCTCACAGTCAGGTGATAAATGTATTACTGTGGCCTGCTTTTCCTTCCAGACGTTATCCAACAGTCGAGACCTGTGCAACCTGCTGCTGTCCCTTCTGCCCTGGGCAATCCAGTTCCAGCCATCGCAACCGCCCACAGAGTCCATCATCTTTAAAGGTGCAGTTTTTAGGACAAGCTTGTGTATTGAGTACTTAGCTCACTGAGGACAGTTAGGTTGATACAAAGATCTACTTATGTCGACGTTTACATCTGTCATTAAGCAGCCTTGTTTGTGTATGTGATAAAGTTGGTATTTATTATTGTAATTTTATTAAACTTGATATACTATGAATATCAATGCCGTTTTATCCCCAAGTGTGATTAAAGTGTGATGCAGAAATATACTGAACAAAAGAAGTTAGAGATCATGAATATTTTTAGGGACATGTTTTTGTAGTGAAGACTATTTGAAATATCCTAAAAAATATTCATGATCCCTAATTTAATTTGTTCAGTATAGCATGGGAAAGCCCTCTACCACTACCAATACAGTGTTAAAAAATCATGTTTTTTGTTGTTTTGTTGTATTTTACTGTCTGGACCTGCTATATATATTTGTAAGGATTAGTTTTCTGTTTGTAGGGAGGGAACAGACCTGGATGCCCGTGCAGCAGTGTTTTGTGTACACTCAGAAACTCTCAAAGCTGAAGAGCTTCGGTTGTCAGAGAGAAACATGCATGCATCCCAACCATCCCAGTCGTCATGGCACAGAAACTCAGTACCACAGAAAACGAAGGTTTACAAAAATGTCTGGTTCTGTTGCACAGGAGAAGAATTCTGAGAGTGAGGAAGAAGAGGTGCAAGAGGACAAGATCAAACATTCTCGAACAAGACGGCCAACTAGAGTACTGCTCTTCAAATCTACCGGAGTTCAGGAAGATGACGATTCAGGTTCTGACCAGGATTTGCTTGGAGCTTTCCCGGACTTCCCCAGTGTGCAGGAGTCTGTCAGTTCAGCAGAACTTACTCTCATTATCTTTGACCTCTTACTTGACCTTTGTATCCTTGACCTTTCCCATGTTGCCCCTGGCAAGGTCATGTCACCTACAATGCTGCCGCATCTACTTCATATTTTTTCCCGTCTGTGTGAGAAAGAGTCATCTGAAAATGCTTCTAAAATAAACTGGAAGGACAGAACAAAGTTGACTCTTCAGAGACATCTGATCCGTCTGATTTTGACAGCAAGTGGAATCATTGCCACCCAACAGAGTGGTGTCAAGATCTTGATGGGACACAATGCTGTTAGCTTGATCATGTCAGCCATTTCCTCTTTCGCAGATCCTAGTTCAGATTTCTGTGACAACATAGAATCAGACCACTTTGACCTTGTGATGGATGTCATATGTGGACTGCTCCTTCTCTTTGAAACAGTATTTGCAAGTCTTCCATTTAATCCTTCATTTATTAACTGTGCCTTGGGAATACTGGATTGCTTCAAAACAAATAACGGTTTCCAGTACATCAAGAAATTGGTATATTCATCAAAGATGACAAAAATAGACTTGGGTAGTGTTCAAGAGGAACTTCTAGAAGATCCTTTAAAGAATATTGCTTCTCTCATCAGTACTCTGAAGATGGTGAAGGTGAACTACATCCATGCAGTGAAATGCTTGAAGAGACGCCACAGGAACTGTGAGTACCAGATGTACCTGAGCCACCACCACAACATCCTGGGCTACCCATCAGGTCTGGAGTTGGAGCAGGCGGAGGCAGGTGGCGACAACAGACACAGGTCCTGGTCCTCCAACCCCAGTAAGTGCCAGATCGCCGTCTTGACACAACTTCTCCTGGACATGCTGGCGGAAACCAAGTCCACCAAACTGCAGCTGCAGATCCTTTCAACCCTCAGACATCCTGGGATCTGCTGCTGTATGCATCCCAAGACCATCATTGAAGCTGTGACACCGCTGCTGCCCAGCTTCTCCCCCGCCATCAGAAGCTGCAGCCTGGAGTCCCTCAATGACATCCTCCTGGACCAGTTCATGGGTTCAGAAGAACTCACTGACAAACAGCTACCAGAGATAAATCTGTGTAAGTTGTGTACATTTGAAGATAAGTTTTCCATGGCTTCTTCAGCTAGATCTCCAGAAGGGATGGGAGACCTGTCAAGAATAATTGATAGTGGATTTTCTAGCAGTGATAGACTTGAAGCAAAGAAATTGTGGTCATTACAGAGGTGGCGTCCTCTTCAGGTGTTCAGACAGTTTATTGTGTCCCCTGATGAAAGTCTTGCCTTGATAACTGCCAAGCATCTGATTGTGTTAGCCATTAGAGGAAACAGCGACCTGAAGCAAGAGTTGTTCTTCAAGGTCTATCAACATGTTGTGCATTCTGCTCTGGAGGACTCCACTGAGATAATGTCCTTGACTGACACTTCTTCTGATGAACAACTGATTTCCTTAGGGAAGGTCCCAAGTTCTATCATGCTGTACTGTGTGTCAGCCTTGCCTTACGTGCTACAAGTGGACAAAGTCATGAATGTCTTTGTGGAGAAAGAGGGTCTTTCCAGACTCAACAACCTCTTGGAGGACAGTCATTTGAGAGCCCCAGTCATGGGAGTCTTTGAGGCATTGATAATGATCGATGAACAGAAGGTGAGAGAGATGAAAACAAAGAATGCAGAAGAAGTCACGAAGCTGACTTCTGAGTACATCCGTGGAACTGTGATGCAGATATTCATTGACATCCTGGCAAAGAAGACATGTGCAATAACTGCAGCATTTCAACAGCTGCATTTGGAGAAGCATGGCAGCAGTGGGAGTGGAACGGACCAACAGGATAGCGGTTCAGAGGATGACTCGACTTTCACCCCGTTGCCGGCCCGTCACCATGATATTGTTAAAGACCTGCCCTTGCTACAGGACATGTGGCAGACCTGTGCCAAGCTGTGTATGAATAGTCCGACATTCAGGTCCTTCTATAGGAACTCTCCATGTCTGTACATTGTCCAGGAAACTCTGCTACTGACTCTGGAGCTTCTGGATGACATGGGGGGAGAGCTGTGCCAGTCAAGGTCGTCTGTCACGGAGACCAGCTCTGTGAGGTCCTTCTCCTGTCATCTGAAGAAGCTCACCTTCATCGAGGCCGTGATGATCGTCTGCTTCTCATGTCACACAGTCTCACCAAATCAAAAGGTAATGTCCATTAAACAGTGTTGAAAGAAATAACGGTAAACATTGAAGTTATATTTAACCTCAGTTAACCTTTTTTTCTTGATCCTTCAATCACACCTTCATTAATGTCCTACATTTTTGTCATAAACTTGATGAACATGACTTGGTCTCAAATCTCAAATGTTTATACCTCCATGAAAGGAAAATAATTTTGAGGTAAATTTTAAATGGATAGGAGTGGAGACCAGTGACTAAAACCTTCTCTTGTCCCACCAAAAACTTGGTCTCCTACTTGGGTACAATATGTGAGAAGTTAGTTGTTGGTATGCTGCTTGATTTGTTTGCTTGTTTGTTGTTTAATGCCACACTCAGCAATATTCCAGCTATATTATGGCAGTCTGTAAATAATCAAGTCTAAACAACACAAACCAGTGATTGACATCATGAGCATCGATCCACACAATTGGAATATGATGACATGCACCAACCAAGTCAGTGAGCCTGACCTTCCGATCCGGTTAGTACCCTTTTACGACAATCTTGGGTTGCTGAGGACCTATTTTAATCTAATCTTCCCCGGTCGTATGTTGCTGGATCTTCCCTCTCATCCACTGACTGACTACCATGTGGGGATGTCGGGTTAGAATTGCTCCCCAGAAACCTTTGCTTGTTGTAAGAGACGACTTAATGGATCTGGTGATCAGGCTTGGTTGATTGCGTGTCATCACACCCAGGCAGCCTGGATCGTATTCACACCATTGATCACTGGATTGCCCGTTCCAGACTTGATTATTTACACAGGCCGCCATCATATAGCTGGAATATTGCTGAGTAAAACAATAAACAATAAAACAATAAACAGACCAACATATTGACCAGCTGACTGCTTGACTTGTGTGTACAGAAGGGTGGCGAGGAGGCTCACTGGAAGCAGCTGCGCGACTCCCTGCAGCAGTGTGTGAAACTGGACCCCACCAAGCTGAAGGCAGTGTTCGACATGCTGCTCAACACCGCCCTGCCGCAGCTGCCATCCATCCTCGAGTACTCCTACGACCAGATCATTGCCATGTTGGTGAGTGGCGCCATTGCGTGTTATTTACTCATCATAATGTTGAAGGTTTTAATAGTAAATTCAGTAAATCATATGCTTACTTAATGCCTAGCTTTTCTGGACCTGGATGCTGTTGTAAAAAACACCTTAGCACTACTACTGTAGTAAGTCTGTGGTAAGGTATGGGAGTTACGATCACCTTAGCACTACTACTGTCGTAAGGTATGGGAGTTGCGGTCACCTTAGCACTACTACTGTCGTAAGTCTGTGGTAAGGTATTGGAGTTACGATCACCTGAGCACTACTACTCTCGTAAGTATGTGGTAGGGTATAGGAGTTACGATCACCTTAGCACTACTACTGTCGTAAGTCTGTGGTAAGGTATTGGAGTTACGATCACCTTAGCACTACTGCTGTCGTAAATCTGAGGTAAGGTATTGGAGTTACGATCACCTTAGCGCTGAGATCACTTTGTACAACGGCACCCAGAAAACACAATGGTTTATCTTGTTCAGACTAAATCATTAAGTCACCATTATGATAATTATGTAGCTGGAGTCTGGCTGACTGTCCATTGAATAACATAAACTATCAGTTCGTAGGTGTGTAACCTATAACCTATTTTCTCCATTACCCTTTATTCCTAAATTGACCTTCACCTTATACCTGAAGGGTAAATATCAAGGTCGTCTGACCAAGGGAATATACAAGTACTTTGTTGAACTCTTGGATGATGCCCACAGTATCATTTCCGTTGTTTGACCTTGACCCAGAATCTGAAGGACAAGGAGATGGTGGATGAGGATGAGTACCGAGAGCTGCTTCACTTCGGAGGGAGCGAGGAGGAGGAGGCGGTATGGACTGAACATGGTTATGAGGCAGACACAGAAACCACCATGCACAATGACTGGAAGAAAAGTAAGACTCACTGTACGTCCTCAATGCCGTGGTATAACTGATCAAAGCGGCATTAGCCCCAACTCACTCACCTACTCCTCTATGTCCTCCAGGTCTGCAGACAAGCCACGACAACCGTCTGAAGCATGCAGACACCATTTGCTTCCCATCCGTGTTCCGACTATTCGTGGAGCTGGCCATCACTACTTATAACTCTGCGGCCGTCAGCAAGGTGGTGTTGTCCGTGTTGTTACGGCTGCTGCAGATGCTGCGTAGTAGTCCCCCTGCTGTTTTGGGGATGTGTTCAGAGGTAATCTTGGCTCCAATATTTTGTATCTGGTTGCAACATTGTTTAAAACAGTGTTTATGAGAAATGCTACTTTATTCAATGCAACGTATTCATTGTTCATTATTCATTGTTTCTGTTCCAAGATGGTAATGCCAAACGTTACGACTTTGGTGTAATAAGTACAAATTTGAGTCTAAAGTTACTCTTTTATGCTTGTCCTTCTCATTTTCATCACATATTTTACATGCATAAAATATCACAGTGAGCAAAATTGTTAATACACCAGTGATATGCAGCATTCCACAACGAGACTATGCTAAGCCATGCTCAAATGTACATGGTGTTAAGATATTCATTACTCAGTGATATAAAGTCAGTGATTGGTGGTTATGGTTAGACAGACTCAAGTCATGTTATCGATCAGATGTTGCTGATGCAGAGAGGGACCTGATGGTACTGTTAACATTACCTTGTTTCATGTGGAGTTACTCTTTCTGACCCCACTGATTACTCCAATGCTTCAATTAGGTTGGCATCTCTGTCTGACGACGATGTGAGCCGTTGTGTTTGTTACAGGGTATCCTGGAGGTTCTGCTGGACGGCTTCAAGGACAGCCTGACGAAATCCATTGTTGACCAACAAGGTACTGAAAACAGGTCAATGTTAAAGTATGGAGTTGCCTGAGATCCTTCTGTGGACCAAGTCTCAGGTCCAGATGGAGGGGTCCAGGTGATCCAGACATCCCTTCAAATTATCTCGTCTACACCTGGCAATTCATTTACCCTGCAAAATGACAATTTTGTTCTAGTTTATTTTTCAAATTTTCTGTCCTTGAACCTATAGAAGGCACAGAGTGCCAGTATTCGTTCTTAGATACATAATGAATTGTTTGATACTTAGAAGTTGACTGATGACAATGGAGACACAATTTTATGGGTAACAATTTCTTTATTTGCTGTAAAGGCGACATTTGGTATAGATCCTTATACCATTGTCAGCCTTGTTTGAGAGTTAAATAAAGAGGTTGTTATCCATAAAATTGTGTCTCCATTGTCATCGGTCAACTTCTAAGTATCAAACAATTCATTATGTGTCTACTTTGCAGATACATAATGTCTTCATATACACCCACAGGTATACACTTACAATGATCTGATCGATTAGTGTTTGTTGACATGGACTGTCTGGAGTGTTTGTTGACATGGTCTGTCTGGAGTGTTTGTTGACATGGACTGTCTGGAGTGTTTGTTGACATGGACTGTCTGGAGTGTTTGTTGACATGGACTGTCTGGAGTGTTTGTTGACATGGACTGTTTGTTGACATGGACTGTCTGGAGTGTTTGTTGACATGGACTGTCTGGTGTGTTTGTTGACATGGACTGTCTGGAGTGTTTGTTGACATGGACTGCCTGAAGTGTTTGTTGACATGGACTATCTGGAGTGTTTGTTGACATGGACTGTCTGGAGTGTTTGTTGACATGGACTGCCTGAAGTGTTTGTTGACATGGACTGCCTGAAGTGTTTGTTGACATGGAGCGTCTGGAGTGTTTGTTGACATGGACTGTCTGGAGTGTTTGTTGACATGGACTGTCTGGTGTGTTTGTTGACATGGAGCGTCTGGAGTGTTTGTTGACATGGACTGTCTGGAGTGTTTGTTGACATGGACTGTCTGGAGTGTTTGTTGACATGGACTGTCTGGAGTGTTTGTTGACATGGACTGTTTGTTGACATGGACTGTCTGGAGTGTTTGTTGACATGGACTGTCTGGTGTGTTTGTTGACATGGACTGTCTGGAGTGTTTGTTGACATGGACTGCCTGAAGTGTTTGTTGACATGGACTATCTGGAGTGTTTGTTGACATGGACTGTCTGGAGTGTTTGTTGACATGGACTGCCTGAAGTGTTTGTTGACATGGACTGCCTGAAGTGTTTGTTGACATGGAGCGTCTGGAGTGTTTGTTGACATGGACTGTCTGGAGTGTTTGTTGACATGGACTGTCTGGTGTGTTTGTTGACATGGAGCGTCTGGAGTGTTTGTTGACATGGACTGTCTGGAGTGTTTGTTGACATGGACTGTCTGGAGTGTTTGTTGACATGGACTGTCTGGTGTGTTTGTTGACATGGACTGTCTGAAGTGTTTGTTGACATGGACTGTCTGGAGTGTTTGTTGACATGGACTGTCTGGAGTGTTTGTTGACATGGACTGTCTGGTGTGTTTGTTGACATGGAGTGTTTGTTGACATGGACTGTCTTGAGTGTTTGTTGACATGGACTATCTGGAGTGTTTGTTGACATGGACTGTCTGGAGTGTTTGTTGACATGGGCTGTCTGAAGTGTTTGTTGACATGGACTGTCTGGAGTGTTTGTTGACATGGACTGTCTGGAGTGTTTGTTGACATGGGCTGTCTGAAGTGTTTGTTGACATGGACTGTCTGGAGTGTTTGTTGACATGGACTATCTGGAGTGTTTGTTGACATGGACTGTCTGGAGTGTTTGTTGACATGGACTGCCTGAAGTGTTTGTTGACATGGAGCGTCTGGAGTGTTTGTTGACATGGACTGTCTGGAGTGTTTGTTGACATGGACTGTCTGGTGTGTTTGTTGACATGGAGCGTCTGGAGTGTTTGTTGACATGGACTGTCTGGAGTGTTTGTTGACATGGACTGTCTGGAGTGTTTGTTGACATGGACTGTCTGGTGTGTTTGTTGACATGGACTGTCTGAAGTGTTTGTTGACATGGACTGTCTGGAGTGTTTGTTGACATGGACTGTCTGGAGTGTTTGTTGACATGGACTGTCTGGAGTGTTTGTTGACATGGAGTGTTTGTTGACATGGACTGTCTTGAGTGTTTGTTGACATGGACTATCTGGAGTGTTTGTTGACATGGACTGTCTGGAGTGTTTGTTGACATGGGCTGTCTGAAGTGTTTGTTGACATGGACTGTCTGGAGTGTTTGTTGACATGGACTGTCTGGAGTGTTTGTTGACATGGGCTGTCTGAAGTGTTTGTTGACATGGACTGTCTGGAGTGTTTGTTGACATGGACTATCTGGAGTGTTTGTTGACATGGACTATCTGGAGTGTTTGTTGACATGGACTGTCTGGAGTGTTTGTTGACATGGGCTGTCTGAAGTGTTTGTTGACATGGACTGTCTGGAGTGTTTGTTGACATGGACTGTCTGGAGTGTTTGTTGACATGGACTGTCTGGAGTGTTTGTTGACATGGACTGTCTGGAGTGTTTGTTGACATGGAGTGTTTGTTGACATGGACTGTCTTGAGTGTTTGTTGACATGGACTATCTGGAGTGTTTGTTGACATGGACTGTCTGGAGTGTTTGTTGACATGGGCTGTCTGAAGTGTTTGTTGACATGGACTGTCTGGAGTGTTTGTTGACATGGACTGTCTGGAGTGTTTGTTGACATGGGCTGTCTGAAGTGTTTGTTGACATGGACTGTCTGGAGTGTTTGTTGACATGGACTGTCTGGAGTGTTTGTTGACATGGACTATCTGGAGTGTTTGTTGACATGGACTGTTTGGAGTGTTTGTTGACATGGGCTGTCTGAAGTGTTTGTTGACATGGACTATCTGGAGTGTTTGTTGACATGGACTGTCTGGAGTGTTTGTTGACATGGGCTGTCTGGAGTGTTTGTTGACATGGACTGTCTGAAGTGTTTGTTGACATGGACTGTCTGGAGTGTTTGTTGACATGGACTATCTGGAGTGTTTGTTGACATGGACTGTCTGGAGTGTTTGTTGACATGGGCTGTCTGAAGTGTTTGTTGACATGGACTGTCTGGAGTGTTTGTTGACATGGACTGTCTGGAGTGTTTGTTGACATGGACTATCTGGAGTGTTTGTTGACATGGACTGTCTTGAGTGTTTGTTGACATGGGCTGTCTGAAGTGTTTGTTGACATGGACTGTCTGGAGTGTTTGTTGACATGGACTGTCTGGAGTGTTTGTTGACATGGACTGTCTGGAGTGTTTGTTGACATGGGCTGTCTAAAGCTGATTGTTGACATGGACTGTCTGAAGTATTTGTTGACATGGACTGTCTGGAGTGTTTGTTGACATGGACTGTCTGGAGTGTTTGTTGACATGGGCTGTCTGAAGTATTTGTTGACATGGACTGTCTAAAGTTGATTGTTCCACTCTCTGACTCCAGAGCTGGCCCTTCGAGAGATTCTGCTATCTCTGATCCAACTTCTTGCACAGACAGAAATAGCAGCCAATGAATTGCGACTGTACATCCGACTGTTCCTCGTCGAGGGATTCCCAGCGGTGAGTCCAGAACCAGAGCCATCTTGTCTTTTGTCCTCCTTCCGGCTTAATCTAAATAAGTCTTTACATGTTTATCAATTTTAAGGACCTTAATTGTTCCAAGTTTATTAAAAAGGGGGGTCTTTTACAAACTTAACATTATCCATCCTCCCATGTTTGTTTGTATTTGAATGAGAAAGCCCCAGTGAAGATGTGGGTTGCAATTGGTCTTCTTGAGTTGTATGAGGCGACTAACGGGACCGGGTGGTGAGGCTCGCTGACTTGGTAGATGTGTGTCATCGTATCCCAATCGGTTAGATCAATGTTAATGATGTCAGTCACTTGACTGTCTGGTCCAGACTTGATTATTTACAATAATGAATATTGCTGAGTGTGGCATTAAACGCAACAAAGAATTAACTACTTGAATGAGAATACTACCTTGATGCAGTTGATGTTTGCTCCCTGCAGGACTCCATCTTGTCCACCCTGATGAGTGTCGTGGAGAACTCCCAGGTGGAGCCGTGCTACACCGTTACCTTCCCCACATCCCGTACACAGCAACCAGCTCCTCCAGACACAGGTCAGACATTTGTACAGGAGGTCAAGGTCCTTCGTTAGCAACAGTTCAATGTATTATATTTCCTGTAGTTTGTACTGACTACCTTTGGAAAAAGACATATTTATGTCAAATGTTAACTTGCTAGGGGTATATGTTTATTGTAATAACTTGAATAAAACAGAAATTACTCTTTTGTTAAAATTGGAGAATGATGAGTGAGTTTCTATTTCAGAAATGTTAGTTTTATTATTAGTAGTAACTAGGTGAATCCACATCGTCTAAAAAGAAGAAAAAGAAATCTTTTTCGTCGTCGTGTGTGTCTTTTTAAACCCAGCAGTTCAATTCTTGTTTTTCCTGGTTCCGAATTGGGCCATTGCTGATTTTCCCTTTAGTCTTCAATTAGAGTTATCTTTCCTTGTTTGAATTAAATAACAGTGAAACATAAAAACAGCTCTACCAAATGCGCCCCTGGTCATTTAAAGAAAAAAAACTTTAAAAAATGGATCACCTTGCGATAATGTTTGGAATTGTTGAGAAACATTATTATTTAACATTAATGATTGACATTATTTCAGAAGAATCAGAAGACCTCTTCCCCCAGTATGTGTGGTCTAAAACAGCCATGCAGTGTGACATCAAGGACTCAATTACTTGGCCGCCTGTCACCAGTGGCTTCAGTGTGTCATGGTGGATGAACGTAGCAGACGTCACGGACGACCCTCTCATGCACCTCCCAAAGTTGAGAAAGGATCATTCATCATCCCTTGTCTTCAATTCCATCAATTTCAGTGAGTAGCAGAAACCATGGTCAGCCTTGAATCAAACATTTTTTCTTCATTATCATGATAATCTTGGTTTTAATACTCGAACAAATATAGAGCTGTAAGAAGAAGAATTTCTAAATTCAATAAGCACATTTTGTTTGACTTTTGCACAATGACGGCAGACTCATCTGTACACACAAACTCCTTCCCAGCGTGTGACACCTTCGTTACACTCTCGGTAACATCGCTGTCATCAGTGTGGGAGCGTCCGTCACATGCCTTTGTTTATGACTTTGGGAATGGCATCATAGTGAATCTTGGAAAGGTTTATGTAACCTTATTTCCCAGAAGAACTTCTTGTTTGTTTGATCAGATTGGTCTGAGATTGCAGACAAATTGAAAATCACCCTATTTAACACTTACATTCTTACTATGCCAATTACATGTAATTGAAATGAAATAGAAATTCAAATTGACAAACAAAGAAAGTAATTTAGCTAGGGTAAGAGTAGTGGTAGTAGCCACCTATTCCAGCTTTGGCTGGTGGCTGCGATAGCATAGAGAACTCCGTGAACGGGCTATCGCTGTGAGGAGCTTGCTGTAAACCAAGAAAAACTTGATCCCTCAAGACTATATTGAACTGCGTGTATAGAAAATGATGTTGGTAATGTATTTGTAGACGGGGAGTGCAAGTCTGAGGGCTCCCAGAAGAACCTGTCCAACTACCCTGTGTGCGAGTGCCTGCATGTACTTTCTGTTGGCAATGTGGAGAAGATGTTTGAAGTGTGGATCGATGTCAGGACCAGATCATTTGTATTCAGGTAATGTGAAGTTGGTGATCTTTGTCTCATGTGATTAGGATGTGATGTATGTTGTAATGATTACATTGTTGTATATTTGAGTAGTGGGTGGCCTTGTGGGTAAATCATTTGCTCTTCTGACTGAAGGTCTGGGTTTGAATCCCACCTGGTTACAATGTGTTAAGCATGTTCATGGTTTGAGTGATGCTAATTCGTTAACTCACTCACTCTGGCGCTGGGCATTAAGGGGCTAAAACAAAAACTGGTCGCCTTGGAGTCAGTATACTGTGTCTGAGTGGGATATCCATGTTAAACTACAGCATGGTTTCTCAGTGGACTATAAAACCGGTATTAGTCTCGACTAGTACAAGCAGCTATACACAAACATGTACATGCACATCGCTATGAGTGTAGTTATCTTCAACACAGCATGTTAAACCCATTTCACCAGACCTGGCTCATTCCTGTTTGTTTTACCCAGGATAACAAGTGGCTCAATCGAAACGGAAGTGATGAAGGAGTCGAGTTCTGACGGAGTTATTTCCCCTGGCATGTGGCATCACTTGGTTGTTTCCTATGAAGAGAAACTGAATGGAAGCACCCTTGTAGGGAAGGTAATCAATATGACTATATCTACTGTAGAAAATAGATTTCGGTAAAAGATTATGAAGCGCTATCATGTTTGTGTTACAGGAATGTAGTATTTAAGAAGTAAATTACAAGTGGGAGTTGTTTTTTGTACAATAAAACACTTCAGGGAGAATAAACCGTGAGGGGGCTCAGCCCCGAGTTGTTTATTCTCTCTGTAGTGTTTTATTGTATGATAAACAACTCCCACTTGTAATTTATTTCTTATATGAGATATCAACATTATGTACAGCCTCTTTATAGAGCGGCAGCCCAGAGCACTTTGGTCAAACGAACAAGGTACCAATATCCGAACACAGGAACATTTACTGTGTAACCCAACATATTCATATATGGATGTCTGCCGGGGAGCCCCTGCTGCGTGTGGCCCCTGGCCCCCCAAAAGAAGGGGCCATTCAAGGGCTGGATCAAACATTGGAGGTACCACATGAAAGTAAGTGTAAATGAACTGTTACATCTCACAGAGTACAGAATGGGCCACGCCAGACAAATCTTTCTCTGCAAAAGGCCTGCCAGACACCCCCAAAGAGGGTCCCAAAATTTGGGCTGGGTTAAACATTGGAGGTACCACATGAAATCAACATAAAATGAACTATTTCACTCTACTAAGAATAAAAACCCCATTGCCAGACAAATCGTCTGCTGCATAAGGCCCGCCAGACACCCCCAAATGTTGACCCTTAATGCACTCAGTGGACACTCTGGTAAAATTTGACCAGAGTATACATTCAAAGTACCAGATGAAAGTAAGTTTAGATCAACAGGTACATGTTACTGAGTACAACACGGCCCATACCTGACAAATTGTCCTCTGCATAAGGTCCGCCAGACCCCCCAGAGAGGGTCCCAAAATTTGGGCTGGGTTAAACATTGGAGGTACCACATGAAACCAACATAAAATGAACAATTGCACTCTACTTATTGCACAATACCCATTGCCAGACAAATCATCTTCTGCATAAGGCCCGCCAGACACCCACAAAAAGTTGACCCTTCAGGTATACACGGGTAAAATTGGTCTGGAATATATATCGATTGTACCACATTAAGGTACGTTTGAATGAACAAGTTCATATCACAGCGTACAGAATGGGCCACACCAGATAAATCTTCCTCTGCATAAGGCTTAAACATTGGAGGTATCACATAGAACCAACATAAAATGAACTATTACACTCTACTTATTACAAAATACCCATTGCCAAACAAATCCTCTTCTGCATAAGGCCCGCTAGACAGACCCTCACCCCACCCCACACAGTTGACCCTCTGTAATCCCAGTGTGCATAATGAAACATTGGACATCAGCTCTGAGAGTCAACAGATGGTCAAATTTATGTTTTGTTCTTAAAGATGGAAGGATTTTATTGAGATTAAAATCACGTATTTATAAAATCAGGTCTCTGAATACTAGTATTGATATCATAGATTAGGCCTATCGTTGAAATGTAATAAAAAAAAAGGCATGAATCTGATTCTTGTGAATATATATCTGATCAGCTATGAAGTCCTCAAAGCCTGCTATAGCCTGATAGCTTGGCTATGGATTACTACAAACCCAAACATGCTTAGGTAGTCCTCAAAGCCTGCTATAAGAATGGTAAATGACAGTCCCTAATACCATTTGTTTATCTTTTGGTGATAATTGTGTTTAAAAACCTATGATCTCCGTTTATTTAGCAAGTTTTATCATCTAAAAAGCTGAATTCCGGCCAAATATTTCCATATTTATGGTCGGTCCCGAAAAGTTTATCGTATCGAGAAACCTAACAAAATCGTAAAACAGACCTGTGTGAAAATATCAAGTTTGTCAGGTCACGGAAAGAGATGAACAGGGTTTGGTGACACGAAAAGATGAATGTTCTATTCTTGATGTATTTTGTCCTGATCTTCACAACTTTTCTCGGAGTGTCACGGTTGGATACAAAAATATTTTTCTGTTCAAAAGAGAAGGGCCGTTACCAGGGGTCCGGAAACCGTCATATGCGCCGGACATGTCCGATTGGGAATCTCAAATGTCCGGTTTAAAATATTGCTTACCGGACATTTTAAAAAGTATTGTCCGGACATTCTTAAATTTTGACCAGACATGATCAACAGTTAGGACTGAGCAGTTTCTGTCTGCAGTTGCAACACGATGAAGATTAACTACACTGACAAGCTTTGTTTGTTTTGATTGCTGTAAATACATCGTACCTACATGATAGTCCAATCGGTCAATCACTGTAATAGGCAATAAACTGAGTTGACACTGATTAATCGAGGATTAATTACTCAGAACATCTTGTTAATTTGAGTGAAAGGTGTTTACAACTGTACATTAATACCTTGCATCATTGATGTACCTCATTATCCTCACAATGCTCCGATATGTAACCTCAGACAAGAAGCGAAAGCGTGACGACAGCCAGTCAACCGATGCAGATCAGTCGAGCGGATCTGCCAAACCCTCAAAGTCTGGACGATCATTTTGTAAGTCGTGGCTAACGACTTTCACTTGGTTGACATACAATGAGGATTTGCAGATTTTATTGTTTTCAGTAGCTAGTCGTATACTGAATCTTGATTGACCGCCATTTTGCTTTCTCGGACGATCGATATCCAATTTTTTTATGGTCAATAATTAAGTACATATGAAAAAAGTATTCAAATAATTATTGCTATCAACGATATTTTAGTATTGTTGATTAAATTATCTGTCTTGTTTTTAAGAAAATCTTTAGTTTAAAAAAAAAAAATTCCCGTTAGGTCACGCGATAACCAAATATGGGATAATAGTCTCGGTCCAAATGTTACAATGCGTACACTTGAGCAGACTCATGAATATAACTCATGAATATTAATTAGACCGTTCACTACGTTAACAGATCGTTATTATAACAGAAACAAACGTATGTTTTGATGTATATCTAAAATGATATCATTTGTTATTAATTGTCCGGTGAATTAAACAATTTAAATTGAAACAATTCATAATTCATCATATTATGAATATGTAAACTTGTAATGTGTGTGAAAAGTCGTACTAAAATACGCTATTTGAAGGGGGCGTGGCCTAAATGCAAATGTCCGATTGGGATTTTAAATTTTCCGGACCCCTGGCCGTTACTGATATTCACCTCGTCAAAACTATCGCACCACCAAATGTGAAATGTAATTACCCATCATGTTTTATGATTTTGTTCTTATTGTTGAATGTAAATGTATGTTCATAATGTGACATGGTTTTGATTTCAATACTTAAATATCTGTTATGAAACCTCCACTATATATCTAAATGTTCACAAGGCCTTACGTCTCAGATTTGCCATCTATCTGTTTGAATAAACGTCTTACACTAGACAGAGAGTCATGATATTGGCGCGTGAGCTGTGCCACGGTTAAATGTGTTTAGACTTCTATCCCAGGATGACCTAGTGTACATATGTGTGTGTGTGTGTGTGTGTGTGTGTATATATATATATATATATATATATATATATATATATATATATGTTTTAGTCTGTTTTCAGTCGTACAAATGAGTATCTCTCATACCCTCACGTCTAGTCGCACGTTTAAGAGGAAGCCAGAAGCTGGAATGTAAACATTAAACTTGTTTCCGTCCGGTTGCGCACGCACCTCCCTATGACATGTCACAAATCTCTCAGCGCGCCTCTGAGCTGGTCGCTCGAGAAAGTCTTTCGCGGTAGATTATCGCTTATCTACAGTTGTTCTAATAAAGTAATAATAATAATATGTCTTACCTGTAGACTCCTGAAATGTAATCCTTGGTAATCCATTGTTGTGTTCAACGCGTGTTTCGCTGTTTGACAGTGATTCTACACGTGGCAATATGTCGGGCATTTGTGCCTCGTGTCAACGAAAACTGTCTAAAGTGGACCCTCACAAGTATTGTCCTTCCTGCATCATTAACTCTTTCATCACTGGCTGCCCCAGAGTTATGTCCCTTGAGACCCTGCAGTCCCTGACACTGACAAGGCCTGCACACTGGCCTCCCTGGCAGTATTATTGGAAAATCACACTATCATTTTTGATGCACTTTTTCTACCAGAAACTTGCTTTTAATATACATTTATCATATACCATTGTAAAGAGGATTAAGTATACTTTAATATTCTTTAATATTCTTTGTTGTTATTGTCTCTAACCTTTGTTATTTTCTAATTACAGGTGTTTACAAGTGAAATAAAACTTGAAAACACTGAAAAAATGAAAACAGACAATGAATTTTGGCTCAAATTGTATTACAAATCACAAAAATAAATCACAGATACAAGGTAAACATAACACAGTGGTCTTGTCATCTTGGACGGCACAGGTAATCCCAGGTGTTACAGGTAAATTCTCTTCATGCACATCTGTAAACAAATAAACAAGTTTACAACTCTTGGTACTGACTTTGTTTTCTATACTGATGTCACATATTACTTATGATACACTTACAGCCTCTTAGGTAAACTCGTTAACACAGGTAAACTTGTTAACGCAGGTAAACTCGTTAACACAGGTAAAAACACAAATATTTGATTTATTTTGTTCTTTTTCAGGATTTGAATTTTTTTTTAAGTATTTAAGTTTTTAAAAAGTTATTTATCACATTATCTGAACATTGAACCACAGCTACTATAAGAATGACATCACAGGGAAGATAACACAGATTGATCTGAAGAGGGAAAGATTGTAAAAGGACGGAAAGATCGTAAATTCAAGTTCTGCAAATATACAAGTTGTGATAACATATTTACAATACACTGCAATTTACAATTGCATAATAAATTAAATCAGTACTTTATTAAATCGATTAATAAATAAATAATCATTACAGTTACTAAAATTTAAATTAAGATGTAAAAAACAAGAAAACAAACATGAATATGGAAATAAATTTTATTCAAATTGAGCGAAATATAAGGACATACGACAAATCGGCAAACTACAATTCGGATATCGATCAGAAAAATAAATTTAAAAAAGAAATTACAGATACGTCATGCCACTCACCTTTGTTGTTGTTGTGATCGCTCGTTCACGTGTCGGTGGCTGGATTCTCATTCGTCGCACTGATAATATGTTCAAACACAGAATCATTGTAAAACAGTTGGAAAAAATCAATAGCACGACTCTTCACTCACCGTGTCAATATATATTCTTGAGTCCGGTCGCCTCTTCAAAATCCCTCATGTCTCCACTATTGTGGTCCCTCTGCCACTCCCATTCTTGAAAGTTGGCGGGGGGGACACCTCGTCGAAACTGTCAAAATGTTCACCAAAATATTCGCGAAATTCCCTCTCCCTTTCGCGTAAATTATTCAATTCAAACACATTATTATTCCCGATAGAGTCGTTGTTAATCATCTGATCGCTATCCAAATCGTAGTTGGCCGCCATTACGCTTGATTTACGATTCAAGCGAGAAAAATACCTGTCGCGAAAACAGGTGACATACCCGCGATTTTCGCGCCTAAAAGACGGGGAAATTCCATCGAATGACGTGTCAATACGTGTAGATCTCGTTTTCATATTTAGAACGAGATTACACACGAGAAAGGAAGTAGAAAGAGCGATTTTGTAAACACGCTCGCGCCGCCCGATTTATCGGGCAGCCGGGTTCTGGGCCACGGCTTATGCTGCCCGATTTTTCGGGCAGCCGGGTCATGGGACACGGTTTATCCTGCCCGATAAATCGGGCAGTCGGGGCGAAAGGGTTAAGGACGGGTTTTCAACGTGTTCAAGGGATAAACGTTGTAAAGAATGTGAGAACTTGTCTTCAATAAACTTTAACTTGTATCTTCGTGCGTTGGCGAAGCGGGCCGCTGACCAGCGCTACAAGCAGAGAAGGACATCGGTTGGATCCTTGGACTCTGCACCCTCCACATCAGGCCCTGGGGGTGGCGGGTCGACCACTCCTAAGAAATCAGTTGTTAAAGACCCGCCTCAGCCAACTTCTGTCTTCGACAAGGACCGTTCGCCTGCTGATGATACTACCCGCACGACTGATCTTCGTCAATCGGTTGATCGAGAGCGTCACTCAACCTCCCCTGATACGACGGGACCGGGTGGTGACAAAGACCATGCAACGGTGGATCTCGGACGTCCTCGCTCAGTCCCGATATGTGTCGGGTCAGATTACTACGGCACGTCGCCATGGTTACATCCACTGCACTGACCTACCTGATCGTCATGGCAGGTCACTCCTACGAGCCCCGTGGTCATCGCAACAGTTGTTTGACGGTCGTACCAACGACGTTCTGGACAAGTACTCCAGGGAAGCCGAGCGTGACATCATCATTTCGGCTTCACACAACATGTCCCGACGGCCACCGGTTTCGAACGCCCCACGACGACGTTACCGAAACGAGAATGTGCAACGGGCCTTCCGTAGGGACGTGCCTCGACAGCCGTTCCGCAAGAGAGATTCCGACAGGAAAGGTCGCCAGGTCTCCTTTTCCAAGTATCCCAGAGGGGGAAAGGGCCAGTGGGGGAGGAAGTGAGGTCCCTTCCCCCGCAGTCGCCGTGGTTGGAGTCCCCCCCGGTGACACTACCTTTAGACGAGCTACCGGTAGGGGGGAGACTTCATCACTATGCCCACAAGTGGGTTTTCCTCAACGACCCTTACGTTCAGAACATTTTGACAACAGGCTACGCCCCACGCCTGAGATCGACGCCACCACTGACGTCATCCCCAACATTCCACATTCCACCAACGGATCGGCTGACGGAGGCCATCGATTTGTTGGTGGAAAAGGCGGCCGTACTTCGCCTAGGGACATCGGCACCATCGCCGGGGTACTACTCGCCCATCTTTCTAGTACCCAAGAAAAACTCCACAAAGATGCGGCTTATTTTCAATCTCAAAAAGTTCAACGCAACATACCTCCAACCACCCGACACATTCACCATGATATCCCTCAGCTCTCTGCGTCGGATGATATTACCGAACGACTTCCTCGTCTCGATAGACCTTCAGGACGCGTATCTACATGTACCAATAGCTTCCGAGTTCCAGAAGTACCTCCGATTTGAATACCAAGGTATTCATTACCAGTGGGCGGCCCTCCCGTTTGGAATTTCTACGGCCCCGTGCATTTTCACACGGATCATGAAGACGGTCGTAGAATGGCTCCATCGGCAGGCGATCAGGGTCGCCTTCTACCTAGACGACGGGCTCCAAGCTCACCAATTCACAGAAGCCCTTCAAGAAGAGTTGGCGACCACCCTGAGTCTACTACGGTACCTCGGGTGGATCGTCAACTTTCAAAAGTCGGACTTGGTACCAACTCGGGATCTACAGTACATTGGGATACGCTTCCAGACGGGAGTCAATCTGGTCATGGTACCTCAAGACCGTTGGGACAAGATTGTCAGCAGCGTTCCGAGACTTCTACATGCCCCGGCGTCGGTGCACACGTGGCAGGAAGTCCTCGGTCTGTTGACATCGGCCCAAGACCTGACTCGCCGAGGTCGTCTTCAACTTCGTCCGCTGCAGAGATTGCTGTACCCCCACCTGGAGTTTCCCAATCTCCTGGTTCCACTTCCGGCGCAGCTACGTTGTCATCTGGAGTGGTGGCTCCAGCCGTCGAACGTTTGCGAAGGCGTCTTTATGAGCGAGCCTCCGTTCATACTACACCTATTCGTAGACACGTCATTGGAAGGCTGGGGAGCACACTTCGGGGACGACCAAGCGGCCGGGCTGTGGTCGCCAGTAGAAAAGGTCCTCCACATCAACTGCCTCGAGATGGAAGCAGTGATTCGGGCGGTCGAGTTCTGGAAACTTCGACTCCGTCGAAAACGGCTGATGATACAGTCGGACAACTCCACAGTCGTCCACTGCGTCAACAAACAGGGAACGACTCGGTCGGCGGCCCTTCTGGACCGGACATTCAGGTTCTTCGCCCTCGTCGACGACTTGGACATGGGCGTACGCGCCCGTCACATCCCGGGGGCCAAGAATGTGATAGCCGACGCCCTGTCGAGACCATCGAGGCCGTCTCCCACGGAGTGGATGATCCATCCGACAGTCTTTCATCTGCTGACAGATCGACTCTGGTTGCCCCAAGTAGATCTCTTTGCAACTCGGTACAACAACCACCTCCCTCGATTCGTGTCGCCGGTTCCAGACCCACGGGCATGGGACCACGACGCTCTAGCGATATCGTCGGAGGGTCTAGACGATTACGCGTTTCCGCCAACGGTGCTGTTACCATCGATACTGGTGAAAGTTCGTCAAACGGCCAACCTACGTCTGCTTTTGGTCGCGCCTTATTGGCCGGCCAGAACGTGGTTCCCGGAACTTCTTCAGATAATCGATCAACCACCGTTCCCGTTGCCAGATCGAGACGACCTCCTTCTTCATCCTCACACCGACGACTTGCATCCGGGGATAAAGAACTTCCAGCTTCACGCCTGGGTTTGCCTCGTTACCTCGTTACCTCGTTAATGAAGAAAGGCTATTCGGCTAAAGCGGCAGCGCTTGTCTCGTTGGCACATCGAGTTACGACTCGTAAGCTGTACGATGACAAGTGGACCACTTTCTCCATTTTCGCCAGGTCTCATGGCTTCAACCCGGCGGTAGCGACCCCACCACAGGTGGCGGAGTTCCTAGTCTCTCTTCGGTCATCTCGACGTCTGAAAGGATCGACGATCTCGACATATCTGGCAGCTTTGGCTTCGGTGGTGCCGTCTCCTACGGGCGACAAGCTCACTAAAGTACCAGAGTTGCAGAAGATTCTACGTGCCTTCTTGGTTGAAGATCAGTCACGTAAATTCCGACCGCCGGCCTGGGACCTCGATGTCGTTCTGCGCAACCTGTCTAGTCAGGCTTACGAGCCTCTCGATCAGGTCGCGTTCGACTTATTGTCTCAGAAAACGGCTTTCCTTCTCTCGCTGGCTACGGCTGCGAGAATTTCGGAAATACATGCCATTGACGTCGGTCGGATTACGTTCGATCAGCGTAACCATGGCAACGTCCATCTTGGTCTCAGATGGGACTTTTTAGCGAAAAATCAACTTCCTGGCCAAGATCCGAGAATATTCCACATTCCTTCCTTGTCTGCCATTATGGGCCCTCATGATCACGCTGATCTCACCTTGTGCCCAGTTCGTGCGCTTCGTATTTACCTGCAGCGTTCTGAACAGCGACGACAACATTTTCGACGGCTGTTCATACCGCTCTCAACCAATGCAAAGAAAGAGATTACACGTAATACTCTCTCATTTTGGTTGAGAGCGGTAATTCTCAGAGCTTACGAGGCGCAAGGACTCGCACCTCCCACCTCCTCTCATCCGCACGAAGTTCGAGCCATCGCTTCAACATTAGCACTCCACAGTAATTGTTCGCTACAAGCTATTATGGAGGGCTGCTTTTGGAGATCTACTTCAGTGTTTGCTTCGCATTATCTTAGAGATATCTCCACAGAAGATGTTGAAGGACTCAAACAGTTTGGTCCACTCGTGGTGGCACAACAGATCTCTCAGAAAAGACAGTGAATTTGTGTTTTATTCACTTTGGAGTTTTTGCTCGACACTTCGTGACATATAACAGGTTACAATAAAAGCTGTTGGTGAATGTACGCATTCTTATGGTTTTTTGTTGCGTGTAGTACTTCTGTTTTTTATTATGGTTATTCGGTGTATGCATCGTCTTCCCATACATTGTAATACTGCTCGTATTTTTTAGTTACCTTGTCTACGGCGAGTTGTTCTGTAACTAAATTATACGCCGACCACACTTCGATCGCAATTCAACTGACGTGTGCAGTTGTCCTGTCGCTTCGATAATTATTTGTGAGTCGAAGAGCATTAAACATGCTGTTTTAGTTACCTTGTATACTGCGAGTTGCTCTGTAACTAAACTATTCGTCGACCACACTTTGATCGCTGTTCAACTGACGCGTGCAGTTGACCTGTCGCATCGATAATTAGTTGTGTGTCGAAGAGCATTAACCATGCTGTGCGTTCGTGATAAACAACTTGTCTCGTCCGTGCATCTGGTCGAATGTTCTATTGTCACTACAGGGGTGAGGAACTTGGTACATTCGACGTGAAAGTGGTCACTGCCTGATTACTTTCCCGACCCTCCTTCCAGTGTTCCGTCGAATTCTACCCATTTGTACGACTGAAAACAGACTAAAACATGGGTTTTTCAGATTAAAAACGATGTTTTATTGGTCTGTTTTCAGTCGTAAGTTCCCACCCAGCCATCCCCACAGGGAAGTAATCCAGTCCAGTCCTGCTTGATGGCTTATTCTTCGAGATTTGTGACATGTCATAGGGAGGTGCGTGCGCAACCGGACGGAAACAAGTTTAATGTTTACATTCCAGCTTCTGGCTTCCTCTTAAACGTGCGACTAGACGTGAGGGTATGAGAGATACCCATTTGTACGACTGAAAACAGACCAATAAAACATCGTTTTTAATCTGAAAAACCCATATATATATACATATACATATATATATATATATATATATATATATATATATATATATATATATATATATATATATATATATATGTACACTAGGTCATATATATATATATATATATCTGTTTTTGAATACCCTCAATAAAGAAGGGATAATAAATTTTGTATAAATTTCCATATCATTGTTACCATAGAGCTGTGTTTTCAAGCAAATGTGAATTCTTTTGTTAAAAGAAAAGCCGTTTCCAAACCACACCTAGCCTTTTCTTTTCTGCCAACCTCTGAATGCAAATATGAAATCTTAATAATAGTGCTATTGACGTTATAATCACAATATAACTTGAAGCATTTATCAAATCATAAAACACTTTGAACTGAATAAACATGATCATACATGAAGGTCGTGAGAAACCTTCCTTTGACACACCCTGGTTTGTCTTGGCATTGTAATTATTTTAATGGCGTGATTTCCCACTTGAACTAGAATTAACATGATCATACTTGCAGGTCATGAGAACCTGTTTCTTGGACCCCCCTGGTTTGTATTGCAATTGTTATAATCTGAAGGCGCGACCCCCCAGTGTGGTACCTCCAATGTTTAACCCAGCCCAAATTTTTGGGACCCTCTCTGGGGGGTCTGGCGGACCTTATGCAGAGGACAATTTGTCAGGTATGGGCCGTGTTGTACTCAGTAACATGTACCTGTTGATCTAAACTTACTTTCATCTGGTACTTTGAATGTATACTCTGGTCAATTTTACCAGAGTGTCCACTGAGTGCATTAAGGGTCAACATTTGGGGGTGTCTGGCGGGCCTTATGCAGCAGACGATTTGTCTGGCAATGGGGTTTTTATTCTTAGTAGAGTGAAATAGTTCATTTTATGTTGATTTCATGTGGTACCTCCAATGTTTAATCCAGCCCAAATTTTGGGACCCTCTTTGGGGGTGTCTGGCAGGCCTTTTGCAGAGGAAGATTTGTCTGGCGTGGCCCATTCTGTACTCTGTGAGATGTAACAGTTCATTTACACTTACTTTCATGTGGTACCTCCAATGTTTGATCCAGCCCTTGAATGGCCCCTTCTTTTGGGGGGCCAGGGGCCACACGAGCAGGGGCTCCCCGGCAGACATCCATATATGAATATGTTGGGTTACACAGTAAATGTTCCTGTGTTCGAATATTGGTACCTTGTTCGTTTGACCAAAGTGCTCTGGGCTGCCGGTCTATTAAGGATGTTGATAAAATGTACAAGCTTTAAACATATTTAACCAAATTTTAACAATGATGACTCCCTAAATAGAATCTGAACTCGGAAATGTCCCACAAGTCTATTTTATGAACAGGTGGGTTTAGTTTGTTGTTTCCTGCATATTCTCAAATTCTCACGTCGATTATCTGAACCTTTTCTCCTAATACAGATTGTCATATCTCTCCCACTTTTAAATGTGATGCTTCTCTTGATGCTGTATTGATACATCAGAATATTGATACAAATATATATTGCGCACATTGAAATATTTTTAATGTTTGAGGCATTTTGTAAGAAAATACTTTGTGCTATGTCATTGAGGTACAAGTACAAAGTACAAATGTCTTGTTAAGATATATATATATATATAGCTAAGAAATGGAATGGATAAAGAAAGATTTCTTGTGTAACGTGCGTAATATTTTTCATTTGACATATACGTGACAGCACTAAATTACTTTTTACTCCTGTCTAGCATTAGGTCATGCATGTTTCATTAATGACATTGGTAGATTTACTTTTGTTGTTCAAATTGATATCACGACATCATGGGATTGTTTCAGACCCTGCTTGTAATCGATGGCTGCATGTCAAGGGAGATAATTCTGGATTACCCGGCCAACTTCTCACGGAAGCCAACGTCGTCCCAGCCAATGCTGCTGGTGGGGCACGTGAAGGAGATGCCTGCGGACATGGGACATTGGCGCCTGGGCAACATGATGGTCTTCAAGACTGCCAGCCTCAGTCGGGAGTGGTGGTTCCACCACTACAGCCTCGGCCCAAATCTGACTTCGGTCAGTAAATGTGACTGCACAGACATGAACTCCATCTATGTCCCGTACCTCACCAAGGACGTCCTGTGTCAGGCTGATCTCTCGCTGGATGTCCTGGTTGGAGCAACTACGTTGTCGGACATGGAGAAGGCAAGGGTAAGGAGGCTGAGGTTCATCATGTTTTGTTGCCATGGTTACGGAGATATATAACTGCTGATTAGAATTGGTGTTCTGTTTAACATAACTGTGTGTCATGACCTATTTAAGAAATAATATATTCTCTCTATTATTCTCTGAACATTCTGTAAGCATTAAATATCTATTTTTAGTGTGAGCTCTGGGTTACCATTGTATATTCAGAATATTGCCTATTTTCCACTTGTCCTCTCACTGTAGACGTCAGCTGTTCTGACATACTCCGCTCAAACACCAACCTGCCTGAGCCAGTACTGCTTCAACAGCCTGCATGAGATGCTGACGAACCTCGGACTCGTGCACCCAACAGCATCCCAGGATCCTCTGCTCTTCCAGAACCCAACCACCATCAAGTGGACAGAGCTCGGCCGCCTCCAGAACCAATCTCACCAGACACTGGAGAAAGCTGTTGAGCAGGTCGGAGGCGTCCAGACATTTGTCTTCATGGTGGCGAAGGTACTGACAGGGAAGAAATGAAACATAAATTACATATTTCATTGTACAGGGAATAGTAACATCGTCGATCTTTCTCCCAATGGCATGCCCCTTGAAGTGTCTGTTCCTAAAAGAAGGAAATGCATAATATTATGTTCATATTGATATTTTCTCAGCCTCAGATTTAGGTTTTGACCACCCGATTCTTTCATATTACTATAGTTAATCTTCCTGCTAGGACAGATTAACTATAGTTATATGAAAGAATTGGATGGTCCTTAACCTATTTTAGTTGTATATTTGGACATGAGACTTAAATGTTGTGATGTCAACACACTTTTTCAACCTCAAGTTATTGAATACCAAACTACATGGCTTTCGGGAAATACAAGTCAAATAGGTTATGGTAATTTAAAAATAGGATTTCTTATGCTGTAATATCCAAATTCAACATTACTGCAACTGATATTGTCCTCTGTTAGATCTACGAGGGCTGTAAGGATGTGAGCGACCCAGCGGAGCAGCGCCGGGTTGAGAAGCTGCAGAGTAAGATCCTCCGACTCTTGTTCAGCCTCGTCCACCATCTGCCGCAGATGGCCCTCGAGTTCCACAACATCCAGGGCTACGCCATGTTGCGTAAGGTCCTCATCACCTCCAGGAGCATTGTGGGATACGAAGTCCTCAAGGTTAGACTGCTTGCTGTATGACAGCTGGGGCTGTAGGTTAGACATGTTGCTGTATATAAGCTTGGACTTTTGAATAATGTGTTACGGTAGATTGCATGAATATTTGTTTCGACTATTTCCAGTGTGATGTAATATTTTGACTCGCTCACTCAATCGGTATAATATATTAGGGTCAATCGTACACAGGAGTAAACACGATGAATATAGAGTCAAAAAGCCCACAGTTATTTTGTTAGTATAGTGGTTATGTAACACATTAATGAATAAACACATAGTCTTTCCAAACAGATTTTCCCTTGTCTTTACTCATCCTTGTGTGAATTTGGGCTCTTATAACATCTGAATTTGGTATTCATTGAACATAGTCTGATGTTGGTGATGTGTACCGTTGTAGGCACTCCTGGATTCGTGTACATCCGAGTCGCTGTTCCGACCCGATGCCTCCGCTTGCATTCCCATACTGCGTCTCGGAACTGAGGCCGTCGTGCGTGACATCTCCATCCTACAGCAACTGCTGCTGTCGTGGCGTGTCTGGGAGAAGGCTGAGGAAGGCGTGCTGGAACTACTCTTCCAGTCTCTGCAGACGCTGATACGTCCAGACCATCAACACCGGGATGTCAACATTAAGCAGTTCCGCGCGGGGGGCATTATGAACAAGATATTCTATATTTATCTGGTACGTTGGCACAGTCATGTTTTTGATGTTCCGGTGAAAGTTTTGGGGATACTTTGCTGAAAGTAGTCCAGTTTGCCTTGTTCTCTCCATATGGTTGCTGGTGTAGAACTAATCCTGACCACATCCCTCAGTGGTAGCCTGAAGATGTCAGTCGATGGTCCTGTGCACAGCTCACAGGTCGCAAATCAGGTGAAGTTAAGAACTGTTGGTCGTGGAGAGTCCTTGGATGGGTGACCCTTGTTTGACAGGTTGACCCCTGAGAGTTTCTTGGGCTTTGGTCCTGCCCCACACTGAAGCGCATGCACATGACTTTGTTCAAAATGTGCTTCTGTTCATCCAGCAGTGAATGGGTACCTGGCAGGATGAGATGGCAGTTTGGTTGTTAACCTAGCGCCGCACAGGCAGTTGGTTTCTATACTTCCTAGGGAGCTGAGAATGATGTTTGAGTGCACACGGATCCATTGACCAGGGTAATAATAGTGTAGTGCTTTGTGCATGCCTCTGTAGTGTGGAAATAGCACAATAAAAATAGGTCTATTATTATTATCATCATCATCATCATCATCATCATCATCATTAGTAGTAGTAGTAGTAGTAGTACACTGACTCGTTCAAATTGATCAATGGAAAGTATCACAAGCCATGAATATTTCAGGAGCGTATCCAGGAAGGCCTGCCGTCGATGACTCCAGTCGTTGGACAAGCTGTGTCTGCCATAGTAGAGGGCATGCTGGGATTTCCTCCAGATCCAGTCATGCTTGTAGCGGTCACTGACTTCCTGTTGCTGGTCCACCCTGCGGCCAGCACGTTTGTCGTTCACGCCACGTCCAGTCACTTCCTGCGGTGCTGGTGGGGTACGTAGACATCGGGAACAGATACCAGACAGCCAGAATAATTTCATCATTCAGTGCATCATCTGTCTGAAGACCTTGGTTTCTAGTTACTATTGTTGATATTGCTGTTGATATCAGTTAATTTTAAGAATCCCAAATTGGCTTCCTTTCTGTAGTCAAAGATATGTAGTTTGGTACTGTATCTGATCTAAACATTGCCTGTTTCTGACTGTAGCAAACACGTCTGCCAAGACAACACCTGTTACAAAAGTCACTGTGCGTAGCCGATCTGTGAAGAAGTCTGTATCGGGGTCAGAAGGTCAGAGCGAGGATGCAAGGTCAAGGACAGATGATGGTAGCAGCAATGCCGGTAAGCTTTTGTTAATACTTCCATAAGGACAGATGTGGTGTTTTGTCGGGTGTGAAATTGTAGCCAAAGGATTTACAATCAACTTGAATTCTTTCAATTTATGGTTTATATTGTTGGCCTTTGAAATTTTATGTTCACATGGTGATATGAATTTCACAAATTCTATCCTTCCCAGAATCACTAGGTGACCAGGAGGGTTCAGCACTCAGGGAGTCTGAGTCTTCTCAAGGGAAGGAGGACCTACCTGTTCCCCCCTCGCCAAACCTCAGCACATCCGAGTCCACCGATTTCCCCCCATTACATCCCAGCCCGTCCATCAGGTCCACCCCAGGCTTCTCACACTCCCAGAGTGGGAATGAAAGCTTGCGGGGGCAGGAACGAGAAAGGACACACACCCTGAAGGAAGCCTTTGTCACCGACACTGAGTCCACCAGCTCAGACAGTAGAGGAGGGAATGGGTACGAGGGCAGTGAGGAATCGGAAAGGCAAGGGGAGATAACTGGCACTGGTCAAAAGGCTGTGAGTAAAGATTATGAGGGCTCCGCTGTCAGTGATGAGAGCCAGCAGACGTCATCTCTGTTGTCTGCTGCAGAGGGGGAGAAGGATGAGGATGAGGAGGATGGTCACATGGAGTTTGATGAAGACGAGAAGGACATGGGAGACCGAGATGTGGGTCTGGTCACCCTCTGTGCTAGTGAGTAGATTCATAGAGGCCAGAATTCAGGTCCGTCTGTCCAAGATATCAATGATTGCACAAATCTGCTGATGGGTATATTTGATGAATAATCTTGTATTTGATAAAGGTTTTGAGGAATAGATTTTATGAAAAGCTGTTGCCATTTCCATGGATGTGATATGGTACAAGTCAAAAGGACTTACCTGACATTGAATTTGTCTATCGGAAGTAGGTGATGTTTGAAATAATAACTAGTGTCAGTTGCCCTCAGCTTCCTGAATTTGGCAGTATGGAAAGAGATGTCATTTCCTCAACTTTTTTATCCTTTGTGAGTGAGTATTGTTTAATGCCTTTTTTAGCAATATTCCTGCAACATGACAGTGGGACACACCCGAAATGGGCTTTACACATTGTACCCATGTAGGGAATCAAACCAGGTCTTGATAAGCGAATGCTTAAACCACTAGGCCACCCCACCACCCCATATCCTTTTGGATGTTCAGCCTATGGCAGGCCTACACTGTAGCTGGGCGGGGATCACCTGTGCCATGTTTGTCTATTGTGGTGGTTGTGGTGCACTTCCATCTTGCTTGTCTCCAGACCTGCTCAACTACCTGTGTGACTTGATGGGGAGACTGCCCGAGAGTTCGGCAGACAGGGTGTATGACAAGGTGCTCAACTCCGGCAGCCTCATCGTCCTGGCCCAGAACAGCTCCCCGCAGATCCGAGAAGCCGTCATTAGGGTATGTGTCTCATGCAGACTTGTATAATGTAGGAAGTTGGAACTTATTTTATTCAATGAACTGGGGTCCTAACTTTATCCTTGTTGGGGTTAGTTGATGGGCTCCTAACTTTATCGTTGTTTGGGTTAGTTGATGGGGTTCTAACTTTATCCTGGCTGGGGTTAGTTGATGGGGTCCTATCTTTATCCTTGTTTAGGTTAGGTGGTGGGGCCCTATCTTTGTCCTTGTTAGGGTTAGTTGATTGGGTCCTACCTTTGTCCAGGTTGGGGTCAAGTGTGTCAGGTCCTAACTTTATCCTGGCTGGGGTTAGGTGGTGGGGTCCTGTCTTTGTCCTTGTTGGGGTTATTTGGTGGGGTCCTTACTTTGTCCAGGTTGGGGTTAGTTGATTGGGTCCTACCTTTGTCCTGGCTGGGGTTAGTTGGGTCATGTCCTAACTTTATCCTGGCTGAGGTCAGGTGGGTCATATCCTAACTTTATCCTGGCTGAGGTCAGGTGGGTCAGGTCCTAACTTTATCATGGCTGGGGTTAGTTGGGTCATGTCCTTACTTTATCCTGGCTGAGGTCAGGTGGGTCAGGTCCTAACTTTATCCTGGCTGGGGTCAAGTGGGTCAGGTCCTAACTTTATCCTGGCTGGGGTCAGGTGGGTCATGTCCTAACTTTATCCTGGCTGGGGTCAGGTGGGTGGGGTGCATGGTAACTAGTGTCCGAGTGCCCTTGTAACTCACTCATGCATGATGTCTGTGTTTCAGCTGATCGGGATGTACACTGTGATGGCTCCCCAGCAGCACCTGGAGAACTTCCTCAAAATGGACGGCTTTTCTCTGTTAGCCAATCAGATCCACCAGTACCCGGCCCGGAAGGAACACATTGAAGCTGCTGTCTCCATCCTGCTGGAACAGTCGTTTACTTTTGATGATGAGTAAGTTTGTTTACACTTGAAGATGAGTAACTTTGTTTATATTTAAGTCAAGTAAGTTTGTTTACATTTGAAGACAACTTAGTTTTATTTGTGTTTAAGTCAAGTAAGTTTGTATACATTTGAAGACTTGTAAGTTTGTTTACATTTGAAGATGAATGAGTTTGTTTACATTTGAAGACAAGTAAGTTTGTTTACATTTGAAGACAAGTTAGTTTGTGGACGTTTAGGTCGAGTAAGTCTGTTTACACTTGAAGACGAGTAAGTTTATTTATGTTTAAGTCAAGTAAGTTAGTATATATTTGAAGACGAGTAAGTTTGTGTACGTTTAAGTCGAGTAAGTTTGTTTACTTTTGAAGATGAGTAAGCTTGTTTGCATTTGAAAGATGAGTAAGTTTGTTTTCATTTGAAGTCAGATAACATTTGAAGACGAGTAAGTTTGTTTTAGATCACAAACACATAGGATATCTTTGGATTATGATAATTTGTCCTCCCCCAGGCGGCAGAATCACATTCCTGCTAGTGCCATAGTATCATAGTAATGTATGTATATGTATAAGACCTGAGGAATTTAACATTTGTGAGAGTATCCAATGGTCTTTGAATAAATATCCTGTGTTTTTGAAACTGTTATGAGTTGCAGTGCAAGTTTGCTTTTTTCCAGGTTAGATGAGGAGATTATGGAGTTGTCCAGCGTGCAGCAGTCATCCGTCGTGCTGCTGCTCTCTCTGATTGAGCAGACGGCATATGATCTGCCACTGTGCCACAACACTCTAAGTCTTCTTGAAGTGGTCAGTATATAGAATCAGGATTTGACCTTGACCTACAACACTAGGAGTCCAGAGGACCCCCATTTACTAATTTCATGGGTCCTCACAGGAAATATGAGGGTCCTGTAATATAATGACATGGTACAGTGCATCGTACTGTAAGATTTATAAGTTACTTCAATGACAGGAACTTCTTCTTTTTCAAGAATTAGGTACAATGAACATGATAGTTCATGCCTCAGGTCGCAATATAAAGTTTTCCTACGTCCATTTTATATATTTGTGCGTACTGGAAGCACATTTCTGAGTCGGGTAAAAACCTGTAGATTCCCAGTGTTCATACATTCCTGATCTCCACACTCAGCCACTCCTTCACTTTCCTTCCGACTGTTTTGTAAGTCATTAGTTCATTCAGTTCCCATTCATTTGGTGCTTTACCTTTCAGTTACATTGCACCATAATTATACCCCCGACAAAATGTAAGGGGTATGTAGTTATACCAAGGTTCTGTCCGTCCATCCATCCGTCGTTCCGTCCGTCCATCAGTCTGTCCATCTGTCCGTCCGTCCGAAAACTTTGACCGCACGATTTCTCTTAAACTATTCAGGGGATTCATCTCAAACTTACTACATATAATCTGTGTCATATGGAGGGGTGCAGTCAAAAGAAAAAAAAATTTATTATTAATTTTCGATTTTTTTATGAATTTTTCAAACCCTAATGTCCGTCCGAAAACTTTGTCCGCACGATTCCCTTAAACTATTCAGGGGATTCATCTCAAACTTTATACATATAATCTGTGTCATATGGAGGGGTGCAGTCAAAAGAAAAAATTGTTTTTATTAATTTTCCATTTTTTTATGTATTTTTCAAACCCTAACCCTATCCTAGCTATTTAATTTGTAACTACTGACACACTAGGCGGGTCGAGGGTATTAGTGAGCCACTCTCACTTTTTCACTTGTTGTATTCTAAATACAGCACACAGTTGACATCTCCAGTTGATATTTGTCCTCTCTGTATCCCCGCTCTTCATAGCAACCCATGCTGGTTGTGTGAGGCGACTTAATGGTTCTAGTTGTCTTGGTTAGATGAGTTCCACAAATCATGCAGAGTAATGTAGAGTCCATTATCAACGCCTTAGGCACAAGCTCTACTTGTATGAGTGATCTTGCAAGATAACATTAAGCTTATAGATTAAGTGGTAAGATAAACCAAAATTGTGGCTTCGAAAACTGGTAAAAAAAATTCTTTGTTGACCCAAGCTCTGAGGGAAGGGAAGTGCCTTGCCCTTGTGCAGTAGATCAGTTTTGATACTTCTTTCCGTGCAACTGCTCATTAGATAACTGACCATGCTGACTGAAAAGAGAATGTCTGTTGAAAATGTTTTAAAGTTTTTTAAAGAATGAGAACAACATAAACAGAAATAATGGCTACGATTTAATAGAGGTAGTGTTCTTAGAATTATACCCATTGATAACTATTGTTGGATATTTATCATCCCAGAATGATTTCCACAGGAGATATCATTAGTGTATCCCCATGAAATTGAATCACAATGCTCAGCAGACCATTGTGACTTCATCCGTTACCATGACATCACAATGAAATGACATCACTAATGCCACTGAAGCTGGTTACACTCAAGACATTTGTACTGTTTACACACTAAAAAAGTTGGAACAGTGATTTTGTAAGATAAATTGAATTTCACCCTACTGTCTTTTGACATCAAATATATGGACACGTGTATATGAAAGATTACAATTTGTTTGCCTTGTGTTGATGTATTGATATTAAAAGGCACGGGTGAGATTCTGTGTGTGTCCACCCTGGTGTTTCGTGTTTGTACCCTCTGCCTTGTTCTGCAGCTCCTGGTCCAGTGCCCCATGCTGTCCACCATCCTCCTGGAGCAGGGCTTGATGGAGGTGCTCACCAACCTCATCACCATCATCAACAGACAGAATAGCAAGTACGTTCACTGCCGCTGTCATCATCCCATGTGATAGAATGCACCCTTGCTTTGAGCTGTGGATGACTGTGTGCGATCTGGCTGTGTCACAACTCACAAGAAACTTCCCTTTAAAAAATAATGTCACCAGACATATCATGTCATCATGTTGCGAGTGCATACTCGAATCTCCAGAAAAGAGATCATGATAGAAGAATGTTTTCTTATGAAATATACCACACTTTGTTCTTCATTGATCTTGGCAATTTATCGCGTAGCTATCTTATATATGTATTTAAAGAACAAATCCCAAGATTGTGGTTGAAAATGTAAAACCGCAAGCAGGGGAAAAGCCAGAGGGCCAATGGTATGGATACTGGCTTGGACACAAGCAACTGAGTTTGTGGGATTTCCACTATTTGAAAAAACCTTTGGAGCAGTAGGATGACGTCACTATAGGTTGGTATTTGTCAGTACCCAATTCTTCTTTTGACAGGCCGACAGATGTAGTTGAGGCAGAGAACAACCTGTTGCTGTTGGACGTACGGAGAGTTTTGTGTAGCCTGGCTGTCAGGGAGTTCAGGTAGGGAGACATGGGTCACAGATTTTTGCATCTATCAGTCTTACGTACAGGACTGCCTCCCTGGTCGAGGGGATAAAAGTTCTGCTCAGAGAGAAGAAGAGTGGTACTCAGAATTACGGATTATGTGTCCCTTGTGAATGAATGCTGAAAGTCCCTCGCCAAGTCTCAGGATTAACGCCCTTTACTCAGGACAGATAATCCCATATGTGTAGGTTATTCTGTATACTTCTCAGACATTTTAAGAGCGAAAAAGTGAAGAAAAAACGTAAAATCCGAATTTCCAGTAGCTCGCTGTTTACTCTCCAATTACAAACCTTGTCCTTGAGACAGGAATGTTTCAATCTGTGGACTGTCTGCATCACATCTGTCTCAAGTACAAGTACGTTTTGCTTATGGAGATGAAGTTTGTGTTTTGAGTTCTTGATTCACTGGTACTTGTTTTAGATTGTATATGCAATACATGCATAAGAGCTCTGTGAAATGAGATGTTTAGGTGATATATCTGATAAAGTATTTATTTCCCTGCTGACTGATGTTTCTGTGGTAGTCTCTGCTGAATGTTACATTGAGTCTTGTTCCTGGCAGCTGGAGTGGCATGACACACTACCAACAGGTGGAGGACATGTTCAACCTCCTCAAGGCCTTGGAGGACAAGGAGCAGGCATCAGGTAGGGAGGGAAACAGTGTTAGATGTTGAGAGTCAGGTTGCCAACCCCCTTGTGATATGTAGATTCTGTTTAGAGGGTATTTAGGACTGTGTTCATGGGACGCAGGTTAGCTTCTAGGGGATTGGTGTTCACTCACAATCCAAGTGTCAAATACTAACTTCAGCTTCTAAGCTAACTAGCGTTCCCCTGTCGGGAACAGACTATAATCCCCACCCCTAATCCCCTTTATACTACTGAATTTTAATTTTGACCTGTCTGGGAAGATGCCGGGATGCAAATGAAATCGTATTTGGTACACAGACTCAACATTTTTTTAAATAATAATGTACCTAAAAAATTCCATTATATGTTCTATTTTTTCAATATTTGTCAGTAATTTAACTTCAAATTGCACCCTTTTATGACCTTGGAACGTGTTCTATAGGTTTTCGTCTGTGATCAAATTCCGCTTTGCAAAGTGATTTCTGACATGTGCTTTTGAGGTTTGTGTAAGTAGTATTTGGGATTCAGGGGAGGGGTGTTGTCACCCTCATGAGTGTTTGAGACAGAGTGTCATCGTGAGAGAGTGGTTAGGAGAAGTATGTGGGAAAGAGAGTGTTGAGTCAGGGGCTGAATGACTAATGCCCCATCACCATATCATGGCCTTTGTTGCCAAATATAGGGCACTCAATAGGGCTGGTAAGGGTAACTCGGGTACCCTTGGTTAGTCACCTGACATATTGTTTAATGACAACAACATTAAAACTCCATGGTTACACTACAAGTCGCTAATGTTCATTTCTTTCTGACTATGCAGTTAGGTCTGGGACGAGTCCAAATATACTACCCAGGTACCTGACCCTCTATTGCCCGATCCTACCCGGATACCCACTGTTGGTCTCAAGAGTTGGGTGCAAAATGAAAATGTCCGACTGGGAATTGTTTTACCGGACCCCTGGCAAAAAGTATTTAGATACATGTATATGATCCAGTCACAAACACTGAAGTTGACTGAAGCTTTATATTTACTCAAACATATAAAAGTCGGAAGGAATGAGTTCATAGTCAGGAAGAAATGTGAACATAAGTGACTTGCAGTGTAACCATGGAGTTATAGTAGTGAATTTTGTTATTGAATAATATATCATGTGACTAACCATGGTCCCGGGTAGTCCTGTGGGTACCCGGGTCCTACTCCGTACCCACCCAACCCAAGTACCCATGTTTCCCTACACAGCCCTAAAGCATGCATTCCTTCTGACTTTTACATGTTTGAGTAAAGATAAAGAATACTTCAGTCAACTTCAGTGTACGCATGATCAGATCATTTTATATGTGTATCTAAATAGATTTGGCCTGGGTAAAAAATTTACAGTTGGACATTTTGTACCCAAATACTGAGACATACAGTGGGTACCAGGGCAGTGTCAGGTAATAGGGGCTTGAATACCCGGGTAGTAAATTTGGACTTGTCCCAGCCCTAGTACCTGACACAAAATTATTATTGTTTTTGTATTCTCATTCACAAATTCATGTGGCCATACCAGATAATGTTTGTGTCATTAGTTCTGCTTGTTTTGTGAGATGTTCATATTGACTTATCCTACTGACTGATGGTTGCCCACAGAAGACAGTAAGCGACGTTGTCAGAACCTGCGGGACCTGCAGTATGTCATGGTGATCCTCATCATCGAGTATGTGGAGAGACGCAGCGAGGACATCAGCCAGCAGCCTCACAACTGGTTCACCATGTCCGGGGGCAGCACCTCCAGCGCTGGCAGCTATGGTAGGGTGGGGCACATCCCTCATATTGTAGGGTGGGGCACACCCCTCAAACTGTAGGGTGGGGCACATCCCTCAAACTGTAGGGTGGGGCACATCCCTCATACTGTAGAGTGGGGCACATCCCTCATACTGTAGAGTGGGGCACACCCCTCATACTGTAGGGTGGGGCACATCCCTCATATTGTAGGGTGGGGCACATCCCTCATACTGTAGAGTGGGGCACATCCCTCATACTGTAGGGTGGGGCACATCCCTCATACTGTAGGGTGGGGCACATCCCTCATATTGTAGGGTGGGGCACATCCCTCAAACTGTAGGGTGGGGCACATCCCTCATATTGTAGGGTGGGGCACATCCCTCATACTGTAGGGTGGGGCACACCCCTCATACTGTAGGGTGGGGCACATCCCTCATTCTGTAGGGTGGGGCACATTCCTCAAACTGTAGGGTGGGGCACATCCCTCATACTGTAGGGTGGGGCACATCCCTCAAACTGTAGGGTGGGGCACATCCCTCATACTGTAGAGTGGGGCACATCCCTCATACTGTAGGGTGGGGCACATCCCTCATACTGTAGGGTGGGGCACATCCCTCATACTGTAGGGTGGGGCACATCCCTCATTCTGTAGGGTGGGGCACATCCCTCATACTGTAGAGTGGGGCACATCCCTCATACTGTAGAGTGGGGCACATCCCTCATACTGTAGAGTGGGGCACATCCCTCATACTGTAGAGTGGGGCACACCCCTCATACTGTAGAGTGGGGCACATCCCTCATATTGTAGGGTGGGGCACACCCCTCATACTGTAGGGTAGGGCACATCCCTCATACTGTAGAGTGGGGCACATCCCTCATACTGTAGGGTGGGGCACATCCCTCAAACTGTAGAGTGGGGCACATCCCTCAAACTGTAGAGTGGGGCACATCCCTCATACTGTAGGGTGGGGCACATCCCTCATTCTGTAGGGTGGGGCACATCCCTCATACTGTAGAGTGGGGCACACCCCTCATACTGTAGAGTGGGGCACATCCCTCATACTGTAGAGTGGGGCACACCCCTCATACTGTAGAGTGGGGCACACCCCTCATACTGTAGAGTGGGGCACATCCCTCATACTGTAGGGTGGGGCACATCCCTCATACTGTAGAGTGGGGCCGTCCCTCATACTGTAGAGTGGGGCACATCCCTCATACTGTAGAGTGGGGCACACCCCTCATACTGTAGAGTGGGGCACATCCCTCATACTGTAGGGTGGGGCACATCCCTCATACTGTAGGGTGGGGCACACCCCTCATACTGTAGAGTGGGGCACACCCCTCATACTGTAGGGTGGGGCACATCCCTCATACTGTAGGGTGGGGCACATCCCTCATACTGTAGGGTGGGGCACATCCCTCATACTGTAGGGTGGGGCACATCCCTCATACTGTAGAGTGGGGCACAGCCCTCATACTGTAGGATGGGGCACATCCCTCATACTGTAGGGTGGGGCACATCCCTCATACTGTAGGGTGGGGCACATCCCTCATACTGTTGGGTGGGGCACACCCCTCATACTGTAGAGTGGGGCACATCCCTCATACTGTAGGGTGGGGCACATCCCTCATACTGTAGAGTGGGGCACACCCCTCATACTGTAGAGTGGGGCACATCCCTCATACTGTAGGGTGGGGCACATCCCTCAAACAGTAGGGTGGGGCACACCCCTCAATCTGTAGGGTGGGGCACATCCCTCATACTGTAGGGTGGCGCACATCCCTCATACTGTAGGTTGGGGCACACCCCTCAAACTGTAGAGTGGGGCACACCCCTCAAACTGTAGAGTGGGGCACACCCCTCAAACTGTAGAGTGGGGCACACCCCTCAAACTGTAGGTGAGGCACATCCCTCAAACCGTAGGGTGGGGCACACCCCTCGAACAGTAGGGTGGGGCACACCCCTCGAACAGTAGGGTGGGGCACATCCTTCAAACTGTAGGGTGAGGCAAATTCTTCATACAGTAGGGTGGGGCACATCCCTCATACTTTAGGAAGGGGTACATTCCTCAAACTGTAGGGTCAGGGGCAAGGCCATGTTGTTCTGGGCTTCTGCTGAAAACAGGGAACAGTTGGCTGAATTAGCAAAAGTGTAAAGCTCAGTGAGAACTATTTTCCTTGATAATATATTCCCTATGTGTAGTATGGCACATGATGTATGGGATTTATTTAATGCAATTTTTGTCCATGTCAGAATCTTACTGGAAACTTTTTGTGCATGCATAATTTTATGGAGAATACTTTATTGCTTAAACCACACATATAAGCACCACATCATCAGCTTTGCTGATCATCAAATGTATGTCATACGCCTCATTCACAGCTTACAAATTAAGAATTTTTAACATATTTAAGTTGAGTTCAGTTCAGTTTAACACCGCTTTGCGCAGTACCGTATTCGACGTAATAAGCGCCCCGCTCTAATAAGCGCCCATGGCGATATTTGCTAATATATTGGCTAGTGAACAATCCCAATCAGCACCCCTTCCGATTGATCAATGTACGCAAGACTTATTTATTCGCGCATATTACGCACTCGTGTGTTATATCACCCTTAATTATGGGCAATTAAATTCTTGAAAAATATATCTGTCGTATGTAAACATTTCAGGATGTTTGCATAAACAACGAAATTTACGATCTTTCAACTCAAAATAATATTCTAATAAGCGCCCCCTATTTCTAATTTTGAGAGCGCCCTGGGCGCTTATTACGTCGAATACGGTATTCCAGTTACGTCACAGTGTGTCAGCATCATGCGGGAGGAAACCCTGAAGTGATGCAGGTCTCAGACTTTCACCACTTTGGTAAAGCCCTCAAACAGGGATATGGTGCTGACAAACCTTGAAACAAAATCATGATGAACAGGGATACAGACCCATGATCATAGGTTTCTGGTGTGCCCAAGGGACACAACTCTGCACAGCAACACACAAAGCTCAATTTGTCATGTCCCATGGCTCCTACCCACACCATCCACCTTAATGACATGTGACCTTGACCTTCCTCCTCCCTTGCAGGCAGCTACAGCGACCCCTCCAGTGCACACCTCTACTCCCTCCTCCCCGCCTCCGACTCCTCCTTCACCAGCAGCCTCCGCTCCCAGCTCCCCAGGGGGAGACAACCCACAAGGAAACAAACACCATCATCCAGGAGCTCTGATCAATTTGCAGATCAGCCATTTGATGAAAAGTCGCCTTCGACTAAAACAGGGCTGGCAGGCTCAACTGCTGGCGATTTTCTGGATTCCTACAAAGCGTCTCAGACCGGCAAGTCACGTGATATGCCACAAAGGAAGGCAGCCAATCAGTCGCGTATTGCACAGTTTTTTGGCAAGAGAAAGAAGCTGATGTTTGTTGCTGTGAATCAATCTGAACTGTTGGACCGGTTCAAGAAGTTTCTGGTGTTTGCTGTTGACCTCATTGTTCTCATAGGTGAGATCCACCTTTATTTATTGATGAATCACATTTGTCTCACAATTTGTATGTGTCTTATTTGTGTTGGTTTTTTGGAAGATCATGTGTGTTTTTTTTGGTGGGAAGGTTGCGTGTGTAATATTTTGTTGAAGATCGTGTGTTATGTGTCCTGAGACATAGTGTTGCTTACTGTAAATCTTGAAATTAACACGAGCATGAATTAAATGCGAAAAAAGTGAGTGGTCTTTGCTTGCATTAATTAACTTCGCATTTATTTCTCCAAAATGACTATCAACAATAAGACGGCCTCTATGCACACGTTGGATAGCGGAAATACCAACTTGAATATAAACACAAACATGGTTTATTTAGCAGCAGCTGTAACAAGTACATAACAGTGTTATTCAAAGAATAGGAATTACACAATGGGCATCCGGTAAGTTATAACTGCTTGGGTCAAGAGTTCTACCCACTTGTGTCAAGCTTGTTGACACCTCCGTATACCAATCAGTGAACTGTTGTTGTTTCAATTATTTTATTGACTTTGAACTTCCTTCATGTCAGTCAACAGAGTAAACATATAAACTGTTTGGTGTTTTGGGGAAAACACTGTTTATTGTTTTTACGGAAGTGCTCTACTCAGTGCTTATAAGCGATGATATTTGCTGTTAGATTGGTTTAAGGTTGGATTCAGGAGGGATGTATCATTCCACTGGGGATGGGGTGGGGGGAGTTGTATTGGTATTGAGTCACTTTTTGGCTAGAGGTCAGCAGTCGTATAAATTTTGAGATGCATTAATTTCCAGATTTACAGTATATCTTGTTGAAGGCTGTGTGTTATGTTTTGTGGAAGGTCGTGTGTGCAATATCTTGTGGAAGGGTGTGTGTTATGTTTTCTGAGAGGTGGTGTGTGTTATCTTTTGTGGAAGGTCATGTATCTTGTGAAAGGTCGTGTGTTAAGTTTTGTTGATGGCTGTGTGTTATATCTTGTGGAAGGTCGTGTGTTAAGTTTTGTTGAAGGCTGTGTGTTTTATCTTGTGGGAGGCTGTGTGTTACGTTTCCTGAGAGGTGGTGTGTGTTATCTTTTGTGGAAGGTCATGTATCTTGTGAAAGGTTGTGTGTTAAGTTTTGTTGACGGCTGTTTGTTATATCTTGTGGAAGGTCGTGTGTTAAGTTTTGTTGAAGGCTGTGTGTTATATCTTGTGGAAGGCCATATGTTGAAGGCTGTGGGTTTTATCTTGTGGGAGGCTGTGTGTTATGTTTTTTGAGAGGTTTTGTGTTTTTTCATCCAGAGCGAGAGGAGATGGTGAAGACATCGGGGGAAAGAATAGAGATGTTCTTCACCAAGACCACCAGTCTGGAGGACAACTTCCTCACCAAACTCTTCAACATCACCTACCGCGGCCTGGAGTTTACCCTGGTAAGTCATGCATTCAAGGTGTCGTCCAAAACCACACTGACTCATGTAGACGTTCAGTATAAATGTCATGGCTGCATATACTGAGATATCACTATCTTATTCTTTGTACAAACATATGTACAAACAAGAGTATTTCATTTAGTTATGACTTTCAGTGCTGCTGACTGGTGGATGAAGCTCTCTCTGACCAGGTTTTTCTTTATCACAGGACAAAGGTGGGACCAGCCGTAAGTCTCGCAATGTCATCATGTGGGGAGCTAAAGACGTCATCAGACAACAGGTATGATACATCTTCTGGCAGATCTCCTGTATTCCTCCTGCAGAGTAATGTTGTGTTGTAGTCTTTGGGAGGGATTCTGTATACATGGCCTATGATCTAGGGGAGGGATTCTGTATACATGGCCTATGGTCTCGGGGAGGGATTCTGTATAAAGGCCTATGATCTAGGGGAGGGATTCTGTATACATGGCCTATGGTCTCGGGGAGGGATTCTATATACATGGACCATGGTCTCGGGGAGGGATTCTGTATACATAGCCTATGATCTCAGGGAGGGATTATGTATACATGGACTATGGTCTAGGGGAGGGATTCTGTATACATAGCCTATGATCTCAGGGAGGGATTCTGTATACATGGACCATGGTCTCGGGGAGGGATTCTGTATACATGGACCATGGTCTGGGGAGGAGGGATTCTGTATACATGGCCTATGGTCTCGGGGAGGGATTCTGTATACATGGACTATGGTCTCGAGGGGGAGGGATTCTGTATACATGGACTATGGTCTGGGGGAGGGATTCTGTATACATGGACTATGGTCTCGGGGGGGGAGGGATTCTGTATACATGGACTATGGTCTCGGGGGGGGGGAGGGATTCTGTATACATGGACTATGGTCTCGGGGAGGGATTCTGTATACATGGACCATAATCTGGGGGAGGGATTCTGTATACATGGACCATGGTCTGGGGGAGGGATTCTGTATACATGGACTATGGTCTCAGGGAGGGATTCTGTATACATGGCCTATGCTCTCGGGGAGGGATTCTGTATACATGGACTATGGTCTGGGGGAGGGATTCTGTATACAGTCAAGCCCCGCTTATACGGACTTCAGATATCCGGCCTGTCAACCAGCGAAATGTAAGCGACACGCAGTTACAGCACGCGAAAAAAGGGAAATTTGTCTGTCTAAAGAAAAACACCCGTCAGCAAGTTTAGAAACCTTCAGTAAGCATTATGGCACTGAATTTGGACATACCATAGGAAAATCGACAATTGGTGACAGTTCAAACTTTCATGACAGACTTTTTGAAACGTGTATGAATAAAGATTGAGTGGATGTATCTGTTTGCACTGTCATCTGTCATGAGTTGCATAATTAAAGGGAAGTAACTCTTCCAGTAAGAAGCTGGTTTCAGTTATACAGAAATTTGTTTATACGGACGAATTGTGAAATGACGCAAGTGTCCGTATGAACGAGGCACGACTGTACATGGACTATGGTCTGGGGGAGGGATTCTGTATACATGGCCTATGAACTCGGGGAGGGATTTTGTATACATGGCCTATGATCTAGGGGAGGGATTCTGTATACATGGCCTATGGTCTCGGGGAGGGATTCTGTATAAATGGACCATGGTCTAGGGGAGGGATTCTGTATACATGGCCTATGGTCTAGGGCAGGGAATCAGACTATGGTCCTGTCCCCCTCCTACAGAGTAGTGCTGTGTTGTAGTTTGGCCGTCTGCTCCTGTGCATGCTGTCATCCAAGATGGACTTCAACATGAGGCTGTATGGTCTGTCCTTCATCATGGGCGAGACAAAGGGCCGGGACGTCATCAAGATGCTCATCTCCACACAGCAGCTGGTGGGTCACACATGCACTGTAGATGCTCTCATTCTCACTTTCTCACAATTTCAAAGATGCAATCGACACTTGCCAAATTTTCTGTATTAAACACCCTGCTCCAATAAGAACCCACTCACCCTTCTAAGACCGAACATTAATACGACAGTCTGGATTTTCTTGTGTATATGGGGCGGTCGAGTAGCCTAGTGGTTAAAACGTTCGCTCGTCACGCCGAAGACCCGGGTTTCGATTCCCGACATGGGTACAATGTGTGAAGCCCATTTCTGGTGACCCCCGCTGTGATATTGCTGGAATATTGCTAAAAGCTGCGTAAAACCATACTCACTCACTCACTCACTCTTGTGTATATGACGGAATTGTTTAAGAAGCAGCAGTGTAGAAGAACAGTATAATTGCCTTGTGACTAATATCAAAACATTTTTAGCTTAATCAATGTTTGAACTAATTTTGTTCAGTACCTTTGACAACAAATTTAACTTGCTGTTATTCAACACATATACAGTGAAGACTTTAGAGGAGAAATTGTTGATTCATGTTGATCTGATCTGTGATATATAATAGCTCTGACACCATATCAAAGACTTTTGCCTGGCTGGTAGGATTTCAATTATTCCTTCCAAAGTCAGATCTTTTCTGTGTATCATGTTATTGTCATTGATATAAGTGTCATGGATTAAGCCTGTTGATGTAATGATCAGAACGCATGAGTTAACAGCATCAGTAAGGTCTCTGTGTGTAGCCTGTGTCTGCACATTGATGCTATGTAGATCCTGCTGATCTGAGTGGGTGGTGAAGGTGTGGGCCACTAGTACTGCCTTGACTTATGTTACATAGATTAGGTACTAAACGTCTATAATACCTTCAGCTACCCATAAGCTTCACAGACTTTAAGGACTTTGCAAGATCCTGGCTTATGACCAGTGAGATAGAGTTGAGACTTCTATAGGACAAATGATACTGTGGCATTTAGACTTCTAATGGACTGAGTGGTGATGGGGCTGAGTGGCACTGTATGATTGGGACTTAATGGATCAAGTGGGACTGTGATGGGACGAGTGGGACTGTGACATTGAGACTTCTAATGGACCTAATGATACTGTGACAATACTAAGAGCTACTGTGACGGTACTGAGAGCTACTGTGATGGTGAGACTTCTAATGGACCGAATGATACTGTGACGGTACTAAGAGCTACTGTGACGGTACTTGGAGCTACTGTGATGGTGAGATGTCTAATGGACCTAATGATACTGTGAAGGTACTGAGAGCTACTGTGATGGTGAGACTTCTAATGGACCAAATGATACTGTGACAGTACTGAGAGCTACTGTGATGGTGAGATTTCTAATGGACCGAATGATACTGTGACGGTACTGAGAGCTACTGTGATGGTGAGACTTCAAATGGACCGAATGATACTGTGACGGCACTGAGAGCTACTGTGACAGTGAGATGGCTAATGGACCGAATGATACTGTGACAGTACTGAGAGCTACTGTGATGGTGAGACTTCTAATGGACCGAATGATACTGTGACGGTACTGAGAGCTACTGTGGCATTTAGACTTCTAATGGACTGAGTGGTGATGGGGCTGAGTGGCACTGTATGATTGGGACTTAATGGATCAAGTGGGACTATGATGGGACGAGTGGGACTGTGACATTGAGACTTCTAATGGACCTAATGATACTGTGACAATACTAAGAGCTACTGTGACGGTACTGAGAGCTACTGTGATGGTGAGATGTCTAATGGACCGAATGATACTGTGACGGTACTGAGAGCTACTGTGACGGTACTGAGAGCTACTGTGATGATGAGACTTCAAATGGACCGAATGATACTGTGACAGTACTGAGAGCTACTGTGATGGTGAGACTTCTAATGGACCGAATGATACTGTGAAGGTACTGAGAGCTACTGTGATGGTGAGACTTCTAATGGACCAAATGATACTGTGACGGTACTAAGAGCTACTGTGACGGTACTTGGAGCTACTGTGATGGTGAGACTTCTAATGGACCTAATGATACTGTGAAGGTTCTGAGAGCTACTGTGATGGTGAGACTTCTAATGGACCAAATGATACTGTGACGGTACTAAGAGCTACTGTGACGGTACTTGGAGCTACTGTGATGGTGAGACTTCTAATGGACCTAATGATACTGTGACGGCACTGAGAGCTACTGTGACAGTGAGATGGCTAATGGACCGAATGATACTGTGACAGTACTGAGAGCTACTGTGATGGTGAGACTTCTAATGGACCGAATGATACTGTGAAGGTACTGAGAGCTACTGTGATGGTGAGACTTCTAATGGACCGAATGATACTGTGAAGGTACTGAGAGCTACTGTGATGGTGAGACTTCTAATGGACCAAATGATACTGTGACGGTACTAAGAGCTACTGTGACGGTACTTGGAGCTACTGTGATGGTGAGACTTCTAATGGACCTAATGATACTGTGACGGCACTGAGAGCTACTGTGACAGTGAGATGGCTAATGGACCGAATGATACTGTGACAGTACTGAGAGCTACTGTGATGGTGAGACTTCTAATGGACCGAATGATACTGTGACGGTACTGAGAGCTACTGTGGCATTTAGACTTCTAATGGACTGAGTGGTGATGGGGCTGAGTGGCACTGTATGATTGGGACTTAATGGATCAAGTGGGACTATGATGGGACGAGTGGGACTGTGACATTGAGACTTCTAATGGACCTAATGATACTGTGACAATACTAAGAGCTACTGTGACGGTACTGAGAGCTACTGTGATGGTGAGATGTCTAATGGACCGAATGATACTGTGACGGTACTGAGAGCTACTGTGACGGTACTGAGAGCTACTGTGATGGTGAGACTTCTAATGGACCTAATGATACTGTGACGGTACTGAGAGCTACTGTGATGGTGAGACTTCTAATGGACCGAATGATACTGTGACGGTACTAATAGCTACTGTGACGGTACTTGGAGCTACTGTGATGGTGAGACTTCTAATGGACCTAATGATACTGTCAAGGTACTGAGAGCTACTGTGATGGTGAGACTTCTAATGGACCAAATGATACTGTGACGGTACTAAGAGCTACTGTGACGGTACTTGGAGCTACTGTGATGGTGAGACTTCTAATGGACCTAATGATACTGTAAAGGTACTGAGAGCTACTGTGATGGTGAGACTTCTAATGGACCAAATGATGCTGTGACGGTACTAAGAGCTACTGTGACGGTACTTGGAGCTACTGTGATGGTGAGACTTCTAATGGACCAAATGATACTGTGACGGCACTGAGAGCTACTGTGACAGTGAGATGGCTAATGGACCGAATGATACTGTAAAGGTACTGAGAGCTACTCTGATGATGAGACTTCAAATGGACCGAATGATACTGTGACAGTACTGAGAGCTACTGTGATGGTGAGACTTCTAATGGACCGAATGATACTGTAAAGGTACTGAGAGCTACTGTGATGGTGAGACTTCTAATGGACCGAATGATACTGTGACGGCACTGAGAGCTACTGTGACAGTGAGATGTCTAATGGACCGAATGATACTGTGACGGTACTGAGAGCTACTGTGATGATGAGACTTCAAATGGACCGAATGATACTGTGACAGTACTGAGAGCTACTGTGATGGTGAGACTTCTAATGGACCGAATGATACTGTGACAGTACTGAGAGCTACTGTGATGGTGAGACTTCTAATGGACCGAATGATACTGTGAAGGTACTGAGAGCTACTGTGATGGTGAGACTTCTAATGGACCAAATGATACTGTGACGGTACTGAGAGCTACTGTGACGGTACTTGGAGCTACTGTGACGGTACTTGGAGCTACTGTGATGGTGAGACTTCTAATGGACCGAATGATACTGTGACGGTACTGAGAGCTACTGTGACATTGAGACGTCTAATGGACTGAATGATACTGTGAAGGTACTGAGAGCTACTGTGACATTGAGACGTCTAATGGACTGAGTGGTGATGGGACCGAGTGGCACTGTCAGGTTGTGACTTTGTACTGAACGTGACATTGTGTAAGCTAGGGTGTCGTCCTTGTAGGGCCAGGAGCTGAGCTGCTACCTGTACAACCTGCTGACAACGTGGAGAGACTGGCTGGTCGGAACCCAGCGGGAGCAGGGCTGCATTCTCCTCAACCTCCTGCGACAGAGTGGCTTCGTCGTCTACATGACAGACAGGAAGCTCACACCCCAACAACAGGACGTGCTAGACGAGGTTGGTTGTACTTATTGACCTTTCAAGTTGTTCGTCCTGGTACAGTGTCCTCTATTCATTCTGTGATAGATGTGCACATAGTTTGGTTTGACTTGCTATGTTTCTGTGTCTCCAGGAGAAAAGGTCTATTGACCTACGGCTCGCCAATGCACAACAGTTGTGGTCCCAAAAGAAGCAGACAGCAGCCGACAGGTGAGAGGTCTAAATGTAGAAATGTTTGTTGAAATGTTCTTGAAATGATTCAAAATTTAACCTCCGAAGGAACTGCAGAAGAATTTGAGATCAGATAGTCAAAATGTATTACCTATCTGTATGCCGTTTTATCCATATTGTTGTTGGGGCGGTCGGGTAGCCTAGTGGTTAAAGTGTTCGCTTGTCACGCAGAAGACCCAGGTTTGATTCCTGACATGGGTACAATATGTTGAGCCCATTTCTGTTGTCCCCCGCCATGATATTGCTTGAATATTGCTAAAAGCGGCATAAAACCATACTCACTCACTCACTCACTCACTCCATATTGTTGTTGATACAATCAACCTGCTGGTTTGGCTTGTCCCAATTTGATTTCCTGCAGCCAGATGCAATTTTGCTCTTATGTTGTTGGTTGTTGTTTAAGATAACACTCCCTCCCTTCTAATGGTTTTATGTTGCCTGAAAGTTTTGCCTGACTGGCAGGTTGTAAAGCTGGCACTATGTCCTGTGTTGTAGAGTCCTGCAGCGCTATGAGAAGCACATGAAGCTGGTGTCCGACCAGGCCATGACAGTCACCCAGACAGTCACTCAGCTGCAGAACAACCAGAGGAAGGTCCTGGTGGACCACATCAAGAAGTCCATGACGGAACAGATCCAACTGAAGAAAGCTTGGCAGGAGCTAGTCCAGATACTCACACATGAAAGGTAGGCACTGTTTGGGAGGAGTTGTCTTCCCTTGTTTATCTGTACAAGAGTTAGGCACTGTTGGGAGGAGTTGTCTTCCCTTGTTTATCTGTACACAAGTTAGGCACTGTTGGGAGGAGTTGTCTTTCCTGGTTTATCTGTACAAGAGATAAGCACTGTTTTGGAGGAGTTGTCTTCCCTTGTTTATCTGTACAAGAGTTAGGCACTGTTGGGAGGAGTTGTCTTCCCTTGTTTATCTGTACAAGAGTTGGCCACTGTTTTGAGGAGTTGTCTTCCCTTGTTTATCTGTACACAAGTTAGGCACTGTTGGGAGGAGTTGTCTTCCCTTGTTTATCTGTACAAGAGTTAGGCACTGTTGGGAGGAGTTGTCTTCCCTTGTTTATCTGTACAAGAGTTAGCCACTGTTTGGAGGAGTTGTCTTTCCTGGTTTATCTGTACAAGAGTAAGGTACTGTTGGGAGGAGTTGTCTTCCTTTCCATGTTTATCTGTACAAGAGTAAGGCAGGGAGGAGTTGTCTCCCCTTCCATGTTTATCTGTACAAGATACTTTGCATTGTGGCATGATCTCTTCTTGATCAACATATGAGTTTGGTTAGGTCTTTTAAGAAAACACAAAGTTCACCCACCTTCGTATTATGATTTATATTTCGATCTAGCAAAACCTGTACATCCCAGTTGTAAAGACACAGTGCTTCAGTTTCTCACACCATACTGTAGGAGGTACTAGGAAATGTAGAGCTGGAAATTTAAATGGAATGAGCATGCACATTGTTATTGCGCTTCCCTTGTCCCCCAGAGCCGTTTGGTACCACCCGGCCTCCTACCCCCAGTCATGGCAGCTCGACCCCACGGAGGGACCAGGCAGAATGAGAAAAAGGTTCCAGCGATGTCATCTCGCCATTGACAAGAAGTATCTGGCAGAAGGCTACAAGCAGAAGCTTGGTGAGAAGGGAGATTGTTATTAATGTTACCTGGCAACCACATTCTCAGATTGTTACGTTGTGTAAAAAGATCCGTTATTTCCAGGGATATGTTAATATGATGGTAGGTCCACAGCATTAGAAACATTTAGAAACTACCCATCTTTACGATGATGTAAAACATTCAAATATAAATATTTCATTTCTTCTAGTTCTTTGATATGTCAACTATTGAGCATTTTGGCCAGCTTGATATACTACTCCAAAGAAGTTAGGGACCACCCAAATCTTTCATATTACTATAGGTAATCTGTCAAGGCAATTCTTTCATATTACTATAGTTAATCTGTCATGGCATTTCTTTCATATTACTATAGGTAATCTATCAAGCCAATTCTTTCATTTTACTATAGGTAATCTGTCAAGGCAATTCTTTCATTTTACTATAGGTAATCTGTCAAGGCAATTCTTTCATTTTACTATAGGTAATCTGTCAAGGCAATTCTTTCATTTTACTAAAGGTAATCTGTCAAGGCAATTCTTTCATATTACTATAGGTAATATGTCAAGGCAATTCTTTCCTATTACTATAGTTAATCTCTCATGGCATTTCTTTCATATTACATCTTTCATTGCGAATCTTTCATATTAGTATGGTAATCTGTCTTGGCGATTCCTTCATATTACTATAGTTAATTGGTCAAGGCAATTTTGTTCATATTACTATAGTTAATTTGTAATGGCAATTTTTTCAACATATTACTACAGTTAATCTCTTATGGCAATTCTTTCATATTACTACAGTTATAAGGCTTGGAGTAGTGTGAAATACATTGGAAATATTGCATCACATCACTCACAAAATACTGTAACTCTCATAGAAGACGCAAAAATTGTGATTAGAGAGTAACACAACGAACCAAGTTGTCGTACAGTGAGTAAATGTTGCATCCTCTGTACCAGCAGTACTGCAGCTACTGTTAAAGGGGTCCAGTCACACTGATAGTAAGAGGTAAACCGTAAGGGTAAAGAAGGAGACTATAGCCTGGCTCTGGTTACAGATGTGGAGAATGTTGACCCGCCTCTCATCTACCTGTTTGAGGACGATGACAAGATGTCCGATTCCGCCGCACTGCTGTATCGACTGCACACCAACGAGAAGATACAGTCAGTTTTTCTTTGTATCATTACCTCAGAGTAACATAAAGTTAAAATATTCCTGTGTTATGGGTTTTCGGATGCTTAAGAAACTTTCATAGGTTTCCCGCTAATCACAAGAATAATTGTAAAACATCTCATTCACTTATAAAAAACAACTTTATCTCAAAATAAAGCCATCATCTGGGTATTTACAATGTCACACCTCTTGTAATAGCATGAATAATTGCGATAAACATCTCTGTCCGAAAATGTATGATGTCCGAAAACCTATGATCCGAAGATATGTGTTGGTTAAGTGCATTAATGTCTTGATTTTACTTTTACGTTTTCATAAATGTATTTTGACGTGATAATTTCTACTTTGTGAAGTCCTTAAAGGCGACTATGCTTGTCGTAAAAGGCAACAAACGGGATCGGGTGGTCAGGCTTACTGACTTGGTTGATGCATGTCATTGATCCCAATTGCGTGGATCGATGCTCATGATATCAATCACTGGATTGTCTGGTCCAGACTCGATTATTTACAGACCGCCGTCATATAGCTGGAATATTGCTGAGTGCGGCGTTAAACAACAAACCAACCAACCAACTTTGTACAGTATTTATGAGTGGCTGTTTATTCCAGACACACCTGCCTCTGTACCGCCATATCTCCGGCCAGTGAGAACAAGGGAGAGCTGCTGGTTGGTGAGTATCAGGCAACATTGTACAACACCATGTGACACTTGTCACAGGGGTACACAAAGTACGTCACCTAGACTACCAGTTGTCAGGCATCCAGTTTGTGAAAGCCTCGGTGGCTGAGTGGGTTTGATCGCTGATTTTATGTGCTGAGAGTGTGGGTTCGAATCCCGAATGAGATTTCTCAAAAAGAAGTACTAGAATTTGTACTTTACTAACAAAGTGTAATCCCAAATGTAACATGTTACACCATATTGCTAATTGTCTATTCTGGAGCCTGTAGGTCCCATTGTTCGAGCTGTCCTAGGCAATTCATTGTGCAGAGTTGCTTCCCTTAGAAATGTATGCCAAAATCTTATTACCATAGGTACAGGTACTGTCCCTATGATTTGCAACATATATCACTTTAGGCTTTGGGGCAGTCGGGTAGCCTAGTGCTTAAAGCGTTTGCTCATCACGCTGAAGACCCGGGTTCGATTCCCGACATGGGTACAATGTGTGAAGCCCATTTCTGGTGTCCCCCGCTGTGATATTGCTGGAATATTGCTAAAAGCAGCGTAAAACCATACTCACACACACTTTAGGCTTTCCTCCCACATTATAGAACTGCAATACTTTTTAAAGTGGTGTTGAACCCGTTTAGCTCCCTCTGTTGGTTATCCCAACCTAGGATGTGTTGTACAATATCTATAAGGGGCATTGGCTGTAGTATCAACGAAGAGAGAGTTGACTTCTGGCCTATCATCAGCTTGATAATGGTACTAGCATCTGTACCTAAATGTCAGGAATATAGATGTTAAAAGACAAATCTGTCTTCATAAAGTGCAGGGGCCACAGGTGGCCCAGTTGTCTAAGTCGCCGTAATTTGCTTTGCAGAGTTGCGTCCCTTGGGCACGCCAGAAACCTATGATTGTGGGTTCGAATCCCGGTTCGCCCCGATTATGTTTCTAGGTTTGTCAGCACCATACCCGTGCTCGTGGGTTTCACCGAAGTGGTAAACGTATGAGACCTGCATCACTTCGGGCTTTCCTCCCACATTAAGCTGACACGCTGTGATATAACTGGAATACTGTTAAAAGCGGCGTTAAACCCAACTCACTCACTCACTTCATAAAGTGCCAGCTACATGCATCGCCCCCTCTAGTGTGCGTATAACTACATGTTGATGCAGTGTGTCCTTCCATTTGTAGGGGAGATGTCCATCTTCTTTGTAGCGGATGAGGCTATCACAGATGCCAACTACACACAGGTAGGCCAAGACTTGACTGATTCTAATGCTTGAAAATATGGAAATTTCTGAATGTTGAATAAGAATATTGATAACACTCCTTTCGACCTGCTCATGATCTACGAGAGCCTCCAGTTTTAACGATTACACATCATATGTCCTGATTCCTTCTAACATCAGTTGTCTGCCCACCAGGTGTTGCTAGGTAACCGAGAGCAGCTGTCCATGACGTGGCCTCACGCAGACATCAAGGAGCTACACAAGCGTTGGTTTCAGCTCAATGATGTGGGTCTTGAGATCTTCCTGACTAATGGCAGGACATTCCTGCTGGCATTCAAAACTACAAGGGTAGGTGCTTGAGACAGTCCTGCAATATCTGGAAACTGTGGTCAATATATGTGCCCCTTTTTCACCTTTCCTTGTAGCTTCATTGTGACATCTGAACATTATTAGTGGATGAAAACCATCCATGTGTACTCCCAAGTTGACCAGTGTACCCCTACGTTGATCAGTATACTCCCACGTTGATCAGTATACTTCCAAGTTGATCAGTGTACTCCCAAGTTGATCAGTGTACTCCCAAGTTGATCAGTGTACTCCCAAGTTGATCAGTGTACTCCCAAGTTGATCAGTGTACTCCCAAGTTGATCAGTGTACCCCTACGTTGATCAGTATACTCCCACGTTGATCAGTATACTTCAAAGTTGATCAGTGTACTCCCAAGTTGATCAGTGTACTCCCAAGTTGATCAGTGTACTCCCAAGTTGATCAGTGTACCCCTACGTTGATCAGTATACTCCCACGTTGATCAGTATACTTCAAAGTTGATCAGTATACTTCCAAGTTGATCAGTGTACTCCCAAGTTGATCAGTGTACTCCCAAGTAGATCAGTATACTCCCAAGTAGATCAGTATACTCCCAAGTTGATCAGTGTACTCCCAAGTTGATCAGTGTACTCCCAAGTAGATCAGTATACTCCCAAGTTGATCAGTGTACTCCCAAGTAGATCAGTATACTCCCAAGTAGATCAGTGTACCCCCAAGTAGATCAGTATACTCCCAAGTTGATAAGTATACTCCCAAGTAGATCAGTGTACTCCCAAGTTGATCAGTGTACTCCCAAGTAGATCAGTATACTCCCAAGTAGATCAGTATACCCCCAAGTTGATCAGTGTACTCCCAAGTTGATAAGTATACTCCCAAGTAGATCAGTGTACTCCCAAGTTGATCAGTGTACTCCCAAGTTGATCAGTGTACTCCCAAGTAGATCAGTGTACTCCCAAGTTGACCAGTATACTCCCAACTTGATCAGTATACTCCCAAGTTGACCTGTGTCTGTGTCTGCCGTCAGATTCGGGATGAGTTGTACCAGCACCTCCTGCAGGCAGTGGAGCTCCCCAATCTGCTGCCGCCCTCGGAGAACCTGGCCACAGTGCAGCGCCTGTGGCTGGACGGCGCCCTCACCAACTTCGACTACCTCACTTACCTCAACAAGATATCCGGCCGCTCCTTCAATGACCTCATGCAGTACCCAATCTTCCCCTTCATCCTCCGAGACTACGAGAGTGACGAGCTCAATCTGGACGATCCCACAGTCTACAGGTAACATCTGGCAGGGAATACGGCACAGATGCCTTCTGTTCCTACAGATAACTAAACACATTAAGAGACAAGTGAAGCTTTTCAAATTTTCTGTTTGCTTCATGCAAGTCTTGTCAATATTTCTGTTTTTTAAAGAACTTGAAAGAAAATGGATGTGTTTAAATATTAAAAAATGATTTTATGTCAAATCTGCAAACCAGTAGTGTATCCATTTCTTTAGTTGATTATATGTCTCTCACATGAACATGTGACCTGTGAAGATCCGGGGTTAGAATAGGTCTTCAGCAACCCATGCTAGCCGTGTGGATTGATGCTCATGATTGGATTGTCTGGTTCAGACATGATTATTTACGGACCACCATCATATAGTTGGAATATTGTTTCAGGGATCTGGCCAAACCCATCGCTGTGCAAGTCAAGGGAAGAGAAGCAAAATACAAAGAAAACTTTGAGGTGAGAATTTATAATCGGTCAATGAATTCCCTGGTTTGTTTGGATGAGATGATTGAGGGTGGTAAATAGAAACATAGTATTTATGTTGCCGCCTCTATCCCAATAAATACTTGCTTTATAAAATCTTCAATAATTTCTTGTGAAGTACAAAATGTGTCAACTTTTTTGTTTGTAGTTCCTGTGCCAGGAATATGAGAAGCCATCTAGCTTGAATGACTACATCCGCATCCGACCGTACCACTACGGCAGCCACTACTCCAACAGCGGCACTGTGCTTCACTACCTTGTCAGATTACCTCCCTTTACAAAGATGTTCCTCTCATATCAAGGTGAGCCTTGTTTGGGAAAATCTAGTGTTTGTATTCTCGGTACTTGGCTGTATATTTAATCAGTGATTATTTGTTTGTATGTTATTTTTATGATATGCATGTCTAGCATCATCTTACTAGGGGGTCTTTGTTATCTTTCCAGACAGGAATTTTGACATCCCGGATCGAACATTTCATAGTATTGCAACATCATGGCGGCTGTCTAGTTTCGAGTCAACATCTGATGTGAAGGAGCTGATCCCAGAGTTCTACTTCCTCCCAGAATTCCTCAAGAATGGAGAAGGTAGGATGCTGCATACTGTTCAGTGTTCTTTGTGATGGGGGCACGGGTGGCCCAGTTGTCTTGGGTGCTGCAGAGTTGCATTCCTTGGGCATGCCTGGGCCCCATTCCACAAAGTGATCTTAGCGCTACGATGATCGTAAGCCTATGTTAAAGTATGGGACTTATGATCACCTTGGTGCTAAGATCGCTTTGTGGAACGGGACCCAGGAACCTAGGATCATGGGTTCGAATCCCTGTTCAGCCCAATTATGTTTCTAAGTTTATCAAGACCCTACCCATGCTCTATGGTTTCACCAGAGTGGTAAATGTCTGAGACCTGCATCACCTCCTACATTAAGCTGAGATGCCATGATAAAACTGGAATACTGTTAAAAGTGGCGTTAAAACCAACTCACAGTCACTCTTTTGTGTTTGTCCGATCCTGTGGGGAAAACCCTGTCGACTTTTCCAGGCTATATGTTCAAGGCATGTAGTTTGCAGGTGAGGAAGTCACACAAAGGAGTTTATAGGTCACTGAACAGTAATGGGCGGAAGAGGTCCCTTTGAATTGCTGTAAGTTGTACGAGCCCATTCAAATGCTTGCTGTAAAAGGTGACTATGCTTGTCATAAGAGGTGACTAAAGGGATCAGGTGGTCAGACTCGCTGACTTGGTTGATGCATGTCATCGCATCCCAATTGCGTGGATGGATGCTCATGATATCAATCACTGGTTTAACTGGTCAAGACTTGATTATTTATAGCCGTCATATAGCTGGAATATTGCTGAGTGTGGCGTTTAAAAAACGAACAAACAACCTCGGGTTTGCCCATCCCAGGTGTCATTATTTGACCTTCACATGACCAAGGAGGTTAAACCCACTAGCTGACATGGTAAGGATGTCCTCTGTCAGATGACTCCACTCCACTCCGACTGTGGTGAGGGAATATATTTTTCACCGGCTCCACTGGATTCTGTACCAGACAGTGTTACTCTGTATTCACACTGTCACTGTGGTTTGTCTTCATCAATAGACATGATGGCCTCTGTGGTCTAGTGGGAGAGCGGAGGTCGGGGGTTCGATCCCCAGCCATGTCATACCAAAATGTTAAGAGAAGGTACTTGTTCTTACCCTGTCTGGCGCTCGGCATTAAGGGGCTAAAACACGGAGCCCCCCCCCCCCCACACACACACACACACACACACACATCGCCATACTAGTACAATAATCGTAAATACAACGTTAAACCCCATTTCACCTCACCTGACCTCTTCAATAAACATACCACATACAACAGTGAGTTGATTGTAACATTTCACATGATGATCCATTGCCCTATTTAGTATCTCATGAAAACATTTTAATCCAGATGTTGACACATTTGTTTTACCTTCAGGTTACAATTTTGGAAAGCGCCAGAATGGGAACGTGGTGTGGGATGTGACGTTGCCGCCGTGGGCCCGAGGGGACTCCCGCCTGTTTGTGATGGTCCTCCGCCAGGCGCTGGAGTCGCCGTACGTCACCCGCCGCATCCATCAGTGGATCGACCTGGTGTTCGGCTACAAGCAGATGGGAGAGGAGGCAATCAAAGCCATCAACGTCTTCCATCCATCAGTCAGTTCTACTTTCTACTAAGAAAGTGTTATCCTAAATGTAACATTTGTTACATTTGACCACTTTCTAAATGGCATTGTGTGTTAATAGCTTTCGGCCGTGGGAGCCGTGCCAAATTGCACTTGACAGAGGGGTACACAAAGTACGTGATCTAGACTACCAGTTGTCGGACTTTCATTTTGGTAGAAGCCTCGGTGGCTAGGTGGGTTAGATCGCTGACTTTGTGTGCTGGCAATTAAATGCCTCACTCTGGCAGTGTGGGTTGAAATCCTCGATGGGACTCAACCCCCCCAAAAAAATACTAGAATCTGTACTTTACACAGAAAGTGTTACCCCAAATATAACATTTGTTACAGTTCTCCTTTCACACTTCATTGCTTGTGATGATAGCCTTTACAATTGGTATGTAGTATCAAGCTGTTAGTGGAATTTGCTAGATTGGGAGAAGACCCTTAGTCATGAAATCAGAGTTTTTTTTGTGTTGTAGGTAAATAATATTTGGCCTAATGTTGCGATTTTAGGGGGAAATTCTTCATGCATTTTTGGGAGCCAAGGTTTACCCGGCGGTGCATCCGGAGTAGCGGTACATCAAGGAGCGTTAAGTCGAGGGATCACTGTACTATAACATAAACATGTTTTTTGTGAAGTCTTCTCAATTTGATTTAAACATATTTCAGAGTAATATGTTTCTACCCACAATCTCTGGTTGAACTAGTGGCCCTTTTTGCCAAGTAAATCATATCCTTGTGTACTACATATATTAAGTAATGTAAATGTGGTTTTGTGTGTAGACGTACTTTGGAGTCGACATGAGCGACATCACGGATCCCCTGAAGCGCCAGGCAGTGCTGACAATGATCAAGACGTACGGACAGACCCCCAAACAGCTGTTCCGCAGCCCCCACCGCCAGTGTGTGGTGACCGGGACCACGCCCGCCACACCCCTGCTGGCAGACCCTCACCTTGCTGGGCGGGAGGTAAAGCATCTGTCTTATATTGTAAGTTAACTCCCTTAGAGCATGCAGCCTAGCTTGATGTTGTGGGACACTAATATGTTGGAGAACTCACTCACTAAGGTTTGTACATGTTGTGCTGTTTATGCAGCGGTTGGCCTCTCTCCCTCCCTCGGCCTCTCTCCCACCCTCCTCCTCTCTCACTCCCTCATGAATCGACTCCTCCTGTGCCCCCCACCCCACCAAACACCAACCCTCCGCCACCTTACATTGTTCGTGAACCTACCTTACAACCCACCAAATACCAACCCTCCGCCACCTTACAACGTTCGTAAACCCAACTTACACCCCACCTTACACCCCATCAAACACCAACCCTCCGCCACCTTACATTGTTCGTAAACCCACCTTACACCCCACCTTACACCCCATCAAAGACCAACCCTCCGCCACCTTACATTGTTCGTAAACCCACCTTACACCCCATAAAACACCAACCCTTCACCACCTTACATTGTTCGTAAACCCACCTTACACCCCACCAAACACCAACCCTCCGCCACCTTACATTGTTCGTAAACCCACCTTACACCCCACCTTACACCCCATGAAATACCAACCCTCCACCACCTCGCCACCTCCAGACACCCACCTTACACCCTCTATTAACCAGCCATACCCCTCTGCATTGTTACTGTATCAATTCTAGTTTCATTTTTCTCTTTTGGTGTGAAACTAATGAAAGCTAATACAAGTATTTCAAGCATTACCCTAAATATGCTTGTCGCTTATCATGTTTTTCATTCATATCTATATCATCATTAAGATGCATGGAAGTATAAGCTCGCTCCCCCTTGACAGTTCACCAAGAGTGATATTTATTACATCATTTGACATTTGTCTATATGCATGCTTATAACGCTCTGACAGATATAACAAACTTTTTGGGGTCCCAGCCATTTTCTGTATATATGCTGTATATATGCTTACAACAAACTACGGTTATAACGAACCAAAATTAATGGTCGCTTAAGTTCATTATACCTGTTTACTGTAATCCCTTGCTATTGCAGCGCCGTCCTATCTCCAACATCAACGGCCTACGCTGGGGCAACTTCGTGGGATCCCCTGAGGGTGGTACGCCGGTGACGGTTTGGAGGAAGGTGTACCCGGTCGTCATCACCACCTTGGTCCCCCTGCCCACCGGCTACGTGTTCGGGCTGGAGGCCGACTCCTGTGCCCTGGTGCTCCATGCAAAAGACAGGGGTGAGCTGACATTCCTTGGAGGGAGGCCATACCTGGCAGTGATGTAGACATCAGTGTTACATGTTCCTTGACCCGTGAACATCCGGGTTAGAACAGGTCTTCAGCAACCCATGCTTGCTGCAAGAGGCGACTAACGGCGATCTGGTGATCAGAGGCGATCTGGTGATCAGGCTCGCTGACTTGGTTGATGCAATGCATCGTATCCCAATTGCGTAGATTGAAGCTCATGATGTCAATCACTGGATTTTGTACAGACTGACGTCATATAGCTGGATTATGTTTGCTGAATGCAGCATTAAGCCACAAACAAACAAAACATGATCCCCATTGCTGGTAGTGACAGTATGAAGCATGCAACTTCAGCATTTCATCAAGAAACACATTATGTCTTTATCATTAGCCATACATTAAGGTTAAGCAAGGCAGATTCTTATTGACCACAGATATACTTCTCAACAGACGTGGTCTCAGGTTAACAAAAGTAATATGAAAGAATCATGTTTTCTTCAACTTCTTTGAGTATAATATATACCGTATTCGATGTAATAAGCGCCCAGGGTGCTCTCCAAATTAGAAATAGGGGGCTCTTATTAGAATATTATTTTGGTGGAAACACAGATGAAAGATAAATTTCATGGTTTATGCTGACAGCCTGAAATGTTTATGTACGACAGATATATTTTTCCAGAATTTAATTGCCCATAATTAAGGGTGCATATAACACACGAATGTGTATTATACACGAATAAATAAGTCTTGTGTACATTGATCAATCGGAAGGGGTGCTAATTGGGATTGTTCACTAGCCAATATGTTAGCAATTATCGCCGTGGGCACTTATTAGAGCAAGACGCTTATTACGTCGAATACGGTAAACGTTTGCATAATATTCAAAAACAAGTGTTGTATGTAAAATTTATTGATCCTTATCCCAAATCTGACCAATGCCAAGTTAAAGAAATCTTATTCTTTTTTCCTATAACTTTAATTAATCTGCCTTCGGCAGTAGGTATTGTAACGCACAGCACACCAATTGTAGGTGTTCTTTAACTTATTTTGAGTAGTATACATCTACATTCTTGTGGTGAATATACATCCAGCTGCTTAACATTTGTTTATGGGCCATTGAAGATCCTGGGTAGAATAGGTCTTCAGCAACCCATGCTTGCCGTAAAAGGCGACTCACAAGATTGGGTGGTCAGGCTCGCTGACTTGATTTGATGCATGTCATCGTATCCAAATTGCATAGATCAGTGGTTGGTGCATGTCATCGTATCCCAATTGCATAGATCAGTGGTTGGTGCATGTCATCGTATCCCAATTGTAAGGATCAATGACTGGATTGTCTGGTCCTATCTCAATTATTTACAGACCGCCATCATGTAGGTGGAGTATTGCTGAGTGCAGCATTAAAACAACATTTGTTTATGGATATACATAAGGTGTGAAAACATGAATAAGACACAGATATACACTCACAACAAGATGCTAAGATACATTAACGGAATGTGATGTTCCCAGTGGTTGTGAGTTCCATGATGGCTGTTTGTAGCGGACCTGGTGGTCAACTCCACGGACGTGATGTGGGCGGGCATCATCAGCTGGGGCCACCCAGACCGCATCCTACGGGTCCGGAACCAGTTCAACCGACCAATGGTCAACTTCCTCCCAGACAACCCCTATGACGAGGTGAGTGCTCCGGCAGTGAGTGCTGTGGGTGCATGTGTCCCTGTACATGTGTGTGCCTGAGTCTTTGTGACTGAGTTCATACTGCATCAATAGCATTCGTATTCTAAACACTTATCCATGGTTGGGACTGGTTTTCTATTCTTCAGTATAGTGACTGGATATTTGGTGGCGGTGCTTAATGTTAATCATCTGTCCATCTTGAATTGTTTGATAGGCATTACTTAGAAGCTGACAGATGACACAAATTATTGATAATAACTTTATATTTACTGTCCATCCATCTACTGGTACATGTTCGAACATAAATATCAGCTAAATTGTTTGGGCAATTAACTGAATTTCCAATTTATGGCCAGTTGGAGAAAATTGACAATGGAGTGAGTGAGTTAAAATGTAATTTATCATTAACCGTGATGCGATTTGTGAAACTTTGTTGAGAGCAGGAACTTGAGGCCAGGTTTGGATAGCTCTGTTTATGTTAGTTCTAGCTTCTGCACTTCTGTTTTCTTCCTACTAGATATCTTGCTGTGCGTCTGTGCCAGACTGTCGTCTGCTGTTCACAGCAGGGTCTGCCGGTATCGTCAACGTGTATCATGTGACCTATAACCGGTCCAAGGTGAGTGGGCGCACAAGGGGCAATTAGTGCACAAGGGGAGATTGGTGCACAAAGGGAGATTGGTGCACAAAGGGAGATTGGTGCACAAAGGGAGATTGGTGCACAAGGGGAGATTGGTGCACAAAGGGAGATTGGTGCACAAGGGGAGATTGGTGCACAAGGGGAGATTGGTGCACAAAGGGAGATTGGTGCACAAGGGGAGATTGGTGCACAAGGGGAGATTGGTGCACAAGGGGAGATCAGTGCACAAGGGGAGATTGATACTCAAGGGGAGATTGGTGCACAAAGGGAGATTGGTGCACAAGGGGAGATCAGTGCACAAAGGGAGATTGGTGCACAAAGGGAGATTGGTGCACAAGGGGAGATTGGTGCACAAGGGGAGATTGGTGCACAAAGGGAGATTGGTGCACAAAGGGAGATTGGTGCACAAGGGGAGATTGGTGCACAAAGGGAGATTGGTGCACAAAGGGAGATTGGTGCACAAGGGGAGATTGGTGCACAAGGGGAGATCAGTGCACAAGGGGAGATTGATACTCAAAGGGAGATTGGTTTTGGTACACAAGGGGAGATTGGTTTTGGTACACAAGGGGAGATTGGTTTTGGTTCACAAGGGGAGATTGGTGCACAAAGGGAGATTGGTCCTCAAGGGGAGATTGGTACTCAAGGGGAGATTGGTGCACAAGGGGAGATTGGTGCACAAAGGGAGATTGGTGCACAAGGGGAGATTGGTACTCAAGGGGAGATTGGTGCACAAGGGGAGATTGGTGCACAAAGGGAGATTGGTTTTGGTACACAGGGGGAGATTGGTTTTGGCACACAGGGGGAGATTGGTTTTGGTACACAAGGGGAGATTGGTGCACAAAGGGAGATTGGTCATAAAGATGAAATCTTGCTTAGTGCAGCGTTAAACAAAACTCTTCTCATGGTATTGCGTTCATGGCACCCTCCATAGTTTAAGTGGTTGCTAGGAAACTTTGAATTAAGAAAATATCACATATATGCTGGCTCCTAATGTTAATTTAGTTAGAAATGTAGGTATATAACCAGACAGACATAAATATTTATTAGAGCACAGCTATAAACTCTGATCTAATGGGCATTGAGTCATTTGGGTGACATGTAGTACAATCATACCCCGATCTCACAGATACAGTTTAACTTTCAGGCCAGCAATCTCCAGGTGTTTAACACTCGGACAGCACTGTACGGCCACACTGGTCCTGTCAATGTGTTGTATGTGTGTAAATCCTACAGTGTGCTTGTCAGTGGCAGCGAGGATGGAACCTGCATCATCTGGGATCTCAACAGGTCGGTATCAGGAGTTACCTCCCTTACATCAAATTGGGAGTTACCTCCCTTATACCATGTGTTGGAAGCTGGTGGCTCTCATTCTGGAATTCTTAGCATCTGTTTCCTGAGATTCAAACATGATGGCAGATTTATGCTGTTGATATAGATATTTTATTCTAATATAAACACTTCTTACATTAATGACAATATTTATTACATAACGAACTTGTATATGGTTTCATAGAGAGAGAGAAAACAATTTGCAAGAAATGTTGCCTGTGTTTGTCTTAGTTTGTTTTGAACATGTGTAACTTGAGTAAACCTTGCAATAATTTGATTGATATTCTAGACTGTCGTATGTGCGGTCAATCAGCAGCCACAATGCCAGTGTGAAGACTCTGGCCGTCAGTGACACCATGGGAGATATCGCCAGTGTCAGCCCCAGAGGTAGGTAGCCCCAGTTTCCAAGAAAATAAAATGATTATCTCAATGAGGGACATGACAAAGTTGATATTCTCATGCTTGTTTGTTTGTTTGTTTCTTTCTTTCTTTCTTTGTTGTTAAATGCTGCACTCAGCAACATTCCAGCTATATAATGACGACCTGTAAATAATCAAGTCTGTACCAGACAAACCAGTGATTGATAATGTGAGCAAACGTCCACGCCGTCGGGTAACAATGACTCGCTCTCAACGAACTCACCAAGTCTGACCATTCATTCGGTTGCCTCTCATGAGCATTATGAAAAATGAAACTATTTTATGCTGCATTCATCATGAATGGATTTGGATATAAGTGATGGCTGTGGATGGTGTGTTTATGTCCAATACTTGTGTTACAGCTCTGGGCAGTTTCCTGCAGCTCCACACAATCAACGGTCAGTTTGTGGCTTCAAGAAAGTGTGATGAGTTCACCATCAACTGCGTTGCCTTTTCCCGTGCCCCGGAGGGTCGGGCCATCAACGTCATCGCTGGCGGACTCAGCACCGGGGTGGTCAGGTAGGACAGACACCATATACCGAGGGACAGGCCAAGGGCCTAGTTGGAGGCTGATCAGTGATGCGTAGGACCAAACCACACTTTAATGCAAAATTGCGAGAGTCAAAGATTTACATGCGAGGTTTTCGTGAATTGACTAATCAGCTGTCCTACCCTTTACATATTTATGAATGTACAGTTATGTTAGTTTTCTTGATTTGTTAAAGGACATTTATAATAAAAAGGTAGCTCCATATATACGTTGACATTCTCGCAAAGTAACGAATGGAAACATTGTACCACATCCCATTGTTCTATTGTACGAAAAGAAAATGGTGATCTGCAAGAAATTCACAATTTATCCATTTTCCGGTACAAAGTACCCAATTAAATATGAATCAAAGTCTGTAGTTTTTGGAGTCACTCGGAAGATTTATTCTATTTCTTTGTAGTGGCATAACTGTTTTCATATGTAGTGTCAAATGTATAATGGTTAAACATCATTAAAATTAACTAAAAGTAGAGTTTAACATTTGACCATTATTTTGTGCATGTGTCCATGATAAAAAATATTTTTAAAGTTTCTTTCTGATTTTTTTAGAATTTTAGAAAAAAACATTGAATGTTTCCAAGTGATAATTGTCTTGTTGAGATGGTGTTTTTTACATTTACATTTTAAAGACGTAATGTTTGGACTACTTTCTCTGCTTAATGACAGATAAATTTGATCAAATAAAGTACTCATTTTCAAAATAATAAAACAAGAAATTTTAATCTGAACAACCGGTAATTGGGATATCGGTGAACACCATTGTTTTGGTTTAAATATGAAAATAATGTCTTATCAACTTTACTGTAATATATTTTTTGTGAAATTATTATGATTCATCCCCTTTCTATTATTTTTTGTTGTTGTACACAAGACCATAATTAATTAATTACCAGATTTTAATCCAACTTCTCCAAAAAAGTGAGGCAGGATGCATTTGACAAACTTCGCATGTTAATCCTGTTATTACACTATCTGGTTATAGGAAAAGAGTGTTCAATGTATATTTGGACTCATGTTTGTCATTTTATTAATTTTATTAAAAACTTCTGTTTAAATTAATTTTGGCGAAGTTGTGTGTCAACTGATCGGCAGATCACTCCATCTCACAGTTATTTACAGCAACGACGATCAGATTACAGCTACTGGCGCTTTGAAACTAACGTTAGTTGACAGAGAATGGATACATATATAATAATTGCCATATTTTGACTCGTTAAGTTCATGTTTGTTTTAGTTTGACTATTATATGTCAACATATTCTTTTCGCGATCGAATTAGCAAAAATGTGGGAAGGATCTAACGGTGACCCGCCAAACTGTTCCATACGTAAAATACTTCCGGATGAATATCAAAGTGCTATGTTTATGGTTACTATTATTAATTTATATTATTAGTTTGTGAAGCTTAGTGTCAGTATCTCTGTATCTGTGTATCTCAGTATCTGTACCTCAGTATCTGTATTTTTGTACTTTGTACCTTAGTTTTTCTTTTTCACAGTATCTGAACCTCTGTATCATAATATCTGCACCACTGTATCTTAATATGTGTACCTCAGTTTCTTAGTATCTGTATTGACTGAACCTCTTTATCGTCAGAGTCTGTACCACTGTATCCCACTATTTTAGTATCAGTATCTCAGTATCCATGTATCTGTACCAGGTTGTGGAGCAGCTGGGACCTGACTGTCCTGCGAGATCTCAGCCACGAGCATTCCATAGCGAGGCCAGTCGTCAGGTGAGATTCCATTCATTTTAATCTTCATCCCGCGGGACGGAGATGGAGTAGCCTTGTGGTGAAAGCATTTGCTTGTCATGCCACTGGCCCAGGGTGCTGTGTACAAAGCAACCTTAGCACTACGACTGTCGTATGTCCTTGTAATGGTATGGGAGTTACGATCACCTTAGCGCTAAGATCACTTTGTACAACGGCACCCTGGTCCAGTTCCGCCAATGGGTACAATGTGTGAAGCCCATCAATGGCTTCCTGTACCTTGCTATTGCTGGAATATTGCTTAAACCAGCATAAAACCTCACTCACTCACTCATTCACTTATACAGCTAAGTTTTATTTCTATATTACTGTGAATTTTGTCGTCTGTATTTTTCAGTGTCATATTTACCCATGATTCCCAGCGCCTGTTTGCGTCTGCCCTGGATGGGAGCGTGACACTCTGGGAAAAGCCGTCACAGTCGAAACCTAAACCAGAGAACTTCATTGCATTTGTGGAAAAAACAACATGAACGTCACGTGTGTGATTCAGAGAGACTCACTTGACCATTGTGGATGTGTCTGCAGGGAACTAGTAGAGAGTACTGTGGAAGACAAACATTACTGGCTCATCAGTGGAATAGTACTATACAGTATCACAGAGTACTGTTCAGTACAGCAGGCCAACTGAGTCATGAGTGGAATAGTGCTATTCAGTAAGACAACGCTACTGAGTCAGCAATGGAATAGTACTGTTCAGTACAGCAGGGCTACTGATTCAGCAATGGAATAGTACTGTTCAGTACAGCAGGGCTACTGAGTCATCAATGGAATAGTACTGGTCAGTACAGCAGGGCTACTGAGTCATCGATGGAATAGTACTGTTCAGTACAGCAGGGCTACTGATTCACCAACGGAATAGTGCTGTTCAGTACAGCAGGGCTACTGATTCACCAACGGAATAGTGCTGTTCAGTACAGCAGGGCTACTGAGTCATCGATGGAATAGTACTGTTCAGTACAGCAGGGCTACTGATTCACCAACGGAATAGTGCTGTTCAGTACAGCAGGGATACTGAGTCATCGATGGAATAGTACTGTTCAGTACAGCAGGGCTACTGATTCACCAACGGAATAGTGCTGTTCAGTACAGCAGGGATACTGAGTCATCGATGGAATAGTACTGTTCAGTACAGCAGGGCTACTGAGTCATCGATGGAATAGTACTGTTCAGTACAGCAGGGCTACTGAGTCATCGATGGAATAGTGCTGTTCAGTACAAGAGGCCTACTGATAAATCGATGGAATAGTACTGTGTAGTATCACAGCAATTGCTCCTGGCCTAAGTGTCAGGTGGAGACTGATAGTGTGGAGACACTTGTTCGTATTACAGGAAGGTGATATGAATTTGTCATAACTATGTGAATATTTCATGGCATACTGAAAGCCTTATTGTGCCGCCGTAGTTGGAAACATGTCACTGACTGTGATAGTGTGATGTGCTTCCTACTGTGTGGAAACCACCATGTGAACAGTGTGTCACGGTGACGACTCAAGGTGTCAGCTGATAGCCATGGTTGTGAACTGGCGATGATGAGGATGGTGATGTACAGCTGCACAGATTGACCAGTCAAAACGAAATGTTGTGCTCACCTATCAAACAGTATTTTTCACAAATCTGCAACATTATGGGTAAAAATTATCTTTATCATGTATTTAATTAACAATACATTATAGTTTTTGGGGAAGACAAGTTACAATGAAATACCGTATTCGCCATATTAAGTGCCCCAGACAAACTCTAGATAGATTTGTATGTAATTTTCATTTGTGCTTGCTACGAAGCCGGAATACTGACATGACTGTCATTAGTTTTCTTGTACATATTACAGATCTTTTTAAACTGAACAGCAATGTAAAGAGAGTATGTAGCTTGTAATATGTGTTTTAAAAACCTTTTAGTTTCATGAACGTTTGAACTAATTCTGTCCTTACTGCTCTGTGACAGCAAATTTAACTTATGTTTTTAATAAGTATGGTTTTAATAAGTACACCCTTTGTCTTTTTTTTCTAAGCACCCTGGGCGCATATTATAGTAAATATGGTAGGTGTGTCAGCACCATGCCATCATTTCACACCGAGAAGATTGTCACAACCATGTTGATGATTATGTGCCATTTTCCGCCTATGTATAGAAGAATTAGACTACATTCCACCGTATGTGTTGTAATAAATGATCTCATACCGTATATACTTAAATATAATATTATTTCATTGCTGTTGTGTTACCACTGAAAATAAATTATATTGTGTGTTATCACTGAAAATAAGTTATAATATATTTCTATATAGACTTTTATCAGTGTTACGTTAGTCTGGCCCTATATTGTTAATACGATTCATCCCTCTTAGCCTTGACTACTGGAGAGCTTGTTACCAAAGTCTATAGATTTATTTTGGGGATCGTCAAGATGTAAGATATCTTTTATATATGAGAATCACCCTGTTTTTACTTGGGATGCACAATTTGAGAGTATGAAGCAGAATCTGGGACAATTCTATCTGCCATATTGATCAACGTATGAAGGATGTGTTTAGATGGAGCTGTCACTCAAACCAAGTTATTAATTACTTCTCCACCTTTGATGGGGGTATGTCTTGTATCTCCGTGATACACAGCACTGATTCTCATGGCAAGTGTACATTGAAATAGAAGGACATATCTGCTTATCTTTATCAAGAGTTGAGTAGTATATTTTTGGTTTATCGGGGCACTTCAGGATTATGAGAAGGCAAAGATAGGCCAGAATGTTAATGTAACGATGCCTGTTCCAGTGGAATTGAGGATGTGGAATTAACCTGATTGATGCCTCTCTTATGTTGATTAAAACAGTGAAGACCCGGGGTAGAATAGGTCTTCAGCAACCCATGCTTGTCTCCCCCGTGAAGATCCGGGTTAGAATAGGATTTCACCAACCTGTGCATGTCGCCCCCGTGAAGATCGGGGTAGAATAGGTCTTCACCAACCCATGCTTGTCAGAAGAGGCGACTAATGGGATCAGGTGGTCAGGCTCGCTGACTTGGTTGGTGCATGTCATCGTATCCCAATTGCATAGATTGATGCTCATGATATCAATCACTGGATTGTCAGGCCCAGATTTGAATTTTGACACACTGCCATCATTTAGCTGGAATCTTGCCGAGTGCGGCGTTAAACAACAAACAAACATACATTAATTATCTTGTAAATAATTGAATATTGTAAAAGCATTTTGTTACATTGAATAACCTCATAACGCTTCTGTTCTGCCAACTTTATACTGGCAGAAATGGCAGTTTGTGGATTTGTAAGAATAGTGGCTCCTAGTATTACTCTGGTGAAATAATCAATGGGAAACTGTGGAAAGTCTTGATTGCTCGTAACGTGTGTGATATTTTCCAACTCTATGTGACTGTCATGGACATCACATTTCAGGGACAAGTAGAGAGTTCCTGTGAAAGTACTTACTTTATACATAGATACAAACTTGAGATTTGTATCCATCTAGTGTGCCTCTTATACCATATGTACCATGTGTTCCTTGTATCATATGCCCCTTATGTATCATGTATCATATGACTATCCTCCCAACCCTGCTTAGTGCTGACGAGTGTATCGTGTTCTCAATTGCAGGGTAAATGATTTTCGGAAATCTGGGAATTATATTTTAAGTACCAAATCAGACATTACTACCAAATGTATATACTGTATTGCAATGTCATTGGCTGTTTCAGGGATGATGTTAGTACTTTAAATGTATTACTTTTAATGTATATGTCATATATGTTATGATTATATTGTTGTTTTATTCATACAGTTCATTGTTATGAACAGAAATGGACCTAAAGATGTGATGTACATTTTATAGATGGTGTAAGCTTTGGTAACAATGATATTCTTCTTCCTGTGTCCATACATTGGGCGCCATAACATTTGCTGTGTATAACTCATCCATTAGGAACCATGTCTCAGCATGTGCAAGACACACAGGGGGGATATCAGCCACAGTTTCTACTTGCTAGCTCAATAGGGGGAGGGACAAGTATATAATATATACTGAACAAATAAAGTTTGGGATCATGACTATTTTGGGGGATATTTTTTGGTAGTGAAAACCAGTTTCATAAAACTATCCCCAAAGTATTCATGATACAAACCTTTTTGGGTCAGTATACATTAAATATTGAGTCTTGATGGAATGCAGGTTAAGCAGTAATTAATATTTTTTTCATTAATTTTTTTTTTTTTCTCTTTGAAATGTTGGCCTTCAGTCCTGAGTGTACAATAAATATTTGTTTTAGGCCAGGTCTGTGATTTTGATGGTGTAGATAGTGTTTCTGACAGTAGTATATTGTGTTTTGTGATATTAATGAGTTTGTAGTAGCTTTTAAGAAGTGAAAATCACTTTTTATTTCCAACAATATATTTAGAATTTGACATAGTTTGACGTGTGTGGTTCCTGGGTGTATCCCCACAGTTTCAGCATCCTCGTCATTGTGAGAACAAGGAATGTCAATGAGATAGAATAAAAAACAGGACAATACCCTGACCTTGTAGACGACTGTCAGTGTAAATTTCCATGCATGCAAAGATGTGTAAATATATGTCTGATTGCCCATGTATACATATTTAGGAATTTGTTGTGCATAGAACAACAAACAAGGATTGACTTTTGTTGTGAAGACTCACAGAGAATAGTTGTAATATTTATTAGCGGCATTAAGCAAGATCCATTTCTTCATTGTGTATAGATTCTATACTTTGTTATGGTCAAGTCAAAATATACTGAACAAAAAAAGATCATGTAACTCAAGTCTAACTACAAAAAATATCCCCAAAGTTTCATGATCCCTAACTTGATTTGTTCAGAATATAATGGTGCATATTGTGGATGTGTGGGTAGTGAGGTAGTTGCCTACCACGTCATAAGACTGATCATGTAGAAATCCAGGAATATCTTAATTTATAAGAAACAGGGTTTTGTACCAGCAAGATTGTCACCAGGCTAACCTTGACCTTCAGGTCGATTGGTGTGACCTTGGGATTAAGGTTTGTTTGGTATCAGCTAAAACGAAAATGTTTCTGTTGTCAGTGTAGGCTGAGAGTGTTGTCAGTGTAGGCTGAGAGTGTTGTCAGTGAAGGCTGAGAGTGTTGTCAGTGTAGGCTGAGAGTATTGTCAGTGTAGGCTGAGAGTGGTGTCAGTGTAGGCTGAAAGTGTTGTCAGTGTAGGCTGAAAGTGTTGTCAGTGTATGCTGAGAGTGTTGTCAGTGTAGGCTGAAAGTGTTGTCAGTGTATGCTGAAAGTGTTGTCAGTGTAGGCTGAGAGTGTTGTCAGTGTAGGATGAAAGTGTTGTCAGTGTAGGCTGAAAGTGTTGTCAGTGTAGGCTGAAAGTGTTGTCAGTGTAGGCTGAGAGGGTTGTCAGTGTAGGCTGAAAGTTTTGTCAGTGTAGGCTGAGAGTGTTGTCAGTGTAGGCTGAAAGTGTTGTCAGTGTAGGCTGAAAGTGTTGTCAGTGTATGCTGAGAGTGTTGTCAGTGTAGGCTGAAAGTGTTGTCAGTGTAGGCTGAAAGTGTTGTCAGTGTAGGCTGAAAGTGTTGTCAGTGTAGGCTGAGAGTGTTGCCAGTGTAGGCTGAGAGTGTTGTCAGTGTATGCTGAAAGTGTATTTTGTCCTGACATAACTATGCATACATGACATCAGTAAGTATTTCCTACAGTGTAGCAATATAGATTCTGAGACTAGTTAAATATAGTAGTTATATCCCATCAAGAATATGACATCCATGTATGGTGATGTTATAGTCTATATTCCCAGTGATGCATGTTGAATACATGGTGAACTCTGAGCTTTGTTATGAATGCTATGTAAATTATATATCCCTTAAAAAATGTTATGCATCACCCGATGCTTTCATATTACTATGGCTAATCTTTAGGGCATTTCAGGGTAACTATAGTAATATGAAAGAATCAGAAAGGTAATAAACAAATACAAATATATTTTGTTTCTTTGTATTTCTGTGTTAGGATCAGTTTTCCTCATTTAATAGTATCTGCAGTTCACTGTGTGAGGCCTTCAAAGGGCAGCAACACATCACAGAAAGGAGCATCTCAGAAGAATCTGATCAGTGGCAAAATAATCTGCTTAGCCAGGACGAGAATAATTAAAGTTGACGTTGAGTGAAGTGAGCACAACGCTGCCTAGTGTCGACATTATGCTTGGATGGGCGACCACATTGAAGCCAAACACTAGTTGTGATCTTACGGATTAACAGACCATCATCCTATGTGGAGAGTGTGAATTGATGTTCATGCTATCAATCACTGGTTTGCCAGCTGCAAGCTTGATTACACTGCAGGCAAAGTAGCCAAGGTTTTCCACGCTTCTATCCATGGTGTTTTCACAGAATGCTGACCTGATTTGTGGTAGCTGATGTATAATTAATGTTGTTCCAGAAGTAGTCCACAAGTCAAATGGTGTCGAACTACCTACAACCAACTGTCAAATAGTACACAGTTGTTTATCCTATAGTAAACTCTTTCCTGATCATTTTCCTGCAATGTTTCTACATATTTCCTGAGGCAGTCGGGTAGCCTAGTGGTTAAAGCGTTAGCTCGTCACGCCAAAGACCCGAGGTCGATTTCCGACATGGGTACATTGAGTGAAGCTCATTTCTGGTGTCCCCTGTCATGATATTGCTGTAATATTGCCAAAAGTGAGGTAAAACCAAACTCACTTACTCACATATTCCCTTTTGTTGTGTTAGTGCACACTTTTGCCCATTCACTAACAAATCACATAATCCTTCTCAATAAATCACTGAGGACATGGGTTGCCCCAGGTTTGAATATGTCAGCACTGGTGGGAGTTCAAATCCCGGATTCACCCCAGTCCTGATTTGTCCTGGGTCGGCGCCATCCCTGTGATTGTGGCAGACATCTGCAACCTGCATCACTTCAGGCCTTCCTCTTACACTCAGCTTACATGCAGTAATGGAACTTAAATACTGTTGTGGCATGAAACATTTCACTCTCAAAGACCGCTCGACATACTGAACAAGTTCCTACTTCTTTGCCACTGTTGAACACTACCTACAGTGAAGATCCAGGTTAGAATTTGTCTTCAGCAACCCATGTTTGTCATAAAAGACGACTAACAGGATCAGGTGGTAAGGCTCGCTGACTTGGTTTATGCATGTCATCGTCTCCCAATATCAAAGATTGATGCTCATGATGTCAGTCACTGGTTTGCCTGGTCCAGACTTTATTATTTACAAACTGACATCATATAGCTGGAATATTGATAAGTGCAGCATTAAACGGCACTTACTAAAACAAAAAACACCTTGTTCTATTCTGCATCCTCCTGCTAATTTTATTACTACAAATCTTCGTCTCGAGCTCCTTGGACTGCCTTCATCCATCTGTCTCCAACTCCAGGTGGGCTCTAGTGTCATGGAAGAGATAACGCGGAACAGTCTGGGTCACAACCCAAGGACAAAACATCCCGGGAATGTACTGGGTCATCACACAGTTACTGGCAAATGCCACTGTTCAGAACCCTGTGACCCCAGGGACAATGCAAGGATGACTCATGCTTGTTCTGGACCACCTTGTACACAGCGAAAATTGCTAAAACTGTTGGATTTGTTTTTTGTAATTTGTTTGTTTGTTTTTTTGTTGTTTAACGCCGCACACAGCAATATTCCAGCTATATGACAGTGATCTGTAAATAATCGAGTCTGGACCAAACAATCCAGTGACCGACATCCTGAGGATTGATCTACGCATTTGGGATACAGTGACATGCATCAACCAAGTCAGTGAGCCTGACCACCCGATCCCATGAGTCGCCTCTTACAACAAGCACAGTCGCCTGTTACGACAAACATGGCTGCTGAAGACCTATTCTCTACCCTGATCTTCATGGGTCTTAACTGTATGGAACTCCTTTACTATGACAATAAGGTGAAAATAGTTATAGCACTATCAGCTCTTGATGCAAGTGAGTCTTGGACCTTCTTACTCAGTCATATCACTATAAGATCAATCATGACGCAACAGCTGTTGTAGTTCATAAAGTATTGAAGTTACAACAGTCTGACACTACAATCACTTACACAAAATGTCTGTTTTATTTCTATGATCATTTTTTTCAGTCGAGATGTGTGGTACAGAAAATGATGAGACGTGATTTAGTGATATCAGGTTTATTTCAAATAATAAGGCAATATATACACAGCTAACTGTCAGTGCCATCATCTGATGGTGAAGATCGTAGCCTCAGACACAGTCATTCAACACTTACAGTGCAAGCTGGGGCAACAGAAAGGTGCAAAGCTCGTATGAGAAACCTCAATGGTACAACAATGTCTGTTGGACAAATACTAAATAGGTTGTGTTGAATTTTGAATCAAGCATACTGTAGAATACGTAGTGGGAACGGATTGGGAAATGTTTACGCAAGTTGCGACTCTTCAGAGAGATATCAAATTCCTTGTTGAGGAAACGTCCATGCAAAGGCCAGACACAGACACTTAGGTCAATGAATCCAGTGGACAATAGTAGACTGGGATCTAAGCATGACTTCGAGAGGTGTCATTGAACATGGACTTCGAGAGGTGTCATAGAACACCGACTTCGAGAGGTGTCATAGAACACGGACTTCGAGAGGTGTTATAGAACACAGACTTTGAGAGGTGTTATAGAACACGGACTTCGAGAGGTGTTATAGTACACAGACTTCGAGAGGTGTCATAGAACACAGACTTTGAGAGGTGTTATAGAACACGGACTTCGAGAGGTGTTATAGAACACGGACTTCGAGAGGTGTTATAGAACACGGACTTTGAGAGGTGATATAGAACACGGACTTCGAAAGGTGTTATAGAACACGGACTTCGAGAGGTGTTATAGAACATGGACTTTGAGAGGTGTCATAGAACACTGGAAGTGGCATAAGTCTTGAAGACCAGAAGCATGTAAATCAGATGATATACACACAGCTAAAACAGCAAGGCATAAATAGCTGAAAATAGGACTATTTCAAAGCAATCGGTGCAAGCAGACAGGTACTCTGGTTCATGTGAAAAAGACCTACAGTTGTGAAAGGCAAACAGGTAAATAAAGCCTCATTATAATTGTGTGTTTCAGGCAACCTGCTCTCCAACCCAATTATGGTAATCATTGTTCATGACTCACTCACTAGGTATATTTTTCACAGTCTGAAAACCATGAAGTTTTCAACCTCAAGCTCCATATTAAACAACACTGTTACTTGTGTAGCAGTGATGTGTTCATCAGCATTACATGGCTCTGTCATGAACAAAAATCCCTAATCCTAAGGGACCGGTCATTTACTATTGGGTGGTTAGGTCAGAGGCAATTGGGAGAGGCATAAAAAATAATACACATATTCAGGGAAGGTCCTGAAAACATGGCCAGTTTAAAATAAAGTATACAGTGCTTTTTTGTCTTTTCAGGGAAGGTCATGAAAAAATTGTGCAAGGACATGGGGAATGTCATCCATAATATGACAAGCATTAGGGGAGGGTCATTATTTTATGTATGTTTGTGCATCGGAAATTTGCTGACACCCTGCAGTAATAAATGATCGTTCCCTAACCAACGTTTGAAACCAAGATTGGCTTGCACGAAACTGCCATTGTTTCCCTGGTGGCCTTCGAAGGCATATTGCTACTGAAAGACTTGATCTCCAGCCGACGACATTCGGACTGTACGAGCAGATCTACTACCACTACATCACAGCTCACTTCCAACACTGTATCCAAGACATCAATGGGGGTCCATGAGACAGGCTACAACTCGAATCCACGACACGAGAAGTAAACTTGGTCCTAACATGACACTCGACATGGCAGCGATGTCCAGACTTAATTTGATATATCCTTGAACATATACATTGTATACATTCCATAAAATCGTGAAATGTTGCACTTAACTGACAACATTTACAACTAAAAGCAAGTACATGCAGCGACATGGAACACAGATATTTCTTCTCAGACAAAATTTACAAGACATTTCAAAAACATCTAAAATCTAACACGGTGTATAGTGTTGCCATACTGGTGTGTACTGTGGATTTCAGTGGGTAGTGGCATATTGGGGGAAGTGTTTGAATAAAGGCACGTACATTGTGTCAACTAGTGTCCCACTACCGGTTCCTTCAGTCTACACGGTGTTCATTTGGCACTAAGAGAACGTACACTCAACTTTGGTCACATGACATGATCACATGATGTTTATGTACACTCTATGAGAGGATGGGATATGTTGATATTATGCATGACGTGGACACTAGTCCCTCCCAACTATGAGCACTGGTTTGAGCTAAAATAAGACCTGATCAGACAACAATGGAGTCTTCGACTTTGATCCAAACATCAAAGGTGCTAGTTTACCATATAAGCAGACATAACACAATATATAGTGTGCAAGTCAGTCACATGATCATGAGAAAATATGAGACAATGTGTACCGCATTATGCTACAATTATTATTATTATTAATTATTAATTAATTAACAACATATTATGCCGGATGTGACTTTGCAAAAGCAAATGTATTATTCTTATCATGATTTACATGAAATTTTAAAAATTGCAATAACACCAAGATATGAAATATCTATATTTCCGCACTTGAAACATCTGAGTTACCCAGAAAATCCTACAGTTGTCATAGTAACAAAGCAAAAAGGTTCCGGGAAATAAGGAAAAGGTAGTCAGCACCATGTAATCTGAACAAAAAAACATACACTCACATAACTAGTCAAGAAATGATGTCGAATATCTAAGCCATATTATTTTGAAGAACATTCGAGCAGTCCTTCACAGGAATAGTTCAATCTACAATGATTTTATACACCTAAACATGACTGGAACAAGGACTGACATCTGCTGGCCGTCTGGAGCGACGTCTGCTTCAATATCTACAACTGGAGTTGCTCCAGACACCAGCACTGTAGCACAGACAAGCCAGGACACTGTGGTACAGAGCCAGGGCTCCTCCAACTCACAGTGCCTCATACAAATATATTACTTTTTAAGCACTGCAATACTCACATGGAGCAAGTAATTTACCCTTTCAAATTCATTTTGCATTCTGTCAACATTTGTAAAATTGTAAACAAATTCATTCAAGAATCATTAATACTTTGTTTCTTTCATGACAAAAGGCAAACAAAATGTAAACATAATAAAGATTGTCATTACTGGATTGAAGTCTGATTGTTGAAAATTGTCACATCGTCAATACTTCACACTCAGTCACTGTGGTGACAGTCACAAGGAGCTATTTATATATCACACATCACAGTCACATGACAGATCACCTGACATGAACACAGTCACATGACCTTCAAGTCCATCTTTGGGCTGGTTCCACCAGACCCCTGTTCTATGAGTTGATGTCAACTACTCTCCATCACATCAAAAACGTCAGAATAAATACTTTAGCCCCACATAATCACAGATTTACTGTCTGAATGTACTGTAATCGTCTCGATCAGAGTCTGATTGTCACAGCTTCGGGTCTAACATGGTGGATCAGACCGAGTCAGTCTGTGATGGAGGCAGCTGAACCACCAACCGAGGCAGTGGATCCATTTTGCCTTTCGCCTCTCTGTCCAACGCTCGTGACGACTGAGAATCTGACGAGTATTCTGATTGGGAGTAGAGACCGAGCTGCGGATCGGACTCCTCTGGGAGCAGATCCGACCTGTTCCGGTGGGGGTCGCTCGCCGCGGAGGGAAGCATGTACTCCCCCAGGTCTGGCTGAAGACTGTTGCGGTCCCCTGGCGATGGTCCACCTCCACTCCCTGGTGCTAGTCAGAAGGAACTGTCAAGTAGTCTGATGGATATGCAAAGGTCACTGAATGATGGTCTGTCTTGTGGCAGTTCTGTCATGCACTTTCTTGCAATGTCTGCAATCTCAAGTGGACACTGTTCTGAAAATTCTAGCGACATCTCTCCCCCTTTCAACTCCTTGAGAATCTCTTGGTCACTCTTCAGTCTGTACGGAAGATCGGCTAAGTGAAACACCTCCCACAAAAGAACACCAAAGGACCACACATCAGTCTTTGAGGTGTATTCCTCCTCGTGCACTGCCTCTGGGGGCAGCCACCGCAAGGGTATGAGAACTCCGTTATGAGGGCAGTATTCATTTCCGTACACATCCAAACACAAGGATAAATTAGAGATCTTCAGGTCTAGCCGAGAAGTGAGGAGAATGTTTCGACATGCAAGGTCCTTGTTGACAAATCGTTGATTTGTCAGGTGTTCCATTCCTAGCGCCACCTGGTGACACATTCTCACTTTCTGTTGGGTGGTGAGATACGGGACCCGTGCAACGCGCCGGCCATTGTCACTTCTTGTAGCCAGGAGAAACTGTTTCAGGTCGCCCTGGAAACAGATAACAACATTTTAAAAACTCATAATTAAGAAACAATATCAATATTTCTTATCAACAACAAAGAACTGAAGCTCTGTCTACAATGTAATAAGTGTAACATTTCTTCATAACACAGTTATCTCCCTTGGTCTACTCAGCTCTTTTGAAGGTTTCTGCACACATCTTTTAATGTATTAACTTAATGAGTTTTGAAGCTTAAATGCATCTTGCCATATTACCAAAGATTAATTCTCAAAATACAGCATCTTGAGACAACAACACACAGCCTCATCACAATCAAATGGAATGAAAATAAAACCATCAGATTTTATCACCAGTTTCCTCAAGAGCCACAGTAATGACTTGGAGTTGCCTAAAGAGCAGCCTCATTAATGAGCAGAGGCCACAGAGTCAGTGTCGGAGATACCAGGTTATAGTGACCAGGCTCGACAGTGGACTCATTACAGGGGGAGATAAGATAAGGTGTGATATAGGGGTGTGATCCGATTAATAGCCAGCGTCCAGTGACTGACCATGAAGCACAGGCCAACATGGGGGGTGCCTATGATACAATACTGGAGGTTCAGATGACTCATCTTCAAATCAGACTTCATCTCCCTTACAACTCGGAGATAAGACATCGACGCCATGGGGAACGGATGCTACTTCAACACCAAGTGAAAACATGTCTCGACTGGGACTACATATTTTCTTTCCATTTGATAAACCTTAGATTTATCATCCATTTTCAAACTAAAAAGTCATGCGAAAATGTCCTGACTGCAATTGATATCCGCTAAATCATATTTTACAAAATTGTTAAAATAAGTCCTTGCTTTCAAGCTTCACCATACATAGTTCAATTTAATGACACAGAGCTTGGCACTGTGCCAGTGTCTAAAAATCATCTATAAACATGCACAAATATTTACTGCATCTTTAATACAAAGAAGTGTCTATATTAGCACTGATTTTCCACACATAATTATATACAAGACATACATCCTTTATTTTCTCTAATTCTTCCTAAAATGAAAACAAACTGCTATGTGGTCTATTAGTGAATATTTTCTCAGTATATCTCACCCAGTCACAATATTCTGTGATGAGAAACTGAGGCTCCATATCCCGGCAAACGCCAAGCAGACGCACAATATTCGGGTGGTCAAGTTTGCTATACATGTCCATTTCTTGCCGAAAGTTGAAAAAAGTGTGTTCGTCTTTCATCAATAAAGATTTGACCACTACAAGTGTTTCTATCTCAGTTTGTCGAATACCTCGTGCCTTGGCCAGAAACACATCGCCGTACTGTCCTTTCCCTGCAACACAAACACACCACTTAGTGACAGGTACCTTTAATATACACCACTTAGTGACAGGTGCCCTTTAACACACCACCTAGTGACAGTTACCTTTAATATACACCACTTAGTGACAGGTGCCCTTTAACACACCACCTAGTGACAGTTACCTTTAATACACACCACTGAGTGACAGGTGCCTTTAATACACACCTAATGACAGGTACCTTTAATATACACCACTTAGTGACAGGTACCTTTAATATACACCACTTAGTGACAGGTACCTTTAATACACACCACTTAGTAACAGGTGCCTTTAATACACACCACTTAGTGACAGGTGCCCTTTAACACACCACTTAGTGACAGGTACCTTTAATACACACCACTTAGTGACAGGTACCTTTAATACACACCACTTAGTGACAGGTACCTTTAATACACACCACTTAGTGACAGGTACCTTTAATACACACCACTTAGTGACAGGTGCCCTTTAACACACCACTTAGTGACAGGTACCTTTAATACACACCACTTAGTGACAGGTGCCCTTTAAAAGACACCACTTAGTTACAGGTACCTTTAATATACACCACTTAGTGACAGGTGCCCTTTTAAAGACACCACTTAGTGACAGTTACCCTTTAACACACCACTTAGTGACAGTTACCCTTTAACACACCACATAGTGACAGGTGCCCTTTAACATACAGTACTCCTGCAGCTCCTACAGTCACTACTTCTACTGCTATAGGATACTGCACCTTCTCTTACATCACCTACGGTGTACTTCACGATTCAGATCAATTCAGGTGAATAGAAAATTAAATAGCACATAACACCTCAAAGAATTTAGATTAGTTCTTCCAAATAAAGTAACTTTTTCAAAATGCAGTTGAATTCAACTCATCAGACCCTGATTTAAATGCAAAGAGTAATCCTTCTGTAAAAGTTGAAAAATAAATTATCCATTAAACATCTGATGCGAACAACTACACGAAGAAACACCCTCGGGAGTCCCCGCCGTGGGCCTCAATAACTCAGTGTTTACCTATCATGCCGAGAGTTTGTAGATCCTGGCGTGGGAAGTGATAGCGGTCAAAGCTTGACCGTCTGCTCCGTGACTGCTGGGACTGGGATGAATGTGACTGGTGTGAGCTCATGCCGGAGACGTGTGAACGATTGTCACTGTCGCTGCGAAACTGGGTCCCCGAGTCTCGATCCTTCATCAGTAATTCATGCTGTTCACGGTTGATATCGCCATTCTCTGCCTTCACTGTAAAAAGAAGGGCAAAAATTCAATTTCAAGAAGCTATTTTCTTCTCTTGATACAAAAAGTGACATGGCAATAAAACTTTTACTAAGATGACGTATTCACCTTTCCGTGCCTCATGACACATCGCAGTTGCAGGCAAATATATTGTCTTGGCATGAAAAAAAAACTTGTTTTTTTAGGCAACCAGCCAAAAAGAATATTGTGACAAGAGTCAGGTGAATGGACGTGATCTGATTTGCTAAACATAGTGAAAAGTGGTAGGTTTTAAATATACTGGTAATTTGATTGTAATCTTACCAATAAGACTTCTTGTGGACTGATGGTGGAAATATATTGATTGGGTATTCCCAAGTGGACAAAATCATGAACACAGTGCTAACACAATGTACGTCTGTTATAACACGGACATACCACACAGCTTTTTTCTCCCATACATACTTTATATCAGAATCTAATTCAGCCATTATAAAGTCTTCAGAGACACTGGTAATCAACTTGCACATTTTCCACTGTTACTGGTATTAGACACAAGCCCAGCTTTCTTGTCCATCATGCAGACACGGTTCAAACTTTCCATTCCCAAATGATTTTCTACTATGTTCATAAAGAATCAGAATTAATGCTTCTATGTGTGATCTTGTTTCTTTCGGGTTAGGCAAAGCATTTTGCAAAAATATCCACATATTTGCACAAACTGACTTAAAAAGTCATAAAACTTTTGTAAAACTGAAAATAATTTGATCACCCCAAAATACATATCCACTTGGCCTTATCTTTTTCTGATTTTGATAGATTTTAAAAATGCAAGTGAGTTTTTGTGTAGAAACCCTGAACATTAGATGCCCGAGGGAGTCGTAACACGACGCTTACATTCATCAAAACATACACAACATCGCTGGAATGTATAAGCTAATTTCATACTGGAAAAATATATATTCTTGAGGGAATTACCTTTGCAACAAAAGATTATCAAATAACTTTAAATAATATTGATCATTGGAAAGATTTAATCTAAACAAAAACAAAACCAATTGGTTCTCTTGCAAACAGGATATGGAGCGGACAGCGTGTATTCGCCTGTTGAAGCGTGTCCGAGTCCCATGATGCACTACTCACTGAGCCCCTTCCTCTTCTTCCTTTGAAGCAGCAGGCGGTAACTGCAGAACGCCGTGAGCGAGATGACCAGCGCCAGGTACGCACCCGCGATGCACACTGCGATAATGATGGTCTTCATCATGTTGAAACTCTCCACCTCATCTGAAGAAATAATAGGAAATGATATTGTCCATTCAAAAAGCATAACTCCAGTTTTTAAAAACTATTAGAGGCACATTGTTTCGTCGCCTACAGCTTGGTAATAGCAACAGTGCCACAACAAAAATGTGTGTTACAATTCAAGAGGCTGTCGACATGGCGCCGTTTCCAGTGTCTCACCTGTGATTCGGAGGTAGACTTCAGCGCGGACCACACCCGCTGTGTTGTTGGCGGCACAGCCGTACTTGCCCTTGTCCTCCATCAATACCTTCTCTATCAGGATGGTGCCGTTCGGGAACACCTGGCAGGACATAGGTAACATCGTCATCAAACCAAGTTAACATCAGTGAGTGAGTGAGTGAGTGAGTTTGGTTTAACGCCGCTTTTAACAGTATTCCAGTTATATCACGGCGTGTCAGCTTAATGTGGGAGGAAAGCCCGAAGTGATGCAGGTCTCAGACGTTTACCACTTCGGTGAAACCCACGAGCACGGGTATGGTGCTGACAAACCTAGAAACATAATCGGGGCGAACCGGGATTCGAACCCACAATCATAGGTTTCTGGCGTGCCCAAGGGACGCAACTCTGCACAGCGAATCGCGGCGCCTTAGACGACTGGGCCACCCGTGCCCTCAAGTTAACATCGGGAACACCTAGCAGGACATAGTCTACATTGTTATAACACCAAGTTAACATCAGGAACACCTGGCAGGACATAGTCAACATCATTATAACACCAAGTTAACATCAGGGAACACCTTGGGGACATGGTGTTGGTAACATCCTTATAACACCAAGTTATCATCAGGGAATGACCACAAACTGGGATGACAAGCCATTGATAACATCTTCAACTTAATATATTTTGAACACTTCAGGGAACACATGGTTTCGAAGACACCCTAATGATCTGTACATTTGAATAATCCATCAGTGTTCTCCCACAAGGTGCCTGCCTAATTCTGTCAGAGATAGACAGAAGTAAGAATGTATCTACTAGCAGAGTATAGTCAATAGACCTAATCCCTTGACAAATGGAACACATTCCACCTCATTAAAGTTGAAGTCACATTACCTATTTAGTCATGCTCAAAATTTGGGTGTCTAGAAGCCGGTACACTGGAGAATTTAGATGGCCCCGGCCAGTGTAAGACTGTTCTCTTACCTTGTATCGTGGGGACTCGAGGGGGATGAGATCCCCATTACGCTCCCAGACCACCATAGGTTTGGGGTTGCCCACAGTCAGACAGTGGATCATCACAGAGTGGCCTTCAAAGGCTGTCGTGTTTTCCGGGCGGATTGCGAACTTGGGCCGCTCTGCAGAGAACCACAGATAGCAAGGTTAACAAACAACTACAACAACAACACAGATTAGCTACTTGTCATAGCTACACAACAACAACAACGCAGATTAGCTACTTGTCATAGCTACACAACAACAACACAGATTAGCTACTTGTCATAGCTACACAACAACACAGATTAGCTACTTGTCATAGCTACACAACAACAACAACGCAGATTAGCTACTTGTCATAGCTACACAACAACACAGATTAGCTACTTGTCATAGCTACACAACAACACAGATTAGCTACTTGTCATAGCTACACAACAACAACAACGCAGATTAGCTACTTGTCATAGCTACACAACAACACAGATTAGCTACTTGTCATAGCTACACAACAACACAGATTAGCTACTTGTCATAGCTACACAACAACAACAACACAGATTAGCTACTTGTCATAGCTACACAACAACAACAACACAGATTGGCTACTTGTCATAGCTACACAACAACAACAACGCAGATTAGCTACTTGTCATAGCTACACAACAACAACAACACAGATTAGCTACTTGTCATAGCTACACAACAACAACACAGATTAGCTACTTGTCATAGCTACACAACAACAACAACACAGATTGGCTACTTGTCATAGCTTACTAGAGAAACATTTGATGCACAACCAGATCAGAGTTGAAATCATGAGGACGGACATCTCCAGTTTTCTTGCACATATTTCCACAGTTTTGCTACACATATTTCCTCAGTTTTGCTACACATAGTTCCACAGTTTTGCTACACATATTTCCACAGTTTTGCTACACATAGTTCCACAGTTTTGCTACAGTTTTGCTACACATATTTCCACAGTTTTGCTACACATAGTTCCACAGTTTTGCTACACATATTTCCTCAGTTTTGCTACACATATTTCCACAGTTTTGCTACACATATTTCCACAGTTTTGCTGCACATATTTCCTCAGTTTTGCAACACATAATTCCTCAGTTTTCTGATACACATTTCCACAGTTTTCACACTCTAAAAAATGACCTACAATCGATGGAGTACTCACCAACAACCTTGATGAAGATGGTAGTGTTTATGAACACCTGGCCTGACGTGGCGTGACACGTGTAGTATCCAGCATCAGTCATCTGGACGTTACGGAAGAAAAGCGTTCCGCGTTCCTGGTACACGTGATCCAGCGAGTCCAGATTTGTGGGTCCATGCTTCACCCACGTGACGGCAGGTCTGGTCTCGGCTTCTGCGTGACACTCCACCTTCCCATAGCCGTGCAGCTCCAGGAACGTGTTCTGGGGCCGAGGGCTGAACTTCAGCTTCCCTTCAAACAGAACAAAAAACTTAAAACAAATGGAATCTAATTCTGTAACCATAAATGTTTATTGGCATGGTGGCAGAAGGAATCTTTTATAAATCTTAATCTTGTTTTATGCCAACAGCATGTGGGTACTGCTGGAATCCTAAAAGACCAGACCGCCTCCGTGGTCTTGTGGTAGAGCGTCCGCCCGGAGAGCGGAAGGTCCAGGGTTCGATCCCGGGCCGCGTCATACAAAAAGACGTTAAAAGATTGTACTTGTTGTTACCCTGTCTGGCGCTCGGCATTAAGGGGCTAAAACAAGGACTGGTCGGCTCGGAGTCAGTATACTGTGTCTGAGTGGGGTATTCATGTTAAACTGCGGCATGGTATCTCAGTGAGCTAGCACTATAAATCGGCATCAGTCCGGACTAGTACAAGCAGCCACACACACACATACACGTGCATGCATGTCGCTATATAAGTGCAATAATCTTGGACGCGACGTTAAACCCAATTTCACCTCACCTCACCTAAAAGACCAATCTGGATTTGTTAAAACGGACAGTTTTTGACTCACTTTTGACCTTGAGATAGGCTCGGCTGGACACAATGATGGGATGACCTTCAGTTGTTGCCACACATGCGTAGTCTCCTGCATCTTCCAGAATGACCTTGGACATACGAAGGTCACCTGACTGCTGATTCATTCTGTGCCGTGGAGAACCCTTTGGGAATGGAAAGTATTATGTATAACATCCTCTTACACTTGTATACAACAGACCAATGTTTTATAGGTATGTCATGTCGTTTCCAGCTGTTTGATTGGCTAACATGGAAAAAAACAACCATTTTTATATCTTGATGCATACAAAAGTATAGGTCCTGGACACACAAATGTTTTAGCTGCTAAGATATCACAACCATTTCCTATTCAACATGGCTTCCAATGGAAAGATCCATGAAGATCCGGGGTAGAATAGGTCTACAGCAACCCATGCTTGCCATAAAAGGCGACAATGCTTGTTGCTTTTCATAAGAGGCGACTAATGGGATCAGGTGGTCAGGCTCGCTGACTTGGTTGATGCATGTCATCATATTCCCATTGTTTAGATCGATGCTCATGATATCAATCACTGGATTGTCTGTTCCAGACTCAATTATTATTATTCATATAGCTGGAGTGTGGCGTTAAACAACAAAGGGAGTGAGTGAGTGAGTGAGTGAGTGAGTGAGTGAGTGAGTGAGTGAGTGAGTGAGTGGCACTGACCACATGTATGGGGCTGTTGTCCTTGAGCCAGGTGATGGTGGTCACGGGGTAGGGGGTTCCGACCACCTGACAGTTGAAGTCCACCCCCTCGTCCTCCTCCACTTCCTTCGGCTGGGGGGAACGACTGACGAATGGCGGCACTGCAAGAAAACAGGACATATTTAATCACAGTCAAGATTGACTAAAATTTTAACTTATATATTCTTTCAACATGACATTTTGGTAAAGGTGCTTATACCCTTACTAGGTACCCTTAATGAACATATCTGAGGTTCATACTCAAATCTGCGTGCAAAAAACTGAAGACCATATTTAATGTCATCTATTGGGTTATCTACAGAACTACCTTATTGGACATATGAAGTTTATGTACCTTATCAAAGACTGAATATTTCAACATTATCTAGGTCAAACGTCTTTATACTCTAGAAAAATATTGATTTACAAGAAATATGGTTTCAAACTTGTAACTGCAGGGCACTCATCGAACTTATCATCTGGTAACATGTGTAAAAAATGTGTAAATTATTAAACTTATGCAGCTATATGGACCTCAGAAATCTGGTCAATTTTATTGTACAGTTTCCCAGTAAAAATTGAAAATCAAGTAGAACATTTGTGTATATCTGCGATATAAATTATGGATATATTGTATATGTATATACTCATGTACCATCGTTTGTGGTTTGGAGACTAAACTTGATTGATTGGTCGCCTATAACAGTTGATGTAAGTATGTGGAGGGGCCAGATCAGTGGGAAGCAAACTCAGTCATCAGATGTTTGGCTGATATAGGTGCCATTAGGGGTCACTTCAGGTCGTCCGAATACATTAGTTAAGAAAATATGAATATGTATCTTAGTGATAATTTCATATTAAAAAATCTACTTCAAAAGACAAATATTCATTAATATTTATTGCTTATAGTCTCTACATATTTCATAAATTTGTTTTAATACTAAACTTGTCATATATAATCACAATCTGTTCTGGGTATCACACTCTCCATGTATATTGAGACCCAGGAAGCCGCCTGGTGGCTCTTCCAATCACCTCCCCGAGGAAGTGAACGGTAAAAGTGCCCTAGATGAGTGACAGGGCGTAGGTCATGGCTAGCAGGCCTACTTTGTCTCTGCAATAAACGCTGATGTTTGTAAACTTTATGCTTTGTCAGACACAAACATCCTTTGAAGGTGACAATAAATCGTGGGCTTCTGACAAACCAACACGGACATGCTGCATTCATTTACAAGACAACACTACGTACTCTCTGGTTGCGAGGCAAAGTTATCATAATAAAAATGTCATTTTTCTGTTAAATATACAAATGTAGCTTCTGGCTGCGAACTTAAAGAGCATGTTACAGGCAGATGAAATGGGGGGAAGGAGGAAAACGAGAATACCATCCGTTACTCCTCCTTATTTCCCTCCATTCAACAGACAATGTTCAATAACATAATCTTTAAACAAATACTTACCATGAGTTGACTAAAATCAACTTAAAATGATATCAAAAGTCAACCAGAAGACTCAAACTGTTTTGAACAGACAGCGGAAAACTTTTAAAACTATTTTCACATAAACCTTATATTCTTTTAAAATATCATTCAAGTTTGAAACAGGGCTTTTGATAAGTAGTCTTTAGGCAAGTATTTCTGTGATTGTGCGACCATTGCCTTACTTGTATACAGCACTTTAAACCATCACAAACCTGAAGAGCTCCTATATTAATGGCCACCAGAACGGGCTAAAGTTTCTGTTAATGTGCACTTTCAAACACATTTTGAATAGAGTGTTTCATATTTTAAGAGCCCACTCCCTCATCAACACATCTCAACATTCTCGAGAGCTGCAGACATCTTCAATACGTGCTGCAGATTCCTAACGTCCATGCCGTCCATGCAGTGTGATGGTGCTGTACACACCATGCAGCACGTCACTGCACGACAGAATACTTCCATCTCAACAGTCAGGACAGGGAATAAACCTAACTCCAGCCTAAGTAAACATTCATGTTTACAGCCATTTTACAAATGTTTTGCCAGTTTAATATTTTATTTTCTCACATAATTGATTTGAGGAAATAGATGCAAGTACAACCAGAACAGGATTTCATATGGAGTTCGCACATAAATGCTAAGCGTCTGTTAAAATGTTAAATGTTCTCAAGTGAAGCAAGATGCGTCGTTTACCACTACAGATAGTAACGAGATGAAGCCGAAAAGGAAAGGACATTTGTATTAAGTTTCTTTTCAAGAAGTAACACACATCACATGTCGACAGAGCGTTCACCTTCATCTTGCAGCCTGAATGTCTCACGACAACTCTCTCCGAAAACATATTGATTAAATCTGCATTAAACATACTTGCCACACAGCGACAGACGAGGACATAATCATTTTTAAAATTATTTCAGAGACTGTCGAGAAATCTAAAACAGAAGTAGGTTTTGCTCAAGATTTGGATACCATTCCCAGAATAAAAATGATAATTGTTCAAACAGATCAGCGGAATTTTTAAGAATTATTATTTTCATTACAGGGCCGATATGACAATATGTTTTCTCTGCGACAGATGGAATACATCAAGTTAGCAGAAGAGTCTGTGTGATATGACGGAATCTGAAGCTTACTGCTTATATTCCCAGCTGACATAACATATTTATTCACCAGACGCATTACTGACAGGAATCAGGTGTGAGGTGCCATCCACCCAGCTTTTACTTGGTCCAGATGGAACTTGGGGATATGACTACAAATATTGAGCAGTTGGTATACTCTTAACAAAGTTGAAAACATTTCCTCCCAAATATAAAAATACATAGTTGTAAAAAATATACTACAAAAAAAGTTAAGAACACACGATTCTTTCATTTTCCTACAGTTAATCAGTCTTGCAATGACAGGTTTTTGTTTGTTTGCTTATTGTTTAATGACGCACTCAGCAATATTCCAGCGATATGACGGCGGTCTGTAAATAATCGAGTCTGGACCAGACAATCCAGGATCAAAATCATGAGCATCGAACCACCCGAAGGGGATACAATGACATGCATCAACCAAGTCAGCGAGTCTGACCACCCAATCCCGTTAGTCGCCTCTTACGACAAGCATAGTCGCCTTTTAGGGCCAGCATGGGTTGCTGAAGACCTATTCTACCCCGGATCTTCACGGGTCCATGACATGTTAACTTTAGTAATATGACAGAATTCTGAATAGCATAAAACAATTAGGAGAAACCCTTAAACACCACCTTTATCCCACTATATGACCTCTCCATGTCTGTCGACTAAACCATCTCCTACATTCATTCCTTGTCCTCACTATCTGTATCCCAAGGAAGAAGGCCTCAGACAACACTGTCATATCAATCTGTGTTTTAATATTTATCAAAGGATATCATCACATGTTGTTTAAACTGCTCAAGAACTTGCTAACTTGGAGAAGATAATGAAAATTTGCATCGTAACTCCATTCAAATACCGGTAAAGAATGAAATTACAGATCAGTGCTACAGATACGCTTATGGTTATTTGGGTATTTTACCCATGGGTTTGATTTTGATTGGGTATCCACAATTTTTAGAGGGTATTCAAATATTTTATATCCAACTGTTTCTTGACAATTGGGTATTTTAACTTGAAAACCGATTTCAAAGAATCACTGTAAATCTACATGAATAGAAGCTTTCCCGTCTGCATTTGTTGCATCTCTTTCTTCGGGAAGCCATTTTCGTTTGCAAAATATTTTGATTGTAAGAAAGGCACTATTTTTTTAATAACCAACAGCAACTTTTATGATCCATTGACTAGAAGAGATGTGCTTTTCATTTGGAATCTATTCGAGTTTGTTTGTCGCACAAGCTCTTTATCTAACATTCACAATATGAGTAATCATTTTATCTAAAAGTTGTATTATTAGTTTTATTTCAATAGCATATTTATAGTTTTTGTTGCGTATTTGATTTGTCTGAGTATTTCAGTGTATTTAATGCATATTTTACACAAATCCACAGCTTATCTGGAGCTCTGACAGATTTTAATGAAACAGGTTAGTTGCAAAAAGGTGATAAAAGAAATTCCTTTTGGATAAAACCTCACAAATGTCTGGAATGTCACCAACAAACTATCCAATAAAAATGTCTAACAGTAGGATCAGATAGATGTCTCACATATTTACAAACAAAGCAAGTACATAAACACTAATCCCCACATGGGGACGAGACATGGTGATCCTGGGCAGAAAAAAATAATCACAATTATGATCATTTTAAGGAAAAGTTGAAAAACAAAAACAGCTGCCCACATGGACTAATGGTATTTTTTCCAACAAACACCAAAAAAAACATCAAGAAAAGTAATGCAAAAAGGTTGTGTATGTTTTTTATGAGGTACGGATGTTGAGCATCGCTAGGACCATGGACCAGTGATCCGTGACGGCCCTCTGTCTTGTATGAGATTAGCATGGCGATGTCGTCAGTCTGCTAAATAGATGAATACTGGCTTGTGAGTGTGGCCAGACTCGGCTGGTTGTTCTGCCATCAGCAGAGGGCATACACTCACTACAGGGCATATAAGCTCTTTACACAGCGTAAACAATGATTCACAAAGCGATTTTAAGAGATTTTTATATTAACTTTCTTTGTTACAAGTTGGTTTTTTACCATGCAGCTGGTGCTGTGGTATATCATAAATTTAGAAGTTTTTGGTCTTCAGATAAAAAAATTCCTGGACATTATCAGTCCCTAGAATTTTATATTTTTTTTATTTTGAAATAACAAAACATTTCAAGACCGATTCTATATGATAAGATAACAATAGGTAACTGCCTCAATCATTCCCAAAATTAATCCTCTTACAACAAAAAGAAATTCTCAGCTCAAAATATCAACTAATTTTTTATTTCAGTACATGGATCATAAAACAATAACTAACTAGCCAAGGGCAATTCCTTATCAATTGCTGACACACACTTACACAGTGAAATAACATACATTATATATCGCTGAAATTAATACTTCTGAACTGAAGTTAAAAACTGTTTTAACATTCATAAACATGACACGTTTATCAGGGTCAGACGTCTCTCCACAGAATACAAACAGGACAACAGAAAATCTTAAATGAAAAATAACGGCAACAAACTCTCACCAAGTCACACCCAGGAGAAATGAGCATTTGGGGGAGACCCACCTTTATAAAGACAGCTTGTAGCCAGCAGAGAAGGTAGTACGATGCAACGCTACTTAAAGGGGCTAAGTCAGGATAATTACGAGAGAGTAGAGATTTAACATGAAGTTACAGCTGCTGTGATCGGAGAGCGTTTGACAAGCAGCGAGATGTACACTGGTTTCCTTGCCTACATAACAGATTCATCTTAAAGATGAGAATCTGGGGCCAATTATCGCAATAAAAGAAACTTGGCTTTTTTTTAAGCATCTGAGGTATTTTCAAGTAATGATCATATCATCAAACAAACGAAATCTATTAAACAAATAAGCATTTATCTAAAAGATTGTATGGAGATTAGAGAAATGTATTCCCTTTGAATGGTGTGTGATTACCTGTGGAGAGAGCAGAGGCTACAGAACATCTTGATTCACCGATATCACTCAAGAAGCTTTTTTAATCGTACAGACATCATTTTTCAACTTCAACTACACTATGTCACAGATATGGTGTCTTGACACAAAACATTGTTCACTCCAATGAATACTCCACGTCATGAATATTCACATCTCAATGGTTCCCTTAACCAGAGGGTGTCAGGATCTAGTGCAACATGAAGTGGAGAAAAACCTGTGTTGGCAAATGTGTTGTCTACAGGTGCATGGAACGGTTCATTGTTCACATAGGGGGGAGAGGCAAGAGGTGGATTATACACATAGCCTATGAATTATCTGAACATATACTACTCAAAAAATGTAAAGGATCATCTGATTCTTTAATATTACTATAGTCAATCTGTCATGGCATGACAGATCAACTATAGTAATATGATAAAATTGGGTGGTCCTTAACTTTTTATGAGTGGTATATTATAGATAGATTATATTTCATTAACATTCTAGTTAGGAACACTTGGAGTTGGTCGTTTATTGTAGCTCTTGTCGATGTTTTTGTTTTAATAGCAGTACAAAAGATACTGACAAATCAAACAAGGCCCAAATATGGAGAAAAAAACCAGCTGAGCCCCAATTCCCCTGTGATCTCGAATGTTTAAGCAAATCTGTAAATATAGCTATATAAAAAAATAATATTATCTGTTTCAAAATATGTCTTGGAGAAAGTCCAAAATCTTTTTTGGGCCTGACAAACTTTTAATTACTGCTTTTATTATCAGACTGACATGATGACGCCCTAATTCATCTTTCTGCAGATAGTTTCCAGCATTTGAAGCTTGTGATTACGAATAAATTACCAAAAGCTTTTACCACCTCCGTGGTCTAGTGGATAGAGTGTCTGCTCGGAGAGCTAAGGTCACATCATACCCAAAGACATTAAAAGATGGTACTTGTTGTTTCCCTGCCTCAGTGCTCAACATTAAGTGGAGTCAGTATACTGTGTCTGAGTGAGGTATCCATGTTAAACTGAGGCATGGCATCTCTGTAGGCTACCACAATGAAACTGACATTAGTGCATTCACGTCGCTATATATGTGCATTAATCTTGAATGCGATGTGATACCCAATTTCATCTCACCACCTCAGCAAACACATAAAACCACCCTGTGTTGGCTAGATGTAGATATTAAGATTTCATCTTGTAGAATCACAACAGTGTAGGAGGTAGGCTATAACACTGTGTACACTGAGCACATCGGACAACGATCTACCGGCCAATTAGTTTACGTCATGTTTTTCCTGATAACAAACTGCAACTTTCGCACGGCTTTGTAATTTTCTAATTAAAGCAATTTTGAGTGACACTAATTGATACAAGCTCTATGTAGCAGGAGGATGGTTAGGGTGATAAGACACACTCTCACGACAACCAACAATAAAATACTTTACAGATATTGTCAAAACATATGAGCATGACTGTATTTTATACAATACGTTATCACCAAACATACCCAGCAAGCTCTTAAACACCCACACCAACACTAGTTGGGAGACCCCTACTGTTCACGGCCTGTTTTATCAATTTCTTTCATATTATTTTCAGGGCTTAAAAAAAGACATTTTTTCCTTATGCTTTGATTTGAAGTGTTAAATAAACAAAAGAAGTGTGAGACAAGCTGATGAAACTAATTGCGAAGAGTAGAGATAGAGCCTGCACGGCCCCCTGGTGGCAGGCCTGCAATAGCACAGTATGGGGTAGACAACTCTCGCAGTATGTTGGGAGGACAGGGTGTTGGCTAGAAAATATGTCAGCCTATCTTGGCAAAAAAAAATATTTAAAAAATAAATTTGGAGATTTAAGATGGATATACACCACATGACGCAGTCATTATGTTGTCAATCAAGAGGCTCCTACAATATATAAAATTCTTTCCATATTTTGTAAATATGAATATTTTCATAAACCTAACTGACGCTTTATCACAAAAATCCCTTATCCAGCGGATTTAATGCAGATTACATCTGTAGCACACATGACTATTCCTGCATTCACGGCACCTTCCTTAACTCCGTTTTCAGGAACTACATTCTGAATTATTTAGAACATTTTCACATGCAAACCTCCTTGGTCCTATTATTTGCACTCTCTTCATCAAAGTAACACTAATAAAATCCATTAAAGATTACTGTCCTCCTGGGACTAAATATACCACATCATTGCTGAAGCTCACCTGGCCAAGCCACACTGTTGTTGTAGACAGTCTTTGATGGGGTTCATTGCATGCATTATTCTTATCAACCCTGTCGCCTTTTCCAGTTTGACTGTTACATATTTAAATTGAGAACCCTCATTCCTTCAGGGTTCAGGGACCATCTCACAACACCTTGTATCAATTTGACGAACAGTAACACAGGAGATCACTTCAACTGTGACTCATAGATTATTTCATCATTGAAGCTCACCTCCTCAATACATGAAATCTAATTATTATGTTGTTCATCACAGCACTACAGACCTGACTCTATCATATATTCATGAAGCTAACCTTCCATAACTAACATGACACTCTGCTAGCTCACCTGACATCATGAGCCAGACTCTCTTCTTCTTACCACAACTAATGTGACAAAGAGAGTTAGCTCACCTGATATCATTGGCCAGACTCTCTTCTTCTTACCACAACTAATGTGACAAAGAGAGTTAGCTCACCTGATATCATGATCCCGACATTCTTCTTCTTACCACAACCAATATGACAAAGTGTAATAGCTCACCTGATATCATGACCCAAATGATCTTCTTCTAACCACAACCAATGTGACAAAGAGTGTTAGCTCACCTGACATCAACATCCAGACATTCTTCTTCTTACAACCAATGTGATAAAGAGTGTTAGCTCACCTGATATCATGATCCAGACGCTCTTCTTCTTCTCTCCTGCAGTGTTGTTGATGATGAAGGTGTAGTTGCCCGAGTCAATCTCCTGCGGCTTCTCGAACACCAGTTTGTTGCCGTCCACGTGTATTGGTCCAGCTGAAGCAACCACCAGATCATTTCGGTCCAAGAACCTGAAACACAGAATAAAGTTGATGAGACAAACACCTACAAGCCTCAAGCTACCATGAATTTAGAAATTACGCGATTCTGATTGGTCAATCAGAGATTATCAAATAAACCGTTGCTAATTTGGTTCCAAATTCCATTTGGCAAGGTCAAATCGACAGCTCTACAATGAAAACACAATATGTTTATTTCCTAAAGAAATTTATTTAGCATCAGGAACACCACTGAAAGACAGGTTCAAATCTCTAGGTCTTAACTCTTAAAAATGCCACAAGCATCCCTTTAACTGAAGTGGTCTTAACTCTTAAAAATGCCACAAGCATCCCTTTAACTGAAGTGGTCTTAGATCTTAAAAATGCCACAAGCATCCCTTTAACTGAAGTGGTCTTAGATCTTAAAAATGCCACAAGCATCCCTTTTAACTGAAGTGGTCTTAGATCTTAAAAATGCCACAAGCATCCCTTTGACTGAAGTGGTCTTAGCTCTTAAAAATGCAACCACCATCCCTTTAACTGATGTGGTCCTCAACCTTAAAAACGCCTGAAATGCGAAGTGAGCCCAAACTCACTCACTCACACATTACAGAAATCATCTTTCACAATAACGCTGATTTCCTGTTCGCTTGAATCTGCAATCATACTACTAGTTGACAAATACCCCCATCCCAAGCATGCCGTCACTTCCTGGTTGGATGCTGGGATTCAGCCGTGTCCCATTGACGGTCCTTTGATTGGAGTGGTGTTGATTGCTCAACATCTACACACAGATGTGTCATAATAAACCTAGTTACCTAACACAACAAACAAAGCAGGTGCCCTCTCTACCTGATCATGGTGGGCATGCAACAACGGAACAGTCTGGAACCCATGAAACTTGTGGTGATACATAAATACTTGCACGTGTACTATCCTCCTGCCAACCTCCTGCACTCAGTCATACGCACTCCCATGATGAAGCCATCAGACTCACAACATACAGCATCGTTTTATAAATTATTAAAATATTTCAACAATTCTGTATTAACTAACATCAGGTATGTACTTGTTTGAACAGCATGAACTAATGATCAATTTTCAGACATGACAATCAGCATTTCACAGAAAGTCTTCTCGGCAGAAAAAGGAAATTGGTCGCGTCCCTGAATTTAACCTACTTCCTACGAATTTTCAGCCTTTATCAGCATAAAAACTATTTTGAGACATGGCAAACAGTAACATTAACTCTACAAAATCCACAAAATTTTAGCAGTTATCAGCTTGAATTGCGTTTCGACTCGCGTCTGCTTATTTTCAGTGTGGAGTGTAAACACACCAATGGTGGAAGTCTGACTGGTGATATGGTGGCAATGTTGTGCAATACAAGAATTAGCAGTGTAATTTCCACAGTTATCAGCTGTTTAGTTGCAGGTTTCACATTTATCTTCATAGATTCCTAGCTTTAACACAGCAGAACTAATTTCCTGATTAAACCCCCATCAGAGCTGATGTAAGCAATGTAACGGGCCTAATTCCGCCTCCAAACATGCCCATCTGCAGCCATCCATGTGGTGTATGTTGTTCCACACTCCGAGCCATCAACCAACTCACTTGTCTCATCTTTGATAGCCCAGACATTTCTTCCTGTAGGAAATATACCTAAAAAGCTTGGATTGAAGTTCAAAGCTATCTTGTGGATGTGATTGCTTGTCAGGATGTCTCGTCGTCACCATTTCAATTTTATTATCCCGGAACTCAACTAAATACTCTTTTAGGGACTGAAGCTCATTAAATGCAATGAAAATAATTAATTTTTGTGAATAAAAAATATAAGAACAACAAAAATCTATCCATGACTGATTACAATTCTGCATTCTGATTGGTCGACTAGCTAATGAATCACCTTAGAAGAGATATTTCTGTATCAAATCCACATTAAACAACAGGTATAACTGCCAAGTATACTGTGATTGGATGACACATGTCATCGTTAAACCAAGACAAGCAGTAATTCTACAATGGAACAGACAAAATAGCCCGGTCCAAAAAGCACTGGCTTCCTCACATCTCATGACAAGACAGGAATAAAGATGTAGAATCAAAAGAATGGATCTCTCATAAGACGGAACACATTGGCACCAGCACTGTATTTACCATTCCTGATAATCTCCCAGTTTACTACCTCTAATCTTGCCACTGTAATGCAATGACTCGAGTCAGCTACTGGGGCACCCTGTATCGCAGGCATCTGCCTCTGGCAAGACCAATCTTATCGCTGATAAATTAAGTGAGCTGCATTTTCCGCTCTTTGGCAGTGTTTTGACGGAAAAGAAATCGTAGAAAAGATCCCAGCACTGGTATGACTGACAGCCAGTCAATATTGGAATAAATACATTTATTCATACAACATCGTACTAAGACTGTCTGGTTGTAGGAATTCAATCTAGTGTGTATGTGCCACTGGGAATTCTATCTAACGTCATCTCCCAGAACAGGGTCTTAAAGTCGCCAACTACACCAGCCCTGAATCTCCACACAATATTGATGTAACCAGTGTTACGCCCGTCTTACAGGGACTGTACGGAAGGTCCAGTGGAGCATCCCATCATTATTGAGAGACCTGCTTCCGAGTGAAAAGGTTTCTTAAAATAACTTTTTTGTTTCTCATGACCTGACCTGACCTCCCCTAAAATTGCCCCTAAATAATTCTTTTTATTTAAAATCACTGATAAGATACATTTTCAACTCAAAGTTAGTTTCTTCCACCAAATTCCACTTTCTTGCACCCTGAGCTGCAGGGACGAGGCCAACAGAGATCACATGCTAAATCAGAAGCAGGGGCAAGTATAGTTTCACAGATTTGTTGCCTGCTAAAAACATAAAACAAAAGATAAAATAGTCCCTCCCTACCATTCAGTCATGAGAAACAGGAACGTATATTCAACTGGCCTTTCAATTATGGCCATGCCTGAGTGTGATTCATCAAACCCGTTGTTCATGCCATCAGTCACCAGTCTGCTTGGCCAGATTACATGGGCCATGGTAGGGCTGGAAAACTGCTGACTTCAGCATAAAACAAAAGTCACTCACTCACTCACTAAGTACATAAACTCACTGCAGCCTCAGATAAGTTGATACTGACAGGGGTAAGATATGACCAACAAAATGGAATATTGATCTGTAATAACACTTGAAAAAAAACCATAGATGTTATTTTATTTTCATATTAAAACTGACTGCAGCATAAAACAAAAGTCACTCACTCACTCACTCACTAAGTACATAAACTCACTGCAGCCTCAGATAAGTTGATACTGACAGGGGTAAGATATGACCAACAAAATGGAATATTGATCTGTAATAACACTTGAAGAAAAACAATATAGATGTTATTTTATTTTCATAAACTGACTTCAGCATAAAACAAAAGTCACTCACTCACTAAGTACATAAACTCACTGCAGCCACAGATAAGTTGATACTGACAAGGGTAAGATATGACCAACAAAATGGAATATTGATCTGTAATAACACTTGAAGAAAAACAATATAGATGTTATTTTATTTTCATAAACTGACTTCAGCATAAAACAAAAGTCACTCACTCACTAAGTACATAAACTCACTGCAGCCTCAGATAAGTTGATACTGACAGGGGTAAGATATGACCAACAAAATGGAATATTGATCTGTAATAACACTTGAAAAAAAAACATAGATGTTATTTTATTTTCATATTAAAACTGACTGCAGCATAAAACAAAAGTCACTCACTCACTAAGTACATAAACTCACTGCAGCCACAGATAAGTTGATACTGACAAGGGTAAGATATGACCAACAAAATGGAATATTGATCTGTAATAACACTTGAAGAAAAACAATATAGATGTTATTTTATTTTCATAAACTGACTTCAGCATAAAACAAAAGTCACTCACTCACTAAGTACATAAACTCACTGCAGCCTCAGATAAGTTGATACTGACAAGGGTAAGATATGACCAACAAAATGGAATATTGATCTGTAATAACACTTGAAGAAACCCTACATAGACATCATATTATTTTCATAAACTTAAATTCTTAAGGGCCTCTTTACGAGCTGTCTCACACGTACATAAATAAGTGTCTCCGTCAATGAGTTTTATGACATCTATAAAGACTCGAGTTACCAGTCCAGCGTGATGTTCGGCAACATGCATGAAAGTCTGTGAAACTGTTTGCCATCCAACACCGCTGAGTGTCATATTGAGTAATAAGGCATGAAAGTTCAAAGATGATCCAATCTCTCGCATACTGCTATGACACCATTGATAACTCCACTTCCGACAATGACTTATGAGTTGTAAGTAAACATCTAATATTCCCGGGTTCAACATACAGTAAGAAAGTTCATCCGAAGGAAGTTTGGAATCTGCGTCCCTCCAAGTGCTTCTTGGAGTTGGACATCTTGATTGATGACCTACTTATACACCGTTATTACAAAGTCCTGAAAAAGATTTCTCCCGAAATACGAAATCAATACAGAAAGGCTCAACAAGTGCTTTGCAGAATGAAGCAGCCGTGAACAGTTTATGTCAGAATTGTTTACTTAAATGAAATATTACGAATATAATGGATTCCCTGGCCACATGGACTGGCCTGTGTATACCTCTGTTTAATCGCACATGCCTCGTTATTACAAGGGATCCCATCCTTTGTCTTTATTTTATTCTTAAATCTGTTCTTTCTCTGAGCTAATAGTTACTGATCTATTCTGACGCCTATATAGATATTCCTACAAATCAGCAACAATGGAGGTTGGGCAACGTCCAGGACTATCAGATGCGAGCGTCCCCAAATGTTGGCCCAAAACCCATTAAGATTACCCAGCTCATTGTAATACCACAAAAAAGTGCAATGTTGATACACAAGTGCATCATCTCCACCATTACATGTTAGGAACATGAAGTATGTCATAATCCTTGCAAGTAAACAAAGAACATTATCTCACAGAGCAATCTGTCAATGTAAAAATGTCAGTCGAGCGTTACAGCCTCACCAATTATTCACATAGGTACAAAGAGGTGTGTATAAATATGGCAGTGAACTAGTTAGAAATCTCAGGCCACTTGAAAGGTGACAATTAAGTTTTTGTTTTTTTAAAAAGATTTCTTTCATCTTGGGCCATCTGTGTATGTGCATGTACATAAGGTCCCCTCCTTCATTATGAAGACCCACTCCTTCCTTCACTGGCAATTACAACAGAGAAGCCTACACTCTTGTCTCCCATAATGCAACAGGGAGGAACAGTAATGGAAGCAAGGATCACCTCTTCTTGCTCCTTTTTATCTGTGTGCAATGGTGGCTAGTCTCATGTAAGGATGTTGGCCATGTGAGGTATTCCCTGTAAACTTTATTGGCTTTGACACTGGAGACTGTATCTACTCTCAGTCGGCAACTGATGCAGCTTCACAGACAGGAAAACATGGCTGCCAACAAGATGCTAGCGTCCAGACAACCAGTTTTGCAGACAGACATTGTGAGATATCTGCCGTAACCATTCAGTCACATCATTTATTTCTCTCCTCCTGCGATGTCATTTTGCAGAGTTTTACTCCATATCTTTCTTCCAAAAGCTATTACATAGTTTTTGTACACTGCCCTCTTTTTTAGGTATTGCTGTGACGATGCCATTACACAACTTGCCACGACAGAATCTTGGCTAAACATGGTGTACTTGGAGCTTGTTAAACAATGCAATAAAACATTGTTATCATATATGTGATAATTGTGACATATCACATTTCAGCCAATACAGCATTCTTTGCTGATTCAATAACCTAGGATATATGCCGGGACTAATATGCCTAAAATTACCCAAGTTTTCTTTACTTTTACTGCAATTGCCAAAAGTACATCAAGAAGTTAGGCATTTGACTTCTCATCTCATTTATCAACACACATATATAAGCTTCCTCCTGGTTTAATATCACTGCTCCAGACAAAGATTTCATAGGATGGATGTGTTCTATCGTCCCATCATAAATCAGACTGTTTTCCTCAAGACTAATGTCAATACCGGAAAATTACTGTATACTGATATCAATCTTATCCATTGGAGTGCATAGTAGACATGTTTATATTGACATTTATCAACTAGCTTATAAGACATTGAATTTATTTATGATATAATGTTTAGGGAATTGTTACGCTCCTATCCGTCTATATAAATAGGTAAACAGATCACTAATCTTAATAGCCCTATTAAAAGCATTACTTATCATGCCACTGCATGCATCTTTTATTCACGAGAGATAACAATTCTGCTTGTGCCAAGTCTTTTTATTTTATACAAGGAATCGGGCTATTTCACACAATTTAGAATCAGCTCAATCTCAAACTGATCGTAAATGTTTATATACCTTTTGTACCTTTCAAACATAACATCCAAATTATTCTTCTCACAGACAAGAGCTACTTGCCTCCATGAATAGGAAACAAACCATAATGTGTCTATGCCCTCGATGACACTCCACTTCAAACCACAGTGAACACTGAATCTACACAGCCCGACTGACACTACTGCCAGTTGTATGTATACATTTACAATGTCAGTCATGTGTTCACACTTTCATCCATAGTGACTCAAATATTGGGAGATGCTTCCACTGTCTGGATGTGTCTCAAGCTTGAATCTATATCTTTATTGTGGGCGAGTCTACATCTGGATGTGCCCCCCGAGACGTGGGCGAGTCTACATTTGGATGTGCCCCCCGAGATGTGGGCGAGTCTACATCTGGATGTGTCCCCCGAGATGTGGGCGAGTCTACATCTGGATGTGCCCCCCGACATGTGGGCGAATCTACATCTGGATATGCCCCCCGAGATGTGGGCGAGTCTACATCTGGATGTGCCCCCCAAGATGTGGGCGAATCTACATCTGGATGTGCCCCCCGAGATGTGGGCGAGTCTACTTCTGGATGTGCCCCCCAAGATGTGGGCGAATCTAGATCTGGATGTGCCCCCCCTAGATGTGGGCGAGTCTACATCTGGATGTGCCCCCCGAGATGTGGGCGAGTCTACTTCTGGATGTGCCCCCCGAGATGTGGGCGAGTCTACATCTGGATATGTCCCGATTTGGTCAGTCTACATGATCGTGATCGTGATGAAGCAACGAGACTGATACCAAGAAACTGTCAAGCAATACCATCTCACATATAACCCTACAGAAATCAGTCACCTTGTCTGGGTCAGAAACCTATACCTCCTTCAGATCACTGCTGCCGACTTCGAGGCTAAACCACTGGACATGCGGAACCTGAGCCAGGTGATAAAACGTGCAGTGATTGTTATAGGTTGATGTAATTGGACACATGATAGGTGTACACCCAGAAGGCTGTGGAGTCAGCGGGGCATGTAATCCCTGTCTTCATACAGCTGTCATGTGTGCTGGGTCCTTGTCGTCATCTATAAGGCCATGATTGTCTGTCCTGATCCTAATGGTCTTGAAAGGTCAGCACGACTGGACAACTTGGCACTTGGACATTAGCAACAAATTATAGGCTAACAAATTTAATTTGGAGAATTTTGTCCATGACAGGAGGTTTTATGCAGGGCTTAAAAGCAAAGTAGTAAATATACCGACAGCTATCAAATCCTGGTGTTAGGGACTGATACTAATTTGTGGTATCAACACTAGAATTACAAATTACAGACCCCAACCAATAAAATCTGAGTGTTTTTTTTGTAAACTAGGCACCGGTTTGACAGAGCTGGACAGCTTTACCGTCCAGCTTAACGGCTTATCCTTGGTCTAGTGGACCCCTTAATATATGACATCTGCTTGCTTCTGCATGACATATGTCAGATTATAGAAAGGTGATAGGCTGATGGTTATTTGTCCAAAATATGCCTCATTAATAAGCACCAGATGTCCATTGTTTTAAAAAAATATAATCAAGGTTAAGGTCAAGCAAAAGGTCATGGCACATATCTGAAATTCTGCAAAAAGATTATATATTTTCAAAATTTCGATAAAATCAAATCTGATTCATTGATGAATATATATATGTGTGGCTAACCTCTCTGATACGTTTTTCTCTCATGAGCAGTTAAAAACTTAATGACTGACACTGTTCAGTGCTCCCCTAGTGACAGGTGTAAGCTATCTGCCTGGATGGTAGCAAGCCATCCATCCGGCCCACACAACCACACCTGGACCACGCCACAAGACTACACAGATCCCCTCCAATGTCCCTGCACTGGCTGTACTGTTACTGTGAGTTATCAAAGAGAGCCCACACTTACAGCCTCGTACATCTGGGTTGCACATGGACTTCGGCTAGCACATGTTCAAATCAACAAAATACACTTTGTTTATTTTTCTGTTACAGGAAGGTCTCAGATCATTACAAATTGTAAAGATTCAATTTTGGAAGGGAACCATTCAGAATTTCTTCAATTAACTCAGCGTCCCCTTCCTGTGATAGGGTTCAAGTTTCTTCGTCCGACAACAAGGAACGATAACAGTGCAATATCTTGTTTATCGCCCTAACTTCAACTCTGCACCTACCACCAACACTGGTGACACATTACTGCAATACCCATGAAGATCCCGGATAGAATAGGTCTTCAGCATCCCATGCTTGCCGTAAAAGGCAACTATGCTTGTCGTAAGAGGCGACTAACAGGATTGGGTGGTCAGGCTCAGTGACTTGGGTGATGCTTGTATCGTATCCCAATTGCTTAGATCGGTGATCATGATATCAATCACTGGATTGTCTGGACTTGATATTTACAGACCGCCATCATACAGCTGGAATATTGCTGAGTGCGGCATTAAACAACAAACAAACATTAAGGCAAAGTTTGGTACTGACATATAATAACAATGTTCAACAATTGTCTCAATTTGTGTGAAAAGGGACCAGATTTCCCACACTGTTGCAAGTACCAACAATGCTTCCATGGCGATAAGGTTGAGCAAGTGTAGCAGCAACAATGTCCTGAAGCGTGAAGGCAACATTGTTCCAGAATGTGGATTGTGCTCCCTACACCTCCACATCAGATGTGATGAGGAGGGAAGATACAGCAATATCTACTTTTCATGCTCCACAACTTGTCTACAAAAGATTTTATGAGCCAATCGCTCTTGCGCCAGAAGGCAGATAATCGGCAGAAGATAAAACTCTGACATTCGCCAACCTGGCCACATTCCGCTCTCATCTTTTGTAACTCGAACGAGGACTGTTTCACAAACATATACACATTACTGGCGGTGTTTGAAGTTGGTGTTTGTCAGAGACGTTAAAGCATCATAAAAAGCTGCAGTTTTCAGCACTTGAGACAATTTGCACCGCTTCTCCTTCCGATAGACCAGGCTACAAAGATGGAAGTACTTCAATGTCTGCCTTCCCCACCTTGACGCACCTCCGTGAGAATGGCAATACACATCTGTAAAACACAGCCTCCATGTGAAACTCACAATACAGCCAATCACGCGAGTCAAGAGAATGATAGACTCACGATATCATCAACAAATCTGTTCTTGTTGATATTGCCGTTGATTGCTTACTGTAACATTTACATCTCTACACATGCACAATTCCTCTATTCATGGAATGCATGGGAATATATTTTTTTAATGTACGGATAATATTTGTCTTCATATTCTTACATATCCTTCGTAAATGTCACCTCAGCATGTGTGAAACATGGGTTATACTTCATGAAATAAACTTTTCCTCCCATCAAACTGTGTAGGCATACGCTACCGATTTCCCTTGATGCCTACAGGACTGTTACCAACACCAGAGAAAGAAGGGTCGGGTATGAGATCGTAATGTTGAAAGTATATAAGCCGAAGCTGAGTCCCAGAGCCCTCTACAGATGAAGTAAGAAAACAATCAGCAAAGGAAGTGGTTGGAGTTCGCACAGAAACATTCTTGTGGTGTAATACACACCAAACGACCATACACATGGGGAGAAATATTACCCCCACTCGGCTCTGTTCCTGGTGTAGGATCCTGACATTAACAGACCAAGTAACACTTACTGTCTAGTACATGGACAACTTTAGAAATTAGCTGGCAGGTTCAGGGTATTGTACATTACAAAACACCCTTCAGAAATAGTCCAGTGGAAAATAGCATTAACATGCCATTCCCTTTTACTTTCAAATGTAAAATTAACAGCAACCTATTCAACTACAAACAGTTATGTTAAAAGGACACAACATTACTGTAAAAGGTAATATAATAAATTTATTACATATTTGCAAATATATAAATAAAAAACTTTAAAACGAGTTTTCTCATAACTTTTTTGCATATACTGTTAAGTGATCTTTGAACGTTTTCCTGACTAATTTATGAATTCTACGTACACTGACAAAAACAAACACCCTTTTTTGACATTTTCAAAACTGTTTTGAGTCCATCTTGACAGGAAAGATTCTCTCAGAAAGAAGTGCTTGCATGATCTAATTTCAAACTGTCCAAATCTGTCACTGAGAATGCATGAGGTATTGCCATGCATGAGTTTTTAGCTAAATGACAAACAAGCTGTTGAAATTTAACTGCAATTTTACCCCACTCATGCCATCTGACGCTGATTTTGCAAGTATAACGGTGCCGCAACTAAGTGATAAATTACTGGCTTTATAGACAAAACTAAGCAATAAATTACTGGCTTTATAGGCAAAACTAAGTGATAAATTGAAAGCCATATACCCAAAACTAGGCGATAAATTAAAAGCCTTATAACAAAAACTAGGCGATAAATTGCAGAATGTAGGCAATCTAGGTGATAAGCCTAAAGTATATTGTATATCAACCGCAACACTTGTAATCACATTGGAATCTGCGTTCCCAAAATCCTTCATTGAAGCAGAATAATCCCAATCAAGACGAGTGTCAGCCACGAAGAATCGTGTCCTTGGAGAGTCATTCCAATGGAGAAGTGACAAAGAAAGATTGGATAAGTCTGCTGATAAATTTACACGATCTCCATCTTGGCGCAAAGTGAGGGAAAACTGAAGCTCTGCGCTCCCCAGTGGGCTAGTGATGTCATCAATTAGCTTCAGCATGTTTCACTGTCTCCTATAACTCATCAGTTCCATTCAGTAAGTCTTTCAGTCTGCCAATGTATTTTTTCCCAGACAGGGCATTTGCCTCAGCTCAAAGATTAAACATAATCGATATTGTCATGATCATGAGCACAATGTACACCCCCATTAAGCTTGTTAAATTTCATCTGCAAGTTTGTCCAAATGCTTGGAAAAATAATCAATATGTGTTTCCAGACAACATTTAGACAAAAATACCGGGAACAAGTCATTTCAAAAATATATTTTTTTGAAACAAGTTTTATGTCAGAAAAGCCTCAAGAACATTGATTTGATGACAGTTTGTTGTGTATAGGAGATGACGGGAGCAACATCCACAGCTCGGACAGAGCCAGACACGTTTCTTCCATCCACATATCCAGAATAATGTCCCATTTGCTGGTGTAGGAATACATGTCTGCATTAAGGCAATACTGTGATTACCAGAATGCCATTGTACAAACGATCTTAGCGCTAAGTTGATCGTAACTCCTATATCTTAACATAGACTTACGACTGTCGTAGCGCTAAGGTTGTTTTGTACAACGGCACCTAGGACCCAAATTCGTACTTTCTGTTTAGTTACCTTGGTGCCGTTCTACAAAACAACCTTACCACTACGACAGTCGTAAGTCTATGTTAAGGTATGTGAGTTACGAATACCTTAGCGCTAAGATAGCTTTGTACAAGCCACCCAGGGCAAACAAGTCGTTTGAGGTACCACTCTTCAATGTGCTAAGTTGCGTCCCTAGGGTGTGCCAGAAATCACTAGTGTTGGTTCAAATCCCTGTTCATCCCGTTTATATTTCTAGGTTTGAAGCATGATACCCGTGCTCGTGGGTTTCACCAAAGTCACAAACATCTAAGACCTGCATCACTTTGGGCTTTCCTCCCACATCAGGCCAACATGTAGTGATATAGCTTAAATACGATTCAAAGCGTGTTAAACCCAAGATCATACATAAATAATAACAACACATTGTCCCTATAAAAGACTTGTTTCTAGATTTGACTATTATAAGGATAGAATTACTAGACATCCATTGACTTATTCAGTACAGACTTGGAGCAAGGCTAGACTTTACATTAACTTGTCACATATGCCATACAGCAGTGTGATGCAGCAATACTTTCATGAATCATTTCATCCCTACATATTACAAGAACAATAATACACCTACCAGCATATTCACTGATTCGAAAAAAAATCAAAACAATATCGCCAACCTTCCCATTCATAAGATTAATCAAACCTGGCTTTTATGGCTTAACACAACATGACATTTACCATTTAACAGGAATCAGAGATAAAGACACAGTCAATCTGACCACCTTGTGGGAGCTAATATTGACAAGGGATGATCTTCAACACTGAAATCAGCATGGTATGGGGTCGCCGGCCCTTCTACAACAATAACCAGCAGGGACAGATGTATTAGAGCCGTCCAACACACCAACTGGTGTGAGACCCTCCAGTATTCAGCTTCATGTAAGCGCTTCCAGCATAAGCTGGTCGGATCCACTGCTGACGGCAGTAATCCCCTCCCTCGCCTCGTCTCCGTATCCCTCTCGGCTGATCCTGTGATCATCCCTTCCCTCCCTACCATGAGATGCAGGCCAGGCAAAGGTCGGAGAGCATGCTAGGACAGCCATGTCTCATTACCCTCTTAATGTTATTGTATATCATATCAAAGAGAGTCTTAACGTACTAAGGTTGCATGTTGTTATGAAATAAAACATCTTGGTCTTTGTGGCACTGGGTTCCTGCTAGGATTTCTGGTCAAGTTTCCTTCAGTTCGGTATGGTGCTTTGGTGCGTGCATCTCCCAAAAGGATAGGAAAGACTCCGATTGAACTGTACTATGTTGTTTCTATCTCTGATATACCTATATCAACATCCTTTTGGGGAAATGCCTAGAAATCTGGTCATTCCAAAATATTTTTGTTTTGATCAGAAAATCGGATTGGACTTTTTCATTCAAAAACGGGTTCTGTCCAATATACCTATATCAACATACTTATGGGAAATGCCTAGAATGTGGTCATTCTAAAAGGGTTAGGATCAGAAATGGGACTGGTTTTATTTGAATCCAGCAAAAAAGTACAAGAGTGTTTATCCTCAAAAGAGATGGACGAGAGTTATTTGTCCATAGACAATATCTGAACTACTTACCGAAATGATGGCTTCGGTTTTCCTTCTGGCGGGAAGACTTTGACCTCAAACTTCTCGTGGACAGGTACAACAACCGGATAATTAGCCCTCAGACGAGGCTCGAAAGTCTCCGATGTAATTTCTCCCAGGGCTGAAAAAAACCCATCATGTCTTAATTTGTTGCTAAAGAATTTCTATAATTTACAATCATTGATATGTCTTTCGCTGAAACAGAAGATTATGAAATAACAGTTTTTTGCAACCACGTTTATCAATTTCTGACATAAATGTGGTCGTAAGTTCAACTCAATGTCTCGTGTTTGACAGAAGCAGCAAGATGATGTATTTTTCATCATGATCTATCTCCAATTCATGACCAAATGATATTTTTATTCCACTGATTTAATGTGTTAATAATCTTCAGGGTTTTTTAGGACAGGTGTCAAGTTGTTGATCCATGCTCTCGTAATTAGTTTGTATATTCGCTCCAAACGAATCTGATGCACAGAATGATGCAGCAGAGCAGGTGCCCTGGCCCTGGCTGAATGGAAGGCAGCTGATAGCATCATCATTCTCATCATCATATATCATCATAGAGTATGACATTCCATATCTAATTAGAGACCCCTACAGCCAACTTTATCACGTTTAAAACATTCAGGAGCATTGTGCCATGCAAGTAATAATTCTCCATAATTCTGAAAAATGAGACTTGACATTATCTTCTGATAGACTGATATCAGTAATAAAACCATCATATTTTCAATTCTTAACATGTCCCTGCATAAGCGTCACAGGGGTCTAGTCCTGTTGTTTTAGAAGATTACATATATACGAGTCAGTGAATATTTCACCCATATTATTACATAATAATTCATATTTGAAAATTCTAATTTGGATCCTTCAGATCCATCTTTCCTCTGCACATACAAACATTTCAAAGATACTCTATGGAATACACAAACAAGAAAGGGTTGTGACAATACATACAGGATATTTAACACGTTCCACCCTTATCATCTATAAACATGAAGCAAGCAATACTCTATCATAGCATCAAGCCATGCTCGAGATAAACTGCATCAGTGCGTAAAATATGCATTAACCAAACTGAAATATGCAGACAAATCAAATCCTAGCATATCAAATATGAAAAAAAACCCATTAATACGCTATTCAAATAAAATTTATGAGTATATTACAACTGTAGGATAAAATGATTGTGTATCAGCCGATCGACAAATTCACTTACCGACAGTAAGGTTCTGCGACAAACAGATGCCACATTGCAAAGCACATTGTGCCTAGTCAATGTACATGTTGAATCTTAATTAATGGCTAATTGGTAATTAAAACAATAGCGTCTTTCTCACAATGCTAGGTTTTGTAAACTAAAAATGGCAGACAGTTTTACTACTATTCACATAGTTTTAATTGATTTACAGGGATTGTAACAAAACAGGTTTTAAGTTAAATACCCAAATGCCAAGAAACAGGTGGGTAAAAGTTTTTTGAATACCCTCTAATACTTGTGAATTCCCAATCAAAATTACACCCCTGGGTAAAATACCAAAATAACCAAAAGCTTATCCTTAGCTCTGCTCAAGGAGATTCTCCCCATCACAACACTGTGACGGTAGGATCCCCATCAACATCCACAGTTCAAACCTCTCTGTGTGGAGGAATGAGCCGGCCACACTGCAGTCTACCCTTTACATATAAGCCATAAGTAGGCATGGCGTGATTTACAGTTTTATTAACTTTAGCACGGGCAAAACACTTCCCAGTAGAGGGGTATCAAACCAGGCTTCCCCTGCATATGAGTAGCCGAGACTGATAAGGAAAGAAAGCTTATGTGATAAAACCATTAACCAGTAATTTATAGTGTCCATTTATTTACCATCAGGCTTCGAATGGGTTTTTTCAGAGATCTTATTTCATTCAGAATATGTAAATGGTTTAAAATGAGAGAAACTGGAATTTAAAGAAAGAGAGGGAGATGGTTTTAACATCATTTTCATCAATCCTTCTGCATGACCTGAACAACAAACTTTAACCCCATACAGTGGCGGGATTTGAAATACACTCAGTATTGCATAATATCAAAAACTGCTGGTTATAAGCTGTGTGGCTGTTGTTCCAGACTTCCAGGAACCATTCCTGAAAGTGGTTCATGACACATGCAGCGCAACATCTAATACTGACAGATGAGTGTTGAAGACACCATGGCGGACACAGTCTCTAGACCCCCTGCCCTACTGATGGCTCCAACACCAGCATCCTTGAGCCACACCCAGACAACCCTCTGCCCCATCGATGGCTCCACCCCAGCATCTCAGAGACACCCAGACAACCCTCTGCCCCAAGGATGGCTCCCACCCAAGCATTTTAGAGACACCCTGACAACCCTCTGCCCCATCGATGGCTCCCACCCCAGCATTTTAAAGACACCCAGACAACCCTCTGCCCCAAGAGGCTCCCACCCCAGCATCTCAGAGACACCCAGACAACCCTCTGCCCCAAGAGGCTCCCACCCCAGCATCTCAGAGACACCCAGACAACCCTCTGCCCCAAGGATGGCTCCCACCCCAGCATTTTAGTGACACCCAGACAACCCTCTGCCCCATCGATGGCTCCCAGCCCAGCATTTTAGAGACACCCAGACAACCCTCTGCCCCAAGAGGCTCCCACCCCAGCATCTCAGAGACACCCAGACAACCCTCTGCCCCAAGAGGCTCCCACCCCAGCATCTCAGAGACACCCAGACAACCCTCTGCCCCATCGATGGCTCCCACCCCAGCATCTCAGAGACACCCAGACAACCCTCTGCCCCAAGAGGGTCCCACCCCAGCATCTCAGAGACACCCAGACAAACCTCTGCCCCATCGATGGCTCCCACCCATGCTGTCCATGCAGGGAACAGGAAGTGAACTTATTCCACCATGTTTTCAATTACATGACAAAATTTGTTCACATGTGTAGAGTGTTTTTCTTCCAAATCTTGAGATTCCACCATCTCTGTAGGATCAAATCAATATGGCAGCAAGGTGAAAGAAGACGCACTACCAGAAATGATCGTGCCAGAATTAGGAGGTTCGACTTCAGGGCAATTTTCAGAATGTAGGCAAAAATGTAGGCCAGGTGGCGGGAATTACCTGCCATAGGAGCCGGAGAGTAGCTCGGACTGAAGGCGGACTGAGTGTCTCCCGGGACTAGGCTGTGTTTATTTGTATGCTGCCATGAGCAAATATTCCTCTACATGTAGCTATTGTTTACAGTAATACTCATCTGCCTAAAACAACATAGGGTCTGATCTTCATGTGTTTTGGTGTAGGCAAAAAGAGGCTCTCAAAATTGCCAAAACTTTTTTTTCGGGAAATGAAAATGATAAAACGATGCCTGTTCATGTCCCAGCGTCACTTGATGTTTAATTCACACCATTCTCGGCACACAAAAAATGATTTTGTGTAGTTGGACAGCCAAGATGAGGCTTCTGCAACATTTCTCTGTATCCGCTGAAATCCTTTGGGAGCTTCTTGACCTTTTATCAGTAATCTCACAACTTCACCTAGGGCTCGCACACATGACAAATGTATACTGATGTTTGCTCGAGATTTAGCTTACTTGGCTTTGTGTTATGTTTATGAGTTCAAAAAATTCCAAACAGACCCAATGGCATTGTTTCATTTTTCACGCAGTATTTGAGGGAAAGAAATCCACACAATCAATATTTCCTTTCAGAAAATATTTTTGAAGGATAAAGAAATGGCTTTTTCTGCATTGAAGACGACTCTGACCTCCACGCTGGGAGTCAGCAGTTTTGTATGTGTGGGACGTCTTGAGCTGCGTCTCACTTGATTTACTGCGAGATTACCATCGGAGCAGCAGCATGCTGGGATGCTCTGGTAGCTCGTCTCAATCGTTTTGCACTGCTGTGAGACTAGTCACAACATCAAAGTTTTTAAATCTCCGCAATGAAAGATGAATATTTAAGTAGGAGTATTTTATTCGAACTTCAACATTCTTAAAATAATCTCAACCACTTTCTGGGCTTGAAATTTGGAGATGTTTTAAATTTGGTACTTAATTTCTCTACACAACTGTGAACTATATACCCTTGGTACTTAATTAAGTACTTGCAAAACTAACTGGATCTAATGTTGGATGGGAGATGGAAATTATTGATGGCAATAAATAAATTGTCAGATATACACCTATTAAATGAACATGACATACCAATATCTGACATATTTAGTAGACATCTTTGAAAAACATTTATCAACAAAAAAGATATCTGCAATATTGCTTTTCATTCTCTTATTACTTTAAGTATATCATTATGGATGACAACCACCACCACCACTACTACTACTACTACTACTACTACTACTACTAATGTTCACCAATTCAGATATGCAACTCATATCCTCATCCAATATCACAGTACTGTGATGTTATTGAAGCAAATTAGTACACTGTTTGGTTTTTAAAATATCCCATAGTTTCTTACATTATTGATGAGATATCGCCTTTTTCAAATTCATATCAATGATGCAATGCTATTAGGAATTACTCTTCAATTTGGGGTTCTTGCACTTTTTGTTTGCCACACTCAGCAATATTCCAACTACCTTATGGTGGCCTGTAAATAATGAGTGTGTGAGTGAGTGAGTGTGTATGGTTTTATGCCGCTTTTAGCAATATTCTAGCAATATCACAGCGGGGGAAACCAGAAATGGGCTTCACACATTGTACCCATGTCGGGAATCGAACCCGGGTCTTCGGCGTGACTAGCGAACGCTTTAACCACTAGGCTACCCGACTGCCCCCTGTAAATAATGAGTCAGGACCAGAAAATCCAGTGATCGATATTGTGAGCATTGATCCACACCGTCAGGGTACAATGACACGCAATCAACAAAGTCACGATGTCTGACCACCCAATCCATTTGGTCGCCTTGCACCACCAGGCTGCTGGGGACCTATTCCAACCCGATGGAGATAAGTGTCCAGTTTGGAACACTTTTGCTAAGACCATAAATCAAACCTAGAAAGGCCTTGGCAGAGTCGGATGAGTTATAACTTGTACAAGTAGTGAACAGGAAGACACTATCGGTGAAGTAACCAGTGAGCAATATCTCACATCTTGATCAAATCAAGCTTTACCAAAACTAAGAGTATTGACTTCAGTTTGTAATTCTCGAGAAAATCTATCAAAATGAGATTGTCAATATCTCTGTCATTGTGTGATTGGGAAAGAGTCCGACACTTAACCTCGAGATCTACCCTGACCTGGTTCAAGATTGCTGCCAAGGGTTGCACGATTTCATTTGCAATTGCGATTGCCTATATCTCACTACTTCTGTGCCCTGATCTATCTTGCCTGGCAGATGCTGACAAGCACATGTTTGATCAATATACTTCCTTGTTTCATTCCTATCTCTGTTTGGGAGAGTTCCGACAATCTCTTGGCCTCATTTGCCACTTATTTGCCAATCTTTGGCAATGTTGCAAATTAATCACATCGTCTGTCAATGTTTTTTGCTCCTTACAGTATGTGAAGCATTATTTACTAGGAGACAAAGACGGTTGTAATTACACCTCAAGCAACTCGATCCTTTCCCGATACCCCAATCCCTGCTCCCCCTCTCCAATATTGATAGATGGCGCCATATTCACCAACATAGATACAGGCACCCTTCCAGTTCAATCACAAAGTCATCCTACAAGCACAGAAGTGGAAAAGATTGCTATCCGTCCTGGCGGGTATTGCAAATCCATGCCACGAATGACAATTTAGTTACATCTTATAGATGTATTCTTGATTGAACCTGTCAGCCATGTTTGTTGGCTACAGCCATTCTCGACATTCGAAACTAATGGGGTGAAGACTTACGTTCACAATGTCCGCTTGTATTTCATATGTGGAATAATTGTAGGACGCAGATATCACAAACTGTCAGTTCTTAAATTGAAAATATGAATGATTACAAACTTCCTGCTATAGCAGGTTCGTGTTTACTTTAAATTCAGATTATTAATACGATTACAAATCTGACACCCGTAGAACAAAATACCTGATACAGATGATATATAAATGGTATTATTTACACTTTCATGAATCTTATAAGAAAATATTTATGAAATTTGTACGTTTGATTGCATACAGTATTGTCCTCATAGTTTCAAGCCCTGCCACAAGGAACATCCAGTCATTGCATGAACTCAAAAAGTATCGGGGGCACGGATGGCCAAGTCGTCTAAGGCGCCGCGATTCGCTGTGCAGAGTTGCGCCCCTTGGGCACGCCAGAAACCTATGATTGTGGGTTCGAATCTCGGTTCGCCCCGACTATGTTTCTAGGTTTGTCAGCACCATACCCGTGCTCGTGGGTTTTACCGAAGTGGTAAACGTCTGAGACCTGCATCACTTCAGGCTTTCCTCCCACATTAAGCTGACACGCCGTGATATAACTGGAATACTGTTAAAAGCGGCGTTAAGCCAAACTCACTCACTCACTCAAAAAGTATCTGTTAAATTGATTTTTGGGTTCAGTTTGTGAATGGGTTGGGTCGGCATGTGTATAATCATCTCCAGGAAAAGAAGAAGCCCAAAGAACAATAACACATTCTCCTCCAAATTCATTGTCTTCTTGCATCCATTGTTCAGACGTTCCTATCAAATCAGTAATCATAAAAATTGCCTCTTTGTTTCATCTTTTTGCATTTACCCATGCATGAGAGGAGAAAAAAGATGGCAAACGTAGATTAAAGTATTACAGGATCTTTGTAGCCAGAGGATAGTCTCGGCATGAACTTCTAGTTAATTGCAAATTGTTGTGGAAGAAGAGCAGCGTTCTCCATATCATCCTGGTGGTACTGCTGAAAAGGGTGGGTAGCTATCATCTGTTGAACAGACGACCGACTCGGCCATACCAGCAACAGAGTTAGGACACTACACCATGCAATCATGACATTGTGCTCAATCAATAGAGAGGAACAGCTCTTCAACACTACAGTGCAGAGGTCAAGTGTTTTAATTTGCATTCATTTCAAACGAAACAGCTCCAATTAAATCCGAGCAGAGTGGAGCCGTGTAATTGGTCGGTGTGTGAGAAGCTTTGGTACATGTTACATAGGCCATTGATTCCTGGTTTTGTCATCAGAGATAATCCCCTCTGCCAATCTAGTGTGCCCACTGATGCCACAGATAGACAACCAATCTAGGAATTGCTTGCAAAACCAAAATCTTTCTCGAAACTTTCATTTCCAGAGCATCATCAAATATGGACCAATATTTAAACCAATTAGGTAAAAATCCCCACGAGAAATATCCACTTCCCCGATCCGCCTTTACGTGATTCAAAATTGTTGAAAGCTGCCTGAATAGTGACCTGGGTCCCTGTATACATTGTAGGATGACACAAAAGGGTCATCATGGAGCCAGGGGTTAACCCTTTTTGTGTCCGAGTCAGGAAGCAGAGTCAGATGACGGGGATGATGGTCGTGACTCACTCCCATTCAATCTCACATCATCTTACACCATTGCCATGCTGACACACCTTGTCAATCATGCGGCAGTCACCACCAGTCTCTGCCCAAGATGCTGACATAAGGAAATATTTCATCCCGAACTTCATTACACCAGGGTTCTTGCCTGTCTGTAACTACAGTCATATCTAACCATGGATACAAAATTACATGAATAATTGACTTTTTTCACACCTCCAAAGTCACTTCCAATACATTCCCGAATATATTTTTTTTGGTTTGTAAATCAGAACATGATCTCAATACGCGACTCAAAGACCTGCACAGAATCTCTTATCTAAGAAGACCTTCTGGTTCTTGTTGAACCTCTTAGCAAGAACTTGCAAAGCCCATTCTTGGGGACGCCTGCCGTGATATTGCTGTAATATTGCAAAAAGATATGCAAAGCCACACATTTACATTTTTTAGGACTCATCCTAACTAACGAAAGATCGCAAGAAAGATAAAACAATTTGTGGTTCTGGTAGGCAATTTCGTCACACAACCATTTTTAGTTTGTTCCTTGCATAGACATCCACCCTGAAACAGCTTCCACCTACTGGCTTTCTCCACCCTGCTATGTACCCATTGCGAGGTCGAGCAGTATCTGTTCAGTAGCTGACCCGTGAAGATCTGGGTTAGAATAGGTCTTCAGCAACCCATGCTTGCCATAAGAGGCAACTAACGGGATTGGGTGGTCAGGCTTGCTGACTTGGTTGATGCATGTCATTGTATCCCAATTGCATGGATCGATGCTCATGATGTCAATCACTGGATTATCTGGATTAAAGCCGTCTTACCAGTACGATTATCGTAAGTCTATGTTAAAGTATGGAAGTTATGACTGTCTAAGCGCTAAGATCACTTTGTGGAATACCAGCCTAGCCATTTTTAATGGTACATTTTGGTAAATAATAGGGATGGGTATTGCAGGTTTAAAGTGGATCACAATACTTTGCGATGTACAAGGCTGTATTGTGATGCATATCACGATATATTGTATAATTATAAATTTTGAATTCAGCAGCAAACTGATACATTAATGTATGAATTGAAGATCATAAATTTAACAAAACAAGATGCTGGTACATGATGTTTACTCAGTCAATAAATACGCAGCCATCTTGGGGCCCCGGATGCATGAAAATAACATTAAAAGAAAATCGCTATTTGACATCATCCGATATATCGATAATGAAAAAATGATATTGTGATACGTATCATGGAAAGAATTTACCGATTTACCGATATACCGAAAATATTGCACACCCTCAGTAAATGAAATGCCACCCTCTTCTTGAACAATTCTTGTCAGAAAATATGTCCACGCGAGACACGCCATGCTCACCAGGTCTGGTGTGTTGTCGAGGTTCCATTAATACAGTCAGTTAAGACCTACTGTTACTCAAATCTTATCATTTCCACATCATAAAAAACGGCTTATGTTGAACACGTTTTTATGTGAGATCCACCTTGGGTGACGACAAACCCACACATTTTATGCAAGCAATTATTTCAACCTGCAGCCATGCATCTGAGACATTTACATTCAAAGAGAGAAGTTCATAAATCAAGGTAATGTATTAGTAGATAATTGTGTAAGATGTTAACAGACAGAACTGCATGATCCGTTGGTTAGTTATATCACAGGGTATCTAGAATTGAGTCAATAATAATTAAAGCTACCCATTTCATGCAATCAAATTAATTTTTTTGTTATTAACAAGAAAACATACCATATCATGAAGTTTCAGTTTGACATTTAATTAACTTTATTCCGTCATTCCTAATCTTCATGGCACCATTAACTTCTAGTGGGATTTCTTCATACTTTTTTAGTTCGTATTTTTTCATTTTTACATCTAAAACAGGTTGAAAGTTATCAAACAGACTCCACTTTTAGAAATGTGGATCTAAAAATAAATGAAAATGTAGTTTAAAAGCAATAGAAGTCAGTATCTATGAATGGGTAACAAAATGTTCAACTTTTTTAAATATCTGCAGCCACTGATGTCCATCGCTGCATTGTGATAGTGTAAAGATCTCTTTAAAACTGACACTACTTGTACACAAGAAGCATGGCAATTTAAGAGCATTAGCAGAATTAAACAGAATTTATAGAAAAATGTGTTACATAAAACACAAGTTCTTTTATTTGTTATCAAAGCATGGCCTGCAGTTGTTACTTGATATCAGTTTTGAGGAAAAACTTATCTATAATATTTCACTTTGGGTCAAATTATTGTAAGAACTGTGATAATCCCAATCAGATCAGCCTGACTCTGTCAGCGTAAAGTTTTACGCGATCTCATGTTCATCTAGTTTCCGCATCCCACGTGCCACTTCTCTTTGGGAGATATATCCATGTGCTATCACTCCTGTTTGAGGGAGTTATCCATGTGTTATCACTCATGTACTATATTGTAAATATTTTGACTCGCAATGATATAGGATAAATCACATTGACATGCATGTACAAATATTTCTGTTATGTAAAATCATAAAAATACATAAAAGGGCACATGTCGTGCAAACATGTTTCACTGAAGGCCGGGAATGTGATCTGCTTGATAAGGCATTTGTGAAGTTGTTCTTATAATATATTCCACACAACAAACTCCAAACCAATCATCTGCACATGATGGACTGTAGAGATGACAGGAGACAGATATTTCTTGATTTCAAACATTTCAATAAATGTCTGTCCAATCACCGGAGTATCCATGATTGAGAAGGGAGATGACTGTTTTGTTCTTTATGGAATAATTCACCCAGCTACGGTGTTCAAGAAGCCCCAGGACTGAGATGTGTAGAAAATCACTGTAGCAGACGCTACAGTACCTACCTGTAGCAGAACTTAGGCTGATATTTTTAGCAAAGCAAACATCTTCTGAAGACAGAATCTTAACAAGGCTAGTTGTACAGCTAGCACTCTCCCTTCGCCTGGCATTCCTGCCTTGACAGTGTAGTCTCAGTGGGAGTATTACTAAAACATTCATATTCTAGACGAATAGGTGAAATACAAAACTGACTCATTCATCACGTAGCTCAACACTCACACAACAAGATGGACGAAAGCATCTCCCTCGGACAACTGATACTAGCTGCCAACAACACATCACAGATACTTTCATCGCTTTCAAACTTCATATTACACAAAGCCTTTCTTAAATCTGATTTTGCATTTAATGTCCAGCTGAAATAAAAGAATTAATGCTTTAGGAGATAACTACAACATAATGTTCGCTAAGTGCGTTGGTGCCCTATTAGCTACACATTTGCTGGCTTGTAAACATTACTAAAAACCCTTCCTCCAACACAAATGAAGGATTCCTGCACAAGCTTTAAAACTCATCCATCTAAGATCTCTAAATGAAAACAAGGATAATCAAAATACCTGAAAAGAAAATATTTGAACTCTTTCCGGAGGAGAAAAAATGAGAAGAAAGCGGTCTTATTTTGGCAGCAATCAGTGTAAGATTCGCTCCTGTTCCAAGAAAAAACGTTAATCTAAAATCATTCTGCCACTCCCCCCATCAACACCACAGCTTATCTTATTCCCAGCAAATTACAGGACGTCCATCCAGGAGTCGGCCCTAAATTGAACTGCTCAGATACAAGTCAGTGAGTTTGAATTTCACAGACCAAAGTTCACCTTTCAGACATTAAGACTGCCAACGGGGGAAATTCCATCATTCTCTACAAAATTGCTTTAAAAAAGTTTCGGAAATTTAATTTTCTACTTAACATTCATGAAAGAAAATGACAGATAAGAGGGGACAAATTATAAATGATATAGCACCTACTTCACCAAAGACACAACAATATTTCCCTCTACACAAAAATGACATATTTAGTACTATTACCCCAACAACTAATGTGAACTAATTCAAAATCTAACTTCTATATCTGAACAGTGCATAGTTATTCGGCTAAATTCTGTCTCAAGCACTTGACATTGGTAAGGTAATAAAGTTGTAGGCAGCAAATTGGTGTTAGCGTGTAGACAAGCTATGTGGTGTTTGTGGTTCGGAGTATGACAGTGGGACTGAGCCTTCCCGGTGAAGTATGGAGCTGCATGTCATCTTCTGAACAACTAGCTGGCATATGCACTTTGTCTGTGTCAGAGTAATGGCCTGCTCGGCTGTCTCCGCTCTAGTGCTGTATCCTGCCACTCTCCATCAGTCTACCAGATATATACATGCACAGGGCAGTTGGGATGCAGAACCTGCACCCTGCCAAACACACAATACCCATAGGCAGTTTCCTGCATTAACAGTACTGAGTCATCATCCAATTTTTTACATAATTTTTTTCATCTTCAATATTTCAAATATGTTCCATGTTTCTTTCATCTATTATGAAAATATTTAATTCGCTGCCATTTCAATGATTACAAGTTATTTTTTTACATTTTTCTTTTCACTCATTTAATATTTTATTAATAAATTTATTATTTTTTCTCCTACATTTATTAGGAAATTAATTAATTTACTACACTCCCGCAATGATTACAAGTTATTTTTTTACTACATATAAAAGAAATTCATCTTTAATATTTCAAATGTATGAGTTTTTTCTTTCACGTATTATGTTAATATTTATTACTTGTTTCTTTCATCTATAATGAAAATATTTATTTGCTACATCCCGCAATGATGGATCACAAGTTTCCGAGAAGTAGGTGTTATCCGTGATAACCCTTGGCAGATCATCCATGAATCCAATTTACTGCCAAGCGAGATATAGAACGCTGTCACCTGTGGTATGCGCAAACCATCAGAATAAATATTGACTGAATAGCTTAGACATTAGTGTAACTTCCCCTGACTGGTAATTGCAATCAGAGAGTATGCTAGGTACATCCTTTAGCTGGGTGCCGACCCCAGGGTAAGTATTCTTCATATGACAGTGTAGGCCATTATACTCTTTACACACCAGCACCATCAGGGGGCACACAGTCCTCTGTAACACTGTTACCATTAGGTTGCACATAGCATAACAGGGTAACTAGATATACCATCCATAGACAGTGTGTCCTGGAGTGTATTCCATATTGTTCAATACTGAAACTGAATGTAATGTCACCAATGAAAAAGTCTAAGCCTAGACTGCATTTTGTTTGTTTGCTGAACACCTCACCACTTTTCCAGCTATAGTTTGCTTGTTTGTTTGTTGTTTAACACCACACTTAGCAATATTCCAGCTATATGACAGAGTTCTGTAAATAATCGAGACTGGACCAGACAATCCAGTGATCAACATCATGAGCATTGATCCATGCATTGGGATACGATGACATGCATCAACCAAGTCAGCGAGCCTGACCACCCGATCCCATTAGTCGCCTTTGCATGGGTTGCTGAAGGCCTATTCTTCCCCGCATCTTCACAAGTATATTCCATGATACCAAACCTAGATTGTACAAAAAGCTGCCTTTTCACTAATATTTCGAATCGGTATGCATGGAATTTATAATACAAAATTAAATATTTGAAAATCTTTGATATTTCAGTGATGGCAAGATTTTTAATCAATAAGACCAGGAATGTATAAATGACTTGAAATGAATCCATTCAGAAGATGTTTCGATAAAGCCGAAGATTTCAATGATTACGGAGCATCTGATCTCAAACTTGTCTTCAACACAAACTTCAAAGAAAAATTAATCCCTACAAGTATGACGAACAAGGGGTGACAGTTGAAAGGATCACCTGGCTGTAAAACCTCAGGTAACTCAGGCGGGCATCGTTATCCCCCCCAATTACCTGACAAAGGGAACGCCAATGACAAGGTGTTTATTTCACCTGTCTGTCTCATCCAGGTAAGCCCGGACTTTAACACAGGCATTTATTGTCCGGCTGCTGGCTGGACAGCGAGAGGACAGGTGACGAGTGGTCGTTAGCTACCCAACACTTACCTGTCCATTATGATTATTTATTGTGTCTTCCTAAGAGTGTGCTGATTGTCACATATCATAATGAAGTCGGAACTACTCAACATGTGTCAGCAAGGACATGCTCTCACGATAAACAGAAGCATGTGTGAGTGAGTTGGACTTAACGCTGCTTTTAACAGTATTCCAGTTTCCTCACAGCATGTCAGCTTAATGTGGGAGGAAAGCCCGAAGTGATGCAGGTCTCAGATGTTTACCACTTCGGTGAAACCCACGAGCACGGGTATGGTGCTGACAAACCTAGAAACATAATCGTGGCGAACCGGGATTCGAACCCACAATCATAGGTTTCTGGCATGCCCAAGGGACGCAACTCTGCACAGCGTATCGTGGCGCCTTAGATGACTGGGCCACCCGTGCCCCCAGAAGCATGTGACTACAACTATATTTTCATACACGTTCTGTACATGGATATCCCCACTAAACTAAATACCAACACATATTCTCAACAGAAAGGTTAGGGATCATGAATAAGTTTAGGGATTTTTTTGTAGTGAATACTGAGTACACAATTTCATAAAAATATTCCAAAAATTATTCATGATCCCTCACTTTTTTTTAAGTATATAAATATATGCTGTCATATCAAATATTCATAATGTACATAATGAATATATCTTACATCCAACAAATCAAATAAGTTCTAAAAGCAATATTAATGAAGCATACATCATTATATTTTCCGGCAACTGCCTTTTAATTCATTTTCATAATAGCCTTTTCCTCATGGAATCTAAACAAACTCAAGTTAACTTTGTAAGGATTGAACAAAATAATTGATTTTCATTTTAGGAAGTGTAAAGGAACGTTGCCTTTGTTCACAAGGAGAATATCATGTAAAATCAATCTCCAAATTATATTACTTTTTGTTTCATTTATTTTTTTTAAAACGAAAGGTACTCCTGTGCATTCCGTTAACACCCAGCTTAACACATCTTCTGCTTCAAAGAGCATCTCCTCATCTCGCATGTTAATTTCCAGGTTGTTGGGAAATAAATTTAAATTTTGTTGACATATCATATTGTGTGGTGGTGGAGGGGAATCTTGGGTGGATTTAGTCAACGCTACAATCATGAATAAGAGATGAGCGCCATCCTGGAGTGGTGCCATTATCATTTGCCTCAAAAGAACACTCACATCCGTCTGTAAATGTTTAAACACCATCTTCTTTATTTGAACTTCTTCAGGAAAAAACACAGGCAGTTTGATAATAAACTGGACTCAGGTCTTGTAATTGTTACATTTCCTTAATTCCAAATACGCAAGCCTCTTTAATAAATATTTCATGAACCCCACCAGCTAAAGAACCATTTTACATCTCTGGAGGCGATGGTCCAACATTGCAGATCTCTCGTGATTTATGCAATGAAGACCACTAGTGTCTGTAAATCATGATGAAGAATGACAATATTCACATAAACGAAGAACAAATTTCTTTACAGGGACCATATTCTTCGATGGAATTATGGAATAAATGTCAGAAAGAAACAAACGAGCCAGCATCTCATAATTGCTAAGTGACGTGAATGAGGCGTTGTTCACTGACGCTTTTGTTTGAAAATCAATCTCACAAACTGGTGCTCGGTTTAGGAAATAAGACATTTTGTCACTAAGAACGCTTCTGCTCATAGCACCATACAACAAGCAAAAAGTGCTGACACTGAAATATAAAATGCAACTTTCTTGTTACAAAGCCATTAATATTGAAAACGGTTATTTCTTGGGTGTTCAGCCAAAGATTACTTCAACTGTTCGTTCGTATCAGACACAGAATCACAAATCTGTGATTGCATCTATCAAATTTGTAACGTTACCAACTAAAAGAATGCCGCTTCAATGACATCATTCCCGAGCAGATCCCCAGCTCCCATTAAAGTAAATTGGTCACTTCCCTGATCAAACCAACAGGAACAATAAAGTTACACTCAGGCTGGGAAACAAGTAATCATGCTGATAATCAATTATTTATTTCAAATCAAACTTTTTTCCATCTGTTTCATTAATAAGCTATTTCCATCTGTTATGGCGAACTCTCAATCCTCGTATTAAGGGGGTTGGGGCAGTGTCCATCTTCCTGAGGCAAGGGAGTTAACTGGCTGTAAAAGTCCAGTTTCCACCCTTGCCAAATTACGCTGGAATTTCTGGGCTCTATCGTAGCGCAACCAGTGGCTATTACAAGTTATGTCCCTTCTGTCCCTCCTATTGACCAATCAGATTCCATCTGTCATATCCCTCACTTCAAACAAAATGGCGGCATCCAGTTAAGATGATAATCAAGATCTATATTGTAATTACATCGCCAAGTGCATCAAATCACATGAGCACCTTGATTATAAGCATGAATAGATTGGAAAATATCTGATGACGCCAAGTTTGTGGTTCACATGCTTTACAAATCCTGCAATCGACCGAAATCTGCACGCCAGTTTATGAAATGGATGTCAAATTTGTTATGCGCTTTTGATTGGACTATGCTTAAGACAAGCTAAAATATAGCTCCATACTTCCAGCCGAGTTCAGCAAGGGTGGAAACTGGACTTTTACAGTAAGTTAACTCCCCGTGCTTCGGGAAGATGAGTAGTGTCATGGTGCGACTCCCACATGATACATGTTGATTCCTGTCATCCGGGATGTGCTATGCGATTGCTGATGAAGCTCCTACATTCACTTACTCACTCACTCTGCCGTAACAGTGAGTCGGCAATGAGTGAGTTTCGGCTAACGGTGCCTTGAACAGTATGTCAATCATATCATGTTTTAGGTTGATAAAGGAAAAAGGCCTGAAGTGATGCAGGTTTTATTGGTTTGTTGTTCACTGCTGCAACTCCGCAATATTCCAGCTATATGACTATGAAAATCGGACCAGACAATCCTGAGATTGATATTATGAGCATCTTCCCACCAAGTCGGGGTACAATGACATGCAATCAACAAAGTGACTGAGTCTGACCACTCGATGATAGCTGAGTTATCTCCCCTTGATGGGACACAATCTGACAGCTGAGTTATCTCCCCTTGATGGGCACAATCTGACAGCTGAGTTATCTCCCCTTGGTGGGACACAATCTGCCACTGGAATTATCAAAGTTTTATTTATCACTATATTCTGGAAACTACAAATATGGCGCCTCTTAAAAAAAATCTATATTTCACATTACGTCTGCTTGTATGGGTCAGGGAATGTTTTATCAGTGTTTCATCCTGACAGCTTGTCTATAGTGTGTAACAGAAGATGTGGAGGGGGCATTAACTGTTGAACGAGATGAAGTCAGGAACATGCTTACACACAAGGCCCACAAGGGTCCACTTGTACAAAGTGTTACGAGTATTGTCTGCCAAGAATGAGTTATAATAGTCACAGTACACCTACGCTCTGGACTATCAGCGTCCACAAAGCAGTCTTAGCGCTATGGCCATTGTGTGCCGAAGGACAACAATTATAGCAGTGGAAGGTACTTACACACAAGTACCAGTTCGGACGTGAAGGTCTGGGCGGGCTCCTTGTCACTGAGGCCTTCACAGCGGTAGCTGCCTTCATCTGCTGCCCGCACTTTAGGAAAATACAGAGACCCATTGTTGTAAACCTTGTGCCTGAAAGAAAGAAACATCTTAATGAATAAGCTGAACAGTTTTCACAATCCACTACCTGAAGTATCCAGCACTTCCTTTTTTATGCAGTTATGCCACATACTTATGGTTTGCCATATACCATATATATGCATTCCTATAACATAGGGTAACAAAAAAGAAAAAATGCTTTGAAATAAATGATGTCTTAGTGGTTTTCTTTTCAAAGACACATTTTTATTTTAAATTTTCTTGATCAAGCCTTGATAGACATTTGGAAGAACATGAAGACAATTTTTATGGATAACAACTTCTTTGTTGTTGTAACGACGTTTAATGGCTACTTCTTGCCCCCTCATCAGGTGAGTGCTGAGTCAACATATTGAATATTACTCAGTAATGTCAAGAAGTGGCCCTGAAACGTTACAAACAATAACGTTGTTATCCATAAAAATTCCATGTCTTCACTTGATCAATTATATCAAATTAATGTGCTTGTAATTGTCTGAAGATATGTGATCTCAGCACAAGTCTTTTGTTGCTGCATTGATCCTGACTAATTACAGTAAATCCAAGCTACTATGTTTCCATGATATGAAGGCATTACAATCAACACATAAAAACTGATACACATTGAAAAGAGGTGACAGAGAAATGTGTATCAATATACATTTAATACTTAATGATTTAGTGTCTCGTTGAGGCTGTCAGAAGTTATTAGACACAATGACATATCAAATAATGGATATTTATTGCCAATACCTTGATGTGTTAGACAGCTTTTCATAGTTGGAGAACCAATCAATGCGGCTTGCCCCACGGAATGCGCAGTCCAGGCGGGCGGGGCTGTTCTTCAGGACCAGTTTATACGCCGTGAATCGATTCTCCAATAAATGCGGGGTATTGGGAGCTGTCGATAAGACAAAAAATGTAATTAATCATTGTAAAATTTACTGCAAAATTAAAGAATATTGATCAGGGAAATGAAGTTTCCCCTTTAGATCCAGTGTTTATGCAAGGAGGCGCCTGGCAAGGAGATTCTAGGCAGGAGGGTGAACATGTCAGGAAAACGCCCCTTAATAACTGTTGAATGAGTTTATGCTAATCTGGGTAAAATTAAAGATGTGTGGGATAACATGGGCCATTATATACGTGAGAGGACTGGAGTGAGGCAGATGGGCTCGTAGACTTGCATTCACTGCATGGACTTCAACCCAAACGAGATCAGGTCTATTTCCACAGTTTTATGAACCATTCGTAGGGAAAAGGCATAAAATGACAAAAAAGAGCTGAAAGTTTACTTTGTAACGAGCAAGCATGGTTCATGCCGAGAATGTTAAGTGGTTGTGTATTGCAAGAGGGAATACGTGATTTATCACACAGGCAGTGCTAACAGACCAGCCTCCTAAGGGCACCTGTAAAGTGGCCGCATGCATCTAAATATCACAAATACAGTTATAAACCTCTCCCTCGAGTAAACCTTATGACATGTGTCAGGTGATTGCTCGCAGCAAGAACACCATTACAACCAAGCCTACTTTGATTCAAGCCTATTTATCCACATCTACAAGTTCACCATTGTAAGATATACCCTAAGGTAACAAATCAAAATGACAAATTTCAAATTACTGCATCAGCGACCGCATTCTGGCCATTCATGCAAAATTTGATTCTTGATCAATAAAGGAGGACACAGGATCATAACCATGAATAAAAAGATCAACGATGCTATATTACCATAATTTGATTTTTCATGATAAAAAATATATTGAATGATTCTCCTGTTCCAAATGACAAGCGGCCCACTCAGTTCAATTAATCATCCCCCTGTTTCCTGATTGAGCTGTACCTTCAATATTCCATATCAATGCATGCAATTTAAACCTCACTAAATTTCCTCAAGAAAGAAAATGAAGAATTTTTCCGAAAACTGGCGTCTATTTTGCCGCCTTGTTAACCCCCTACATGGGGTCTCTCCGCGTCGCTACACAGACCCCTTCTATCAATCATATTTGGAAATTGCTCAAGACCAATGTAAAATGGCAACAGAAAAAATGTGTACAACTTGTTGCCCTAATTTATGAACATGGACGTCAGGTTAGCAACAATTAGCCATCAATCTGTGTTAGCAATGCCTTTATTTCCCATCTGACCAACCAGGCTCATGCAAAGATGCAGTAATTAGAAAAGTTGAAAAAAAATCCCATTCCTTTTGAAATGGTTCTTGTGACTAATGGCGAGCGTGAAGGAAAACATGTTCCAATGAGTCTGCTCGTCCTGTCCGTTTGGACAGATTAATATCTTAATGACACATTCTCCATTGTTTGTTTACATCATTAGTCAATTTGATATGCTTCATGTTTCTGAAAATTGATTTCATATCTCAAAAGAAGAATTTTCATGGTTCAAAAAATAAATTTCACTGAAATTAAAGTTACATGGCGTTACCAGCATGGTCTGGTGAACTCGAAAGATGAGAAAATTGACATCTTGTTCACCAGTAGTAATCACATTTTTAACATTTGTAGAAAGTTTCAAGTGATTAGTCCCCATAATGACTGGCATATTTTGAAGGCCCTTATGAAGTGAATAACATCCTGATTGTAACCATCAATCTGCATATCAAGCATATGATCCTTAGCATTCATGATCATAATCTCCTCTCAATCAACTGAACTGCTTTATGATGTGCCTTTAAACTTCCAATCATGGTCTTGTGACCATGACAATAATTTGTCTATTTTTTACATTTTCCTCTGAAAAGTAAGTGCTAGTGACCCCAACAGCAGTAAGTCAACTAGCCACATGTCCTTATCAGTGCTTTCAATTGAAAACCTAATGTTTTCAAATTTGGCTAATTAAGCATGCCACGGGTCTACAAGATGGCCAGTAGGGGAATGGAATGTAAACATTGTTGTTGGTATGACCTAGAAGCTTGGTATTGGCAACAGATGGGAGGATGGCTCCTTTACTGGTGGCACTAGGCTCCGTTGGCACTGCTTGCAATGGCTTAACTAAGTGCACTTGGCATAGAAAATTGCAGTTAGAGTTGCAGACTGAGCATATAGATCGTATTGGTGCAACCAGCTAGATTGAGCCTAGGAGACTGCAATGGTGCAACCAGCTAGATTGAGCTTAGGAGACTGCAATGGTGCAACCAGCTAGATTGAGCTTAGGAGACTGCAATGGTGCAACCAGCTAGATTGAGCCTAGGAGACTGCAATGGTGCAACCAGCTAGATTGAGCTTAGGAGACTACAATGGTGCAACCAGCTAGATTGAGCTTAGGAGACTGCAATGGTGCAACCAGCTAGATTGAGCTTAGGAGACTGCAATGGTGCAACCAGCTAGATTGAGCTTAGGAGACTGCAATGGTGCAACCAGCTAGATTGAGCTTAGGAGACTGCAATGGTGCAACCAGCTAGATTGAGCTTAGGAGACTGCAATAGTGCATCCAGCTAGATTGTGCTTAGGAAACTGCAATGGTGCAACCAGTTACACTGATCATAGAAGACTGCAATGTTGCAACCATTTACACTGATCATAGAAGACTGCAATGGTGTACCAGTTACATTGTAAATTGAAAATATTAGTACAACCAGTTTCATAGGCACAGAAGACAGCAATGGTGGCATCAGATGTTATTAATATTTAACTCTGCATTGGTGACAAAGGAACCCAACAGCTCCGACTGGTGGCATCAGTGATGGGGAGGCAGACACCTGGTGGCGAGCACACACTCGGAGGACGCAGATTACCTTCATTTGGGCAACAGATCTATACCGAGAAACTCGGCACAAATTCCCCATGCTGAGATAACACTGACAGTCTGAATTTTTGGTTTGGTCAGTACCAGTGGGGTGAGTTGGTGTGAAATGAAGCTGATCCTGATGTAGATGAGACTGATAGAGGCCAACAACTCAATTAACACAGCTTTGATGTTGGGGACCTGCACTGGCCACTGCTGGAGGTATGTCTCTGCACAGACAGCAGGACCCAAGCTGATCACCCACTTGATTGCTTTCACTTCCATATTGCACATATCTCTGGTACACATCTATCTAGGGAATAACAACACGTATACAATAGATGTGCCCAGTCAAACTGATATACACCATTAGGTACCATAGGTAACCTAGGTGGGTGAGTTGGATTTTATGCTACAGTATTTCAAACCCATGCATGAGTACCCCCTTGTGAAATGCATAGCTATGGTGCTGACAGTCCAAATCATGATCACTATGAATCTGGGATTCAAACCCACAATCAGAAGGATACATCATGACTAATCATTGACCCTTAGACCACCTGGCCACCCTATGTAACTTTGAACTAGCAATGAATGACAAATGATAACTACTGGTATATACATGTATACACATTAGTGGAAATATATATGCATATTGTCCCCTGCAAGAATATTTAGGGATTACCGGTACGGAAAAACCTATCTAATATAAATTATCAGTTAGTATCTCCTCACAAAAATTACCCTTTTTTCAAGAAAGTACAAGAAATTTTCAAGAAAATATTTCGGTAAAAAGGTTTCATTGAATTAATATTCTGTTCAGTTCCTGACCTGGTGCTCCACTGGTTACTGGACAGTTAGGTTCAACCAATCAGACAATAACAAACATGTGATTGATGGAAATCAATGAGGGGCAAACCTAAAGAGGACAAATGATCCTGATTGTATCTGTTCATGTGATTAGATTCCCCGTGATCACTGACCACTGCCTGACTATTTCCCTGAACGTGTAACACATCCGTGCAATCAAGAGGAGCTATGGGTCCGCATTCATGACAAGATCCAGCAGAGCCAGGAGTCCCTGTGGACAGCTGACTGGGGGAGAAGGAGCGGACCTGCACACCGAGACTAGACTGTTTTATACTGTTGGAGAACATAACTACATTGTATAACATACCACTCCCGTAAGCAGACTCTAAGCTGTATCTTTTCAAACAATAACGATATTGTAATTGGAAAACAGCTGACTTTGGATAGTTATCATGATATTGACAATTATCTTCATCATAATTATCATCACCATAACCATTATCACAACTGTCATCACCATCATCATCATCATCATCACAACTGTCATTGCCATCACAACAACCGTCATCATCAGCGTCACAACCATCATCATCATAATAATAATCATCTTTTTCATCCAACTCATCATCCCAATTTGTATCATCATCATTATCATGAGCATCCTTGTTAACCAATGTTAACTAAAATCATATAACTCTGCTTCTGAGAGGAAATGAGTTTAAAGACTACATGTTTTGGGGTTGTCCCATTGCCTTGACGTCTTGGCTGGGGAAGGAAGGCAACTACTCACAACCGTATCATATCCTCTGAAACTATATGCTTTATACAAACTCTCACTTCTTTGGTCACTGTTTCGATCATTACACACTGTAAGCTATTGTTGCAATAATAGATTTGAAAAACAGAAACCTATTAAATCAAAATAATAATAAAGTAAAGTCAATAATATGTTTGTTTTTATCACAGTTTACATGTCAAATGAGAAAATGATCCCTTCTAAATCAACTATTTATCACCGTCAATAAATACCCCCAGCCTGTGCTACGGCAGTAGTTAGGTGAGTTACAATATCGTCTGTGAACATGTACAGCACACTCTCACACTGTAAACACTTCTTGACCGCAATCAACCTCCTTCAATCACAGTAACAATGCTTGACGATGACCGCCTCACGATGACCGGCACTACAGTCGCTACATAGACATAACAACACAACAATGTTGCAGGTCACTGTGCGGTCAGACATCAATATCATTATCTCTCACCCTTCTATGCTCCACGTTCTGATAGATCGCCAGAATTCCAGACTCGGACAAAATGTGGACCTCGATTCCGAGGGAGAGGTTAATTACTAAAACCACCAAGTGTACTTCAAAGCTTGATCCATACCTCGGGTAATAAGCTCCCCACTAATTGATCCTTGATTAAAATATGTGCTGACCAAAATTCCATGTGTACCAGTAATGTGGACTTCTGAAGAATATACGTAACTTGAGGATGTTGTCTTGATTAAAGGAAACATACTATTCACTACTCCAGACTAGAATCACCTAATTCTACCTAATCAATGCGAGCTGCAAGTACATCAGTGTGAACCTAATCACTTAACTCTTTGTCACGCATGTTATGTACATCCGCGGTAGAAACTAACACCGTTTGGTCACTAGTCCTAATGATGATCTATGTAGGAACAGCTACTACAGTTTAGTAATTCCACCATCCTCATGATCCCTTCAACACGCTGGTTGGTTGGTTGGTTGGTTGGTTTGTTGTTTAACGCCACACTCAGCAATATTCCAGCTATATGACGGCGGTCTGTGTAAATAATAGAGTCTGGACCAGACAATCCAGTGATTGATATCATGAGCATCGATCCACGCAATTGGGATCGATGACATGCATCAACCAAGTCAGCAAGCCTGACCACCCAATCCCATTAGTTGCCTTTTACAACAAGCATAGTCGCCTTTTACGGCAAGCATGGGTTGCTGAAGACCTATTCTTCCCCGGAATCTTCACGGGTCCCCTTCCTCACGGAGAAGGTTGGTTCAGACACGTGCAAGTTTCTAAGGCTGGGCATGATTATGTAAAAAGATGGTCGATATTTCAAGAGAAAAAACAAATCAACTTTCATATGAATAAATCCCACAAATGTTGCAATGGGTGTAACATATCTGCAACTAATGATGCAGAACGGTGAAAGATTTGTTTCTTATTATCATAATTTCGGCCAAATGTGGGACTTAATTGTGGTGATCCTGAATAATCGGATAATTTGACACTAATAAAGTGGAGGATTGAGGTAAGTCTTTGCACCGACTACACTGTACATATAAATCTACATTCAATGTGGAAATGATCTGAAACGTGTGTTGAGACTCCAACACGGGCAGGTACTGTAGTCAATGTCAGAATCACATGGATTTCAACTAACTAATCACCTTGACAACGACTGAAGGTTATTCTTGTGATAGTTGAAATACCTTCTTATAACAAACAAACCATTTATCTGGACACTAGCTTATATATACATCTCTTTCACACCATGAACGACAGTCCTATCTCACAATCTCCTTGAAGAGTACATGCGAATCTTCTCCAATTACGTTATTGAATCAATCGCCTCCAACTGTAGCAGTAGAGTTTTGGTCATGATTATCTGAAGGCTTTTTATTTATTTGTTAAACAATATTTTTTCTCCGCACGACAAGTTAATGTAAAATATTACCTACTAAACAATGAATACTTCACACTAGCAGTTCTATGCAAGAAAAGTTCTTTTCTTCCTAACACAACTCTGCACCATGTGCAAAAACATAAGCCAGAAAGAATCTTATCATGAGAATCACAAAAATGTTTAGAAATCTCAAACTACAGTGCCTGGTGTTGTGTTCAGTTATCTACAGTGACTCAAGATTCCGACTTGTAATCACTTGTCATCTAAACCCACAACCTTCCCTCTTAAACATGTCCCAGTACGTTCACCCATCTACACTGTCACATGCACAACTTCTGAATTCAAACCATGGACCGGCTTTACCCTATTGATTTCATGCAGGGCGACTTTGTTTACAAAGTCCAATTGTTTAGGAGACAATGTCATACCTCTGCAGAATTTATGTTCTTGAAATGAATGCCTTAAATGCACAACAATAAAAACGGACCTAATGGAAATTTGGCATGTGTTAAGGCCTTTAAAAAAAATCCAAACACTTCTTTGCCTATTTCATATTAAATATATAAGGAAAAAATATATTTCATGCTTTTCCTCCAGCAAAACTTCATTTTGTTTATTCACACGTCCAGGTAGCTGATTTTATATATTTTATGTGCCATGTGGTTTTCAGAATCATTTTTTTAAAAACATTCAGTTTTTTGTTTGATGCCTTGTGTGGTCAGGAATGCTAACAAAAAGTTTCAGCTCAATGCATCAAGCAGTTCAAGAAAAGAAGTTGAAATCAAAAAGATTTCATACAATGATGTCTACGGACAACAGACGACCCATTACAGCAAAAGTACATGTAGAACTGAGGATCAATTGTTTGCATTTTTTTCGTTCCCTTTAGAAGATGAGCTGTTAGTGTTTATGCTTTTGCCAGACAGACTGTGCTTATAATGTAACCAGAATAATTTTCTCAACATCATCTAATCGTAACCATTTTAATCGAGATCGATACATCATTGGTGGCAATAATACCAAGCAACCTGCCAAACTAACTGCTGATAAAATTCAAAGCTTTCATTTGTCCGAGTAAGAATGTGCTTCTATCATCTTAAGACATGAACATTTCATAGCGAAAAAAATTAAGAAAAAATTGACATTAAAATTTCAACAATGCTTTTAGACACCGAAGGACAGAAGTTGTCCCTAGGGAGCAGAACGTCCAACACGTTAGTACCTTCTGTAAGGACAGACATAAAACAACACGGTGCTAACTGACAAAGGAAAGTTCCCCGAATCTTTGAAGCAGAAGACGATCTGGAGTGCAATATTGTGGAGATGGATGATAACAGGGAACATCAAGGCAGGCTGTTCAAATAAAACATTTGTAAACGGTTGTCTTCACTGACCTGCTGACAGAATTAATATTTCTTGCCCCAAATGAATGTAATTCAAGCAGTTTCATATCAGATATCAGTGGCCATCTTCTCTCACCCCCTCTCTATGTGGACAGGATAACAAAATCAGTATCAGTCTTTGTCACAAGGAACTCTTCTCCAGATAACTTACATATACATTGAGGGAAATACCACGTATGATGGGATTGTTCGTACATTAATCTAAACAGCTCACACATATCTTAATGTTGAACTATCTTGTTCACATTGTCAACCATTGATGACTAAAAGATGACTGACACAAATTAATCACCACGATGATAACATTTTCATGACACTCAAACGCCAAACTGACAAACTTTTCACATAAACCACATTTGTCGTTTGACATAATTAACTGACTCCAAAACCTTGATCACAAATCAAAACCAATGGGTCAATATAATGTCGTAAAGCAGAATTGTAATTTGAAAAATTTGATGACAGTTATCAATATGAACATTCGCTCTGAGCTCACTCATGCAAATGAAGGCACTGGGTTGCTCAAGTGAAGGTATCTGATTTTGAAAGGGAGAAATATGCAATGCACATTGTTGACAATGAGCAGACCATGCTTGTCTGAGATATCCAGCCTCCCCGACAGCCATTTATCTTATCACTGCAGAGTCTAACACCACAGGTGCTGACAAGACAGGAAACAACAAGGCGTAAAATCAGCTGATCAGGATCAGAGCAGACGGCCACTGGTAGCCATTACAGCAGCCAGGTATCGGTACATTGGAACCATCCATTAGAGGTGGACTGAACACACCATAGATAGAACTGTACAGAGCAGACGGCCAGATAGGACAGGGAGGAGGCAGACGGTCATGGATATGTCTGTTATGCAGCAGACGGACGTAATGTCTACTTTATCTGCCCAATGTTGATCTTCTGGTGTTGTGAATGGTGTAAGATGAGTAGATGGGAACTGACGGAGACATACCTATGATTGCCTAATAGTCTTTGATTGAGCAATTGGATAAGATGTAGAAATGCTCAGCTGAGAAGCGGATGTACCACAAGAGGAGCCCTAATGGTAGACACATCTTAGAAGCATAACTGCTTTTAAAAAATGTCAAATAAAATTAAGGACAATCTCAAACACCCCCTATCTCTTCTTGTCCCACCCCCACCCCTATAATTAATGACCAGGGTGCCATATTACAAAACAACCTTAGCGCTATGAGAATAGTAATTAATACATGTGTAGGTAGAACACACTTCCGATTTCCTCAAACACTGTTTACAGTTATAATCATATTTATGACACCAACGGGCTTGATTTCACTAGATCAGGTATACATATCGGTCAGGATCCACAATTACTGTTAGTTCCCACAGCTGCAGCATTATTTCTTATGAAGCTAAAGACTGAATTCTTGAGGGTTGATTTCCTAACATTCCCATATACTGGTAATCCAGTTCCGTCAAAAGAATGACAGCTATCCAGGATTCTGCAATCAGACACCTGATGAGGTTACGATCAAACCAAATCATGCAGTCTGTCCTACCACGAATGTTATTCCATACCATTTCTACACCGGACAAGGGATTTCATGTCGAAAAATTTCTTTTACATCATTCTCAAAGTGACAATGTTGAATCAACATGCTCACCATGTGTGAGTACTATGCTAGCAATGACTTTAAACATAACGGCCAGGTCCATCCCATAGCTCATCGCTTTTATGTCACTTCTATCATTTGAACATGCCAGTCGAGACATGCGTTTCTGCTCTACATCCAATTCCAGGGAATTGGGCGGACATTCCCCACATGACTGGCCACAGACACACAAACAGTTGAAGGCGAACTCTTGCACAAGGAGCACGCTTATGTTTACCAATTACATAAAAAATGGCTTGTATATCATTAGAAAAGTGAAGCCATAAACAAGTGTAGGCATAGATATGTCTGTCTTGGAACAAACTATGCTGTGCTAGGCCTCTATGCATGTTATTGTTCCACTTCTTTAAGATTATCAAAATACAATATCACGTGGCATTCATTCATGAGATTTCAATATCCATCAAACTTAACATAATACATGTTTTACTCTACTAAGTACTCCTAAACAGAAATAACTCATCGCCAGCCCATCAATTTCCCGACACAGAAATATTGAATGGTTATTTTAAATGTTTATATAATTTTTTCTTACCTTGAACATTGAGTAGGAAGTTAGTGGAACTGTCCACCGCTCCTGCTACGTTCTCAGCTCGACAGGAGTAGATCCCATTTTCGGCAGAAGAAATATTGGCAATTTTCAATCTACTTCCTCCATCTAGAATTTTCACCCTCTCAGTATTGAATAACCTGAAAGCAAAACAGACGAACTGTGTTAAACCATTTGTACAAGTGTCATTGGAACACACAGCCACAAATCATTCCGCAAAAAAGACGCAGTTTTGCAATAGTTGGCTCATTTTCTCCCATTTTTTACAACTCTGTTTTTGCTATGTAAGCAAAATTTGAGACACTTCGCAAGCATTCACCAGGGTAAACACACAAAAACATCAATTCCAAATGCTATCATACAAAACTAATATTTACATTTCAATACCAGAAACAAAACAATTTTTATATTCATTCTGCAGTCTCTACTGCATGCCCATGACTGGTGTAATTCAGATCCACGTTTACGTATCAGGAACTCAAGGAAACTAGCTCAAGTGTAAGGTTAGACGATTTAATTAACTGGGAATTAAATGTCAGGATTTAAACATTACATTTCAATTTCTACAGCAGCCCAGGTTGAACAACGTGCCCAAAGTACTTCCAAACAAAAAGAGTTTCGTAAAATAATAATTCAGTTAAGACTCTCAAATTAGAGTAGGCAAATTTATTTTTGGCAATCCACTTTCATTATAGGATTAAAATGTTTTCTGTATCTGTTGTATTTGAAAATACAAGTGGAATGGGTTTTAAGGAAAGTAACATAATCAGAACCACAACATTGTTTACATTCATACGCCTCTGCCACAGAAGGAAGTTGTTCTTGAATAATGAGTTCATGAGTTCCTTGTCATCTGGTCCCAATCACTACCTATCGTCATAAAATTCTCATCTTGAAGATGAAAGGAAATTAATGGTTTCAATGAATTAAATTTCCCATTTCATTGACTGGTGTAAAAAAATATTAATGGCATGAAAAACAGTTTTTTTCCTTCCAAATACATATACCATCAATAAAGTACAGGTGCACTGGAAGACAACATTAGTTAAGCCACAAAAAAAACAAGCTATATAACACAAGATAAACGCTGATGAGGTTCCCAGGGCGGGTGACAGTCACTTTCAGGAGATAGATGGGTACTCTCCAACCCACAATGTGAGACCCATCACTCTGTGTTGAAGATAGGTGTATAACTGTTTATTATAGCCCAGGTGTGTCATACTGATGTCACAAGGAACAACCGGGTGATAAATATTCAAGAATATCACAAGAGAAAAGTTGACTGTCACTGGGATTAAAAAACCTTGTAGGAATATGTACCAATGGTACTGAAAATAGACAGTTGATAATTAAAGCTATAGATCTGGTACTTCCATTACACAAACACCAATAGCAAAAGGAAGAGGAAGAACAGCTTCTAATCATCATCTGGGCGATAGTGCATTACAACACACCAACAGCATGGATGTGTGCTCACACTATCGACCACTGGTTTGCTGGTCAAGAGTATTACGCCTGTTTCAAGCTATGGTGATATAGCAAACATATACCACTGTGGTATAAAACCCCATTCACTCACTCACTCACTCACTCACTCACTCACTCTCGAGTCAGGAACTATGTGTCCCTAGCATGTGCCTAACATCCATCAGTAACCTATCAGCAATAACTTCATCGCAGACACAACCGGCACCTCATGTCCACAAAGATTACACAGCAAAGACAACATTGTCAAAAGATGCGAGAGCAAAGTGAATCCAATTTTCTGGAAGACTGAGATTTAGGGTATGGTATTGTAAGTAGCCCATTTGTTTCTACTGTGAGATGCATAAAGTACACATGGAATCAATGTGTCCTGTGCCAGCCTCACGTCTGTACAGGTTAACTACTCCACATCTACATCGGGAGCTATGTGAACCGGCTCCGCGACATTCCTTTTCATCTCTCATAGACATCATACTTGGCTGTCATATAGGGGGCATACAGTTGATGATGTCATGCCGTTGGTGAAATACAGAACGTGATGTCATGCAGGGTGTTTCCATGTTCATACAGTGGATGTCATACAATATATAATGTCACAGTGGTTGTCATACAATATATAATGTCATACAGTGGATGTCATACAAAATATAATGCCTTACCGTGGATGTCATATAATATAAAATGTCATACAGTGGATGTCATACAAAACATAATGTCATACAGTGGATGTCATACAATATATGTCATACAGTGGATGTCATACAAAACAATGCCATACAGTGGATGTCATACAATATATAATGTCATACGGTGGATGTCATACAATATCATGTCACACAGTGGATGTCATACAATATATAATGTCATACAGTGGATGTCATACAATATTTTGTCACACAGTGGATGTCATACAATATATAACGTCATACAGTGGATGTCATACAATACATAATGTTTTGTGTTTGTTTCTTATTTAACACCGCACTCAGCATTCTTACAGCTCTATGACAGTGGTCTGTAAATAATCAAGTCTGGACTAGACAATCCAGTGATTGATATCATGAGCATCGATCCACGCAATTGGGATCAATGACATGCATCAACCAAGTCAACAAGCCTGACCACTCGATCCCGTTAGTCGCCTATTATGACAAACATAGTCGCCTTTTACGGCAAGCATGGGTTGCTGAAGACCTATTCTACCCCGGATCTTCACGGGTCCAATATATAATGTCATAGAGAGGATGTCATACAATACATGTCATACAGTCGATGTCATACAATATGTAAAGTCATACAGTGCACATGTAACGATAAGAATGAAAGATAGTTTTATGATTTCACAACAATATGAAAATTGAGTAATCATTACAGAATCGCTGTGCCCGATGTAGCATGCACTTCTGGTGCTGTTCTTGCAGCCACTGTGACTGCCTTTGTGGGACTAACACAAACAAATACGTCAAGATGGCCGCCTGGTTAGGTTGGAGCCGTCAGCCACACACAAATAATGGCCGTATCCCTGCTCACCCAGTTTACATGAGAACTTTTACATAGCAACTGTCGGCCTCTGGCAACTTCCACTTTCACACTTTTTCTCTCCCCACATTGCCCCAGTGTAAACTTTCCAAACTCGAATTTGTATCTGTTGTACATTTGGCAAAGAGGTCGGAACCTTTCTTATCAGTCTAGGAGTCCATTGGCATCAAACCTCTCGTAAAATCACCATACGGTTAGATTACATGCTTTGGTTATGTGGTGAGAGAACATTACAAGAATTTGCATACAATTATATAGTCTTTCTTCTGCAATAGATCCTATAAATACCCAATAATGATGACTAGTTACTGATTAATTGAACACAACAATCATCACAGTTGCGTGTATAACCTGACAGCTGCAGGATATGACTGGATCCAAGACAAGTCATGTTCCATCAAATTTCAAGAAACCATGAAACAACCCCACCTACGCTGCTTTTTTGATAGACAAACACAAGAGTAGTTCTATTAGTATGATACTCTACGTCCAAATTTATTTCTCTCTTTCCTGGACATATCATTCCAATCATGACAGCTATTTTGACCATTCCACATTTCCCTTGATCACAAAAACAAGTTTCGTGTCTAAAATGTTCTCCATCTTGCTGGATTTATTTACAAAAGCCTCCCTGAAGGTCATTACGAAGTATAATGGTTCGAGTGGAGTGTCACGTTGACCTGGCATTAAAGGGCTACAGTTTACTGACAATTATATATTGGATAACCATGACACGATGCAGACACAGGCCAAAATGTTTTGCCAAATAGTGACCTCATCCGTAGGATAATTCTGACACTTCCGCCACCCATTTAGGTCTACATTATAGTGAGCACGCTCACTGCCTCACTTCCTGTAGTCAAGAGACCTCGGCCATATGCAAAGTGTCACAAGCCCTCACTGACCCTCCGTCCATAGACCTCTCTACTGACAGCTTCCAAATCCAATTTGCATTTTTTTTCAAATAATTAGTCCATTGAAAAATAAAAGGAAAAACGTATTAATTACATATCCTAATATTGTTACTTATGGCATTTTTCCCTAAAAGTGTATGAGCCCTTTATCATTGCCTATATCAAATTAGAATATTTCTTCTAAATGATCTTAATAAAATGAAATCATCATATAAACAACTATGTCAACACCAGGTTACTCAAACATCTCACATAAACTAAACATTTATGTAAGTTTAATTTAAGCCAATTGCAACCATGGGGCCTTCGGGCTCAAATTTCACCAAAATGATTTGAAAATCTTTTTATGATTTTTTTTTTTTAACTCTCTAAATAAATGATGTTTTTATTCCCTACTACTTAGCCTCCGTCCCATCTACAATCTACCCTAATGACTCTACTTAGTACAATCTAGATGTCTCTGTAGAGATTACCACAGCACACTCAGGCCCGTTGCCTTATCTAGTCGTGGTGGTGATAGGCTAGACTTGCACAAGTCAATAAGGAAATGATTCTAAGTTTGAATCATGAAATAAATTATTAAATATAAACATTATATAAATAATAAGTTATCCTTTAAAAAGACTTGCATCCTTGTACTGTCCGCTTACCTAGACTTACCTATTATAATGATGAAATTAATATACAACCACTGACTTATCATTCAATGCTGCCTTGCAGCAAGGCTAGAGATAGGACTTCTCCATCACCTGCCCTGCAGCCAAGTCCTAGGAATCCCTTTTCCCAAAACGTCTCCGACAGAAGCTTTATGTTAAGAAAGTTTGATTTTTTTGAGTGGGTAAAGACTCTGGACTTCCACAGCCAGACAAAGTCATAATCATGACTGAAGGGAAAGAGAGTTTACCATTGTGGAGGACTTACAACAAGCCACACGCTCGCGACTTTTAAACCTTCGTCAATCTCCGAGCAGTGAAATACTCAGAATAGTCATGAACATAAAAGAAATAGGACAAATACCCCAAAGGGGGTTGCTCTTGGAAAAATTTAACTGCCACTTCCCAGTGCACAAGGGAGATAAATCCTTATCTTGTATAAACATTTTCATCAACAAAGCTGTGCATGTCTTCACCCAGTTGCCAATACTGATACTTCTATGTCCAGACACTATCACTGCTCTTGTATATACACAACTAGCCTGTCAATCAATATCCTGTTCCATTATCAAGACAGTATTACTTCTCACATATATTTATTTCCGTCTTCTCGTTAACTTCAGCACTAAAAACTTTATTCATATCTGATAAGGTAACTTAATTTGAATGCAATGACTTATACCTGAGTAGTCCTGCACCATGACTGTGGAATTTATATTTTTATAATTATTATTTATTAAATGCCTGGGCAGGTCTAGATCAAGCTAACTCAAGTCTAGTTTCCTTGATTCCACACAGCAGAGGAGGAAAAGTTCTTTCGAAAAGAATAAATTATTTTAAAGAAATGTTTTCATACACTAAGTGGTAGTCTAATAACTATGGAGCCCTCATAAAGAAAGGCAGCATAGGACAAAGATTTATTGACACCTTTATACAACACTCTACGCAACTTCTTTATCATGAGTGAGTGAGTTTGGTTTCATGCCGCTTTTAGCACTATTCCAGCGGTATCACGGCGGAGGACAGAGGAAATGTTCTTCACACGTTGTACCAATGTGGGGAATCAAACCTGGGTGCTTGGCGTGACGGGTGAACGCTTTAACCACTCGACTACCCCACCACCCCTCTGTACACAACATTTTGGCATATGCTTACTCCTTCATCACCTCGCCGCGAATAGCTGCAAGATTGCTGATGCGGCGTTAAGCAAAAATTACTCACTCACTCACTCCTTCATCACCTGAAGGAGGAGCAAGTATATACTGTGAAACGTTGTGTTCCTCATAATAAAGAAGTTGACATCCATAAATTTTCTCTCTCACGTGTATCACTTCTTAATGCCATTCAAAGACTTAACTCACTGATTATTTATATGTAATCAGGCAATCTACAGCTAGTTTTTGTGGACATGCATGTACTATTTATCTACTAGAGAATCATCACACAAAACCACATGGACCTCTGACACAGGAACAGGAGAAACACATAAAGTTTGTTGTAACTCTGGGTTTATCAATGCAAGTTCTCCTCCTATCCTAGGCACTAGACCGCGACCAGGATCTAGACAAACGTTATCAGTTGCATCACTTGTAGCAAATGACAAATAAGAAACATGTTTGAATTTGAGCATAGTTGAATACTGCACAACATGAAAGATGGCATTTGGCTTTAAAACATCATAGCCACAAAACCAAACGAACCACAGCCAGCCAACATGTTAGCAATCACTGGATCTAAAAACTATCAATGTTAGAAACATTAAATGTAAAAGAGCATAATTTTGACATCCATGAGAATTTCAAGAGTCTAGCAGATGTCTGTTGATAAGTATAGGCTTACATTATCAGCTGTCAGGGGAGTATGATCCCCTGGTGTTCATGGCATTGTGCAGGTAACATTATAAGGAGTACCCTGAGCCTCCTGTCATATTCATAGTCTTTACCTATGTCCTCTTTAGCACTGATGCCACAATCTTTTCCAATTTTTCTTTAACTGCCTGTCACAGGTTTGTTCGGGATCACCTAAACTGTACAATGGCAGAGGCAAAAGCAGCAGCATTCGTGAAGCCACCCGCTGGTACCTAGTCAATGTCATCAGACGGTGTCACACATTTGCACATCACTCTCAGACTCTTGCTGGTAAACAGCATAAAGGCATAGCACAGCCCTCCGAAGTAACCCTGGCCTCTAATCACAGCATAACAACATGAATTCTGATCCTATCTGCCCAACAACTACTTCAAAGCTAATAGAAAACGTCAATCACACAAGAGCTTTGGAGAAATCATAGCTGCAAGTACAATAGAGGAAGGCTTTCACGGTCGTGCGAACAAAACTAGTCAGTCACAGAGTGGATCCGCAACAAATGCTACTTGCTTCCCATTTTAACAACTTATCTTGTTGTTTTACAAGTCTCACTGAAGGCTTCTAGCAGACAGGCATCTAGGCTGTGATATCAGGAAGACTGCATCACTGTCAACTCATCTTACATATGAAAAGAGACGGGAGGACCAAATCATTTCAACTGACAAAAATTGTTTATCTTTTCTTTTCAAAACAGCAGTTGACATGTTTCCACAGCAGAAACCAGATATCAGTTATGTGAACAAAGATCACATTCTCCTAACTTCTAAGAAATGTTACAACTTAGCCACTGTTGTCGATTTCAACTTTCTCAAGATTTGGGCTATTATCTTCCATACTGGAATAGAGTGTATTTGACAAGTAGATTTGGTCCATTGTTCTATAGCTAAACTAGACAGAGAATCCCTAATCATTGATCACAACATTTACAAAAGTGTACAATTGACAATGACATGTTTCCCAACTTGGTGGATATCCCTTCTTCAAATGCTTCTCCTACTTTCATGATATGTCCAAACAAATTTTCATTCATCAAAAACATTTTCTTGCGAAATATGTAAAACCTAACAAAATGTAGCCATTTACAACTCAAAACCAATATTAAAAATGACAATGTTTAAAAAACAAAATTTGAATCCTGAGCTCATTGCAATTATTAGTCTCATGTAATCAGCATCATGGCCATGTTTTACCACACATCCAGCACCATCAATGTCATTTGGGGGGAATCAAATATGTAGTTTCTGCAGCTTGGCTGCTGCAAAGAAACTCTCATCACAAACAATTATTGTAATTTCCAGAATCTAAGCTGACTAATTTCATTTATTAAGCCAAAATTTCACCAAAGAGGAACAAGCCCATAAAAAAACATTGCTTCCCAACTCCTGCTAAATGACAGATTACTTTGACAGGTCCATAGGAACAGGTATTTATTACATGTCAGTGGGGAGATATGAGTGACAACTGAATATCGCATGACACAAATGATGTATTCTGACCCTTTCTAAGTGTTGACTAGCTTTCTAAATATCAGCAAGATGGATCCTTTGAGATTTCACCATAGAATTAGTGAGTACATATCTTTTTTATGAGTATTGGATAACCCAAGATTTTTTGTTCATGTTTGGATCCCGGCCTTAAGAAAACAGCATCAGTAATAATTGTCCTGATTGTCAGATCTCAACATATTCCACATAGTTTGTCTGTGTCCTTCCCAAACCAGACCCGTGAAGATTTTGGGGTAGAATAGGTCTTCAGCAACCCATACTTGCCGTAAAAGGCGACTATGCTTGTCATAAAGGCGACTAATGGGATCGGGTGGTCAGGCTCGCTGACTTGGTTGATGCATGTCATTGATCCCAATTGCGTGGATCGATGCTCATGCTGTCAATCACTGGATTATTTACAGACCGCCGTCATATAGCGGGAATATTGCTGAGTGCGGCCTTAAACAACAAACCAACCAACCAACCAACCAACCTTCCCAAACCAACAAGTCAGAGATTCTGTATTCAAGTAGAATAGGACGCATACTCCAGATGTGCTTTAACGACAAAGCCATCATGCATCTGATCCTCCTCCTGTCCCTTCCACATCCAACAATATCTTGAGAGAAGAGAAACCTAATATTGTATAGATATATGTTCCTTAATGAGGAAATGGAGCAGTACAAGTTATCACAAGTTGGTCAACTCTCGGAGGTAAATGGTGGCAGTGACGGAACCTTTCACCATTCTCTGGCAATGTTTGGTGGCATTAACGTCACCATAGAGATTTAACTGTCTGGCAATAACTGCGCCTCAGATTCCTTCCATAAACAAGTAAACTCACGCGATAAACATTTGGTAAAAATGTTACATAAAATCTGCCACCATCTTATCAAAGTCCTGGGTTTGCCAACCTTGCAGGGTTCCTAGTGCTACTCGCACAACAACTATCTATCAGTTCAACTATTTGAGAATCATGTTTCAGAAGTTTGTGTAACAATCCTAATTCCACAGTAAATATTGCCCACAGAGAAGCAATTATAAATGTCATAGATTTGCTGCTGGTAATTAGAACCCGCGTAGATTCTGTGTAGCGGCCACCCATTGGGAGCAGGCAGGGCCATCCTGGGCTGGAGTCAGTGCACAGCCAAGATAAGCACCCAACCTGGACATGCCCCCGTCTATAATCTGCCCCTACACACAGCAAATGCCTAATTTACCAAAATGTTTAAATTATTTGAGATAATTATCATTTTTGAGATTAGAGCCTGGTATTTCTGAGAGTTTTCTTAGTACATAATTTGAAATTCTTTTCAATTATATAAATATATTCCCTCCTCAGGAAATCTCCTTAATTTGTTTTCAGTATGAATATCTATTTTGATAACAAATAAGCCTGTTTCCTTTTGTGCAGCTGCCGAGAGCCTGACGAGGCAAGAATAGCAGGCGAAATTAGCATTTGGGTACAGATTCACTTTCTAGTTCGAAATTACACAAACTTGAAAACATCTCTCATATCCATTATTTATGCAGTAGCTACTCTCGACCAAAAGTTGACATTCTCACATGGTGGTAAAGTTGCTGAATACAAACACTGCGAGAGCTGTGTTACAGGAAGGTGTGAGACAGATAGATGTACGCAATGACAGTAGGCAGGGACGGGTTGAGGGTGGGTAACTGAGGCAGGGTGGGATTGAGGGTGGGTAACTGAGGCAGGGTGGGTGTGAGGGTGGGTAACTGAGGCAGGGTGAGGTTGAGGGTGGGTAACTGAGGCAGGGTGGGATCGAGGGTGGGTAACTGAGGCAGGGTGGGATCGAGGGTGGGTAACTGAGGCAGGGTGGGATTGAGGGTGGGTAACTGAAGCAGGGTGGGATTGAGGGTGGGTGGGGTTGAGGGAGGGTAACTGAGGCAGGGTGGGGTTGAGGGTGGGTAACTGAGGCAGGATGGGATCGAGGGTGAGTAACTGAGGCAGGGTGGGATCGAGGGTGAGTAACTGAGGCAGGGTGGGATTGAGGGTGGGTAACTGAAGCAGGGTGGGATTGAGGGTAGGTAACTGAGGCAGGGTAGGGTAGGGTTGAGGGTGGGTAACTGAAGCAGGGTGGGATTGAGGCTGGGTGGGGTTGAGGGTGGGTTACTGAGGCAAGGTCGGGTTGAGGATGGGTAACTGAGGCAGGGTGGGATCGAGGGTGGGTAACTGAGGCAGGGTGGGATCGAGGGTGGGTAACAGAGGCAGGGTGGGATTGAGGGTGGGTAACTGAAGCAGGGTGGGATTGAGGGTGGGTGGGGTTGAGGGTGGGTAACTGAGGCAGGGTAGGGTTGAGGGTGGGTAACTGAGGCAGGGTTGAGTTGAGGGTGGGTAACTGAGGCAGCGTGGGTGTGAGGGTGGGTAACTGAGGCAGCGTGGGATTGAGGGTGGGTAACTGAGGCAGGGTGGGTGTGAGGGTTGGTAACTGAGGCAGCGTGGGATTGAGGGTGGGTAACTGAAGCAGGGTGGGATTGAGGATGGGTAACTGAGGCAGGGTAGGGTTGAGGGTGGGTAACTGAGGCAGGGTTGAGTTGAGGGTGGGTACCGAGGCAGCGTGGGTGTGAGGGTGGGTAACTGAGGCAGCGTGGGATTGAGGGTGGGTAACTGAGGCAGGGTGGGATTGAGGGTGGGTAACAGGCAGGGTGGGGTTGAGGGTGGGTAACTGAGGCAGGGTGGGATTGAGGGTGGGTAACTGAAGCAGGGTGGGATTGAGGATGGGTGGGGTTGAGGGTGGGTAACTGAGGCAGGGTGGGATTGAGGGTGGGTAACTGAGGCAGGGTGGGGTTGAGGGTGGGTAACTGAGGCAGGGTGGGATTGAGGGTGGGTAACTGAGGCAGGGTGGGGTTGAGGGTGGGTAACTGAGGCAGGGAGGGATTGAGGGTGGGTAACTAAGGCAGGGTGGGTGTGAGGGTGGGTAACTGAGGCAGGGTGGGATTGAGGGTGGGCAACTGAGGCAGGATGGGTTTGAGGGTGGGTGGGGTTGAGGGAGGGTAACTGAGGCAGGGTGGGGTTGAGGGTGGGTAACTGAGGCAGGGTGGGGTTGAGGGTGGGTAACTGAGGCAGGGTGGGTAACTAAGGCAGGTTGGGTTTGAGGGAGGTCGTTGGTAAGCTGATTTAGCTCCTCAGGTTTAAGAAACACACCTGGTATGGTTGCCATAGTCATAAGAATGCTCTGCAGAACAGTGCAGCCCTGATTAGATGCTATTTGACAGTTAAGAGCACAATATCACAAGTAAAGGATGTCACTGATACAGAGAAAAACAGGAATTGAACCGGACCATGTTGAGAGTGATAGCATAACCACAGATCAGGATTTGTGACTGTTCTTCTGCTAAAGCCTTCATGGTGGAGAAGAACTGGGTGGGATGCTGCCTGTGTTGTATGTGTGAGTGCCCTGTGCCCTGTGCCTTCCCCACCCCTAGGGAGGGGCCCACAGTGCATAAGCCATCATCTGCATGACGGCCATCGCTGCTACATCAGCCGAAGTAGACGTGTAAACTGACTGTTTAATCACTGACCAAAACCATTCCTCACCCACACACAGACAAAACATGGCGATCACTAGCAGAAGATACTTTAAACATCTCATAAAGCAGCCGAAGCCCCCTTTCAATGGATCACACATGCAGGAAGCCAGCCCATCATCTCCGTGGGACGTTTGGTAACCATCACGGCCCATGTTTCCATGGTACGACAAGCGCTGCAGCGAAACCTATATCCCTCTGACCAATACCCAAAAGGACACCATCTACCAGTCTTTAGCCATTAAACTGTTTTCCTGATAACTGCTTGTTGACTTTCCAATTCTAAAGTAACTAAATATTAAGGAAAGGTTGACAGAGGGTCATCTCTCCCAGCTCTCTATGATCTGTTGTGCAGCTAACAGTATCCACATGGGTATCACCACCCATACCAACATGCTCAGCATGTTTCTAATAAAACAGATACACTTTCGCTTAAGTTTAACACACCTTAATTACTTTCATATGACGTATGGGGATATACAGACATAACTGACATAGCAATACTGTTAATGGACCAAAATAGTATAAAAAAGGATTAAAGAAAACAAATGACATAACATGCTTTATAAAAAAACTGACGTGAAGTCACATGAAAATATTCTACAAATCACCAGAACATGTTCTAAGTAGCACAAGCATCTCCTTATTTACAAATGGTTCAAACAAACGGCATCTAAAACAGGACTTGATTGATAAATACACTTTAAACAAATATTTTTCCCAAATGGTGGACTACAACTGGTTGAATGCAGTCATCGTGCATTAAAGAAATGAAACTTTAATGCTTTGATGCCGTAACTTGATTTTGTATGTGAGTGACACAGGATGATTCACAAAGAATTCAAGGCACATTGTAGTAATGCTTCGCTAAAAATTATGATGTATCACTTTGTGGTTGGACAGCAAACAGCATTTTGAGGACAGTTGTTGCCACACGCAAGTGTTGCCGTTGTGTAAGAAAACACCAATGTCGCCCAAAGATGGCGATTCCAAAGGAACAGTGTCATATCAAATTTTGAGAAAACATTTCAGACATGGAAAAAATACAATTCTCCGTTCCCTCAAAGGAAAACAGATTAAATGACTTTAAAACCCGATGGACTACAGCAGTTTAGGTTCTGTCACACTCTTTGTTTAAACAAGCCCAGCCTCTGGCAAAAACCATGGCACTTGAATTATCCAATATGAATTATTTTTGTAACTTCAATTCCACACTTGCATTCTGTTAATCTGCAACTAAAAATTTACTTGCCTTTAAAGTCCCTTGAGCATTTAATAGAACAAAGAAAACTTTAATTTCAATGAAATTAACAAAGGCAATTGCTTGAAAATGTGAAAAAAGAGCCAGAAGGTTTAAGCGAAAGAACTTGATTAGCTGATTAAAGTTTAACTTTTAACAAGTCCCAGACTGAGACGTGTATTTTCGAATGAGATGTTAGATGCATGGTGAATTACTTCATTACAGGGAATCTGACAATTTTTTATCGTCTAAGTAAATGCTTGGATTCCATTCCCCAATTACCGGGACATTCGTAATTAAATCTATGAGTCATGTAATTATTGTAATCAAGCTCACTGGTTTATCATCATACATCCTAATTTACATTTTCAGACCAGAATAATTCTTTAAAAAAATATAAAAAAATGTTTTAATATTCATTACACTTAGTATACATCTTTATACATGGAATTAGGTTTGCAAAAATAGATGAAGAACGAAGTTGTACAAAAGAAAACGAACTTTTAGCATCTGCCCATCTTTCACAAGAATCCTTCCCATCAAAGGAGCAACCACGTAATCACCATGCTCCATCCCTCGTAGAGTCCTAATGAGCAATATTAACATAGTACATAAAATATCAATTAAAAACCAATTTAAATCTGAATAAAAACCAAGGGTGCTGAATCTTAAACAAGAGTTAGCTAATGATGAATAGCCTGTAAATTATCCAAACTCAGTGACCCACAGCAAATTGCTGGCAAAGACGTAATTTTCACATTGATTAGAAGTCTCAATGATGCTTTCCTTGAAACTGCTAATGTTATTGCACTGTCATTTGAAGAAAGACAAAACAAAACATGTCCCATTCACACTCCCTGACTGCCCAGCGCCTCTGTAGGGTATTAAAGAACGGTAGGAGAAAATTACAGGCTGATTCTAGTCTCTGTTTGTTTTTTGTCAAAATGACAAAACTAAGAGGTATTCTGAAACATCACAAAATTTATTCTGATTCTTCAATTACAGATGGTAAGGAGAAAACCTCCTGGTTCTCTGTCAGTATTTCAAAGACAATCCACACGAGAGAATACGCTTTCAAGCCTTCAAGCGTGATGTCAGATTTCATTTAGGCTCAGTTGACAAAATTAGATTGAGAGGCCCACAGAGATTATATAATTTCCCTCACAAAATTTTCCACATGAACTCCAAACACATTTGGAAGGTATGAATTATTTATATTAAAAGTAAGAAAGGAATAATTACTCAAAAATCATCTTCTTTGACAAAAATCTGAGGCTATCGTAATCAATCACTGATACTTGTTATATCTTCAAGGACTTGAGATATTTTTAAGTCCAGTTTTTAGGTCACCAAGTCACCTGTTAACTAATTATCTCACAATCAAAGTAAAAAGCAGCCCTCAGTATCCATCTAAAAAAAACCTCTTCAGAGATAGCATCACTGGGATTCAATAAGGTGATGATGCTAGAATTGTCGGTGTTCAATTTAGGTGTTTTTCAAATACAGAAGGACCCTGTCCGTCCAAGCACCTCCTATTCCAGAGTGTTTTCTTACTTATTGTGACACATATGAAATCAATGTAGCCCACAACAGCCTTGCCATAGTAATTAAAGTTAAATAAAATATATTTGGTTCACGGTAAAAGCCTAAGATCAAATTGCATGTAGTTCCAGAAAGACATATGCTTAAAACAGATGCTTAATTTACAATACAAACTAAAACAGACTAAAACAACCAAATATGTAACTATTATATTCAACAAGCACAAACTAAAACAGACTAAAACAACCAAATATGTAACTATTATATTCAACAAGCACATTTGAGCAATCATTTCACACAGCAAATTTTTTTCCATGAATTTCTAGACCCAGTATAAAAGGCAGGTGCTTAAAACGATTAAAAAGAATTTAGGAAAAATATATATATTGTTTGCCCTGTATATATACTACTCAAAAGAAGTTAAAGAACATCCAACTCTTTTTATATATGATTAGAATCTGTCATGTCAATAACTATAGTCCTATGAAAAACTTGGGTGTTCTTGAACTTCTTTTGAGTAGAAAATAACTACAATTGGACAGGTCACAAGATGATGAACTTTATCAGATACCCAAACATGAATCTCGTCAAAAACACATTGTAATGCTTAGTGTATGAGGGAGAGTGACATTTGGTATTTATTTGGCTCACTTGAGCCTGATGGCCGGATATCTTACTTCATGTGTGAAGAGACATCAGCAAGGGGTAGAACCCCCCCAATCCACATGTCCTCCAGCCCCACTGCCGGGGTATCATGTCTGCCCTTTCCACCACTCCACACAGAGTGGAACACAATCTCTTCAAGACCACATTGAACCACTCACATTTACCTCCTCAAGTTTCAAAGCTATTGCAGCTATTGAGCGAAAAACCTATTGAAAAGTTTTCTTGAACTCATGCTCCTTGTAAATACTTCGAGCCATTTCAAACAGACTAATTTTTAAAATGTGCCCTGTTACATTTTTATTTGAATTTTTGAATAAAGTTATCATATTTCAACACAAAGGAAATAGATTTTGGAAGCGATTCCATTAGTTTGAAATGGATTGATCAGAAAGGCAGTTGAGCACTGCAAATATCATGTGTTATGTGAGGAAAATGGACCCCTTCAGAGCGGAGAGGAACATTTGCTTCGAGTGTGGTGTCACTACGAGGGCAATACTTGAAGGAAGGATCAAAATACATTCTCCTGCTTTCAAGTAGGTCTTGTGCATTAACAATTGTCTTTATGTATCAGTTTGATGTAACAGTGATGTTCAGCTTCATAAGAAGATCATTTTCAAAGCTGGTGCCGCTTGCCCCAGGACCAAATGCCATGTTCAAACATACAGAGTGGAATCCTAGAGAGAGGTCTGAGACGCTGGCAGCAACGGCAGCAGGCAATGTCTCCAGCTCTACTCCACTGATGGGACTCTGTTCTTTGATATAGGCTTTGCTAATGTGAGCATCCTTGGTGTCTCTGTAGGATCACCTTTGACAATAGCCACTCAGGCTTCCATGGGAAACAGAGAATATGCCCAACAGAATCTCCACACTTCACTCAGAACATAAAGACTCTAGCTGGCAGCTAGAATAGGCCATTAATTTGACCATGATGAGACAACAGGTCACACACCTGATCAGATGCACAAGGAACTAAGAGGTGCTGCTTTTGTTACAACTACTGTTACATAAGCTGGATGCTGCTTACTGACAACTACAGTTACAAAAGAAAGATGCTACTTTCTTACAATTTAATACTGTCATACAAGTAAGATGCTACTTTCTTACAATTTAATACTGTTATACAAGTAAGATGCTACTTTCTTACAATTCAACACTGTTATACAAGTAAGATGCTACTTTCTTACAATTCAATACTGTTATACAAGTAAGATGCTACTTTCTTACAATTTAATACTGTGGTACAAGTAAGATGCTACTTTCTTACAATTTAATACTGTTATACAAGTAAGATGCTACTTTCTTACAATTTAATACTGTTATACAAGTAAGATGCTACTTTCTTACAATTTAATACTGTTATACAAGTAAGATGCTACTTTCTTACAATTCAACACTGTTATACAAGTAAGTTGCTACTTTCTTACAATTCAATACTGTTATACAAGTAAGATGCTACTTTCTTACAATTCAATACTGTTGTACAAGTAAGATGCTACTTTCTTACAATTCAATACTGTTATACAAGTAAGATGCTACTTTCTTACAATTTAATACTGTTATACAAGTAAGATGCTACTTTCTTACAATTTAATACTGTTATACAAGTAAGATGCTGCTTTCTTACAACTGCATTGTCTTTCTTACAATTCAATACTGTTATACAAGTAAGATGCTGCTTTCTTACCACTAGTGTTACTAAAGGTAAACTGTCTTTATCTCAGCTAATGTTATACAAGATGCTGCGAATGTTACCTAGTCTTTCGTAGTACTATTGTTACACAAGAAATATGCTGCATTCTTAAAACTATTGTTACACAAGGTAAATGCTGCTTTACTACAACTACTATTACACAAGATAAATACTGCTATCCTACAACTACTGTGACGAACATTGGCTGTTATTTTCTTCCAACTATTGCTACACAAGGTGGATGCTGCTTTCCTACAACTACTGTTATGCAAACTGGTCGGCAAATTGTCATGTAGGTTACTGCAAAGGACTTTATCATTTATTTAATCTTTTCAGTAAATGTAATCTAATAGCATGAACAGGATCAAGGAAGTCTCTGACCACACCGCCAGTTTATCAAAAGGTTTGAATTCTATGCCATAGAACAAGGAAAATAACATAGAACGCATGTCTTGTAAATTGCAACCAATCAGCCCCATGTACGATGGCATGTTTCACAATGTTCATACATATTCCTTTGAAAATCTTAAAAGACCTGGACTGACATTACATGCCACAAAGAATGATAGGTCATAGCAATAACTAATAACTCACATTATCTACAACTGTTTAAGTGTAGACCCCCAGAGCGGAACTCATGCACTACTTCAAATATTTTTCCATTAGAACCTTTACTACTGTAATCTCCAAGATAATGAACGCGGTAAAGTGCTTGTCAACCAATAACACTTTACAATTGTGAGGCCGCAAATGTTTCTCCTTGAAACCACGAGTTGTCAAAATGTTTTCTTGTTTTGTTGAACTAAATGCATGGCAAACCTCCCACCTAGCTGGTGTGTGTGTATATGAACGAAACTGCTGGGTTTATGGTAAACAGGCAAGCTGAGGAAAAGACTGGAGAGGCATTTGTCAGGTAATGGTTCTATGATTAAAGTTAGTTGAGGGGCACGGGTGGCCCAGTTGTCCAAGGCTCCACAATTTGCTGCGCAGAGTTGTGTCTCTTGGCAAGCTAGAAACCTATGATCATGGGTTCGAATCCTGGTTCGCCCCTATTATGGTTCTTGGTTTTTCAGCACCATACCATGTTTATGGGTTTCACTAAAGTGATAAATGTCTGAGACCTGCTTCACTTCAGGTTTTCCTCAGATATTCAGCTGACACATTGTGATATAACTGGAATACTGTTCAGAGCGGCGTCTAACCCAAATCACTCACTCACTCACTATGGTTAGTGGAAGGAGTGTCTGCAAGGAGAGCGGAAGGTCGGTGGTTGATCCCTGGCCACGTCATACCAAAAGACGTTAAAAGATGGTACTTGCTGTTTCCCTGCCTGGCGTTTGGCATCATGGGGATAAAACAAAGAATGGTCGGCTCTCGGTCAGTATACTGTGTCTGAGTGGGGTATCATTGTTAATAAACTGTGGCATGTTATCTCAGTGGGCTAGCACTATAAAACTGGCATCAATCCAGACTTACAAGCAGCCACAAACACGCATGCATGCACCCACCCCCCCCCACCCCACCCTCCAACAGGGACAAATGCCTGCCATTTTGGTGGTCCTCTGAACTGAGGAAATCACTCACAGCCCCCCCAGGCATGTCACGGCTCAACTGAGGACACTGAGTGGACCATTATGGCACTATGGCAGAGAACACATGACGTTGGCATGGCCATGTGGCTCAAAGAAAACCTGAATGAAACTGATATTGGCCAAAAAACAACCTGGTATTGTTCACATTGTTGTTGGAAAGGGGCAGTGGGTTACATAACCGAACAGCCCAACCATTGTTGAATTTGTCAAAACTATGTGGTTCTGATTTCAGAAAATTTATTCTAAAAACACCGATTAAGCAAACATTTTGAAAAGAATTACACTAACGTGAAGACAGCCTTATCTCATTTGTAAAGAAAATAGCACAAGCTGTCAACATGCGGAACTGATTGCATCGTGGTAACTATCCATTCTTGTGGGACGAGGAATATGTCTAACCCGTAACCTATCTAAATAAATTGTACATAACATGTGGCTAAACGGTCCTCGAAATCTTAGCAATCCATATTGCTTTTCCTTCTGAAATACCATTTACAAATATTTTTTCAAATTTGACAAGTTTAACTTTTTTGGGGTTGGCATAATGTATAAAATATGCACAGGTTATAGACAATTGTTTTGTATATGCAACTGTTTAACATGTATTTGAGCACACATTAAACTCAGGATCATTCAGGCTTGTTCCATAGCATTAAAAAATCATAAACAGTTCTTCTACAACATATATAGTGTTCAACCAGTAATAACAGTGTTGGGATTGATGCTACTATTTCTGCAGACAATTACAGTATTGGGAGTGATGCTACAATGTTCTGTAGACAATTACAGTGTTGGGAGTCAAGTACAATGTTCTGAAGACAATTACAGTATTAGGAGTTATGCTACAAGGTTCTGTAGACAATTACAGTATTAGGAGTTATGCTACAATGTTCTGCAGACAATTACAGTATTAGGAGTTATGCTACAATGTTCTGTAGACAATTACAGTATAAGGAGTTATGCTACAATGTTCTGAAGACAATTACAGTGTCGGGAGTGACGCTACAATGTTCTGTAGACAATTACAGTGTCGGGAGTGATGCTACAATGTTCTGTAGACAATTACAGAGTCGGGAGTGATGCTACAATGTTCTGTAGACAATTACAGTGTCGGGAGTCATACAACAATTTTCTGTAGACAATTACAGTGTCGGGTGTCATGCTACAATGTTCTGTGGACAATTACAGAGTCGGGAGTGACGCTACAATGTTCTGTAGACAATTACAGTGTCGGGAGTGATGCTACAATGTTCTGTAGACAATTACAGAGTCGGGAGTGATGCTACAATGTTCTGTAGACAATTACAGTGTCGGGAGTCATACAACAATTTTCTGTAGACAATTACAGTGTCGGGTGTCATGCTACAATGTTCTGTGGACAATTACAGTGTTGGGAGTCATGCTACAATGTTCTGTATAGACAATTACAGTGTCGGGAGTGATGCTACAATGTTCTGTAGACAATTACAGTGTTGGGAGTGATGCTACAATGTTCTGTAGACAATTACAGTGTTGGGAGTCATGCTACAATGTTCTGTAGACAAATAGTTACAAGGTTGAGTGGAATGTAAAATCATCAGTTATAACGGCAAGAAACATTGGCGAAGCAGTCACGTCAAACATTAGTTTACCAATGCTAGCATCTTCAGGGCTGTGTCAGTGATTAAACATACCTGAACTTGTTGTGGTACCAGAGAATGGAAGGTTCTGGGTTGCCTGTGATAACACACTTCAAAATGATGTCCACGCCAAGGGCCAGTTCTTCCTTCTTTGGGCGCTTCAGCTCCACCACTGCTGTCTCCGCAATCCCTGTAAGGAAGAATAAATATACTTAGAGATAGCTCACAATAACAGTGGATGTTATGTACACTCATCGGCGTGTTTTACTAACGCAAACATTTGTTTGGATTACGAAATAAGAAATCGTTGCTGCAAAGGAGAAGATAGGGTGGACTGTTATTGCTGGATGATGGTAGTGACAGTCTGATTGGGAGAAATTTGTAGTCCATATTTGTTTTCTCTCTCCAAATATATCAATATTACTAAACCACTAGTATGAAATGAGCTAGTTGTAAAACTCATGATGTCTTCATAATCGTCATGGGTTTTATACGATAAACATGGAGATTTTATTGTAAGGTTAAATGAACAATGTGAATCATTATGGAAATGAATCATATCATGACCAGTTGAAATATTGTCGGAATCGGCATTTTACGGAGCAACATAAAATCAATAGTGATGGCAATAAAGAGAATCAAGAGGAAGGATGTGTGGATTCAAGATTCAGCAACCATGATTTTTTTTTTAAAGAAGTCTTGACAAGGACGACATTGTGTCTGCTCATTGTGCCACACCTGGCACAGATCATTTGTGCTATATGCACATGTCGGACCTTTAACCCCTGCCAGCTCAATATGAAAACATCAAACAACACCAGTCTTGTTTCCGAATGACAGGATAGGATTTGACACAATGCCACATAACCAAGTACCACCAGGCTTTGAAACTCCCTGCTGATTTTGAGTATGTGCCAGAATTTCCGACCATCTTTCAAATCGCTCGAGCCACAAGTCTATACAATAGAGACCCAGCCTAATCTCCTCCTGAGACGTACATCTTAACTTCAATTAACAATTACATCTCCCACAGAATAATGCTGTAATTTCTCTTTCATACTCTAGCAATGGCCAAGCCTGACCGTGAATACATCTAGAATACTTTGGCAGTCAAACATGGACTTGGATGTGAAGGTGTCGTCTGCTCGTCAATGGAAGTCGTTATACTGTGTGATTAGTTTATATGAATGCCCCTCATCTTGTTAACCCTTCTCTGTAGGTGCTATCTATAGGCAAGCCTACCAAACAATTGGGGAAACGTATTGAAGTGTATGACTGACTCATCTCCAACACCATCAGATACCAATGGTTTTAGGTATCAGAAGACCCTCACTACAAAGAACCTGTCATATCAATTTCAAAATTGGTAATTATTAACAAGTTAACAACAAAGCCAATCCTTAGTGTACCATAACCTGAACGTCATGGCAACCCTCTTTGTACACAACTTGTGTTTTCCCTACACAGTACACCAGTCAACCATCCTCAGGCTAAAGGATACCCTAGAACCCTCTCCTCCTGTGTTGGTCTTCTTCACCTGTGGAACTTTCAGCCAGTTTACCAATTAGAGGTCAGAATAGTTGTTTACTATGCTACGGTTCAGAGAGTTGAAATACACTGCCAGTCAGTGGAAAATGAGCTTTAAGTTTCAACAGTTAGAGAAAATAACCCTTGGCAATGTTTGTTTATTTTGACTGTGGACTGTAATAAAACTGTCAATTTCAACCCATCAGAAATCAATTACTGTCACTGTGTATGAAAACTTTGAGATCGTGTTACAATCATCTACATATTGTTGAAAACAGTGGGAATTAAGGCATCATATCACTTACGAGTTCAAATATGATTTATATACCTCCCACAGGTTATGCCCCTAAAAGCTATCATATCTGCCACTAACAATTTCAAATACCAGTACCTCACACAGTGCCTATTCTAAACTTTAATACCTAGGCAATTTAAAGTAACAAATTTTCATAATCTACCATAATCAGATTGGTGAAGTCCTGTCGGTGACTACAAAGCATCCTATATGGGTGTTGCTATCTGACAGAGCTCAGCGTACAGTGCAGGATTAGCGACTTTTACAGGAAGTCGGCCTCCTGCCGAGCTCAAAATAACCACCAACATTCCGTGTGGGGACATCACATTCATATGTGTAATGACAAACAAACCCAAAAAGTTGATCTTGTAAATGAAAGAAAAATAGTCATTATAACCCAAACCACTGTATCTCTTACAAATTCGGTAACTTGCAACTTCCTGTTACAGCTCTGGTTACCATGGAGCTGTAGGTACCAACAGGCACCCAAAGTCTTACATTCCTACTGGTTCCTCCATGAAGGAAAAAATAACAACTTTTTTTACACAAGTCAAACATACTGAAAATGCAAATGAGGGTTTATTTGTCATAGAACCCCGTAGAGTCATGCCACTGCAATGTGGTTAGAGTTACCTGCCCTTGCCTTGTATGCAGATCCTTCTGCCATTGGTGATAAGTGACAGGTCAAAATAAGAAACACAATTTTTTTCTCTATGCTCCAATGAGAAGACGAATATGTCCCCAAATTATAACAACTCCCCATATTGTAGCATTTTGATTGTTTTATTTTGTTTGTTTGTTTGTTTGTTGTTTAACGCCACACTCAGCGTGATTTGACGCACTTCGCGACGTAAGACCTGTTTTATCACAATATAGATCACGGTTATTGATCAGATTGCCTTGACGTGGCACCGCCATTTTGTTTGAAGCAATTGCAAGCGATACGCGAGGTTGAATCTGATTGGTTCATAGGAGAGGCATAGGAAGGACATAAATCGTAAAAAACACTGGTGGCGCTATGATTAAGAACTGGAATTCCAGCCTAGTTGGGTAAAGGTGGAAAGTGGACTTTTAAAGTCAGTTAACTCCCTTGCCTCGGGAAGATGGCTATATGATGGCGGTCTGTAAATAATCAAGTCTGGAACACACAATACAGTGATTGACATCATGAGCATCAATCCATTCAATTTGGATACGATGACATGCATCAACCAAATCAGCAAGCCTGACCACCCGATCCCGTTAGTCGCCTCTTGCGACAAGCATAGTCACCTTTAAAGGCAAACATGGGTTGCTGAAGATTAGAATGAGTAGAGCACCATGACTTAAATTACAGTATCGAAATAGGGACATTTTAAAAACATAGTGGGAATTGAACCCAGAAAGTGTGCTCACAAACCAACAACTGGAATCCAACAAATCCTTCGTTGTCTTTGAAGCATCAGGCAAAAATTCATACACTTAATGTTCATAAACTCTAAAACCCAATTTAACACTGGCAATCTTTTCAGCCAGTTTTGCAGTCATGTTCCAAAACAATTTACATTATTTGAAAAAGGGGATAAAAACATTCTCACAATCATTGCAAGTTGGCACACCTCTGGGAAATATGCGGAGTTGTTCATCTTGCCATGATGGCTCCACAATGAGGTGGCTAATTCCAGGGAGCCATCAGCAAGATTTATACCTGATAGAGACTCCATTCATTTACACAAGCAGAGAATTAGGGTGAGGAGACTTGACACAATCCCCAAACTTCTAATCGTAAAATCCCTGATCCTCCACAGGAGGGATAAGAATAGAAAGACAGATCTCATTTGTCAAGGAACAAGGCTGCCTTCAATTCACGATGTAATTGGCAATATCAAACCAAAATGAAACTAATCGCAAAGAACTTGGAACATTTACCCTGTAAATATCAACTGGATCATTAATCAATGAAATATATCATTAGCTTACTTAACGTAGTAGAAGAGCCATCTCCGAGAAATAGCTTGCGGTATAGGTTCATTTCCGTTTACTTAAAGACTTTCAGCAAGCATCAACAGTGAGAAAGCAACATCAAAACTTTTCAGTCAATTGTCAGCCGTCACATTTCTTCACACGTATCCAGCAACCAACACACATATCGGGGTATGATGACACACAAGATCAGCCAGTCAGGCTGCAGTTGGTTTCCATTCAACCACACACGCAAATTAACAGATAACAGATTAACAAATAACAGATAACATATAACACGCATCAGATTACAGTCACCATTTAATTTTCAAGGCTTGGTCCAGTTCCTTTGTCACAGCAAATCATTTTTTGTTTTCTAATTTGCATGCGAAACTGTAACTTTGCATATTAAATTTACAATTAATAGCTCATTTGTCTTTTCACAGACAAGGAAATTATTTCATCCACTCGGCAATAACATAAAACAGCATGGCTAGTGCACCTGTATGCTTCCCATTATTATAAAACTGACCCTCACAAAATACATCACCCTACCCGTCACATTTGAAGTGGAGTTAAACTTGGGCTGTAAGGGACATGTTGACACCTCATTGTAGACATTTAACCCTGAAACTGAAGCTTCTTGGCTTTACCTTCATTCCCCAAACAGCTCCTGGTGACCCTGCCAAATACCAGGCAAATTGTGGTTGCCTTGAATCTGTCCTGGCTGACATAATATGCAAGATTTCCATCAAAATTGGGAACATGATGTCATAATTCTGTCGCTTGATGTCACTATCTGTCATAAATACTGAGTTATGATCTTTGTGCAGTACAAAGGTTTGTCTGGCTAATATCAGCTTCAGGAGTCTCGTACAGCCTGCAGTCCCACAACTATTAAACGAGAGATTAATCTAAGACAAATAATTCATTGTTGGCCTGAGTCACGAAATACATTTTTTTTCATCATGACGAACATGAGAATGATATTCTCCTTTTCTGGTTGACACATGATGACATCATCCATCCCAGGTAGCACCATTCAAAGGGAGGTAATCATCTCACAGCATTAAACCTCTTAGAAATGCCACAGTTCATCTCATCCTCACACAAAACGCTGGCAAATCAAGATAGATATATCATATTGAAAACTGATATTTGATGCTACAAACATCCGACTTCTAATTAATCATTTTAATAAATATTGAAAAAAAATTTTGTTTTTGATGTAACAAAAAATATTTTAACATCAGGAATTCAACATGTGTTTATCTTAACTTCGATTTTCAGTTTAAACTGTGCCAGATTCCTACCTGTATCATATCATTGCTGGAACCTACCTACCTAATAATGCCATCCTTCAAAACACTCCTCATTACAAATAAATGATTATTGTCATTCTGAAGATATGCTTGCTTTTTATCATTTACTTGTCACCATCCCAACAAAAGCAACTGTATTACAGCAAAGAACAAGGGCAAAAGTGAGCGTGGCTCACTAATACCCCCGACCCGCCTAGTGTGTCAGTAGTTTCAAATTAAATAATGGATAGGGTTAGGGTTTGAAAAATTCATTAAAAAAAATGGAAAATTAATAAAAACAATTTTTTTCTTTTGACTGCACCCCTCCAGATGACACAGGTTATATGTAGTAAGTGTGAGATGAATACACTGAATAGTTTCAGAGAAATCGCGCAGACAAAGTTTTCGGACGGACGGACGGACTGAACCTTGGTTTAACTATATACCCCCCGACCTAAAAGGTTGAGGGGTATAATAATTCTTGCATAAATAGGTTCAAGACAGTAAACATCTACATATCAAAATTCAAAGAGTCAGTACCAGAAGAAGAAAAATTCTTGACTAACTCCTAAAACAATTTCCATTGGGCAGAAATGGCCAAAAAGCAATAAAATTATATGAATAGATCACTGAAAATCAGTGATGACACCAGGTGTTCACAAGCATGAAAAGCATGTCCTGCTCCTTGGGTACAACATCTTTAAAGTTTGCATTATTATGAAGCACTAACTCAACAATTATTTAAGACAAGTTATTGTAAAAATGTGGAGTGTCCTCTAGCTTGGTAAACACTCTAATTCTAGTTCTCATCTAAAAAGGCCTTCTGTTGGCAGTGTTGATGAAGTGGGGAGTATAACCTGCAAACTTATCGGGTAATCTTCCCCCAATTGTTGGCGAGACAAGGGGGGAGATTTACGAAGTGTGAAACAAACAGACAGCAACCAGAGCCTGCAGATCGTATCACACCCCGGTGCACCATATCTACAACCCATACAGGAGGCTGCACTGCACTGGGACTAGCATCAAATAAATCACATCAACTTTACACTTGTAACAAGATTGTTTACACATTTCATTGCAATTTGACTCTAATTCTATGGTCTTTAAATTTTTCACCTTTTCTCATACTAAAAACAGACAATAGCATTTTGTTAAGTATTCTGTTATATAAAGACGAAGTGTCTAAAATAACTAGTTTTACAACTTGTATCTCTTGTGTAGTCATGTGGAAAATATCATCTCTCACGATTTCACATCTAATGTTATTCTTAAATCTTCCTAATGTGTTATCATTGATAATATGCAACAACCGTAATACTTAATAACAAATTCATCACATCTAAATTCAGAGATATTCCAGATTTAAAAACAGAATTTCAAAAGCAGGACTACATTAGTAGCAAGTAATTATGCAATCTGGCTCTTCCAATCCTGTTTAATGGCTGATGGAGTCTTGACTGTAAGCAACTATTTTGATAGGCTGTAGCTTAAAGTCAAAGACCTCCCACAGCAGTGCCATAACAACTCGTATCCACTTTCAGTCTCTGTGACAGATTTATCAGGTTATCACCGTATTTCCACCATAACACCACAATGATTTATTCATTTAATCACACAGGAAAACTATTTCAGCTCCGAGCATCAACAAAGTGAACAGTGTGTTTGGAGAAAATATTTGAGGATCAAAATATTAACTTCAAGAAATATTGACAAGTCACCACTAAATTTGATGGATGGGATGATTACAGTTTAATACAATATTGCTTTAATTTGTGAAAGTGGATGAATTCGATCTAAATTTTGCAACTTAATTACAATGTTTTTTTCTAATTATTCAAATGTATGAATGACCATGAATAAACATAGTCGTCCTATTTGATTGAATATTATTTTGAAACATTGTCAGAAATTAATCTTTTAAAACCTTCAACATAGAAACTAATCCTTGCCGGTTAGGTTAGCAAACTGTGAATCTAAAGAACTCATTACTCAAAGGGGTTTTGTCAATCAATGCTTAATCACATGTCAAATTTGATAAATTCAGTATTGTGTCAAATTGTCAGTTGACAGATGTGACAATGCAAGAACTTTCACAGAAAATGTGAAACGCAATCAAATGGCCATTTGCCCAACATGATAATAGTTTGCTGGAGATATTCATTTTCTGGTGAATGGCCGAAGACACAGCACCGAGAGGCTGATTACAACAGGTAATCGTACCACAGGAAAAGACATTTATAAGACTACCTGTGATTTATGAGGCCCAATCAGAGAATCTGGTTGAGGAGGACCAAGGATGATATCCATTGTCACAATTTCGGAATCGCTCGAATCATAATAAAGCTTATTGTAAATTGGGAAAAGTTTTGGGTCGTTGTGTAAGCTATTAGAAAGGTTGGTTGATGATTAAAGGGTGTATTCTAGCTGCAGTAAACAAGCCATAAAGAGACTGCGTGAGTCAGCAAACAGCATATCAGCCAGAGTCAGGTGTAGAGAGGGTAATGGAATACCCCCATTGTCATACACGCCATTAGCCTCTATCTGGTGCTTACTCCAGGAAATTACACTCTGTGCTGAAGCGTTGGTGCCAACAATAAAATTTGCCACTCTCAGGCTCATAAAAATATTATGGAGCAAAATGAGCTGTGATAGGGTCTACAGCTGTATGCAGCAAATGATATAACACTGTAATACTTGGCCATTAAACGCATAAAATATTTTCTATGCCATTGAATCCACTCAAAGATGCTCGGGATGATTTATTACCGCTGGGTTTTTTTCAACCTGTCATTTGGCTACAACTAACAAGGTGAATGCAATTCTACATCAAATTGGAGGCTTGTCGGTGATACAATCAAAGGACTCAACAAAAACTGCTAACGCTCCAGCATTTCTATTGAATTTCAAACCATAAGATGTCTATTTGTTAAAACTAAAATCGCCACCTTTGCCAGTAACTCTCCTACTTAATGGCAGTTTTATGTGCCAACAGCAGGGAAGTGTCAGTGTTATGAAAGAGTAAGAAGGGAAAACATAGCAGGGCTTCCGACAGAAAGGCAAGAAATTCTACTTTATGGTATAATTGGCAGGATAATCTTCTCATAACCAGCACTCTATTGTTCCATTACTGTTAACTTTAATTTTGCGTCATAATCATGTTGACTCATAATTTCTACTTTTTCCTCCAAATGATCATAAAATTTGAATTGTTGCAATGAAAGTAGTATCAGATCAGATGCACACAAGCCCATCCATTATCATTATATTCAAGGGTTAGATTATTTTTCCGCAGCAATAAATTATTTTTTGACGTTGGTTATAAATCACACAAAAGTATATTATGAGATATTAATGCGACATTAAAAGTTAACTAATGTAATTAGCAACAGATCATAACTGTCCAAGATGGCCGACACTGGCGTGTGTCAGATGTGGCTTACCTATGCAAGAGGAAACCTGTGCTATGTAGTGATTGCCTAGGAAAACCTGACATACAATTGAAGGTGACAGTGTATTATCTACTGTATCTGTTTCTGCCTTTGAACTCTTCTCTCCTGTGGCGTAGGAGCACTGTAGCAAATTTCGAAAGTAAAATCTTATCAGTTAATCGGAATGAAGAAAACTCAGCCTGACTTTGTACAAATAGACTATTTACTTTTCATGTTCTCATCTGTTTCGTTGTGAAAGTAGATATGAGAGGCGCTTCATCATGATCTAGGAGAAATACAATTACCTTCGTTATCACTTTGCGAAACGGTCGTGATGTGTAAAATGATACTTGAACAATTCATACATATGATTGCCTACATCCTTTGAATATTTTCAAACAAAATATAGTTCATCACGGTTTAGATCTTCCTCCTCCTGTCTTCACCTTCCCTATTGCCGACCGCTTTCTGTCCTAACTTCCCATCTGTTTTCTTCTGGATCCCCATCCCCATCTCCCTGTCTGTTCTCTAGCTCCTCAATTCCTACCCTCCTCCAGATGAGCACCCTTCCATATCTGATAAAACCCCTCCAAACATCAATATCCAGATCCCATACCCTGCCAGTTCTCTAGCTCCCTAATTCCTACCCCCTCCAGATGAGCACCCTTCCATATCTGATAAAACCCCTCCAAACATCAATATCCAGATCCCATACCCTGACAGTTCTCCAGCTCCCCAATTCCTACCCCCTCCAGATGAGCACCCTTCCATATCTGATAACACCCCTCCAAACATCAATATCCAAATCCCATACCCTGACAGTTATCTGTTTCCAAATTCCTCACCCCTTCCTGTCCATGATGCACTCTCCCCACATCTTCCATATCTGCACATCTCCCCATCTATTACCATCTAGACCTCCATCACCCCCTTGCCACCTGCAGCATAACAAGGTTTGACCATAGCTATGCAGACCAGTGTTCAACATCGCTCCCTCCCAAATCCTGTCAGGAGCCATCGCCATCTACAAGTCCACTTTAACAGTTCCAGATGGATCTTGTTCCTGTGGTCAAGATTATGTTCCATCTCTGTCAAGACTTATTTCAGTTCCATGAGATAGGCCAACATTCTTACATTCTGTCCTAAGTAAGCTACTTTTAATCATGATGAGAACATCACAGACAGATCTGAGGAGCATACAGGCTGAAGTACCACTCAGTTCAAGAATTAGTCTACAACCCCAGGATTATTATGCTGGATAAGAAAATTATACTTCATTTACTCCTTGACATTCTTGCTAGATAACAAGTTCTTTACAAATCTTGAAATGTGATCTGATATCAACCCCATTTTAAACCAATTCCATATTAGCAAAAATATTAAATAAATAACTATAATTCACAATTTTTCTTTGTCTAAAGAATGCTGGGACATGCCCACCTTCATCTATGTTTTGTACCCATTATGGTTCCCCAGTTGACAGGCTTTCCAGAAGAGAAATGACCGTTTTCCATTGGCGCTAAGGGTCTACCACCCCTGCTACTGATGTATATGTAATTGGACAGAAGTAGTAATCTCTCAGACCATGCATTACAGCCTCAGCAAGACTGCTTTATAGATTCCAGCTACAATTTCTCCTGGGCAGTCCACATTTCATAAACCCTACAGCAAATGAAGATTAAATGTAGTTTTTATTTGGTGTCATTCCCGGCAATGATTCCCTTGAACTCTTCTTCTGAAAATGTGCATATTTACTGTGAGAGGTATGAGTTGCTGACAGAGAAATGACCGCAAGGATCAAAATGCCTCCGGCATATACAGATCCCATTCCCATGAATTTAACATAAAAGGGAAATAACAACTCCAGACCTCCTATAAAATAAGGAATATATTCCCTCCACCTTCCCTTCCAGTAATAACAGAACAAAATCATATCCATACATACTTTATGGCAATTTTATATGATTTCTTCTTTGAATCCTTGATTTAGTACAAGTTGATGTGACTTCAAGACATAAACTCACATCAATGCGCCCCATAGACAATGCATCTGAGCTACTACTAATCTCGAACATTATTGTGCCATTTGAACAGTCATACCTTCAATTTAGATAGTCATCAATTCCATGTTCCCAACAAGCTTCAGGGATTACACAATGCTTTAATTAATTGTTGTCTGCCATAAACTGGCTGCCATCATCCGTTACAAGGACCTCCCAGGTTCCCTCTGTCCTCCAAGCACTACAGAACCAAACTGATTCATCTCTGGACACAGATGACTGAACAAAGCTCCATCTCAAATAAGGCTTCACTTTCAAAAAGCCACCTCTTTGATACAAATCCCTCTTCCATTTTCTGCTTTTCCCAGCTTTACAAAAGACACGATGGAATCATTTTCCCCCCAATATAAATACATGAAAGCCTGTTTTACAGTGATAATAGAAAATGTGAAATTTATGGCCCAATTTTACTGCTATGCTCCATAAGTTCTGGACTAGGGGAAGAGAAGGATCTCAGTGGTCAGGGACCGGAACTGTCATGGATGACCGACCTTCACAGGCAAGGGGGAGGTCACTGGATTACCACCCTTCAAAAACCACCACTCAACCAATTGACACTTGTTGTAATATCTTGACATTTCTTTTTGTGTCCCCCATTTAAGAAATCAGAACTTGCCCCTACTAACACTTGAATGATGACAATTTTGATCAAGGTCTGATGTCTGCATTCATAGGTAGTACCAGGGCACTGAGAGTCTTTTGATATGGCCGATGTGATCCAAGAAAGGGAGGTACCAGACAGAGATAATGTCCGTCTGCCACTCCATCTGATGGGGTTGACACTACTCAGACAAGATTTAATCACTTCGCACTTTTGTTAACACAAACTCCTACAGAAAGGACACAACAGGACATATCTTTCTCATTTCTGTCTCCTGCCCATACAGGAACTTCGACTGATCAGCTATTAAGTTTAGTCATTTTGATCATTTCGATGCAAGGACGAAACAAAAACTTGATTAATTCCGTCATCCTGAATTTATTTTGCACTATTTCTATATATCTTCAAGATGATTGATTTGTGGCGGCAGCATGATCTATCACAACAGTGGATCATTACAAATTGCCATTTATACCGGGACCCCAAAAATCATTACAACTTTATCAGCCACAATCAGTTTTCAGTTTGACTGAGTTTATGTATTATTTTATTGAGCACAAACTGATTTAATGAGAACTGAAGTATTTTCTTAATTGTCATGTGATTATGTGCCTAGGACCAATAAATCACAGAGATCGATACTGGTGTAGCTGTACGGTTGCTGAGGCAGGTCACTTGATACACTGATAGGTCCCCCAAATCAATGAAGCCTCCCTCTACCATTCATCTCTGATCTGGTCCAGACAAAGATATGGCAGTACCACAGCCACTGAAGAACACAAGGGAATAGTCTTATTTAATTTGGGGGATCAGTTTGCCCATCAATTAGCATTGGGATTTACCAGCAACAAAATTTCTCCATCTAAGGCACTCCAATTCCTTGAAATCGCAGCATTTAATCTCACTTACCATAGAAAATTGAATTGGGGCCAACTCATATGACAGTTAATAGCCAAGGATATTTTTCAAATACATAATTGTAAAATTGATAGTTCTTATATTGGTCCAAAATAAATAAATTTCTATTCAAAAATTCTGAACCAAGTCACATATCCTGATTATTATTGCACAATTAGCATATCTAACCAGATTCCTTTATCTGAATCACAATGAGACATGCTGTGGTAGCATGTAGGTTTCTCTCCCCATTATATACCATCGTGTGATGATAAACAACAGAGAAAAGCCAATAAATACAGTTGGCATGAACCTGTACGATACTCCTGCAAATGACTATTTATTTTCCTTCACATTTATGTTCAACAAGTTTGGCGGCCATCTTGATGTAACTTCCTTCCAGATGTGAGAAGGTGATAAGGGTGGCCAACATGGCCGCTGGTCAGATGGTCATGAGGCTGAACTATTCAACATGGCTGAAACATCTGTGGAATGGCCTGAGATGGCCAGTCTACAAGATTGATGGCATCTTGCAAGTCTGTAGCTACTACTAGACAAATGTTATCAATTACATCCCAACATGTGCTTGGGGCAGGAATCGCTCCAAGAGGAAAGCATTTGCTTGATAAATGTCCTCGACAATTAAAAGAGCCCCAGAGACCACTGTAATATAGCCAGGGCTAATTCTCCCAATGGTAAGGCGGTAAGATGGACATGGACTACATACAGATGGATGGCTTTGGGCAGGAACCATGGACACACAAAACAGACACAGATGGAAGACCAATATCTTATCAACCGGGATATAAAAATTAATTTAAATTTCATGAAGTTATTCAGTTCAGCATTACAGCTATATTCTATTTGAATAGTTATTGGAACTGTTTTTTTAATCAACAAATATCAGTCATTTTTGTCACGTTTTTCTTTGAAACATTTTCAGTCACTGATATTGTGAACATTCAAACTTGACATATCAAGCAACAGGAAAAAGCTTTTTTCATTCAATTCTGCCAAATCCATTGACATCCATATCTGGGCAAACCTAACTGACCCCACAGTGAAGTCCCACAAGGGACTAGTACAGTGTCAGCTGTCGTGGCATATTACCATTTACCCCTAGTATATTATGGGTTTTATCACCCATGGTGCCATGGGAAGCCAAATGCTTAGTATGTTCATTTGTTACAACAGAACCATCAGTTCAATATTTCTACATGGATACAGAAGGGGATACATTTCATTCAACATCTTTGGGAATAATAACTGATTTTTAGTAATCCATTCATATTATTTTCATCACTATTTTGCCTTTTACGCCCAATGGAATCTGTTTGGGTGAATAATCAAGACTGGTTACTATCTGGCATTGACGTTTTATATTTACATTTATCACAATGCATGGAAGACAATATTAAAGAAAATTAAGTTTTCATCATTCTAAAATAGGATACAATACAGTTATAACTTCATGTCAATCAATCAATGAATTTTTGGAATTGTTTCAATATCACACAGGCAATATCTCCCATATTAACCCAATAGACATCTTTTTCTCATAACAACACAAACTAGTTAAGAAGTGACAGCAAATAGGTGAACACTAGCAGTTAGATTAGTTCAGTGACTACCTGGGTAATTGATAGAACCCTTCATATACAGCCCAAGATGAGACTCGCCAGATCTACCACACCGACACCCCTGCCGATAGCATCACTGGATGTTTAGCAACTTCTTCCATGTCCCACCGCACATGCCCTTACAGAAGGGGCCCCCTCGTGGTGCTAATCACCTCTCGCTAGGTGGTGCTAAATGGACCGACCTCTGACCTTGGTCCATGGGGGCCAAATGGTTGATGAATTTCCTTGATATGTGTAAACATTGATGATATATGGCCTCGTTTGCTGCGGACTACAAAGCAGCCTAGTAATCTGTGTAATACAGGCATCAAGCTGGACAAATGGTCTATGTAACAAACAGCCCTTTCTGTAACTAACAGCTACCATTATATGGCCATGAATACACAACTTTCTCATAACTCATTTTTTTCAGTCATACTAGCCTAAGATAAATCTACTTTTCATTGAAACAATGCAAACCCAAGAAATTAAAAAAAAGTTATCATCATCATCATCATTATTAAACATATATAACAATCTGGTGCAAATGCATCTTTTAAGCCTTGTATTTTTCAATGAATACTGTAGTGTGAAAGGGCACCTGCTACCCTGATGAATGTGTGCGTTCAGGGACAAGTTGACACAATGACTGTCCAGCTGGTCACACCTGTCACACTGGCAACAGGACGCACCTGTTGTGAAACAAGTCATCTCCTTATCAAATGGTCACTTGGGGACACTTTACCCCTAAAGAGATTTAAATAAGGCGGGAATTTCAGCAGCGATGCAGAGCATTCCCCAGACAATATCCTGCTCAGAATCTTGGATGATTTACAAAACACAGATAACATGCACTTTTTACATTTTGAATTACATTTCAAAATTCATCATTCTAAATACAATATTTTCACATCTAAACATTTCACATAAACATCATTTCAAGCACTTAAACATGATTTCAAGCGATAAAAAATCAAAAGATTAGGAAGATAGTCCCAACACACTTGATCACACTTGAGATACGGTGATCCTCAAAAATACCCCAGCCCTCCAATGTCACTTCACAATAAGAATGAGAAATCAATTCTGAAAAGAGGATGGTATTGTTTTTTGGGGAAATGGTGGAGCCTTCTTGGCAGGTATGTTAAGATACGATCCCTTGTCCTTACATTTAAACCAGGATCAGGGGGGGTGTTTGTGTGTGTGACATTAGTCGGGGCGCTATGCTCAAATATTGACCCAGTAATCATAATCCATGTACCCTCATTATGTCTCCACAGGGGGCTACCAGCTAGTCCTACAAGCATGTACAGAGACATCCACCGACACAATCTACAACAACCTCTACCGTTATCTCTACTTACTATCTCGCCAAACAACTGCTTAATTCACTTTTACAAGACTACACTTGAATAAAAAAACAATGCACATTTCTTCAATATGGATGACCAGAACATGACGCCTTTATTGCAAATTTCACTCTGATACAAGTTTTTTAATTCTCCAAGTGGCAGATTTAGATACCGTTTTCGATGTAATAAGCACCCAGGGCGCTCTCAAAATTAGGAATAGGGGGCTCTTATTTGAATATTATTTTGGTGAAAAAAAACAGAGTTCAAAGATAAATTTTGTGGTTTATGCTGACAGCCTGAAATATTTATGTACGACAGATGTATTTTTCCAGAGCCCATAATTAAGAGTGCATATAACACACGAGTGAGTATTATACGTGAATAAATAAGTCTTGTGTACATTGATCAATCGAAAGGGGTGCTAACTGGGATTGTTCACTAGCCAATATATTAGCAAATATTGCCGTGGGCGCTTATTAGAGCAGGGCACTTATTACGTCAAATACGGTATGTGTAAAAGCAGATTTACTATGACAAATCAAAATGGCAATGACAGATGTATTCCAATATCGAAAACAAATGTGCTTATAATAGTGACGTAGCTAACCTAAGAAAAAAATTTGAACATATTTTTTTTTCATTAACTTTTAGGACGCCCATTGCAAAAATATTTATGGAACAAAGATAAAAGGGCAAGTCGACCATTGCAATGAATCAAACCATGAGAAAACATAAATTCATTCCATATTCAATTATCATCACTAAAGATTAGCGATTCAACACAGTCAAATCTCCCACTACAAAATCACTCGTGATTTTATTAAGAACAATCCAATTACACGACTCACAAATTTGTCGCAATTTGCACCTAATAATGTATTTCGAAACCAAGGTGTCCCAATTAAGTGTATTAGCACTAGGCAGGAATCTTGTCTAGCTAATTAACCTTGTAATGAAATGAGATCTGTCATTTCTTTTAAGAAGTTTAACTGGTGCAGGCCTAATCATACAATCAAGTTCCTTACTTTTTTTCTTACTGTGGCAGTTTTATTATCAATGTCTTGTCACACAGATCACTTTTATTGGATAAGAGCAAGCAGTTTCACAGAGCATACCATGTAGAAAACAATCTTAAATTGACAGCGCAAAAATAAACATTTGGAGTGCTCTAACATTCCTGACCAGTCATAAAAGTGTCTCCATTCTAGCTGACATATCTCAATATGTCTCTTTCAGGAATACCCCAAATAGAATCGCCTGCCAGTGCTATACTGAAGAGAAAGTAATTTTACAGCGTCCATAAAGAGTAATTCCTGTTCCGATCTCTTGACTCTGCAGTAAACTCATTCCAACTTTTCTATTGACCCTACTTGCTTCATTAAAAGGGACCTACAGACCCATTTGTCAAGGGGTTGTCCCGAGGGACCTAAACAATAAGGATCACAGTACAGGTCAGACACAAGTTGTCCCTTACTTGGCTACTTAAGGACCAGAGAGCAATCACAGGAGGACCTCCCAAGGAATTGGTAAACTGACACAGACTGATTAATGCCTCTTCTTGACTGATTGTAAATGACGGAACTGTGGTGTAATTTGTCGATTTTTAGCCTTTGGGATTTGCTGAACAAGGAAGGAGAAGTTAATTGACTAATTGAAACTAAAAGTGATGCAAGTTGACAATGGGAAACAACACAATATCTGAGAATGTTTCTGAGTAAAATATTTGGCAAATAATTCCTGACAGCATGATCCCCCAAGTCATGATATCCACCATTTTATCATATGATCTAGTGAACAAGAGACAGCGGTAACACTGTAAGGATATCAAGTACATTTAAAATTTTAGAATTCAATGATCTTGCTGCCGAGAAGAGAAAGAGAACTATTGCTGGTAAATGTTTCACAAGGTAAAACAATGGCCTACAAAATCCAGTCATGTGTCACATTAATACATGTATACAAAATATTTTTTAACATTGACACTGAGCAGCGATGACCAGTATTCATTCAAGTGGAAGCTTCCCACCTCCCCCATCCTCAGCCTACAGGACGTGCCCCCACCTCTCCCCTACAGTGCTTGTTCCTGCCTACAGCCTCATCCATTCCCCTCCTTGTCACTAACACCTGCATACCTCCCCCTCCCCCCTCCGCAACACCACCAGCAGCAACTTCCATAGGATGACCCACAGCGGAGGAAGTGCCTGACATGGTCGGCAAGCGTCTTGATGACGGATCCCTTCCCTTGTCACCCTCTCACACAACACAATTATGCAATGATAAATTCCCTTTTGCTCCATCCTGTAGACCGAGCCTGCATTCCTGGCCTAGGCCCCTTCCAGGTAACCGTCTCCCCCGAGGCTCCCAAACTCTCTTTTTCTATTTACATACACAACTAAGCACAGCTTTGAAGGCATCGAACCCCAGTTTTTTCAACTTCAGCACCCACCCAGGTTAGCATAGGTTAAATTCTGTTGGCAGGATAAAACATGTATACTTTACCTATGACATCAAATTACTATGTTCGTCGTCCCCCGAGATGAACGCTTCAAAAACTATACATAAAGGTAGCTGTTCCAGAATGTCATGTGATTTGGGTTTCCGTTTGATCCGTCTGATGTTTGAGATTTGGGCCTTGTGTTGAAAAGTTTGCAGAACTACAGCTTGATGGGCACATGAAAGACTGCCTTTAACTATAAAAAATGTGTATCGGGTAAAATGTCATTGACATAGATAGCAAAGGATGCTAAACCCAGTGATGAGAGAATCTTGTTGATGTATGTAGATATATACATACAACAAAGGTCAAAGTTCAAAATTTCAAAGAAAAGAAAGACGAATTACAAAAAATGTTGCCCGAATGAATCAATGAGAGATTAAAGACACGTCAGAGAACGCTTTGATGTTAAACTAAATGAAGAAAACAAGAAAAATTCTTAAATGCACAGTGATATAAGCAATAGTTATCTGAATGAATACATGAGAGGGAAATATATGTACCCGGTATGTCTGAAAACTGATAACTGAAACAAAAATGAATTTTGAATGAAACAAATAATTAAAAAAAATAAAATAAAAAATTCCAAAAGTGTGAGATGAGAATGATTGAATGAAGAATCAATGATGAACCCAATCTATGACAGGAATGAATAAACAACAACACAAATAAATCAAACAAGATAAAAAATAAAACTTCTATAGATAAATCAACGAGGGAAGACGGCAAGCTGAGATATATAGGTATGAACAAGTTAAAAAAGAAAAGGACACATTACGAGTGAAAACTTTAATGATAAAGAATGGGTAAGTTAAGCTGCATCTGAGTTAGCACAGGTATGAACACGCGAAGGCTTACATAAGTAGCAAGGAGTTGGTGGATAGCGGAAGAAGCTCCTTCAGGCTATTACCCCATGGATGCCTCACAACTGTGCTGTAATGGCACTGAGCCATCATAGGTGCCGTGTAATAATCCGAAAACCATAACCCTATGTTGAGGTGATATTACTGTAGTACTTGGAGTGAGCAGGGCAGCTCAAGCTGTTAACTGGCTAGTATTATGGAGGATCCCCCATGAGACCATCCCCCTTGATAAACTGATACACTACAACTGATACTCAATAGCATGTAGTGTCCCAACCTTGCTTCTTTAACCCCGGGTGTATTGGACCTGGTCTTGGCGCACACAGAGATATGACAGCTATATGTCTTCACCTGGTGTGATACGAGTCATATCACCCCAGGTAGCACAAGACACACTCCCGTATAAAGACTTCAAATGACTAACACTGTTCGGCTAGCACAAAGCTGTGTGCATGTATGTGGGTCTGCAGCCATCTAATGTAAAGGCTGCTTTATGACTCGAGCTACATTTTATTAACATTATTAAGCCATAGTAGTGCCATAAAATCATATGTCCCTGACAAATTGTATTCAAACCTGGGCGTAATGTATTGGATTTGTGTGGAGAAGTTAGCGATGGAGGTGTGCAGGTGATAATGTAGTCCAATAAAAGAGGCATAACATTAGGTGAGGCAGGGGAACAACCTGTAGCGTGACATCAGTGTTCTGGTCTGGGGACTGAAATTAGGGTGCAAGGATTTGCTCTTTGCTGAGCTGTGTACGGGTGATATGAGTTTATGTACAGTAAGTCATTATTGACTGACGACATGGCTCCCTTCTCTCAACTGTGGCAACTCGTAGCATACGATTACAGCTTAGTTGGGATTTCTGGGGGGGTTCAGTGGAGATGTTTCTTATTGTCCTGGGATTTCAGTTCAGCAGTTAACTTCTGAAGCTTCAGTTACTAATCCGTTCAAACTTCCTATATCCCAAAGGGGTGGTGGGTACCCTAGTGGTTAAAGAGTTCGCTCGTCACTGCGAAGAGCCGGGTTCGATTCCCCATTTGGGTACAACGTGTGAAGCCCATTTCTGGTGTCACCTGCCATGATCATGTTGCTAAAAGCAATAAAAATCATACCGTACTCACTAACTCACTCCTATATCCCAGATCACTTATATACTACTAAAAGAAGTTAAAGGACACTCAATTCTTTCATTTTACTTTCATATTAGTCATAGTCATGGTATGACAGATTAACTATATATAGTAATGTGAAAATATGGGTGTTAATAAACTGCCAAGACAGCTTAACTACAGTAACATGAAAGTACTGTGTGTTCTTTAACTTCTTTTGGGTAGTGTATACGTATACCATTGATATCATCTATATATGATAATAAATGTTTATTCAATACCTATTTTGGGGAAACAAAAGCATGACTCAAACACTTTTAATTTCTGCAGTATAACAGTAATCATTTTCATAATTTCAGCTTCTAATATTTATGATTTGAAACACATGGTCTTATTAAAGACCATACTGAAAACCAAATGTACAAATCCTAACAAGTCATGCGTTTTGAAAGTAATCTCCAGCACATTTGCAAAGACAAAGAGTATCATGTTCATATTCCAATGTCTATTACCTACCACTGACAACCCCAATGTACAGAACCTGCTATCTCAACAAATCATTCATTTTGTCTGTGATCTCCAGACACGACAAACATGGGATCCCCTCTGGCAACAACAAACAGCAGCTCCCCCTGCAGGCTGTACCTGCAGTTTATGTAGCACTGTGATAGCATCTAGCATCCACACGACCAGCCTCCTCCTTCCACACTGTGTACTCACCTTACCCCGACCCTACTAACTCAGCCTGCAAATAAACAACTCCCCTCCACTTCATTGATGCTGTCTCAAGCTAATGCTTCCTTCCGTGAGTGGATATAGACCCCTCCTAGGACTCCTTCTTAAAGCACCCTAAGTCTCCTTCTCAAAGCACCCTAGAGCTCATTCTTAAAGTATCTGAGGTGTCCTTCTTGAAGCATCTTAGGCCTCCTTCTTAAAGTATCCTAGGCCTCCTTAAAATAGCTTAGGCCTCCTTAAAACATCCAAGGCCTCCTTTTTTAAAGCATCCTAGGCCTCCTTCTTAAAGCATCCTAGAGCTCATTCTTGAAGCACCCTAGAGCTCATTCTTAAGGTATCCTAGAGCTCATTGTTAAAGCACCCTAGGCCTCCTTCTTAAAACATCCTAGGTCTCCTTTAAGCATCCTAGGCCTCCTTCTTAAAGCATCCTAGGCCTCCTTTAAGCATATTAGGCCTTCTTCTTAAAGCACCCTAGGTCTCCTTCTTCAAGCATCCTAGAGCTCATTCTTAAAGCACCCTAGGCCTCCTTCTTCAAGCATCCTAGAGCTCATTCTTAAAGCACCCTAGGCCTCCTTCTTAAAGCATCCTAGAGCTCATTCTTGAAGCACCAAGGCCTCCTATAAGCATATTAGGCCTCCTTCTTGCAGCATTTAGGTCTCATTCTTGAAGCACCCTAGAGCTCATTCTTGATGCACCCTAGAGCTCATTCTTGAGGTATCCTAGAGCTTATTGTTAAAGCACCCTAGGCCTCCTTCCTAAAGCATCCTAGAGCTCATTCTTAAAGCACCCTAGGCCTCCTTCTTAAAGTATCCTAGAGATCATTCTTGAATTATCCTGGAGCTCATTCTCAAAGCACCCTAGGCCTCCTCCTTCTTAAACCATCCTAGGTCTCCTTCTCAAAGCAGACCAAAACTTTCATACATGTATTTCCAGTTGTTAGCCACGGGTAACTTCACCAAGGGTTACTATCTGGTTCTATGTTAGTTAATTATTTCCAACCAGATTTGTAATTTTCCCCTTAAAATGGATGTTTTAATTGTGCATACTTGCATTATTTCCTTTTGATCTTAAAAGCTCATCTAGAATAGCCGTCACAAATCTAAAACCTGATGTCACCAATTTTCTCCTTTCTGTCATAAACCGTCGGAGTAAATGTCATAGGGTGTCATAGTGAATTGACACATAAACTGCAACCACTTCTCACGTTTAGGAGTTGGTGTTGTAACAACAGAGAACAATGAAAGTGATCATGTAGCCATATTGACTCAACAGACCAAATTTGATTAAAATGTCAAAAGTGAAATAATACATTAATTTTCTTATATCATATTAACAAAAAGCCCAATGGAGATTTACAGTCAGACCACTCACTGATAGTGTCATAAGAGTTCACCTCTTGACAAGAATCCAGCTATATCTGCTTTACTTTAGCAAAAATGATGCTATAATAAACCTGTTGCCAATAAGGACACTGCATGATCCAAACTCCTATCCATAGAGGTCCTTCTAACACTGTGTTGGTGCTATTCCAGGTGGTCATGTCTGACAAGTGTGTATATATCGATGATTATATGATGCTTACTAATTACAGATCTGGGATATTATCCATAATTACATACTACCTGGCAAATGTTTCACAACCCCTCACTGCTGTTACAGTCAGATATCAGAAGATACACCTGGCTTTCTGAACTGAAGCTAAACACAAACCGATAAGTCTCTATAATTTTTTTTGGCACGACATTGCTATCAAAACCCATTTTTCATGGATGCATGACAAACAAACATACAGCCCCACCAATGTGATTAGCTGCTTACCAGATCACAGAAACTAGCAACTATATGTGTCTGAATTTACAAAAATCACAAACTTGTCCACGATACGTAACAGTATATGAACTCTGTGTGGTCTTCCAACCTCGACCCAAGAAATTCCCGACCAGTTGCTAATCCTTTTCACCATCCCACGACCATCAATTCTTGTAACTGTCAGATATTGTATCAATTGAGCCAAGTCAAGTTATCCTTCTGTTTGAGGTAGTGTGTTATGTAGTTTATTGTCCGATCTGGAAGAGATCCATCTCACAAGCACTGCCATGACTGACACTGTAACCAATAGGACGGCGTCATTGGAACCACAGGAGCCACTGATGACATGACAATAGTGCCCATCACACTTCATGAAGAATATAACCAACACTAGTACACTTCAATCCCTGCAATGTGTCATATCTGTCTTAGATCAGTGGAGACGATATAGCATTGTCAAAGAGAACATTTAAGATGTAACACAAGCCTCGCTCACAAACAAACCAGCTCAAATACCTACTGAAGTGTTTCATGAACAGAATTCAAACTCCATTAGATTGGTCAGAGAACATATACTGATATGATCTCTGTGTTGATAATAGTGTCTGTATCATGTAGTCTGGTCCTGACAGGCTCTTCACTGATAATATGATCTGTGATATCTGATGCAATTCCGTATTTTGACTTGTACCATATACATACATTCCCATGTTTTTTCACCTGAAAAGTTGACATGCCTTTGTGTTTGTGACCGGTGCCACCGGTTGGGCAGGATATGCTCACCTTTTCGCAAACACCTGATATCATTGCTATTTGATAGTGATTCATAAACACATGTTCATGATATAGTCTGAATCGTAAAATCAACTCATATTTTTCTTATGTATATGCAAAGGGTTTTGTTGCTTTTATGTATATTTATACCCCACCTTTCACAACAAATAACTTCTTATATTTTCTTTGTTCCACACTACCATGAGCCCATACTAATCTACAGCTATTCCCACACCTTTGTAAGTAACATATCCTATACAACATATTCTTTCCAAGAAAAAATACTTGAAACATTCCAAGACAACTGTTCTGTCACAAGCTGCTCCTCGAGATGAATTTCAAATATTAAAATTAATTTGCATCCATTTATTGTGACCAGAATCAGAGGCCATGATTTTCATATCTCTGTCAGAGAGAGCTGACCTAGGATGACCAGTGTGTGTCATGTCTTTTGTCTCAAATCTTTCGCAACCTACAATCATCGCGAAGAAATTTTTGATTTCATATGACTCACAAATGACAAACATCTAAACATTGTTGCTCAACAGTATTAATTATTGTGGATCATATTTTTGTCGGAAGTAAAGAGACGTCGTCAGCCTAATTAGATTCCATCACAATATCCTTGATACATTATTAGCAAGATTAGCATTCTTTAACATCACCCACAGAATAAAATGGATAACTGGGTCATGATAATTTTACCAAAATAGAATTGAAATGATTCATTTTCACAAAAACTGAATAATTCATTTCATATTTTTCAGCTGATGAGTTAAGAAGATCCAGTGATATGATGATTAATGGAATCATTTCACAGAAGGTATCAACTTTCAGATCATATGCAACGTATAAAGGAATCAAACAAACCCCATGTATGGCAGGTTTCTACTAAAAGTGGAATTTACATTAATAAGGTATTAGTTCCTGCCATATTTCTCTCCTCTGAGTTGGGAGGTTTATTTGAATTGAGCATTTTTTTACCAACACTTTCCTGTCTGTGATTAAAGTATACAATTTATTCAGAATTTATTATTTTGCATGAAATGATTATCAATTACATGCCAACACTCATTTGCAATATATCTTCCCCCTTTCGGAATGCTGTCATATTTTAAACACAATTTTCCACAATTTGTTGGAAATAAATTATACATTAAACATCAGAGCCCTGGCTATTTGATACTGCCCTTACATGTAAAAACAAAATAATTATTTAATTAATTTCACCATTTCCATTTTTTCATAAAGTCTCAAGCTTCAACAAGATGTGATGTTTTTGTAAGTGATGCGAATACCACAGCTGTATACACATACATCACCACGTCGTCATGCACCACGGACAGAACATACAGCTACATCCTCTACGTCACTGACTGTATCTGACACATTAGGAGAGGATGCGGTTTCAGCAGAGAGGCTATGATAGGTAGGGGAGCCAAGCAAATACTCCTGCATGAATCTGCAAATAATATTACTTGCAATACATCCGATCAAGTAGCTGGCTACACATCTGACTGGCTCCAACCCCTCTTCTTACACTCTTTAAATATTTACCTACATTGCTGATATTCAAAACAATGACATAAGACCATAATTTCACACATGAGTTTGTTTTAAGAAAAAGGATTACCGGTAGAAGTTTAACATTTATTTTAACCCCCAAATTGAACTCAAATACTCATTTTCCATCTTGCCGTCTTTAAAGTGTGAACCTTAAACCATAAATGTTAGAAAACATGTCTATTATTACACCAAACATAACAAACATATTTTGTCCGTCACCGTCATACAACACTATTCTCGCTGACAATACTTCCCTTCTTACACTGTCTAACTATTTCTGGCTTCCAACATACAGTATGTGTTTTCATAAAAATAGCATCTAGTTCTGACAATAGGTGTGTGCTTACAACATAAGCCTTCAATGATGTTTGATATGAAATCTGTTGTCCTCCAAACAATTTCCTTGATTACTGACTCAGCCATTGTCCTACTACTTTCCTACCCTTTCTGCAAGACTGAAGAAAACATAACACGACCAAGCTAAGATATTACTCCACAGAGATTAGCTGAGAAGACGCTTATATATGTCCAATCATAAAACAAACATGACTGAATTAGTGCTTCCCAACACATGAAGACACAAGCTTATCTCAGCATGAAATGAGAAACATTTGAGAGGAGTTTTTCAGCTGCTATAGGCTTGCAAATTAACTAAGCATAGAGCGCGTTCACTCCTCCTGGAAGTGGTATAAAGTTAACAAAGCAGAAAAAGTAATGAGTCGTTTTGATTTACAAGCCGCAATGTTATATATGATTAAGAATTCATTATACTTCAAAATTTTCTTTTCTGCGGTGTCTGTGGGCAAATGTGGCTTCAAGATGGTAATTTGTGAACCCTGCTCTAGCAGGTAACCTTTCCTTGACTTTGGTATCAAGTGCAATAAACTTTGGAAACCTTTTTGAATTAGGACATTTTTCGGCATACTGTTAAATAATCAAATCTGGATGTGTTTTTTTTCAACAAAATAATGGTATTATTTTTTATGTGTTTCTGAACATTTATGCATCGCTTACTGATAGATCTAACATCAAACAACTTTGGAAGACATTAGATTTGACAAATAAGAAAGCCTAGCTGACAGGGGTATTTTTGTATGGAGTCATTCAGTGCAACAATTCAGTTAGCGTGATGCATGTTTCCAATTTTCCATTTTACCATTGCCAAATTTTTAACAAACAAAAAAGTGAATGTTCAGGCAGCCAGGAAAAGCTGTAAAACAAATTGAAATTGTCACAGTATAATGCTGCCGCCATCAGATAACTCGTCCCAACAGCTCAGCTTCAATTGACATGAAGAAACCTTAGCGCCAGAGATGCCTCTGAGGACACAGGTTAACTAGTCATGTATCTGGGGGGGCGGGGCAGAATACAGACTCACATGTAGTCCCAGAAATAAAGTTATCTTATTTAAAAATCGATATCTACAAAATAAGAAATAATACCCAAATAGAGCCCAGAATAATGTTTAATTTTCCGCATAGAGCTGAGGCAATCTAGACTTGCCAAATCATTCTTACTTGAGTTGGATTCATTTCTTAATTTATTCTCTAGGGTCTGGGAGATAACTAGCTAGAATACTTTATACTTAGATACCGGGTAATAACCTACAAGTTACGAGTAATGACATTATCTGTTGTGAGTGAATTAATTTTGTAATTAATTTTCAACATTAATTCATGAGGGGCAGATAATCTGGAAGTCTGAGTTGTATGTAGTTTATTGTTGTATTATCTATAGTCTTTAGTATGAAGGAATGTGGGTTTCCTCATAGGTAAGGCTGGGCCCATTTCACAAAGAGATCGTAGCGGTAAGGTGATCGTAACTCCCATGCTTTAACGTAGACTTACAACCGTCATAGCTTCGCGTCATGTCACCATACCCGTTTGGCTTCACTGTCAGCCCTGGTTCGCTGTGGTGATGATGATGATGATGATGATGATGATGATGATGATGACGATGATGGTGATGATGATGGTGATGGTGCTGATGATGAGCAATTTACCTTGCAACAAACCTCAAAGGTGTATTTTCGCAAGTAAACTACACATTCATTTCCCATCTACAATGGTGGCCATATTTTGAATATTTCTTCAAGGGTTGTGCCACAAATAACAATTCGGCAAAACAAGCAATCCTGAACTGAGTGTTGACACGGCACCAACACATGTCATATGTTTTTTACCCCATGGTTCTCATGTTGGAACAAACTGTTGGCATACAATGAAACCAACACCGAACATTTAAACATTTACACAGATCCTGCAATGTCCCATTACCTTATCAGCTGCAGAGCATATCAATATCTCAAAAGAAGTCACACCAAATGGATTCAATCAGTTAATTCTCCCTGTGCAAATCCCGAAAACAAATCTATTTAAAACCTGGCCTGTTTACACGAGTCGGTCTGTGACAGGTAGACTACCTGCAGATAACAAGGCAAAAACATGTGCGGAGATTTCACAACCATGACTTTGTTTACCTTGTCAGATTTCCAACTTTCTTTAAATTCAGAACATATTTCAGACCATGCAAATCTCATGTGCTAACACCTTGGGAGGCAGGAATAACGTAAAAAAGCATTGCTAGAACATTTGAACATCGATTAACACATTCTTTTCAATATTGTGCTCTTAACAAATAATTAAAACCTGTATCTTTTCGTTATTTATGGTATGTTTAAAACATAACCTATCAAATATCAAACATGGCAGTTGGAATTAATTAAGCAAAGGGGAGGTAGCTCCTGCTGCTATATGATCTCTGCTGAACTGGCCGTAAATCTGAATTCATCTTTCCGTGGAACCATTTTCTTCACGACTTTTCTACACTGGAACAAACATGTTGGTCACACAGACTTAATAAGCCTTTTCCGAAAATAACTCTCATGCTGACTCCATTAATCAGATGTGTCTTGACCACAATGAAACCGTATTAACCTAACACAAATAAACACGGACCAAACTGTTATCAGCGAGAGTTACTGCTACTTCTACCCAACTGGCCTCACACTGCAATGTATAATTACGACAGTTCTCTTTAAACAAAGGTAGTTGTGAAGATAGTAACATCTCCCTGAGCTGCAGTAGTCTGGGAGGTCTGCGACTCAGTCAAGTAATGGCCTGGACGCAGATCACATTAAACTCACCGACCAGCTGGGGAGTACATTCAGATACTAATTACCGTCAGAGGAATCACAACTAGACATATCATCGTGAGCTTGTTCTGTCCAAACCATTCAAATCACTTTAAATTTCTGTTTAAAATAAGTCTTTTAAACTGAATACACCTTCGACTTTGAATAATTGTTGGACAAAAATTTATTTTTAGAGAAATGGAGATAGTTCTTGTCTTGTGTGAATACTTAAGGTGAAGACAGTCTTTGACAATACCTTGGTATTTCTGACAGCAGTTTTCAATGGACATTGTCCGACTGAGCTGGTGATTGGCAGACATTTCCTGTCCTACCATGGTCACAGAAGACGCCGAATCGACAACCATGGACACCAACCTTACAGATACAGCAGCCATTACACCAACATCAACAGACATCATCAACGGCAACAACAACCACCACACCAACAACAGCAGACATCATCAACATCAACAACAGCCACCACACTAACACAAGGACAGCCAGAGACATTTCCAACACTGTCCAATACTCAATACATCAAACATCCTGACCATCAACAGATCATATTCCGTGAATTTAAATACAAAGCCATGGTATCGGCCAGGTGAAAGATCGCATGACCCTAAGTAATGATGACATCGGGTCTACAGTTGATGGATGATCATCCTATCTTCCAGAAAAAGCTTTACTGGAAATAATGACAGAACTATTTCCCCCAGGATGAGACATGACTCTTTTCACCATCATGGCATCCATGACTTAGCCCTCAATAGCGGATTCAGACATAGGATGTTTTATTAACCAAAAGGACCTACATGTGTCAGCTGCCATAAGCCAGTTTCTCCATCACCTGAATCCCATAAGTCCATGAAGATCCCTCAGTTGTCCCACAACGCCTACCATATACATCCTTGAAAACTCGGAACATCAAGATTATGTGCAGTTTTTTTAACAAAGTAAAAAAAAGATAAATTGTACACAAATGTACATCATTTCTTACTTCTTTGAAATACTAAAGGCCAGAAATGTATATTACTTCGCCCATCCTAAACCTTGAATGATCTCTTTTCACTTGATTGTAGATGCACAGGATATGAAAGAAGTGTTTACAATTATAATCATAAAATGATAGAATAAATATTATATTCATAAAATACTTAAACGTCAGAAAATATCATTTTTAGCCCTTCAAACATTAGAATGATGTGTCGGTTTTCTATGTACGATTTATAAGTCTATCTACAGTATCACTGCTGAGGCGTAACCCAGTTTTACACGAGCGTGTCCTTGACACCTCATCCCATCACTCACTCACTCACTCACTCACTCACCCTCACGTCTCCACCAAGATGAGCTTCATTTTCTAAGATATGTACAGCCACATTCCGGTAATAAATAGCATGGATATCTAAACTGATTCAAATATCTTTGAAAGGGGTACTAGAGCAGTATTTATTGGAATACCATAATGTTTAGCTAGCTGTAAATGCCATTATCACAGTGGTGAGCATCTATCTGCCAGAACGGTTCTTTCTCCGCCTGACCCTACGAAGGGACAGAGCTGAAGAAGCTCTCCAACTAGGAGTTCACTGATTCCAATCTAGCTAGACTAGGCTTATGCGAACAGAGTGCAGGCCTTGGAGAATATCAAAACAAACATAAATACATCTCTTTATCATTCTTTGATGTGATGCAAGTCTGACAAAATGGAGTTGAATGGAGAACCGGGTGCTTTGTCTGCAGCCATACTTCAAGCCTGGTTAGCCCCGATTTCACCGACACATGTATGGCCGTCGCAGGGATTGCTTCAACCAGTCGGCCATAAAGTCTTCAAAAAACAACTTATGTTCGTGAAGAATAAACAACTGAAATTCAATACAAGGAGCTCATATGGACGTTTGCATTTCATAATTGAAATCTGCAAATGTCGAATTTCACTTTTGCTTGAAAAAACTTGTCTACTTCAAACAACTTAAAATCATGTTTCAAGATATTTTTCCAACACCATTTGGCGAGAGTTAATACCACTCAACCCAAAAAGCAAGGATTTTTTCAATAAGGAATTTCTCATTCTCAACTACCTAATTCATGGGTTTCAGGATTCCTGTCACTAAATTCATTTTCAGCAACATAATTTATGATGAAAGTTCCAGCTTGAGATTGCGCTGTTGTTTCCACGGCTACAAATACTCCGCTGTGACAGGCCTAAGCTTCATAACAACCTCAGCCTCCGTTTTTAACACATGATAGTTTTACACCATTTCCTTAGGCTTTTCGATAAGACAGATGTTGAACTCTTTAAATCATGGGATACCCCTCCTAATTGGGCCAATAACTTTCCAAAATTTTAACTCATTAATTTTGTTAACAACAACTGCTGAAAGATTTAATGCCTGAGGATCATTTGGGGGATTTTTGTTCCATTGTCAGGTCTAAACTTTCTTCCCCCTGGGGCCTCATTTAGCAGGCTTACATCCTAATGCCAAAACACAAAATGCAGTTTTAATGTATTTCAAGTTTACCATCAACTTCAAAATAATCACACGCAAAGAAACATTCAAGCAATACTGTACACCATACACCTTGATAAGCATAAACTAAGTTTAACCTGGGAGTGTAAAGGAATGGTTATCTGTGTAAATAAGTTCTTGGTATTTCTATATTCCAAAATAATACTGTACTTGCTGTATTGAACTGTGGAGATGAGATGTGACCCACAAATAAAGTGTTAAAGTTGCCATATCAGAGACAGTGGTGTGTGGCCAGTTTTATATAATGCTCCTCAATTCGCCACTGGACTACACAGATGAGAAGGTACATGAATCACTTTTAGAAGGATAGCTCAAGTTGCCAGATAAGAAGGTATATGAACCACTTTTAAAATGCTACCTCAAGTTGCCATATTGAACTACATGAGGTGTGTGAACCACTTTCAAAAATTCTATTTCAAGTTGCCATACTGAACTATACAAAGAAGGCGGTGTGAGGTCTAAAAATCGGCTGAATAATTACCCCTTGGCATAATTACCTCGATACAAACATGAAATAAGCAATAAATTGGATTGCCTCCATGCCTTTCCGCCATCCCCCACCACAAATACCTACACTACCTGTTGCCTGAGAAGCCCACATGGTGCCTCTACATCAACCCGACCTCATCCAAAAAACAGCCAGCTCATTTAGCTATCTCGATAAGAGGCATCATTGACTAAAAATAACTACTAAAATACTACTGGAATAATCCACAAACAATCACAAGGCCAATTACACATTGAAAAAGCTCCGTGAAATCTAAGAAACCATGTATTCTTTAAAGTAATTTGGGAGTTGAGTGGAAATCGGAGGACTCTGAGGAACCTTGTTTTGGATTGGGCATGTGTTGGTGTCAGTTTGAAAGGGAAGTGTATGTAGAAACAGTGACATTTGATATATATACTGATCCAAGTCTTCTCCTCATGACTGGTTCTTTCTCCAGTCTGCTCACAGAAAACATTGCCCTCATTTGAAGCTCTCTCTCACGCAACCAGAACAAATTAATTTCATGAGTTTTTGCAGGAACGCACATTTGATGTTTTTCAATTAAACGCTGGTATATAATAAATTATTTGACATCATTCCTGTAATTAACCGAACATGTTCTGGTTTATATCACCTAGATACACTTTTTAATGAATTTTAAATACATTTCCTTATTTAATTAAACAAACTGAAGTTCATAGGAAACATTATACTGACATGTTGAAATATGAACACCAAGACATAAATAACATAAAAATAAACATAATATCAGAGAAAACTTTACACTAGACTTAAGCTCTCTCTTTTCTTGACAACTTTATCATAATCTGACACGAAATGGATCTCCGCAATATATAATCTAAAGCATATTCCTTGCTCCGTCCTGCTTGACATGAAATGATCTCCAGATTACTGTTTGTTCTTCTCTCTCCATTAGACTTTTGCCAGGATGATAAATTGAACAACTGGAAACTATTTCAAATTATAGATTTACAATCTGTCATCAAAAGCAAATGGCAAACACAACTTGTTTCTGCTCTTAAGGACCATTGTATCATAGCCAAACTGCTTACACAGAGTCAAGGGCCTACCAGAATAGCCATCAAGCTTACAATAAATTTCAGAGCATAGTTTCGTAACATGATGACTGGTCCACCCACTCTAGCTACACAGAGGTCAAACTCCTTCAAGCCTACAAGTTAATCCAATTTAGAGTTCAAATACCTGATTCCCGACCATCTATCACCTAGTCCTGTGTGTGAAGGCTGGAGTGTACAGTCAGTCATCCCTACAGTACCTACCCCATACCTACTACATACAGCGAAGCACTTGGTCACATCAGAATGAGATCTGTCTCCAGCAATATGGAACATCAGACATGGCTTAAGTGTGTTTCGGTTATGCTGAAAATGGAATGTCTGAACAAAAGCCAACCAGAACCTGAACCATATTAAACATAGCTGAACCATCTCAAACATATCTGAATCCTATCAAACATATCTGAACCATATCAAACATGTCTGAATCCTATCAAACATATCTGAATCCTATCAAACATATCTGAATCCTATCAAACATGTCTGAATCCTATCAAACATATCTGAATCCTATCAAACATAGCTGAACCATCTCAAACATATCTGAATCCTATCAAACATGTCTGAACCATATCAAACATATCTGAATCATATCAAACATATCTGAATCATATCAAACATGTCTGAATCCTATCAAACATATCTGAATCATATCAAACATATCTGAATCCTATCAAACATGTCTGAACCATATCAAACATATCTGAATCCTATCAAACATGTCTGAACCATATCAAACATATCTGAATCCTATCAAACATGTCTGAACCATATCAAACATATCTGAACCATATCATACATATCTGAATCCTATCAAACATATCTGAACTATATGAAAACTGGCATCTGGACCAAAACAAAATGTCTGAAAAATATCATACAGAAATATATATCCAAATCATATCGAGAAGGAATCTAAGAAATAGACTAGATACAAGAACAGTACCAAAACACAGATGCACCTATGCCACACTGGTTCAAGGCCAAATATATACAACATATTTCTGTGTGCTTCAAATATTACAACACAAACCTAGACCTCCTGTTGCCTTTCATGTTGTCTCCATGATGTGTTCTGACTGATGTGTTCAGCAACATGCTAAGTAATACCATCCAGATGCAAGATAAAGATGAAAAACATTTTCTGAATAAACAGATATGAAAATACAATAATGGCCCCATCAAATCACTTATAACGATATTTCTGAACACAAACATCCCCGCTTTGTTTTTTCCCAATTTCCATTACCTGCATCATCATTCACAAATGAAGTATAACCACTTTGTCATTTTGTTATCAATTAGCATCCAACACATCAAGCTGAAGTCAACAACCATTTGGCACCACATGACGATCCCCCTTTTCAATCACCTCCACGTAAACATCAACCTCACGTACAAACCACCCGAGCTGAAGACAAGCACACACCATGCATGCTTAAATCAAAATACAGATATCAGTGATTATTTTATAATTACCAGGATGTGCTCATTAGTACTATTAATATCGCCATGACAACACATTATATTTACTCACTAAATATAATGTCATCCCTTGTCATTTGCGAGTGAGAAATCTGTTTTCTCTAGCACATCATGTTACGTGTGAGGTCTTTGCCAAATATCCCTCCCATCTCCTATTAAAACAAACAAATATTTGGGGTCCATACTAAAACAATAAATATGGATGCAATCGCAAGTGTTCGAAATCAGTCTATTTTTATTAACTAACATGACGGAAGGAAGGTGGTTTTTAGCCATCTACTGCTTTGAAAGTCCCCAAGGTCTTGAACACACAAACAATATCACTGCCGCACAGTGTTTAGGCTTGACAGTAACGTGTTATGTGAGAATGACATTTAAGAAAACCATGAGCCTGTAAGGCTTAAGGGGGCACAGGTGGCCCAGTCGTCTAAGGCGCTGCAATTCGTTGTGCAGAGTTGCCTCCCTTGGTCACGCTAGAAACCTATAATTGTGGGTTCAAATCCCGGTTCGCCCTGATTATGTTTCTAGGTTTGTCAGCACCATACCCGTGCTATTGGATTTCACCAAAGTGGTAAACGTCTGAGACCTGCATCACTTCTGGCTTTCCTCCCACATTAAGCTGACACGCCGAGATATAACTGGAATACTGTTAAAAGCGGCGTTAAACCCAACTCACTCACTCACTCACTGCAAGGCTTAAAAAAACATAAATATTTTTTCTGTAACTCTATGTCAGTTTTTGCTGAAGTGTATTACTTGAATTAATTCCTTAAAACCAGATCTGAGTCTAAGCATATAAAGTGTGCATGAGTCCAAGCAATATAGCTTCAAGAGATAACTATATAAATGACTTGGATCCAACAGCCACATAAATTGACACTTTTTGCCAAGACCGTACTCAGTGCTGTTGTATACACCAACCAACAAAATACTGCAAAATCACTGAATCAGGCAGCACATCAAAGAGACTTGATTAATTCAGACATATTACACTTGAAATGGCGCTGACAGTTTCCCAGGTATCCAAGCAGTGAACATGGAGTGGATTACAGTTAATCCCGAGAATGTGTTATCGTGTTAAAAAGGAAGGGCCTCATCATAGCATTGTGATTGACGATGTCGGAGGACTTTCTTGCCTCTAGATAAGTAGACCCTGCATCCAATATCATTGGGTCTAATTCCTCATAAACATCTTGTTCTAAATGACATTCAAATAATCGTGGTTCACATTATTTCATACCTGGTAGTAACTCAGACCCAGTTCAGCTCGTTCAAACACACGCTTTCTTTCCATTTCCCATGAGTCTTTGTACCTGGGACACATCAAAGTTGCAACCTATCTAATACTGGTGATTTATTCAAGAGGCCAAACACAAGCGATTTGACACTCGATGCCACAGCAAACAATATCACCCAGTTATGACTGCCTGATCTTATTGAATACATCGGCTATTCCGATTAGGCTGGGATTTGCCTATCGTTTGATGTAAGCAATAATCTGAGAGAAAAGTGTGCCATAATTTATGGCTGCAATAGTTGTGACAAAATTTCAACTTGACATTGTGAATAGTTGCAAACACCTTACCTTTTCAATACTGGGAAAATTATATAATAAACGGACGGGTTTCATGCTGATGCTACTGACTTCAATAACATAGGCATTCAACATCATGGAGCATTCAACATCATAGGATATTAACAACCTTGAGCATTCAACATCATAGTATATTCAACATCCTTGAGCATTCAACATCATGGAGCATCTCATAGGATATTTAACACCATAGGCTAGCCATTCAACACCTCCTGCATTCAACTGCTATAGAGGATGGCCAAGGAATGTAATTCTTTTGCAGAAAAATAAAAATTGATGTTGTCTTTCAAGTAAAAAGCTACTTGTCTCATTGATGATATTGTTTCATTTGAGTATGTGCAATGTTTCAATCTAACTTCCCATTGTAGGCGAGAAAAAGACTCCGACTAGTATCATTTCCTTTGTATAATCTCCCAGCTGTCCACTTAATATCTACACATTACTTGGATGAATTCAAGAAAATCTGGTGATTTCATCAACTATTTACAATATCCTCATAACCTTTACCTTTAACTTACTCCATTAATCACTTTTGAAAGGAAGGGAAATTTTTTAGAAAACATCAACACAGATCTTCCAAATCAACTCTTGTTAGCACACAGTAATGTGTCCCTCTTTACAGAATATGACAAAGCTAACCAGATCTTGCCAATCAACTCCTGATTGCAACCAGTATTTAATGTGTCCCTCCTCCACACACACGACAAAATTGTCTAGCATACTGAGACACGTAACATCATCGGGTAACTGTATTACCAGGAGGAGGAAATCACCCATTGAAACCATGTGGTCTACACAGCATCAGATCAAGAGGGTCTCCCTCTGATAATGGAGCCCTTGTCCTCCACAAGCTAGATTGTTGATAGGCCCTGATTACAAAGTAATTAAATCTGAAGCCAGCAGATAACGATAAGTGATTAGGTAACTCCACACTGACACATGATGACTTAATTTCCAGCCAATGAATGAAGTCACTGTTACGTGTATGTGATGATGTAACTAATGCCGATTTCAGGTTCCTGTCATAGAGGTATCGCCAAACTTTATTGACATTTCACCTTCTATTATATCATTAGGACGACTTTATGACAAATTCCACTTTGGCTACACACTTGGTGCTGACAGTTAAGTTTTAATCAGAATTTTTATCTATCATGTGTACTTAATGTATTTTATTCTGACCTTAACCATGTGGAAATGTATCTACATGTCAGAATGGTAGAGTGAGTGAGTTGGGCTTAACACTGTTGTATTTCAGTAATATCACGGCATGTCAGCTTAATGGGAGGAAAGCCTGACGTGTTGCATCTCTCAGACGATTACCACTTAGGTGAAAGCCACGATCAGAGTTATGGGGCTGATAAACCTAGCAGGATAATCGGGGCGAGCCAGGATTCGAACTCTCAATCATAGGTTTCTGGCATGACCAAGGGATGCAACTCTGCAGGGTAAATTGCGGACCTTAGACAACTGGGCTACCCATTCCCCCTAAGACAGGTAGGCGTCTTTTCAGCAATAGATTGTCTTCATGAATATTTTATGATCAATTGATTTACTATACCTGAATTCACAAACTATTCTCCAGCTCTAACCTAATTGAGATATATCCCTCCTGAATGCTACAGTCAATATCAAATGATCCATTCCATAAACATCATGGTCAAAATCCTAGGACAATTGAAAACAAACTTTCTTTGAAAAACCAAACCATAGCAATTTGCACCAACTCTAAGCTTCAAGTGTCGGATACAACAGGCCACATTACTTGGTAAACACAAAATATGGCCAGTGAAAACAGTGTGAATACTGAGACCGGATTCAACGGCCTAATTCCCCCGTCTGTTGATTTCGTCTCGAGTCACCAGCCACAATGGGAAATTTCAAAGGGATTTTCAAGACAAGAAAAGGCTGGAATTTTGACAGCATGAGATCATTTTGTGTTAGTCTGAAAGCCGAAAACCTGATAATTGGGGCCGTTCTTCTCCTGGAGGTCACAGGTTGCCCATCATGTTTTTTGTGGAAGTTAGGAGACTCAGTTGAGGCAGAAAATCCCTGAATGATGAGTTAGCTACTGAGATAGCTCCCCTAGGCTGACAAGACGGGAGAGAAGAGAAAAAGAAAGAATGGAGAGGCCAGACTATTCTGTGTTTGAATCTCAAGGAGAGATGAAACATTAGTGGGGGACAAAGCTGGCCCTGAAGGAGCTCCTGTCCCTCCCTCCCTCCCACCACAACAATACCATGATCACCTTCCCATCATTTCAGCCCTCTACCTCCTTAATACACTAAAATCTCCTCTCCCCATACTCCTCTGCCTCCTAATTACACTAAAATCCCAATCTCTCCCCACCCCCACCCCAAAACACACAACCAAGACCACAATATCCTCCCCTTTCCTGTCTCCCCATCACACAATCATCACCCCCTCTGCTTACCCCTGCCTTCCAACACACCCACAATAACCTCCCCTCACACCCTGTCATCCTCAACACACTGGTCTCTGGCCCAATACCAGGAGTAGGTCTGAAGGTAGCCTTGCTCCATGGCTCTAACGAAAGAAAAGTCCACGGATGTGTAGTAATTCTTTCCTCCTAATAGTCAAGTCTAGATATGTGCACAGTACAGACTCCAGTCTCTTATAGGGACAACTTGTTCTTGTTATTTATTTAATCTAGAAATTATGATTTATAATAATAATTATGGCCTTATAGACTTGTGCAAGTCTAGTCTGAAAGGCAGGGGACAGGATCAGTATTGTCATGGGGAGAGCGTGATAAGGGGAAATATAGCCGCTGGTTTAATGGTCAGTGTGGCTATCACAACATGAAGATAATCTGTTCCATATGTGTCCTAGTGTTCATGAGGATTTGATCAAATCTAATCACATGAAAATACATTAGCAAAAGTAGGCGTTGGGAAATAATGAAAGGAAAAGGGGCATATTGTGTTTCATCCAACACCTACTGTGTTTCTTCAGAGGTTAACATGAATGGAGGCAAACACCATTATGGTGATGTCGCAGAGTATATGGGCGTCTAGTTACCTGTTCAACGATCCATTTCATCATTTATGAAATGAATACCGTTTAAACTAGTAACCTATCATGCTTCTCATGCATGCAACTAAGGAGCTGACAATAGATATGTTTGTTATTGTGTACCCCTGGGACCTCGCGGTGACCGGCATGTCGATGAGGAAATCACACAATTATTACAAATTGGGATGTACCTAATCAGCACTCCAACTCCATGTCATCAGCCGAACTTAGCCAGCCTCATCACAGCAAGGGGGAGCCATGTAGGCTTGCTCAAAGGAAATGGGACAACAGAACTATGAATGGCATTGCAATGGGCAGATCTGACACCATGTCATCAAAGTACCTCTCCTGTCCCTCCCAAGTCTCCTCCCACCCTCCCATCCTGACCCAACCACCTTCCCTGGCCCATATCCAACCCTGCCTGAAGGGATATTTAATCCTCTGTTCAACTCACAGTAGCAGATGCCAATACACTCCAACAGCAGCAGCTTTTATAGTATCTCTTATATATTAAACCGATTTGGGGCATGGGGGTAGGGGTAGCCTAGTGGTTAGAGCTTTCACTCCTAATGCTAAAGAACCCAGTTCAAATCACCTCATGCGTGAAGCTCATCTTCTATTTCCCCCACCATAATATTTCTAGAATATTGCTAAAGCGGCATAAAACCACTCACACCTTATTAATTTTTAATTCATTTTTATTTTCAATAAATCCCAAAAATCTCACATTTATAAAGGAAATTAATTACTTTATTTACACAATAGATAGTACTTTTAGCTATTAAACCAGTTTACCAAGATCCCAAATAAAGATGCTTGCTTCTACCACTCCTAACATGTAGCATGCATATGCTCCAAACACTTGTGACCTCATTGACAGAAATACCTGTCCACCACAAAGGTCAAGCAATCTCCCCAATGTCAGCCCCTGTTAGTGGGATCACGGCCTTCCACTCCCCCTGCACTATTACACAGTTAGTGTCAAGTGGCCACTCTCGTCAAGATCACCTCCAAAATCCATCGGCTCAAGAGTCCTTGCCATCAGGCAAGCTACAAATTAAAGTAAGACTGAGAAACGCATGTAATAGAGGCCCCGAATGGTCCTGAAGCAAGACTTGTTTCTGAACGACCTGGAATGGTTAGAAGGCAAGAAACGGTTCAAATCTTCCACACTGACACTAACCAGAAAATGGGAAGGCTTTTACACATCATTAAAGCTTCATTAGCATCTAGAAGTACGGATATTGCCATCAAGAATTCTCACTTAAACTTTTTCTTTACTTTGAACTCACTTCTGCCTGAATTTGATCGAAAGTTGGGTTCACCGAGGGTACAGCTCTCGTGCAATAGTCGCAGGTGTTAGATGATGCATGATGGGAATATGCTAAATGGTGGCTGCAATAAGGCATCACGGTTTCTTGGATAAACATATTTTTTGTGTGCTCATGCGAGTGATATTGTTTATTCATCACATCAAAGAGCATAATTTGCGTCATCAGTAATGACTTCCTATTCTGAAAATTATTACTTTCAAATTACTTCTGTATCACAGCCACAGATGTTTTCAATAGACCTGTCAATGTAGAAAGGGGAACGTTTGATTCATGAAAACTTCAACTGTGGTGCCAGCAAATCCAATATCATGCCAACCAGGATAATTTATCATTTCCTATCTAATCCTTCCGAGATATATAATGACTTATTGACCATTCACAAAAAGCCATCACAACCATCAGACGAACATCATCAACAAAGTAGCCATTATTTTCATAATTCCTCTGAAAGCAGGAAGTCTGTAGAAGCTGTCGAGAAACAACCCTGGCATCCTGTGAGACATTTACTTCCAGCAGTGGCTACATACAATAGCTATGCATAGGCTGTCGACAGCTTAAATCACAAGAATAACAGTGTACTACAAAGTCCTCTGCCTTCGTGTCACCTCTGATCCCTCCATTCTAACTAGCTCCACCAGTGGAAAAGTGTATCATTCACGTTCACCATATCAGCCTGCAATAAATCACACATATAACTGGCATCTCACATCATGGCCCTGCCATACCAAACAACTAGAGCCAAATGATAATTCTATTCTACTGATATTTCTTTTGCAGTTTAATTCCTACAATGAGTCTTGTGAATGTTCCAGGTGTAAATAGCCGAGGCAATCCCTCCGTATTCGTTGACAATCCCTCGCTTCCCCTCACAATCCCTTTCACAAATCCCTATGGGTAGTGACAGCCTTTCTGAGCTACCTCTGTAGAAAGAGCTGAGTCTCGGCCAGATTCAACCAGTTTGTCTTAATGACAGGACCGACACTCGAATGAAAGCTTCTTTCAGATCGGGTCCTGAAGGATGAAATGCAAGATGGAAAAGCAAATACATTCCAGTTGTGTTTTACCTTCCCGTTTTCAATGTCAATACATGGGGCCAATCCAACAAGGAAATGTGTATACACATCATAAGAGGGTTAACTCACCACACACATCAAGTTTCCTGATGGGCTTTTAATGTATTCAGATTAAAGTAATATTCAATATTTCTCGGGACATGATGTCTAGTGACGGTATCATTGTTCAGATCACTTTCCTCTAACTCAACTTTGTGCTTTTTGCTTTGTGCCAGGCACGTCTGACACAATATTTTACCTGTCTCCGAAACATGAAACCAGACATTATATATTCAAACACTGATGCAAACATGAACACACAGAGAACTTAATTAGTGTGTAACTGCATTAGTCATTTAATAGCTTCTTTTAATCATGAACTTCACAGCAAGAATTAAGAAAAGGAAACTTGAAGAGCGGAAATGAACATAAAACTAGACAAATAATTCCAGACCTTTCAAGACACAACAAAGGGAAAGTAAAACTCCCTCTAGTGAAACTAACTCTGTTTGATCAGTGCCATCTTATGAGAGTATTCTCACATTGATCAGCAACAACTATTACCAGATACCCAACTGCAAATGTTTGCAGAAGAACAATGAGGCAATGGAATAGTTATGTTATCCAATGCTGATGAAAGGCCTAGTAAAGAACTACACTATCTGTAGCAGTACACTGTCATCACTTTCAGCCCTAATCTGCAACAAGAGGCTTCGTGACAGAAGTGGCCAGATCTCCATTCATCAGGGGACCGCGTGTTCCTACTGACCACTGGACAAACCAGGATATAAGTCCCGTATTGTCCAGCTGAGTGGTGAGAGGTGATAACAGATTTGTCAAAGGGGTTATGAGTCTGTTGTATCACACAGACGGATCATGGGACATGCGATGGTGAATGGCATAATGGCGTCTGCTTTAGGTGGTCTAGCTACTATGTTTCGGAAATTAATATCAAGACTGTCCTACTTATATTTTATGATTTCTGTTCATAATCTGCAATTACTCTGATACAATGTGGTGTCAACATTTCATTAAAAAACATTTATTCAACATCAACATTAGGTTTTCTGTTCAAATGAATTACACAAAATATTCAATTAAGTAACACTACCACTACTAAATTTTACCTGTGTACATAATTTTTTCTTTGTCTCTTGAATCTCACAATGTGCCGAATTGAAATCTATCCATCAAATACAATGTCCATCAAATCGACAATGTCAAAAATTGAAAACAACATGTGACTTTTGTATGGCTTCATATTCTTTTGACAGAAGCCCTATGCATCAAAGCACAAGCAGAATGAGCCGGCATTCTGGCAAGATGTCAATTAATAACCATCTTTCCATAATTACCTTTAATGGAACATAATTTTCACTAAACCGAAGAAAGAAATCTAAAATTTTCAGATTTTCAGGACAAATTCTACATACAGAGTTTTTGACACAGTTACTTTTAAAATCTTACTTTGTGGAAATTATTGATTTTGCACAACAACTTAAAAGACCTTTACAGGATAAAATGAACTATGATGATTAAAATTTCATCCAAAAGAAGCTGGTCTCTGTTTGCAGGCCACACAACAAAGAGTGCAGGTTGAGAGCACAAAAGCAATGGAATTAGGCCATTGTAATCACTCTTTTCTCTGTCACAGGATCCATGATTGTACAGGTTTCCCTTTGTTGACCAAAGAGTGGCACCGATCCACAAAGAATCATTGGCAAATGAGCTTTATATTACAAGTCAACATTTATGGAAAGATTTAATTCCAACGTGCACTCCCTGCACCTCTATCTTGTCAACACTGAAAGTAATTTTTAACTTTTGACAAGAGCAAGTTTTTCCAGCATTCTCATCAATCATATGCTACAATGGACCATCATCTAACACTCAGATACAACCAGTTTTTACTTCCAAAGTAGCAAAGTTGGGAATATGAAGGACAAAGCCCATCAAGTTGATATGAAAAAATAGCAAACCACATGTAGCATTGATAAACCTGTTACAACTCAAAAACTCTTTCATCCGGACAGCCAAACAAACATGAAGGGCGGTCAAGGTATATTTTTTCAATATATCATTTCAGAACTGTTTATTGTACAAACTAACCTTCTCACTACAAAGATGGTATATAAAATATTCATAAACCTTCTATGGAGGTGTGGAGTGTTTTTTGTATGAAGTCCAGAAAGAGGTTGATGAAAGGCTTTTCAATGTCAACACTGCCTCTCTCCCACCATACTGGGTCGCATTCAACATGGATGGATCATTTATCAAACAGGTCCATGGCCGATTCACACCACCAGATTATCCTAGCCCTTGTTCACTTTGAGCTATCTCGAATAATTAGTCATCGGAGACCTTCTCGCAAAATCATTTATATTCTTTGATGTTGACAAGCATATCATAGCCAGGCTGCCACTGGCATTAACTACCTCCAATCCTCTCCCCTTCTCCCCCCCAACCCCTGTGGCAATGGACAGCCCTATGCTATATAGGGTCATTCACAGTCAAATGGTTCCCAAAGAAGATGTCTGCCCAGTTCAATTGAAATCAATCATATTCCCGGTTGTGACACAGATTGGACAGATTATTGTCTCCCTTGTAATGTGAATTGTTCTTCGTGACCTTTAAGCGAAAATATGACATTTACTAGATCAACACGTTTTATCTAACACATACAGTTAAAAAACTTGACCTTGATCCCAATCTATGAACACAGCGACAAAACTGCAACATTTTCATCCAATTTTTCTGCTATTCTGCTTCTTTTTCGGGCACGCTGTATTCAGGATCCCACTCTTAGAGTAGACTCAAAGGAGTCATCCATCTTAAAAACATTACTCAACTCAGAACAGGCAGCCCAAAGGCACAGGAAATGGGTTTTTCATGAGATGACTCTCTGAGCACAAAATATGAACTTATAATCCTTGAACAAAATCAATCACTGCCACAGTGGACTGCAACAGATGCCTTGTTGCCGTCTGCTCCACTACACACATCGCGTCTGACCCTCGACAGTCTTATACCATGTTACCCCAAAACACTCAAAAGGACATTGACAAATCTATGACATATTTGACCTGATAAATGTCATGGCCAGTTCAACCGTCACCATGTTTGTAAGTATAATCCACACACACACACATAATATCCCAACAGATGCTTGAAGTCTGACCATGACAAACTGGTCAACAGTTTTATAAATTGAGACAAATTTCCTGTAAAACAAAATAAAGTTTCTTTTAATGAGCCATATAAGCTACTCTATTTCACTTTACATGCATCTTTTAGCCAAATAAAAAGACTATTTCAGAGACGGAGTAGTCTACAGTTCAGAAAGTCACAAACAATTTCAAAAGAGAAAACACATATATGTACGCTGTGCTTGCTTGAGCAGCTGTTCTTGCATAGGCATGGCAGTAAAAAAACGCGAGCACATTGCAAATTATGCCATAAATCTGCTCATACTGTCGAATATTATGTCAACAAGTGAGCGAACACGCGACCAACACACCAAGTCTGGCCATGCTTTGTGCAAAGAAAGATTGTTTTTAACAATGACATACATCAGGCTTTCCTCCTGCAAATAAGCATTTGCTGCATCCGAAAAACATATTCTGGTGAATCTATGGACATAAACTCTTGATAGGTTTACCTGTTCCCTGACGGCGTAACGTCAATCCCATGCTTTAATGGTGTTACAATAGCCTAGAACTGTGCAAGAATCTCTAGCTTCTAAATGAGATGTTTACACTGATGGAAGCCAGCTTCTACATTACAAAACTTAATTAAACATTTACCATGAAAGCCCGAAAAATGAAATTCAGATAATTCTTGTGTGCTAAATAATGACTTTATGGATATTAAGACTTCCTGTAAAGTATGATTGATCACAGGCTTAGAACTTGTACATTATGCATTCTCAATGTGTGAAATATTGATTCAATAATTGCTAATCATCCTATATTTGTCCAGAATTTTGAAGACAGGCCCTCAAGACGCTGATCCCATTGGCACAAGGGCCTGAAAACTGCACCTGATTTGCTTAAATGATGAAACACTTTGAAGCTCCTGGCGGACGTAGAGCGATGGAAGGCTGAATTGGCTAACACATATCTATTTACCGAGATGTGACACATAAACTACATCACAAGCGTTCTAATCCTGTTTTCGACATATTTACAACAATGTTGATAAAGAACCTGAATAGGACTAATACTACAAGAATGCATCACCATGATAATAATTAAACAAACTCTACATCAAAGGATTGAGTTTAACACCTGGCTGGACCCAAATGACCAGTGTGAGAATTCTGTTAGTACCCCCATGTTATCGCGCTTTGACTCATTCGGTGACATTCACATGCTCGCGGACAAATTAAACAAGCTATTAGTTTGTAACCACTCTGTGGCAGCCTGCAGCCATGTCATTGCTCAATGTGATGACCACTACGGTAGTCCCTGCCTCGGGCCTACCCAAGTTTAATCTGCTGACGTCCTTCTGCCTGCGTGGTGTGATAGGGATTAGTGAGGTAAGATGGATTAACCCACTCTCCGAGCTGCTAAATACAAAGTCAAATACAATCAGGCAGTACAATTAATGCAGGATGTTCAACCTTCTCAATTTCTACCACATCTATAAATCTATAGCGTCAATACTCTTCCAGCCACTGTTACATGTATAAAGCTGTTTCTTACATCCTGTTCCAACCAATAAGCACTCCTCTTAATCCAAAATATCAGTAACAAACATTATAGAATTTATTGCATGAAATAGTTTTAATTTTTTAAATTAAATCTTCAAGGTGAAATCAGATGCAACACAATAGCTACAAAAATTTCCATCATCGTCCTTATCATTGTCATCAATGTTTTAAAAGATTCTTAATTGATGACGGATTTGAGGTGAACTAATATTAGTGTCATATTAACCATGCATATCATTACCGATCACACCACCTTGTGTCAGCTTGTTTGAAATGGTTCCGCACATCAGAAATCCTCACAAATAGATACAAGCCATACGACACCGAACGAAAATGTCAAAATAATTATCTAGAGCTCCCTGTCCGATTATCAGCCTCATGTCTGTATCCCCATGTTGCCCCTACAGGTAACCTATCCCAGCATTCAACACCCATCCAATATGGCTGCCCGCTGATAGGCTGACATATTGTTTATAGATGATCATATGATGAACGGGCTCTCCCTCTCCCCACTACATCAATTTGTTGTTATTGGGCTCTCATCGGGTACGTCTTCAACACCATCCAGCTATCAGGCATTGCTTCCACATCCAGTCCATCACCATTTAGCTCACCTCCCCAGGGTGTCTTTTCTTATCACTGGCCTGCTAGTTGATAAATAGCGTATTCACCCTATGATAAACAAATTATATTCCTCATATGTGCTATCAGATTGATCTGACATAAGAAAAGAATTTTCATTTTTCGTCTTGGATGTTGTATATTGATCTATATAAGAGTTCTATATTTACCTCCATAAGTATACCTCTACTTGAGTTCTGGTAGACATGGTAACCGGTATCTATGCTTCCAAGGAACTTCAGTGTTTCAACAGCACTAATTTCCTTCCTTTGAACAGGATGAATGTATCACAACTTGTTATGACCCTTTGGCAAGTCTATTTAGAAACATCAGATGTTAATATTTGATGTTTATATATAGGTTCTCAAGTCCTAGTGACGGAATGTTGCAGTGAAAACACAGCTCAATTCAATGATCTCATTATATATTGATGAAGTACCTACCAAACCATTAGTGTCGATAAACAAGGTACAAATAGATCAAACATTCTCAAACAGCCAAACTAAATCAGCAATTAACACCCTAAAGTTCAGGATATCAACATATTCAATTCCAGCTAATTACGTAAACACATCTCAATATCTAATTTCTTAATCAAATTTATCCTCAAGTCACCCTTTCACCTTTGGCATGTTCAGTGAAGCTTGACTCTCACTCAGTCACGTAAAGCCATCCGACCACAGTTCAAATATACATGAAGCATGGGCATACACTTCAGGCATCGGGATAATTAAGCCAAGCTTGTAACAAGCGTCATGGTCATGACTGATAAGACTTTCCATTACAGAGACACATTACAGGATCACAAGATGACACTTGGGCCAAACCAACTCGGTAGTTACGGAGGCGGATCCAGGATATTACACCCAAATCACAAAGTAACTATTTCGAGGGTGTTCTTAACAAGTAAAGTGTCTGAAAAAATGGTGTTAAAACTAAAAATGTTATTGATTGAAGTTACACCGATATATGCCAGTGTACAGTTTAGTAACAATAGCTTTTGGGTTTGGTTTGTTGTTTAACGCCTCATTCAGCAATATTCCAGCTATATGACGGAGGTCTGGAAATAATCGAGTCTGGACCAGACAATCCAGTGATTGACTAGCAACAATAGTATTTTACATGGCCGACATATAGCTGGAGTAGTACTCACAGTGGCCTTAAACAATAATAAAAAATATTGCAATTCATTAGTAGGAACATCAGATTCTACTTTATATATACCACTCAACATTTGCTAAGGACCAAAATAGTCATCTTTGTGGTCCTTAGCAAACGTTGAGTAGTATGTTTTAGTTTTCACTTTTTAAGCCTACACCTATTTATTCACAAATTTAGTCAAACCAATGTACTTCCTTTGGTTCATGAAACATAAGTACAGTAAAAACCAGAGACTGTTCTGAACACACAAATCACGTGATCCCAGACACTTTCTATTCTAGGGTATTTAAGCATATCACCTCCATGCTGATCTAATACAGCATACCTCCTAAAATGTCCAGGTATGTATTAAGTTATATTGCCAGTACTTTCACAGGCCAGTGGGAGATCATTGGCCAGCAGTGTTACTTCCTGACCTGGGCTGTGATCGGGGCATTATACCTTGTAACAACCTAGCTGGATGGCCCATTATCATTGGTCTCACTTCATAAACAATTTGGGCAATGTGAGTCTTCATTCATGGTAGGCAGGCCAGTTACCCACACGGACTGGGAGAGCCATAAAGCCGGTGCATGTGTCACACATTTCAGTCACATATGTGATATAATGCCTGCCATGTTCTAGGGTACGTGTAGTAAAACCTTTGATGGCTATCAACCACGTTTACTACTGCACAGGCTCGTATTGCAGCAAGGCTGACAAGGATCCACCATTATCAGACATATTTAGGGCAAGCTTTAGTTTATGTTTGAAAGATTTTTTACCACACAAGCTGTCTTTGATAGATTGAAATAAAATAAAAAACAAATTTACATATCTGAGGGATACACAGCTATTGGTCTGTTAGTCACAAAGTTAAAATGTTCAGAGACTGGTTAATATCTCCTATGAATTACAAGTCCGAAATGAGCTGCAAACTAGTTGGATTTGACCGATGCGGTCTACCCCGTATCTGAATATTTTTGTTTATTTCACATGACGTTACGTAAGTTCAAGTGGAAATTAAAAGCTAAAACTGATATTACTATCTGAACCATCACAGCTATTTACTAAAGTTCACCATATGCTTGCAGTGGCTAGACATCATGTTGTGTATTTCATCAGTTGTTGCTTCAAGACAATGGCAGTTTCTTTGTATCTTGTCATGACATCTTGTTATTTTTCTAATCCATCAAAACACATTGAAAATTAATTTTTCATCATTTTCATTTATGTTTTATTTCTGTCTTTTCAATCCAGTCTGTCAATCTGATAACCAAACAAGTATTGCTTCAGTAAAACTTAAAAGGCTATCAACTCCCCTTACAGATAATATTTGTATTGACTGTGTCTTGCGGGCTGTTACACGAAAATGAACATACCCAACTTTAGCGCTTATAAAAGTATTGATCCTGAGCTATGTCTGAGCCCAAGAAATTCACTAGTTAAATTGCCCAATGTAAATAAAACATACAATATTCAAACAGTGGATGTGTCAGCTTAATGTGAGAGGAAAGCCAGAAGTGATGCAGGTCTCAGACTTTGGTTAAAGCCACAAGCATGGGTATGGTGCCGAAAAACCTAGAAACATAACCAGGGCTCAAACCCACAATCACAGGCTCCTGGTGTGAACAGGGCCACAACTCTGCACAGCGAATTGCGACGCCTTAGACGACTGGGACACCCGTGCCCCAACATTGCTTAGCAGTCATCAAGCTACATCTCGGCATCAACACCTTGAGTGAGATACACAAATACTACCTACTTCCAGAAAAGAACTCAATACAACGGTGTCATGAGCAAACAACCTAACCACTGAGCTAACCCCATAGTGTCCTTAAACTACTGTACAAACATGTCAGAGATGTAAAGTATTAACGATAGAGCAATCCCACAAATTAAATATCCTTTCAGCTCAATACACTACTACACTTAAGACTCGTTTTAATTTCATTCAAGATATTCTTTTTAGAAAATCAACAATAAATTCTTATTAGTCAACCATAGTCTGATCTATAAAATATATTATCCAATCGCCATGTTCCAACACTTGTACCCTGTATAAACAGGCACACTCTGTATGAAGCTAGTGAATGACTGACACTTGTACATACAGCTGAGTCAGAATGGTGATACATCCCACCTTGTTACATACAAAATATACCTCATATTGTCCATGGGGTGCAAACAACACCTTGTTCGCATCGCTAGCACTGAAATGCATCTTATGAGGCCAAGTATTTCAATTCTTGGTCAAGAGCCACTTCAAATGCAGATTTTAAACTTCCTCGACATGTTAGATCTGGAGTAAATATTCCTTCACAATAAACCATGTGTGGGAAAGGACGAAGCTGACTGAAGTCCCCATGGAACGTGATAACTGTAAATACTGAGTGGGGTGTGAGAAGGCGATACAAAAAGTAAATTGTACTTACATTGAATATTGAGGTGTGCCTCCAGGCTCTGAAGCGAGAATCCCGTAGTCACGTTAGTCGCTATGCACTGAAAGGGGCCAATGTCCTCATCTCGGGATACACGTAAAATCCGCATATTACTATCTTCTTGGAATCGTCTCGTAGTGTTTTCAATCTGTTTGCCATTTTCTATCCACTGAAAGATTATGTGTCGCCGATTGGACACGTCACACATTAATTTCACCTCTGTCTCTTCCACTACATCCAAGTCCCGGGGCTTGGTGCTGAAGTAAAACGTGTCCTGGCCATTACATTCAAGGACCACTGAAACAGAAATACAGCATATATTACCACAGGACACAATCATAGCACAGGATGCCAAGTACAGCTTAAATAAAAAATATCATCAGTCATGCTATTTGCCATGAGAAGTTCTAACCGGGTCTCACCCCAGTTCACAGTTTCTAGAAAGTATGTTCAGTCTGTCTACCTAATATTGCTGTAAGAATTATTGCACCCCTAGTCATATAGGCTGATCTTTTTGTTGGGGGTGGTTGGGTAGCCTAGTGGTTAAAGCGTTCGCTCATCACGAGGAAGACCCAGGTTCAATTCCCGACATGGTTACAATGTGTGATGCCCCTTTCTGGCGTCTCCTGCTTTAATTTTGCTGAAAAATTGCTAAAGGCGGCGTAAAATCATACTCACTCACTCCTTATTTTAGAGCGAAGCAAATACCAACTCGGTCAGATGAATGGGTGTAACTATTTTCTACAAAACTACAGCCATGTAACAGTTGAAACCAAGGATTACTCAAAATCTACCCATTCTGAGATTCAACCCGGCTGAATGCCAAGCAATCAAACTATCATCTGGACCAACCCACCGCCCACTGCCCCACACGCATGTACAGAGACATTGGTGCCATTATGACAGGATTGGGATAGTCACAACATATCTGGAAGAGTCTGACATCCCACACAAAGAGATGTACATACAATAATAGACAAATAGGCTGAATAAATAGAGGATGGTTCAGACAATGTTTTGACCAATTGACTTGCCCTTGCATGTGTTTGTGATGGGTGCCACTGATCAGTATCATCGCTTTTTGATATATTTATAAACACATGCTCATGATAGAGTAGGAATTGTACAATGGACTCTGATTTTAGCAGAGATTTCTTTTATGGAAAGGGATTTTACTTTTATTTAGCTAGGATCTTGGTACACTGAGTTAATAGCTAGGTACTGTGTGTAGTGTAAATGAAATAAATAATTTTCACGATAAATGTGAGAGTTTGGGGATGCGATGATTGAAAATGAATTATTTACAAATAAAGAATATTCAGGAACTCTTGTAATGTTTTTGATCAACAATTAAACCACATGTACCAAAGAGGGCCACAGACATTCTGCTTTCACAAAACACCATCACTGTCAGTAAAGGACTCTTATTACTTTCACTTAACCCAATTTCTCTGTTAACTATTTCAGATCTACCAGTTTATTTGTACACCTAGGCAGACCACTTCCAAATGCCAGTCTTAGAGACTAGATCTTAGGTTCCGCTCTGACCTAATTCCATTCACAAACTGGGGCAGACTTGAGACTGACAACAAACACATTGTATACGACTATGCATAGCCTTTCCGCTGGGTCAGTATACAGTATATAGCCTTCCTGCTAGGTCGCTATACAGTACCTATAGGTCTGGTGAGGCAGTTACTGGCAAGACTCATGGCCAGGCCATGATCTTATCTTTCTGCTTTCAACAGGACCATAGCTCACTCTAACTGATTTGACTTGTAAAGCTAGACAAAACCAACTCCAATTCCTTCACCTTTTTAAAGTTTCTATGACTATGCCAGACATAGTTCTATGACTTGAGGTTACCATGACAAGCGAAACACTTGAAGAACATTGAAATACCATTGTACAGTACAATGCAATCTCATTAAAATCAGATCTTAGTTCTCGCTACCGCTAAACAAAGATCTGAGGACATCCCATTACGGGTCACGTCAGACCGACCTTGCGCTAACTTTGACCGCCCAATGGAAGGACCAATCAGAAGGCAGCTTTCTCGCGCTTTACGGCACTAATTTAACATTGGCGACTACACTTCGAAACATATTTTGACAAATTCTCTATTTCAAATTTGAAACCAGAATAAAAGAACATTCTGGAATGGCTAATAGATGGTCTAGATTCTATGGATTCAGTCGTTTAACCCGTAACTATCGTTCGGAGTTAAAGTTTTCGAGGTTGCATGATTAGAAATCACATTCCGACTGTCACTTTCATAATCAGGTAAGCGATGCTCTGACTGGTTGGATGAAAGGCCGTTCTGATGTGACCCCTAATGGGATGTCCTCAGAACTGAGGTCTGATTTTAATGAGATTGAGTACAATGCTAATAATAAGCATTAATAACATCTGAACCTGAAAATGATCAAATAGAGTATATCATATATCAGATAATTGTGAGCGAAACCTCAAGTACAAGTAGTTGAGTGCTTCACAAAATTTTGTTTGTTTCAAATGATTATTTTTGCAGCTGGCTGTTCACAAAAAAATTAATTTACCACAATATACTTGCTTTGATCCAAACCCGTTCTGGTGTGGTCTGATAAGATTAATTATATTCAGCCAAGAAACAAAACAAACAACAGGGAAATAAAAGCTATAGATATTATCAAAAACAAAGGTAATATTTTCAGCCCTACCTTCATCAAATAATCCCTTAGGCAAAACTGTATTATTTTACAAAGGCCTGAAGGAGAGCCATCTTTGATCCTGGGTTCAAACAAAGCTTAAAGGTAAACTGTTTATTATATGTCTACCCTTACTATGTATGTATGAATACCACGTAAGCTTTGATTCTGTAGCCAAAGAGCCACTTTAAAGCTACGCCTGTGAGGGTGTTAAACATCTCTCCTTTATCATCGGTTTCAGAGGCTAAGCCAGTCAAAGCGTTTTTCAACCTTGGTTCTGATTGTCTAATCCTCAAGTGATCTACAATGAAATATTAGAAAGTTACTTTGAACATTTCACATGCTGTAGAGGAACAGATGGTCTATGTTGCTGATCCCCTGATACAGGTATTTAGTACCATCTAAACACTCTGCGTTACTTAAGATGACTTTGAGAACTCCGCGAGGGCCCCACGAGCTAATGGAAGTATTCGAGGTAACCCCAAGCGGAGTATAGGCCTCGAGTCGGGAAATGATCTGTTTGGAAAAACAAGCAAACATCCACAAAAAGTGGATGGAAAAAAAAGACGGAAGTGCAGGTTTGGTCTAAAAATACTAGCCTCTCTCTAGTTCTTTGACAAGCTATCGCTCTCTGCATCTAATCTGGCACTAAGATTATCAGGTGTAGCCCCTCCTGTCTAATCAAGTCGAACACAAGTGCTGTTTCAACTTTCAAACAAGAAACATTTAAATGAGGTCTGCTAATTAAATCCACAAAACAAAGAACATCAAGTCGCACGGAGAGCTAAAACTGTACTGGGGTTGAGAGAACTGGGTAGCTTCTTGTTTTTGATTTGTGTGAAAAGTGTCAGTTATCTTGAGAAAAAGTTTCAGTTCTTTGATTCATCAATAAACAAATTAAAAGCAGGTACAAAAACATTTCTAGTTCTGATTACAACAGCTGAAACCCTGAGATAACATACCTTTTTACAAAGGAGCATCACAAAGACTTTCGACAGATGTTTAATATTTACCTAGAGAATATATGTTTATACATATCCTATTAACAGAGAAATATTTCGCATTGATAACTATGACATACAATCAACATTCTCTGTTTAAAAAATAATTTGAACTTCTTAAAGGATATTTTTCCAAATGAAAGTTGTACCAAGAGTAGGGATCACTTAAACTGAACACTTAGAATCCAATTGCATGGATTCCAAAACATGTTCAATCTACCACCTGGCAGCACAGTTTCAACCTAAAACACAAGTGTTTTCCTAATCACCGTACCCAACCTAAGTCTTTAACCATTAGGATAAGTAACCATTAATAATATTTATTTGAAGTCGTCCACCCAGCTGTTGGATACACGGCACTAAGTTAAACCAAACTATTACGTCAAAACAAGCAAAGTCTCTCCGCGGTATCTGAGCTGACAAGATGAGAAATAGCTGGCTCGCAGACCGCTGTTCTCGCATATTTAGCAGTCGGCAGTTGGACAAACACGCTTCCAGGGGTGTCCAGCCTGCTCTCTATCATGCCCCCGTACCCCATCTCGCCGTCTACCAGCTCCAACAGCTGATGATAATTACCATCACATGTTAGTTGTCGGAATGTCAATATCCATCTACTGGCCTGGACGGTGGGTCTGGGCGCTGTATACACACAGATATCCCACAGTACGACCTGTGCAATACCTACTGCCACTCTCACGGGCCGGTAATCTACCAATTAAAGGAAGACATAGGGAGACGAAAATGTATGGCCACACCGTGGTATCGTATTATTTTCTCTGAAATCTTTCGCCAAGTTATCCTATCACAGTGCAATCGAGCTTCGATTGTCTGGGTTCCACTGTCCGAATGTGGCAAAATAAACAATTAATGCTCAACAAGAGATATTTATGACCCAGGAAAATCTCTTCTGCACAAAATTCGAACTGTTGCCGTAATCCAATACCTTGTAGGACAAATTTTTGACTGTAGAAGGGAACGGATTATTCATGGTGAACAAAGAGGAAACTGTCATTGAAATGCAATTTCCGGATCGATCGAATTACAATCATAAAAGGTAATTACAAGGTGTTACGGGTGATGTCGTAACGATGACGTAAGTCTACAGAGGTAATGACACCACGCAGCACGTGCTCGACTGGCCGCCAGTGCAAGATTCGTCATTCATGTCCATCGTCTGGCTGAAGGGATTTTAATAACTTGCTACATCCTGGATGAATTAATTATCACCCGATTTGGCTGTTAGCAATTGGGAATCGTTTCCGAAGAAAAAATACCAAAATCTTGAAGAAAAGCTGAATTGTTCGTAAAAATGTCTGAATGGAAGTTTGGCAGAGAGCGTTGAGCTAGAGGCCAGCTGTTATTGCGCTCATTGTAAATACAGTTGCATCCGATGCAATAACCTCCAGTGTATCCCCGCTTTTTACTTTTATGGCTTTAACATGAATAATACCTCGACGTTACGACATAACAGACACTTCCCTTACGCTTGCCGAGTACCACTTATATTTTACTACGATTAACGCCAATTTCTCCCAGTGGAACGATACAGTTATTAAACCTACATCCGCGGTGTATATGTTTCCTATAGCCTACAGATCCACGTTACAACCCTGCTCAGCGACCAAGACGGCGCAGTCAACATCTGTTTGTCTAACGGGTCTAGTGTTAACTCAAATTGAGAATTACTGCGGTCATGTTATGAGTTGATGGTGCAGACTGTATCTCGGTTGAGAGAAGATGACTGGCTTTCCCCGATGTCCTAGACCTGTTAGCGTATTACTGATGCTAGAGACGCTCGCGCCGGCGCAAATGAGCGTGGTGTTGAAAGATGTGCCCGCTTTTAGGAAGGCTTGTGAATGCGCAGTGCAGAAAAAACCTTGGTTTAACCAGTGTCACTGTGCTCAGTCTCGGTGCTTCGCTTTCAAATTCGGCTAAAAAATCCAAATCGCACATTTTCCACCCTCAATCAGACGATGGTAAAATTTCTGTGGTCTATGAGACGTCGATAGCACCACGGGGGCAAACATCAGTGATCCGAAGCAGAAACTGAATGTAATGACGCCTATTATTTATGTAAAGAGAAAAAAGAAAGATGAAAGAACACGCCACGCGACAAGCTCGTCATAAAATTTTATAACGTATGTGAGACTTAGCGTCCGCATAAACAGCATGTCTTTCGGCAGAGCGTTTGAGAAACTCGATATTCTAGTGATCCACGAGTTATGACCAAAGTACCTTGTTTGCCGTGTAGGACAGAGACTCTGACACTACTGTTTACATGCAGTCCAAAATCACCTTCTCCAGACACAAGTCTTCATGACAATATGACGAGATTATCATGACTACTCGCGATAGTTTATCGCAACAAGTCAACACACTTAAAGAAGCCCATATGCAAATACTTGGGAAGCATGCGTTCTGTTTATTTAGACAAACATTTAATGTACCTCTTGTTATCTTTAAGTCTAGTTGTTACAATCCTAGTAAAACCTCTAAGTCCATTAATTCATATTGCCATTCTTACCAATTTGAAAACGTAAGACTTAAACCGATATCTTTGCAATTCAAATTCAATTTCAGACTTGACAATATATGTCTTAAAATTCGATGTAAAAATATGACAAAATTTCAGCTTATTAATTAACACAAAAACTAGGGATCAGTGCACTTGAAACTTATAATGATTGTACTTGCTCCTTGTAATTAAATGTCAAGAGGTAGCGGTAAGCTGGCTAAATATGGTTTATCATAGATATGTTCTTAATCAATATTATCATACGTCAGAATCTGTCAGAGCACACGGGAACTGTTGACGGGTATAAAAGGGCTCGCCGGCGTATAACAATTAAATAATATGACATTACATTTTTTACAGCACAATGGTTCACTTACCTGTTGCGAGGAGTAAAGTGAAAAGTAACATTTTCCCGGTATAATTTAGCCAAAATGACCACATGTCCAACAGAGTACGACCATAACCACACTCTAGCACCGAGTTCCTCAAGACACGCTAAACAAACTCATGTGGACTTGCCTTGAGATCGACCCTACACTCAATCTCAAAGTAGCCGCCTCTCACAGCCGCAGCACAGCCCGTCAAGCGCGGCGGAAGAAAATAGTTCCCATGTAATGCGTCTGTTGCATACGCTAGAAAGCTGTGATTATCCGATGATGTGTGGAAATGTGCTTAAAACGAATCCAATATCAATCTACATGTAACTTATAGGTATTCATTAAACAATAGTGATGAAAATGAAAGTTGTCTTATACATATCATTGCGCACGCACCTGTCAAATACTATACCCCTCCTACCAATGTAACCAATCAACACGCAGACAGAGAAAAACATAGATTGTCGGAAGTGTTGAATACCTCGTGTATATACCGCCCAGCGATTTATATATTGAAGTTCATTGCAATTTGCGAGTGATCGACGGGTGCTAATATACTATCAAGACTGGCACCATTTAGTGGCGGTTATGACTTGACTTATGACGTGGATCAGCAACAGTTTAGAACGTTTTGTCAACTATTGACACACATAGTGAAATAGTTACCGGTGTATAACTAGAATATACCACATCTCGGTTTTATTGTAGAAATCTATACTAAGGCAATTACTGTTCTTACACGGAATCGGTAACGCAGTCTATATTTCTTATAATAAAACGATAAATAGATGTAAATGTAACGGTTTACCATAAATATATCATAAAATGCCACAATAATTTTGTTACAGTTGGAGCTCTATTGCCGGTGATGTTACGCAAGGGAGGCAACTCGTCCAATACCAATTTCCCTTCACTGAATACGAGAAGTAAGCGTTTGAGCTTGCTGATTGCTGGGATAAGGAGTAGCGGGTTGTATCGAAATAACGGGAGATTGGCTCGCTCTTATAGTTGCCCAAGTGAGGCTTACCGGCTCTGCAGCGGCCTATGTGCGCCCGAATCGATTTCGCCCTTTCCCATTCGCACCACACTTAGCGAGCTGAAAGCAGTACCGTCGATTACTGCATTTCTCAGACAAGGATAGCAAAGCACTATGCATTTACACGTTTATTTGGATGAAAATATTAAATGTAAATCAGCTTTCTCTAGATTTTTCTTTTGAGAGGATTTGAAAATAAATTGAATATACAATTCTGCCATAGTGGCGCGTATCTTAAATACAAAATAAGAACAAAAAGCGGGTTCAATATCACTCGCTCTATGGTACATGAAATACGCCAGAATAGCATTGATCTAGTTTAGTATGAAGGGAGCTTTTTTCAAAGGAAAAAAAACTATTGATGCGCCTTTATTTGCGTTGCGTTATTGCTATCATTTCTATTGGAAAGACGAGAACGGTCTAAGGATAACAAACTGAACCTCGCTTTATTAATATTTTATTGTAATGCCGTTGGCAAAACCCACTTTATTTTTGGCCACAAACATATAGATATATGACGTTAACTGTTAGAACTATGATCGCATCTTTATCAGCTGGAAAAAACCTCTGAAGGCATTCAAACTTATTACTAATGGGGTCTTTTTGGAAAGTATTATTATACACCGAAAACGATCAATCGCGCTATTGCATGCCATTTCCTTACGTTTTAGGAACCAATTAAATGTAACTATTTTCGCTCATCCAAAACACTGACGACATATTTACACTTGAACACTACAAAGTGTGTGTGTCGGGGTGGTGGGAGGCAAATGTTACCTCCATTAATTTAAAAAAATACATTTTTTTTTTTAATCATTAACTGATTAGCATTAATTGATATAATGTTAACCATCCTCATGGAGACGAATCCTTAGATGTAGGTCCTAGATTGTAGATAATATTTATGGTGGTGGGAGGCCAATGTTACCTCCATTCATTAAAAAAAAATACATAAATTATTTAATCATTAACTGATTAGCATTAATTGATATAATGGTAACCATCCTCACGGAGACGAATCCTTAGATGTAGGTCCTAGATTGTAGATAATATATATGCATTTGGATGTATAACTAGTTTCTTCCGACAGTTTCGTCTCATACTTGCATTCCCGTGCCCCCACAGTGTGTCTCACAGAACGCTTGTGTTATCTCCCCAATCTAACAACAGCCTGTCAACTGACCATACGAGTCCTGTCAACTATCTACACAGCTATCAACAAGGACATAATGGGAATTTAATTCATTACGTCACTCTGCTCGCGATGTGATTACCGTTCTAAGTCAGTGTTAATTATATTTGACTTTCTATTTGTATTTCCGACTATGCATGAACGGTTTGAGTCTAGCTGGAAGAAAGTATGTCTAAACGGGCGGGTTGGGTAGATTGTGTCGGAATCAAAGAGCTGTAGGCGACTCCAGAGGGAGTGAGACAGGATTTGCTTTGGTTTGTTGGTGTACCAGTCGCCACTGATGCCCGGAGGCTGATTGGTCAGATGGATGATAACAGTGTGAGTTAACGGTGTAATAGTTCGGCGTAAGAATATGATGTGATACAGACCCGTATACCACGACGACATGTCTCAATCAGTCGGAACCGATTGGATTGGATTGTTGTCGATTCCAGATAAGGCTGAGGGCGTTGTGTGTGCTGTGTCTTAGGCATCTATAATGGAGTCTGTGTAAATAAACCTTTGTGCATCATAAGTGGTTAGTGTAAGCAAGCCCTTATGTGGATTCCCGAGGTGAAACATTAGCAAGTCTGAGACTTGAACAAGATCATCAGTCAAACAGAAGTATTCTCCTGACTATGCTCTTTCAGCATTCTATCAATAGAAAAAACAATCCTTTTACGTGGAAAAAAAGTTATTTTAAAATTGGATGTAGATTTGTTCTACACTCCCTCGTGGGGTTATCTGTCTTTCAGCCCCGCAGCCACACTTCAGTTTTAATTGTTTGATAAGCCACTACCAAGGTCGAATAAAAGAGCGTTTTTAGAATTCAGAGAATAAGTGAAATGTTTTAAAAGAGCAAGCGGTAGTGAAGTCTTTGAGAGATATTTAGAAGTTAGAACATGAATACATGACACTTATTTTTATAGGTTACAACTTCAGAATATAACAACAGAACAACAGAAGTTGTTATCTATATAAAAAAGTGTCATGTATTCGAGTGGTGGTGTATAGCCATTTGTGTATCATAGATACTAATCGTGTAACGTCCCATAATTGACAGCGTCGAGATTTATGAACGCTTCGTCTGTTAGGTTAGGCCGTTATGAAACTATAAAGCCATAAACCGTGGACGTAATTGACGTTTATGACATATCTTTATTTGTATTAACGGCTAGAAAAAAGAATATGGACCAACTTCTAATTGTTTTCGTTAAGCTGCCTGTCCGATAGTACCTATGAGTTATAGAGTAGGAGGAATCTACAAAGACAACTGCTCTACGAGGTTAATTCCCCCAAGACCTTACAATCATGGATCAATAGATGTCCAATGTGGGGTCCTACAGGACAATATTGTGATGTAAGGAGCGTTATGGTAGATGCCGCGAGTTCACTCTGTGAGTGAGTGAGTTAGTGTGAAGGTCTTACGCCGCTTTGCTGCAGACGCCAAGAATATGTGAAGTAGAGGCTCGAACCTTGTCTGCGCGGTGAGCAAAGGAACCACTGGGCTACATTACAGGTGTATTTGTGGATGGATAGTGAGTGAGTGTGTTTTTACGCCGCTTTTAGCATTTCCAGCAATGTCACGGCGAGGGACACCGGAAATGGGCTTCACACATTGCACCCCTGTGGGTAGTCGAACCCGGGACTTCGGCGCGACGAGCGAACACTTTAACCACTAGGCTACCGCACCACCCCGCATGGATGAATAGGTACTGTTGGCAATGAAGCCGGGTTTATATTCCCCGTAGTTCAACGCACGATGGTACACTGCGGTTGACAACATTCTGATTGCTCTGACTAAATGATTTTGGTCTCAGGAAGATTCCGGGGTAGAATAGGTCTTCAGCAACCCATGCTTGCCGTAAAAGGTGACTATGCTTGTCGTAAAAGGCGACTAACGGGATCGGGTGGTCAGGCTCGCTGACTTGGTTGATGCATGTCATCGATCCAATTTTCGTGGATCGATGCTCATGATATTAATCACTGGATTGTCTGGTCCAGACTCGATTATTTACAGACCGCCGTCATATAGCTGGAATATTGCTGAGTGCGGCGTTAAACAACCAACCAACCAACCAACTCAGGGAATCCATTAAATAAGTGGAACTGGGAGCATGGGGCTGAAGACACTACTGTGTAGACCTCTTGCTTCAGCGGATGTTTCGAACCCATACTCCTTTATATTTCCGTTGCCAGTCGAAATTCAAATGTTTTAGTAACATGGATGGAAAAGTCATTTTGGCAGGGATTTTACATCATGTCCAATGAAAAATTATTCTTACAGTATGTACCAACCAGAAACTAGCCTTGCTCCAAGGTTGTACTGAAAGAAAAGTCCACGGATGTGTAGTAATTCTATCCTCCTAATAGGCAAGTCTAGATATGTGGACCCCAGTCTTTCATAGGGACAACTTGTTCTTAATATTTACATAATCTAGAAAATATGATTAAACTTATAATGATTGCCTTAGAGATTTGTGTTAGTCTAACCAGAAACTAACCAGTCTCAATTACCAGCCGAAACAAATTCCATTAGGCGTTAAAAACAAAATAGTGATGTAAATTTTCTGAGTGGATTACTGAAAATCAATGACACCAGGTGTCAAAGAAAGGAATTGCCATTCGGAAAAGAAATTCTTACATAATCGAAACCCGATTTCTGAATCGTTAATGAAAAACCGTGGTTTAGATTTTGCAAGTCAATATTCTGTACAGGACTTAGACTTGCACAAGTCTCTTAGGCAATAATTGTTAGTTTAAATCACAATTTCTAGATTATGTAAATAAATAGAGCAAGTTGTTCCTATAAGAGACTTGAGTCCACATATCTAGACTTGTCTATTAGAAGGATAGAATTACTACACATCTATGGATTTATCTTTCAGTACAGCATTGGAGCAAGGCTATACAGGACTCAACATGATGATCATGTTCTGGATCTTGCAACGGTTTGAAGTCCTAGCATCAGCAGAGGTACTCACTCGGCCCCGTCCGTGGCACGTGACGTAATGTCCGTTGTCAGCAGATATGTTTGAAGTCGTGCTGGCGTCCCACAACGGAGACGGGGCGATGACAGAGCGGGTCACTGTCATGCCGGGTGTCGTGCTGTTCCGAAATCCGATGACCTTGATCTCGGGATCAGTGCTCGCGTGGTGGAGTCTCCAGCATGGGTGTTTACAGTCTCTTGTCCACATCTGTATCTCATCTACAGGCACAGTGACTGGACGAAAGCGACTAGGAGTGGACGTCATAGACAGCAACGTCTCGACCGCATCTGTCGTTGTCAAACTATTCAGCATCATAGGTTCGCCGACGTCATCAACGTCTCCGACATGTTTGGTCGCATCGGCTTGGTGACATCGGTCCGCCCTATCCAACAACGTTTCAGCCTCATGGCTTGGTGACATCGGTCCGCCCTATCCAACAACGTTTCAGCCTCGTGGCTTGGTGACATCGGTCCGCCCTAGCCAGAAGTGTTTCAGCCTCGTGACTTGGTGACATCGGTCCCCCCTAGCCAACAATGTTTCAGCCTCGTGGCTTGGTGACATCGGTCCTCCCTAGCCAACAACGTTTCGGCCTCGTGGCTTGGTGACATCGGTCCGCCCTAGCCAACAATGTTTCAGCCTCGTGGCTTGGTGACATCGGTCGCCCTAACCAACAACGTTTCAGCCTCGTGACTTGGTGACATCGGTCCGCCCTAGCCAGCAGTGTTTCAGCCTCGTGGCTTGGTGACATCGGTCCGCCCTAGCCAGCAGTTTTTCAGCCTCATGGCTTGGTGACATCGGTCCTTCCTAGCCAGGAATATTCCAGCAATATGACGGTGCTCTGAAAATAATCAAGTCTGAATCAAACGATCCAGTGATTAACAGTATGAGCGTCGATCCACGCAATTTGCATATGATGACATGCATCAATCAAGTCAGCGAGCCTGACCGGCCGATCCCGTTAGTCGTCTCTTACGACAAACATAGCCGCCTTTTACGGTAAGCATGGGTTGCTGAAGACCTATTCTACCCCGGATCTTCACGGGTCCCGCGCCATCAGAATCCCAAAGTGGAAATACGTCAATAGTATAGACTGCATGCAGAGATAAATTACATTGCTATAGCATAGTGTAGAGGTGAAGTAGCTATGTATATTGCCTCGTCCTGGACTGATACCCGAAGATGAAGTCTTTGGGAGAATGATACTATTGCCCTACCGTCAAAAGTCCAAATCTTTCGACACCAAACGACTTTGCAATAAAGGTCGATTGTTCCCTTTAAATGTCATTCAAGAGTTGTTAAATCTATAATTTGAATTAAACAAATTAGTCCGTTAATAAATCCATATCTTACAAAACATCTCCAACACTCTTTGTAAAAACGAAGGTGTTGATAATTCTCTTGAGACATGTTGGCTGTTTTGATCAGATATATACCGGCGGTCTGTAAATATACTTGTCATGACCATACTATCCAGTGATCGAAATCAAGAGCCACGCAAATGGGATACGATGACATGTATCAACAAAGTCAGCGACCCTGACCACCCGATCCCGTTAGTCGCCTCTCACGACAATCATGGGTTGCTGAAGACCAATTCCAACGAAACCTTAACGGGGGAGCTTGGGAAACGTAAGCTCAATTATGAAATATTAACAGAATCTTATTATAGTTTAATTAATTTGCAGTCGTTCGAGAACTGAAACATTTATCCTGCCAGAATGCAGATAGCTCCTGATTATGAAATCCCAAATATTGTCTTTTCATAAATTTGAAAAACAAGACAAGCCCAACAGAGACGAAACCACTGCATTGACTGTCTATTAGTTCTATCTTGAGTTCCTCGCGTCTCACTTTATCTCTGTGAAGGCCACCATCAATCTGGTGTGTATGTAGAACAGCGAGTCTCACAATGGCCCTGATGACTGTCTTGTATAACCGGGACCATCCCTCACGCCCGTTTCTAATCATCAGACCCCTTATATCGTTCAGCGGCCATGTTTCGCGCGTGTCACGTGTCGTAATTGGTTTCCACAACGAGGCAAATAAATGACCAAATCAGGCCAGCAGTGATATTAGGTCGTCGACTAATCTAAATGGCTATATATTTATACGTAAAAGACAGTGTCATCATAAATTTCGATAACAAAGGAATGTTGTAGCCATCATCCTGGTATCTCTTTGATGGTGGGCTGAATGTGGGTGAGGCTTAGCAGCTACGCCCTAACCCGCCATAGGTATATTTGTACTTATGTATTACATATGGCTGCATCAAAATATGTTTCTGGGGAACAATTTTCTCAAAAGTGAGGAAGGCGGGTTTTTAAAAAAACAAAAACAACAAAAGTCTAATCTCATTAACATCAGACCTCACTTCTCGCTACCGCTAAACAAAGATCTGAGGACATCCCATTAGGGGTCACGTCAAAACGACCTTTCATCCGACCAATCAGAGCATCACTTACCCGATTATAAAAGTGACAGTCGGAATGTGATTTCTAATCATGCAACCTCGAAAACTTTAACTCCGAACGATAGTTACGGGTTTAACGATTGAATCCATACAATCTAGACCATCTATTAGCCATTCCAGAATGTTCTTTTGTTCAGGTTTCAAATTTGTAATCGAGAATTTTTCAAATTATGTTTCTAAGCGTAGTCGCCAATTTGAAATTAGTGGCGTAAAGCACGAGAAAGCTGCCTTACTGGTCATTCTATTGGTCGGTCAAAGTTCGCGCATTGTCGGTCTGACGTGACCCGTAATGGGATGTCCTCAGATCTTTTTTTTAGAGAGAACTAAGATCTGATTTGAATGATATTGATAAAAGTCATGAGGGAGGAACTTTTTTATCCTTTTCCCACTATGAATACCAAGAAATACAATTGGGGGTAATACTTTAATACAATATCAGTTTTGAAGAATTTTATGTTATGCATAGCAAACTCTGCTTCATGTGACGCTTACTAGCAATAAAAATGACTGACGCGCAGAACTTAAGGGACGCGCCGATGCCCTAGAAAAAAAAATCTTTTATTAACCCTTAATGCTTGTGTGTTATTGGTTTATCTGTGATCATATAGGATCATCGTTTACACTCGCTTAAAAAGGTAAGGGTAGTTTGAGAATTTTTAATGTTATGGATACAAGCTACCTCTTTAAATACTCTCTATGATGGTAGTCAGAGTCCTGAATCACTTCGGGCTTTCCTCCCAAGCTGACACGCCGTGATATAACTGGAATACTGTTAAAAGCGGCGTTAAACCCAACCCACTCACTCACCATCACAAGACACAATATGAACTGGCTTTATAGATTACGATCGCATATCTGTTGCCACATCAATTAATCAACTTTAATCATTGAGATGAACATAGGACATGATACAAACTATATACGCATTACAGTCGAAGGCAACCCACTCTACTAGCCACTGCCATACTGGTGAAGATGTCCGTTTTGTTTTGATAACTGGATAGTTTATACATGTCAACTACTTTCTTATGTGAAAAAAAATTCCTTGGTGTAACATATTTAATCGATTGGATCTTGTAGCATTTACAAATGAAGACAAAATTGGACGTACCGATATAATTCGGAATCTAGCGTCTTCCCGAGGCAAGGGAGTTAACTGACTACAAAAATCCAGTTTCCACCCTTGCCGAGCTAGGATAGACAGACAGACAGATCCTATGAGTGTGGGCTGGAATCCCAGCATCGATTCATCTTCAATACTAAATTCTTTATAGTCTAAAAACATCTAGCATCCCGTTATTAGGCATGATTGGATTTTCAGTGGATGTGACGAACCCTTAAGACAAGGTCGATCAAAACTATGGAAACTGGCATGCGGTATGTCTAAATATGACTCAGCAGTGCAACATTGGTTCTGTGTGGAATATATATGCGTTTTATTACTACTTCTTGGGGCTGAGATTTAGTGAGTGAGTGAGTTGGCTTAACGCCGCTTGGAACAGTATGTGTCTCAGTTATATCACATCTTGATGTGGGAGAGAAGCCCGAAGTGATGCAGGTCTTAGACGTTTACCACTTTGGTGAAACGCTCGATCACGGGTATGGTGTAAACTCGGAGGTAAAGAGATATATGTTTTCAATTTTCTGTTGTGTCCATAATAGAACCAAATCGTAACTATCCAGTACAGTATTACAGCTTGTCGTATAGCATACAGAAACATGTGCTAACGTGCCTTGCTTCTGCGAACGTTGTGCTGAAATATGATCAAGATTAAAATTCCTTTTACATTCTCACTGGACAAGTATTGGTGTTGAGAGCCTGGATATTAACATCTTGTCTCAGAAATAAACATATTTTACAGAAAAAAACATTTGCTCTAATTTTAATTCGTTACTCAGTACTTATGTCGGCCTACGGCTCATGGTACATTTGAGGGTCGACAGAAGCCAGTATGACCAATCGGCGATTCATTGCTTGATGTACAAACATGGCTGTATTTCTAATTAAAGTTTTTTTCTCGGTTTGACATTAGAATATTTAAATACACAAAAAGTGTTAAATTACCTAAATAAAATATAATAAAAAAGAGGAGGTTTCTTAAAATACAGCAGTAATCTAGACTTGCCAAATATTATATTATAGACTTGGTTTGTATTGGATATATTTGTTTCAGGGTCTGAAGGACAGACCAAGAGTCTACCCATTGTATCGCATACTAGTAAATGGTTTCAGCTAATGTGGTACGTTGTTTCAAAATGGATGTATCAGAGACCATATACCGATATGGTCTCTGGATGTATACACTGTCCGAAGCAAACGCTGGCCTCCGGCCTAGGCGTAAACAGGAATCTGCCACCGCGGGAGATGACCAAGAAAGTAACCACCGGGGACATCAAATCCGGCCCGATCTCCGTGTTTTCTATATTGTGCTGTCGACAGTATTACTGTCAGTAATAGACCAACTAATAACATCTTTTACTAATGGCACTAAACGACGATTAGTTACAGTACCGGTCTGATGTAAGTGCAAGAGATGGACTACCACGTCTGGAAGCTTTCTGGTCTGACAAATGACTGCCATACTCTGTCTGCGGAATGTCCGCTGTGATTATGTCCTGAGTATAAGCCCTGGTTACGTCGGGACGGATATATCCTACATACACAATCAATATAGCATTTATACAACCAGGATCGTACCTACATTCCACTTTCCTATTACACATACCTCTAGCTATCATAAGCATCGATTTTGGCAAGCATGTCCCCGTTTTGATACCAGACAAAGCTGCTTGGACCCCAAAAGATATTTTTTGCACCAAGGTAATCCTGTGAAATGGGTTATTTGACCAACATTTTCAGTCGTGCGTTGTACGTATTGTTCTCCCCATTCTCCATTGTCATTGCCATTGTCTGCGATAAGGAGCCTCCATTTGGATCGCGGGATCTTGAACCGTTCCATATGGTGAACCTTGATCCGTATATACTCTAACTACATTAAACATGTTTGTTAGCAGGAAGAACCTTTGAATAAGTTAGGAAACGCTGAATTTAATTATGAAACTGAAGCTAACAAAAGCAAATATGTTTATTACGCAAAGGCGGTTGTGTGCGGCAGAGGAGCGGGTTGGGAGACGCAACACCAATCACGGCGGCGGGAGTGTGATAAGATCAAGGAAATGGCCCAATGTTTGGGTTTCCAATTTCTGTGCACACAGCAAAGTAAGAAACACAATATTCGCAGTTTACTTGCATCGCCTGGCTCGACTCGGGAAGCAACGCCGCCGATCATGCAGTGTTTGCAAACAGGCCGCCCGGGCACCACCTGTGACGGTAGAGCCAAGCACTGCGCCTTTGTAGGTCTCCCACCTGGGATGTGTTCCCCTCGCAGACATTTTGAGAGAGTTCCAAGCTATATTTGACTTGATATTACGCGCAATTATAGGAATCGGATGTTTGGACTGCTATAGTTACCTTTCAGATGGGCCCGGTGTGTTGGAATGCTTGTATATGCTAAGTCACTTGTGTTTTGGTGAGAAATGTTATTGTGTCCACTTAAGTACTTGGCTTTAGTTTACTAAGCAGCGAGTGGGTATAGCGAGTGAGTATGTAGGCCCTTTCAACGATATTCCAGCTAGATTTTGGTTATGTATTTGATGCTTAGTGGTGCACTGTATTCAAGCTATATGACGAAGACCCGATAATAATCGAATCTGGACCAGACCAACCAGTGATTGATATAATGAGCAACGTCCCACACTGTCGGGATACGGTGACACGAGTGAGTGAGTGAGTGAGTGAGTAATGTTATTCGCCGCCTTTAGCAATATTCCAGCAATATAACGGCGGGGGACACCAGAAATGGGCTTCACACATTGTACCCATGTCGGGAATCGAACCCGGGTCTTCGGCGTGACGAGCGAACGCTTTACCCACTAGGCTACCCGACCGCCCTACGGTGACACGAAATGTATACGGATGACCTAATATAGTTGAACTGTTCTTGTTGGAACAACTCGATCTGAATGCTACAAACGTATACACTGACGAAGTGAACCCGTCAAGATCCGGGTTAGAATAGGTTTTCAGCAACCCATGCTTGCCGTAAAAGGCAACTATGCTTGTCGTAAGAGGCGACTAATGGGATCGGGTGGTCAGGTTTTCTGTCTTGGTTGATGCATGTCATCGTATCTCTATTGCGTGGATAGATGCTCATGGTGTCAATCACTGGATGGTCGGGTCCTGACTCTATTATTTACAGACCGCCATCATATAGCTGGGATATTGCTGGATGCGGCGTAAAACAACAAACAAACAGAAGCAGGTGATGTCAGCGCCCAAGGGAGCCATGGCCATTAGTCAGTCGGGTCACACAACGGGGAGTTATCCGTCTCTGGTAGTTGCCCATCCAAGGGTTAAAGTCTGACCATCCTCAGTTTAGATGAACTCTCACGATAACCTTGAAGAACTTGGAATCAAACCTGCCGCAGATAAGATTCATCTTATGGTACATATACACCCACTAGGGACTGGGTACAGAATCAATTCAAACACATTGAACATTGTGACAGTAAGAAATAATCTATTATAAAGTAATGATAATAATTAAACAATGTTAGAGTATATACTTATAGCCTTGCCTGTCATACAGACCCTGAACCAAATATATCCATTACAGCCCATATAATAATCAGCAAGTCTAGATTACTGCAGTATCTGATAATGAGGAAAGACTCTGGGCTCCTTTTTAATATATTTATTTCGCTCATTTAACAACTGTCTTTTCTTTAAAATATTTTAATTTCAGAGACTAGATGTTAGTCTAAGTACGTAAAAGCCATGATGTGGAACCTACACAGAGGTCATCTTGCGCATTTCAACATACCGTGTATTGAGTGGACTGTAAAGGACTGAACAATCAGGGTGTGGATTTAGTAGCAGTTTTAAAGCAGTTGCAGTATCGCCCTCAGATTTTCCTTTGGAGATAGGGTCTGGGAATGATAGCCTTATGGAAGCATGCAGCGAGCACTTATGAACAAAGTGGTATTCATCCTCAGCATCTCCTGATTGGCACAGGGGTATCTTGAATTAAAGTTGCCTGATTTGTCAATCACGGAAATCAACTTTTTACTCACAGTCTGACATAAATTACAATATATCTGTGCTGTTGGACAAGACAGAGATACAACACTTGTAATTAAAGGGGCGTTGAGGCACCGTTGACAACCTAGATCCACCATAATTAAGTCAAATCCATAGGGAGTGTCCAAGGGATGACCACGTGTCTATAGAAGTGTGGATGTCGCCAACTGGACGCGCACAGCAACTGCCCGGCATCGCTTGATGTTACACGAACCCCTGTGTTATATCAGTTCCGGTAAGGCAATAGGTCAGGTATTATGTTTAAAACTCGGCTTTAATCCCCACCCTGCCGGTCAGTCTAGGGGCCAGGGCGTCCCCTTCTCTCTCCGTGGGGAGGGAGGGGTAATCCAAGACCCTTGATGCTGTGGTTAATTCTTTCCTGTGGCAGGTCGTGTCCGCCAATCTTGTTCCCCCACAGTTTCCTGGGACGCAGGAAGACAAACAGTGAGGCGGGAGGGCCAGGACTTCAATGACAGAAAGTCTCGTTACGACACACGGCCTTTGTGTCGCATAACTGGCTGAAGCGAAATCTAAATGTAACTGCAATATTGTTTTGGATTGCGTTATATTACAGAATTTAAAATCAGGAAAAAACAAGACAACTAGAACTTCCGGTGTAACTAGTTTTGCATTCATGAACGATTGACCTGACATCTAAATACACAAGGAGCGGGTCCTGCGCTCATGTGTCATCTCCGTTGTAAATGGATTTATTTCTTGTAGAAATATTATTATCGTGTCATGGGCCGGCATATATATAATTCCTTCCTGCACGTTTAGACTCCATGACAGCGTATAGGCTCTTCATGCACGGGGCATCTGAACGAAGAAGCATTATTAGTCGATAAGGAGCATTTATCACCATCTATAAAGATGACCGTTGGATAAGAGACACTATTCAGTTCTTTTCCCACGCCAATGGCTGGCACTGATCGACATATAAAGCGCAATTTTCTAAAATCTCTCTACCTATCCAGCTAAAGTCCCGAGGGTTGACATAAACAGGATAAATCAGGCATTCAGATTTTGTTGTCTGTCTCTCCGACTGACCTGGGAGATATACGAACTATTTTACCATTCCATAAGTAATTGTTACTGTTGGAAGTGGTTTAATGGAAAATTACATTCAACGTATTTTATGACATGAGTGAGTAACGCCGCTTTGAACAGTATTCCGGTTATATCACGGCGTGTCAGTTTAATGCGGGAAGAAAGACCGAAGTGATGCAGGTCTTAGAGGTTTACCATATCAGTGAAACCAACGAGTACGGATATGGTGTAGGCAAGTCTAAAAACGTTATCTAAACGAACCTGGATTCGAACCGATCATAGGTTTCTTGAGTGGCCAAGGGAAGCAACTCTGCGCAGCGAATTGCTATAATGACATGACATACTAACTGATGACTTTAGTCCATTTTAATGTCACTAAATTAAAGGAGTTACACATTATTCCTCTGTCGAAACATTGGCTTAAGAAATGTGTTTAGAAACACTATTAGTGAGGTCATCGGAATTATAGTTTATTTTGTTTGAAGATTTCAGAGCTGTCAATAGCGAAAGTTAGTGGATATAGTAGATGGAGGAATTATACGGACGTGTATGACCTGGCTTTATACCAGTTGAGCTAACACCATTAATGGATTGATACGTGTGTATGCTACCAACAAGAGATTGATTTTTTTTAGGCGTATCCTGGTTTGACGCAGCCATAGTCATAATGATTTTGAGCAATTATGCAAAATCAGATAAAAAGAATCGTTTTTTTCAGAAACTCCAAGACTTTTTTTCTCTTCTGTTTTTGCCAGAGAACTTATCCTTTCGCGTGTATCCTGCAGTAAACGTCCAAAGAGCCACGAAGCAAGTCCCCCGTCCGTGTCTTGAAATCAGTCCTTCCATTTTCAAAACATCCACGACGGTGAAGCTAATGGGGCATGTTTTTGCACGAAACATTTAATTTCGGATACTTGAGTGAGCAGGGCATTTGTTACTGTCAAGTCTATGGTGCGCAAACATCGACAAATCTCCTGTATCAAGTGCCAAGCATTACTGACCTCGCTCCACTAGTAAACACACACCGTACATCTACTGCCAAAGCTTGCACAACAGCAAATTTTCACACCCACATTATCAATTAACTCCAACGAGCGGTTAATTGAGGCCCCGTGGTTGCAGCAGCAGCATTCCCCCTCTCCGCCATCACCGGAGTCCTCCAAGACTAGCATCTTGCAACATGGGAACCGGCGGCACAGACATGACAAAAACAAATTCCAATATTGAGTTTTTTTACCAAAAAATAAAGTGCTCTTTTCACAAATTGCCCATTTATGTTTTGTCAATTCCGACCATACTTGATTTAATCCCACTGGTGACGCTGCTAATTGAAAGCAATTGTATCGAAGTTGGTACCGAAAGGGTTAAGGCGATCTAGTAAAGAGTGAGTGAGTGAGTATGGTTTACGCCGCTTTTAGCAATATTCCAGCAATATCACGGCGGGGGTCACCAGAAATGGGCATCACACATTGTACCCATGTCGGGAATCGAACCCGGGTCTTCGGCGTGACGAGTGAACGCTTTACCCACTAGGCTACCCGACCGCCCGATCTAGTAAAGAAACAATAAGGTTATTCAGCCTGTTTTCAAGTAATATATGATATACACTGGTATTTGTTCCCTTATAATGCCAGGCCTGTGGGCTAGCTCAGTGGTTAAAACGTTTGCTCGTCACGTCGAAATCCGGGTTCGATTCCCCACATGGGTACAATGTGTGAAGCCCATTCCTGGTGTCCCCCGCCATGATATTCTGGAATATTGCTTAAAACATTCTCACTGCTGATAATGAAAATAAGACAACACAAAGTATTATTATATATCTCAGGACAATGCATAATATATTTATGCCTCCAAACGAAATAAATAACTACTGACTTTTAAAAATCGAAATATTTATCTGCTTCTAAACAATATATTCTATATTGATATCAGCTTCCAAGCAATCCAGATTATACACACATCCGATGCACGCCGAACCAGGTTTAAACGTAACTGCGGTCCATAGTCCTTTAGGGGCGGTCGGGTAGCCCAGTGGTTAAAGCGTTCGTTCGTCACGCCGAAGACTCGGGTTCGATTCCCGACATGGGTACAATGTGTGTCCCCCGCCGTGATATTGCTGGAATATTGCTAAAAGCGGCGTACTCACTCACCAATAGTGCTTTAGGGGCTGGTCACGTGAACCCTTTGGAAACGCTACCATGTATTATAGATGAATGGAAGCTCTTGGGCATGTGCATTCGACAGTGTCCCTAAAGTAAATCAAGACCATCAAAATAATGAGTTTTCGGCCATTTGAAAAATAACATTTTTGAGTTATTTTGAACTGTCTACCAGTAACCCCTTATACTTCAAAAGACCTATGTCGAAAACCCCAAACAGAAAGAGCAGACCTGGGAAATCATCTCAATATAAACAAGGCAAAGCCAGGAGGATTAAATGTGACAAAAGAGTAAAAAATAAAATAAAAAGTAAATGTCCACGTGCATACATCTATGCTTGCTAAAGTGTGCCGAAAATTCCCTCATTCCATGTACATGTTTTTGTGATCTTTACGATATTACCCCTGTGATTGCATAGTAGAAACTTATGTTTGACCTATTATAAAGTTCCAACTGGGTACGACCGTTACGACCCTAATTTCAGTTTGTTCGACAAACCACCGGCTGTCCTCGGGACATATGGTTGTTCCAATCAATCAATCAAACAATCAAGAGACCAGCCTAACAAAGATTACCGTTGTATTCCAAGTTTTGAAAACAATTTGATTGGTTTTATTGTAAATATATAATAATTCGCCATGTGTGATGTTTAACTGCCACAGGTGTAAACTTGAAGTCACAAAGGGAACAGAAAGTCCCCAAAACACCTAAACACCTCTTATTTGCGTAATAAACATTAACCAGTTGTTTCGCTGTCGAGTCATCAGCTCCAGAGGCAGATTTCTTCCATTAAACTAATCACAAACGATGATGAAGGTAGCAGACCCGACCCTCATTGTCCCCAACTTCAGAGGGCAAGCGGAGCTGGGATGTTGTATGCGCCGATCACCCACACAGGGCACCACGTCACAGTCAGTGCGGGGCTCCGTTGTTTAAAGTTACATCTGAAATTTGTAAACTTCACATTCTTTGTGTAGGGCGTATATTCGTGGCATGGAATGAACAATCCGCCCGTATGCATGTGACGTCACAGATGTACATCAGCGCCACGCTCATGAATTACATGACATGTTTCATTTTGGCATGGCGATTAACAAAGAGTCCTAAATTAAATGTCAAATATAATTGGCGTGACAATGGATGCACAATCGCCTCTCGCCAGGCATGTCTATCCGTGTGTGAATATCATTCAGTGAGTATACATTAGGAGGTCATTGAACACAAAAACTATATGCATGATCATTACAATTTTGTGAAAGTCAGTTAACTCGTAATTATATCCCACAATGATGTCAATGAAAGCGGGTCGGGCCGTATTCTGTGCCAGACTCCAGTATCACGAACCCCTCGCTTACACAACGTAATCCCAGTTAGAATAGCCATTGTCGATAAGGAGGTAACGGAACGCGACACCAAGTCCTGCATTACGCATCATGACGAGAAAATGGTTAAAATGGCCGCAGGTGTCGTCTGCCAGCGCGTGTTTGTGAACTTGTCAGTGGCCATCCGTAGTCGCCATTTGTCTGGTTTCCAAGGAAAGTTGATACCCCATTTGTGTTATATGCATTAATAGAAGAGCAAAGTAAATATCAATGACCACCTTTTGTCATAAGCAAAGTGTTGTAACCGACTTCCCCCACAAACAAGGGAAGTAATTGAGTGCCGGGTTTCTCCGAATCACCTATCCGGGCGAAATCAGAGCCTGCCGCTAATAAGTACGGGATTAACCAATAAACACGGCAAATACCCGGAACGATCGGTATGCAATCACAGACATCTTAATTAACGTTGAAACTTTAGATGGTCGAATAAGAGCCAATATCCGAAATTCGCATCCCCTATTAACGGCTTCTTAGGGAGGCCTGTCATCGGAAACCCCGATAAACAAACAATTGGAAACTGTGCAGCTAAATATGGGCTGAGTGAGCTTGTAGACAGACCCAAGGGACTGGAGCTCATTTCATCCGTAATTCCTTTAAACCCATCAAATGTAAATAAAGAAGCGATAAGACTGAAACAAGGAACCAATTTTGGTATGGATTCGATTAAAAACAAAATGTTTCACTTTTACTCTTTGCGGGAGAAGTTGGCAGGAATACAAAAGACGAATCCCGAAGCAGTTTTTGTATATAACGTCAACGTGATAACAGCGTTCGGAACACACACCACATGTAGAATAATCTGTATCTGTTTGGGAGGTGACCCCCAGCTACACACATTAAATGTTTCAGTAAAGGGCGTGTTAATTCCCTAGTAATCCTAGCCCTAAGTGATGGTGCCTATAGATGACGAATGTGTGTCCGTCAAATGGTTGTTGTCTGCAGGCGAGGACTGACCCTATGCTGTCTGTATCTATCTGCCCAATAGAACGCATTGACACCAGCACATGTAACGTAAACCATCAGTTGTGGCAGCGACCGCCCCGAGCCATGTATACTTTGGAATCTCAGAACAGCGTTCTAAATGAGTTCCTTATCGCGAGGATGCCAATGAGGGAGTGACCTTTCATCTTGACCTCTACTCCTCCAGGGTAACCACGGGCGCTGTTCTGTAATACTTCTCGGCTTACCCACCCCGTCCCATCCCGCGCTAAACGCTGATGACTAGCGCCATTGAGAGCTGTACCTAGCGATGGCTTGATTGATGTAGTGTGCTGAGAGGTAAACAATTTGCACGTGTTGGTCTGACAACATGACAACACTGCACATACTATGCGCACATGGTGAGGTAGCTCTGTGGTTACCGTGATCGCTCGTTGAGGTGAAAATCCCAGCTCGCGTCTCATCATTGGTGGGTGTATGTCTGAATCTCATTTTCTATTTCTCACGTGGAAATTCTATTTCACATGGGATGTTGGTGGTTTATTGTTCAAACGGCGTCAATCCATATCCACTCAAAATGTGTATATTTTTAAGTAACGTTTATATCATATGACTTTTGTATTGGACGAGAGGCCCGTCAAGTGACTACCGAACTGCTTTTATGAGCGTATGAGCGGCATTTTTGTATCCTACAACCCCGTGAAGAAGCAGGGTTAGAATAGTTCTACGGCAACCCATGCTTGCCGTAAAAGGCGACTATGTTTGTCGTAAGAGGCGACTAACGAGATCGGGTGGTCAGGCTTGGTTGATGCATGTCATCGTATCCCAATTGCGTAGATCGATGCTCATGATGTCAATCACTGTAATGTCTGGTCCAGACTCGATTATTTACATACCGCCGGCATAAATCTGGAATATTGCTGAGTGCGCCGTTAAACAACAAACAAACAAACAAGCGAACAAACAAACAAACGAACAAACAAAAAAACTCATTTACGGGGTAAGAATTTCCTAGCATAATTAAATACAGAACCGCTGTCTATGATCGTTAGGCACCTTAATCTTAAATGTGTGACCCTGATACTTGATAGAATATCCTCGCTACGACCTATTCTTGTGAACACAGACCTTGCGTGACAATGGCAGTCAACATCTTTCTGAAGCACTCTATGAATTTACTAAAGCAGCTATTTGACACATCTTCAACATAACCTTTAAGTAAGCCGTCAATTCAGCAATGGTGACGAACACCTAATAGCCACACGTCTTTGGAAATGTCCCCCAACGCGTTGATCGTGTCGGCTATATTGACGTCCAGGGTCCCGTTTCACAAAGCGATCTTAGCGCTACGACTTAAGCATATAGTACGAGCGTATATTATGTGAGTTAGAATAATCTTGGGGCTTTGTGGAAAGGGGCCCTGTACTTGAAGTAAAACGTCGCTAGTTCCGACGTTCAAACCGTTTGGCCCTCTCGTTGTGAAGGTTCATGCTCCAAGCTCTATACTACAAGGCGAAAGTCGGCATGTATCTGCTTGTTAGAGGTTATGTTACTTGGTGTCGATATCAAAGTCCATCTGTACCAGAAACACCCATCTATCTATCTACCATCCGAATTACCACAGGCCCAAAGTTTCAGATGTATCGACGGTTGATATGGGCGAGGATATAAAAAGTAACCTTTTTATCGTATCTTACGGAGCAACTAAGGGAGATTACTCTAAATGGCGGGATGGAACGGGATGTGATATGGCCACTAGGTACGATGGAGCTCTGGGTAGCATATCCACGTGATATGGGTACGAGGACTGACCGTCAATGCCTATACAGCGGGTCGAAATAGATTTGGAGTTGATTATTTACCCATGGCCCCTGTTCCACACGACAATCTTAGCGACTATCGTAGGACTATGCGTGAGAGTTGTCGCCCTTGGAACAGGGCTCGGCTGTTGAGATCTAGGTTTCTCATAACGCCTTTTGGTTATTCCTGGATTTCATTAAATCCGCAACAGATATATTTGGCGAGGAATACACTTAATTATTTCTTTAGAATATTGTCATAGTTGAACACACAATTTTCATTTGGCCTGCGCAAGTTCAACTATGCGCGACCAATTGCAATCACCTCAGTGCGAACAGTTATGGCCTACAGTTTGTAATTTGCCAATTGGAAAGGCTCGTGTCTGTTAGATTGGAGCGAAATTAGAGTTATCACCCTTGATTCGAAATGATTTTAAATCACTTCGTGTTCAATTAGAGACTGTCGTTGTTTTTGCAGGTGCGCGCGTTGACCAATGTAATTTATCCGCCGGTTACGTTTATTGCGCGCTTTAAAAGCATAAAACCAGTCAATCTGGATTTGAAATCCCCTATACCAATTGCGGAGGGGGGAATACAAAATGAAATCAATACTCAAATCTTAACTTCAGTTTAGGAGGTCCGGAGAAAACGGAAAGAAGCCAGTTGAAATACTGCCAACAATTTGTTTTATCGTTTTATTGTAGAGCCATTAAAACTAGCAGGTTGAAGCATCCATGTATAAGATCAAATACAACACAAGATCAACACGGTTGAAGAGCAGAAGAAATAAGTCACAATAAATCTGCCATTTTCGCGTGCCACTAAGTGGTATTCTCGCTACCATATAACCTCATCGGGTCAAGTGACTGTCACCGGTTCTCAACAACCAATCAATTTACGTTTCCCGGTCACGTGACATAACCACCACAATAGCAATTGAAATTTCCTGCCCGTCCAGAAAATAATTACTTACGATATTTCTAATCAGTCGTATTATCTACATCCAGTGCAGAAAAACAAATTGTTCGACGTCAGCTTACGTAAGTCAACGCCCTCCATTGTCCAACATGTCTGAGACAATATCGTCGAGTGGCCGCACGAAAACAGGAAGCGTCTGACGCTTGGCAACTTGTTTTTATACGTGTGAATTGTTACAAAACGTCAGTAGATAAGCGAGTCCCATTTATTGTTTACAGATGGCTGAATGTACCGCTTTAGACTGTGTCATCGGAATGTTTAATGTCACGTCATACGTGAGTGAGTGAGTGAGTATGGTTTTACGCCGTATTTAGCAATATTCCAGCATTATCACGGCGGGGGACACCAGAAATGGGCTTTACACATTGTACCCGAGTCTTCGACGTGACGAGCGAACGCTTTAACCACTAGGCTACCCGACCGCCCCTTCACGTCATATGTGTTGCGCCATACGGGTACTGTAGCCCATCCATGCGTATGCGCATGTCTCACTTCCGGTTGTTAGTTGCGCTGCACACTTAGATGATGTCGCGGGTTTAACCAACAGAAACCAATAATTTATGGTATCTGCTTAAAACTACCAACTTAAAACAAATGAAGTTTTGAAATGTGACGCTATGCTCCAAAAGGCGTTAAGACATGCTATAATGGTTTGCTTCAAAATGCTTGCTTATGACACCATCAGATATAAGAATTTGCTCTTTGTTATGACGTTCTAATACAGAACTCTTGATTTATTAAGACGTAATCAGCCTGACCTTTGGGTTTTTTTGTTATAAAACAGAACTCTGAGCTTTAGTACAACGTTATCACATAACACTTGATATATTATGACGTTATCACACATGACGTTATCATACATGCCTTACCGGTAGCTCCCATCGTGTGTGAAGGTCGAGGTCACTTCAACATGGTACTTCACGTTAATATACCGTTATCATATACGCCATATATATACGCCGGTTTATTATGACTTTATGCGATGTCACGCCTTGCTTTATTTACACAATGAAAAAATGAGCTATGAGGAAATTCTGATTATATCTGCCAAGTGAATGAAAGTTGTGGGTTTCTTGCCTCGGCAAGAGATTTAACGCGTAGATTTACGACAGCGAAATTCCGAGCGTCGAGGGGGTTACCAAAGCTAAATTTTTAATCTAGTTCATAAATCAAGACGTCGAATATGTTTTGCACATTATCACATCCAACTTGCGACGTCACAAACGCTCAGCGTCAAATTCGACGGGACCTTGTGACACAGGACTTTCAACCAATCAGAAGCTTTAGTTTCTACAACAGCCAATCAAATATGACCTAAAGCGATATAGCTAGGAAGATACAGGGAAGAATCAGCTCTTTGTACACTTTTTCATAAACTTCAAGGTGCGAAACTTCATTGTCACACGACGAACAAGACAATGACGTTATTTGTGTAATTTTATGTAATACTGGGTATTGTTCTTCATAAGTGTGGGTCCCAAGCAACCAGTGCTGGTCGTAAAAGGCGACGTGATGGGTCGAGTCAGGCTTGGTGACTTGGTTGATGACGTGTCGTACCCCGACGGCGTGGGTTGTTGCTCACAATATCGATCATTGGATTGTCTGGTCCAAACTCGATTATTTACATGGCCGGACTATTGCTGAGGGCGTTAAAAAACAAACCAAGGCAATTATTATTATTTTCCGGAAGTATTGTCTGGAACAAATTATTCGTAAAACAAAAATTCTGGTATTTTCTGTAAAAAGTTGCAAATAATTTGAGAAGCACCAATTTAAAGTAGGGAAAAATGCAACTGCTACGAGAGTTTGAAAAGGTTTTTTATATCCTAATTGCTTGTGCCATCTGTGTAATCTGTTTGATGTGAGAGGACAGTCATGCATCAATTTAATGAGTTTGTACTTAAAGAATAATTTGGAACATCAGTTTTTTAATATATACTGAAGATGCCAGGCAGAATTTCATCTCACGGTGTCGTCCCTTCGTTTCCGAGGCTGTTGTTTAAACTGTTGCTAGAGAATCTCACCCTAATGTCATTTGGTATTAATACTACTACTCAAAAGAAGTTAAAGAACACTCACAGTTGGAAGGTTGTGTGTTCATACTCACCAGCCATGACAGATTAATAATGAATATTAGTCATATGGAAAAATCGGGTGTTGTTTAACGTCTTTTGAGTAGTATATATCAACATGGGTCGATGAAAGTTTAATCCTTCGAGGCCGAGGGGTATTAAACTTTTGTCGACAGGTTTTGACGTATTTGACATCAAAAGACCATCGGATGAGATTCTATTTACTCGTATCATCCATGGTCATTCTCCAACAATGTTCAGTTTGTAAACAATAATAACCAGTGTTTTGAGTGTAAAAGGTAGGGTTGCCTAGCCTCATTGGCAGGGAGATTAGTGCCGTCTTTTGTTGTGACGTCAGAGAAACCGATGACGTCACACTGGTCTGCAAAGTATTGTGATGCAATAGCATTGTCGCGATATCTCCTAGCAGATATATAGAGAATACTACACTTATTCTCGTTATAAACCAAAGAAAGTTCACGAGTTTTGTAGAAATGGTATTTAACGATTATGAGTGTGGTATTTTATTTATTATCCACGTTAAATATGTATTTAAGTGTAAATACATAACAACTTTTGTTCGTTGACAGACCAAACTGCAATCGGTTGCAAAATCTGGTTGCGCATGAATATTGATATATGCCCAAAAATGGGCATTGTTGACATTTTTATGCATACGCATTAACAACATGCGCCTGCAGTTGTGTTTGCAAACAAAACAGCACCGAAGCTCAAGATCCTTTTGGAAGAAATTCTTCAACTTATGGTAATTCAAGTGCCATGTTGTTAGTACGAAGGACACCTATAAGAAAATTTGAAAAGTCACATAAGCGCCGCGCTTTGAATATCGGACCAACAGTCTGTCACTCCCACTACCGGTGTCCCGTCTGTGCAATCAAAATGGTTCGGTTTCCTTGATCTATCAGCCGAATTTATATCATGTTCGTACCATTTTGGAACAGGGAAATCAGAGTGTTCGCCAAAGACATTCATGTTAACTGTACCACCCTATACTAGAGACGTGAAAATCAACAAACTCAAGTCTGCTTGCATGTCAGTGACAGCTTCGAACGATCGAAGGGCAAGGTCGCCACCGGAATAAAAAAAGACAACCGTGATCTACTCACAGCTTTTTACGCAAGAGATAGGGAATGTTATTGTTCACATTTGGGATGTTTGGGGCCACAAAATCAGAAGTCAGGCACACTTCCACGGAGTTTTCGAATGATTTGTATCAGAACTGTTCACTGTTAGTGATCTGGTCGTGCAGTCGCGTACGTTCTTTCATGAACAACACCTTTAGAAACAGCGCCACAAGATACGCTTCGAAGGGGACACTGATGCCACAACCGGAACATCCCAAGTAAGTCTAGATATCTGTCCAGATAGTTTAAACAGACTTCATTTCACCACGCTTAACCTTTTACGTTAAATCAAATTGAAAGTTGCGAAAGTAGTCGGGTGCGTCACGCTCATGGGGATCGGTAGTCGTACATCGTAAATGGATATAGCTGGATTATATAATGTCTGTAGAAGCTCTATTCATAACTTATATATAATGCAAACCGAAATTTGATACGTGTGACTATCTTGTTTGGTTTAATAAAGTGTTTGTAAATATCTCTCGTTCTCATTAATTTCTTCAGTTCTGCCTTGCAGTTGCAAAATGAATGACGTCTCGCGATTTTGTTATGAATGAAAAAAGTAGTCCCGGTTTGACAGAGGTCACGGTTATCCAATCAAAACGAATAAAACAAGGTCAACCTTGTACGACACACGTGTGACGTACGGATTTAGTATCTTACCACATGTATCTTCAACACGTGGGTAATAACACTTATCTCCTCTCGAAGTGTGAAGATCCGGGGTAGAATAGGTCTTCAGCAACAAATGCTTGCCGTAAAAGGCGACTAATGGGATCGGGTGGTCAGGCTCGCTGACTTGGTTGATGCATATCATCGATCCCAATTGCGTGGTATCAATCACTGGATTGTCTGGTCTAGACTCGATTATTTACAAACCGCCGTCATATAGCTGGAATATTGCTGAGTTCGGCGTTAAACAACCAACCAAACAACCAACCAACCTGTGAAAGTCAGTTGTGGATGATGAAATGCTTTCACAGCTAATATTGTCCTAAATCTATTTTAGTGATAAGCACACATTCTTAAGATTCAGTGTCATACTTTGCCGGTTTGAAGAAACTGGTTCCACAAAGCGAACTTAGTACAACGGTTGTCGCAGCTCGGTCTTAGCGCTACGGCCTTCACAGTTCGAACACGTTCCACAAATCGATCTTAGTGCTACTGTCGTTTTAAGGTATGGGTACAGCGATGGAAGTGGCAAGAACGTTGAGAAACGAAACTTAAAACAAATCGATCTCATTATAATCAGATCTTAGTTCTCGCTACCACTAAACAAAGATCTGAGGACATCCCATTACGGGTCACGTCTGAACGACCTTTCATCCAACCAATCAGAGCGTCGCTTACCAGATCATGAAAGTGACAGTCGGAATGTGTTTTCTAATCATGCAACCACGAAATATTTAACACGGAGTATTCCGAACGACAGTTACGTTCTTTATGATTATATCCATACAATCTAGGCCATCTATAAACCATTCCAGAATGTTATTCTTATTAGTTTTAATTTTTTTAATCGAGAATACGTCAGAATATGTTTCGAAGCGTAGTCGCCAGTTTGAAACTAGTGTCGTAAAGCTCGAGAAAGCTGCCTTCTGATTGGCTTATGTCGATTTCTTGTCAGTCATTTTATTGGTCGGTCAAAATTCGCGAAAGGTCGTTCTGACGTGACCCGTAATGGGATGTGCTCAGATCTTTGTTTACCGATAGCGAGAACTAAGATCTGATTTTAATGAGATTGAAAACAAATACGTTTATTGTTAAGGGACACAATTCTTTGACGGCGAATGTTGCCATGGTTACACATTGTCCATGTGGTCAAGTTGCACCAAGTCATACTCTCATACAGCAATGTACATATTTGCAGCTGCACTTCAGTTCTTGAGCCCTAAAATACAACGATTTCCTTAACATGGCAGCTACTTCCTCCTGGGATAGGAAATAAAGGATGTGTTTACTGTTAATAGCTAGGAAATAGCACAGCTTATAACTTATCACACTGTAAAGGACCAGAATAGAAACTGAATTGATTGGACTTCTATGACTTGGGCTCACATACTAATATACACAATAGCATAAACACATGCTGCTATTTCGGTATATTCATGTCGGGATTATTTGGGAAGACAAATACAACGAGAACCGAGAACCTTCTTGCACCAAGCGCACGTCTTCAATGGTTCTAAAAATAAAATTGCTTAATATTTATCATTTAATTACAATATGATACTTCAAGTATTATTTAATTGTATAATAATCATAAAACACAAGAATGCTCATGTTTTAAATAGTTTGGACTTAACAGATATTTTATTTAGGTGTATGAAAGGTTTCCATGACAACGGGCAACTGACAGTGACAACACGTGACATTATGAAATATTCATCGGAGTACGTGAAACACAAGCATAAAGTAAAGCCTTCACAAAGTTTTGGCCCCACCCTCACCCCCTCCCAAAAGAAAGGTTGTTTTTAGTTGTTTCTTTAATATAAAAAAGAGAGTGGAAAAAAACTTAATCCTTCGTAAATCCGATTTATGATCAGTCAGTGTGATCATACTTTTGGAACCATTTTAAATATTTCAACATTTACTTCTCGATGCAAATACCATATTATTCCCCCAGCATATAACTCTCACGTGACAAGCGAAGCATCATGTCTCCATCTTTAAAAGTAAACAGTTAAATAACAGGACATAATACTGACATTATTTAGGATATATGTTTAATATTGGATATCGTTGTGACCAGGTTAGGGTCTTGGTGATTTACAGTGGAAATGGTATTCTTCCTATTCTCTGAGAACATAAATCACGCTCTACGAACTTGTTACATAAGAGATATTGATTCATCCTTCGAGATAAAATAGGAGACAGATCGTGATTCTGAATCAGAGTCTCACCGCTTCCCCATGTGGCATCAACGTCAGTCGTTTCCGCTCCTGTAAATCAAACGTGAAGTATGTTTGCAGCCCGATTTCTTGTTTTTTTAGCAGTGCAAATGCATTGACGTATTGAGCCTTATGTTCCGTCAGTGCTACGTGCGCTCGTGCCATGTCGGTATGGCCATGGGTTGTCCAGTTGAGGCCGCACACAAAATATGTGCTTCCTGTTTCCTTGACGAATTGAAATTTTTCCTCGGTTTCTTTAGCAATTTCAGTATCTGCTGAGAAACCGAATTTAGAATTAGATTTAGAATTTAGAGATGGTGACACTGTGATTGTGGCACTGTGATGTTGGCACTGTGATTGTGGCAATGAAATGGTGACACTGTGATGGTGGCAGTGAGATTGTGACACTGTGATGTTGGCACTGTGATGGTGGCAATGAGATGGTGACACTGTGATGTTGGCAATGAAATGGTGACACTGTGATGTTGGCAATGAGATGGTGACACTGTGATGTTGGCACTGAGATGGTGACGTTGTGATGTTGGCAATGAAATGGTGACACTGTGATGTTGGCAATGAGATGGTGACACTGTGATTGTGGTAATGAGAAGGTGACACTGTGATGGTGGCACTGTGATGGTGACACTGATGGTGGCACTGTATTGAGCCTACTAGCCTGTCGTCTATCAAGTGCCTGACAATTTTCATGTATCTGTATATAAACCAAAAGTGACACTTTGAACGATATGACACTATTCGGACGAAATAACGATCTGCTGTTCTTTTGGAAAACAACGTGTCTTTGTTACGGAATTTACTGAAGAGAAAAGTCATGCAATTCTTATTATTTTATTTTATAGATTTATATACATAAATGCAGCAAAGATGGTTTGGGTGATCCTAGCACAGTCAGGCTGGTTAGGTTCATCATCAGCTCAGGGCCCTTGCCTCTCTACAAGCAGCCCAGACAGCGAATTGGAGTTCTCCCAGGAAGCACCGCCTGGTAGGACCCACCAAGAACGTTCAGGAGAATGTGAAGACTCCCCGACACAGCAGCCTTCTGCATTACCCAGATTGTTAGAAGCGCTGGATCCTGGCAGCAAACCCGGATCAGTCAACAGATTGGGAGGTACCACACCTGAGGCACCGAGAACAATGGGGGAGTCGAACAACTTGGTACTTAGGATGCAAGTGTGACATTACATAAGTGAGGTTCGCATATTTGCCATGTTTTTCCTGAATATGGTCAATCGTTTTAGTCCAAGGGCACTGAGATTTCCTTGGATTTATAAAAAAAAGACAAAGTCAGGTTTTCCAATACGCCCGCTACATGTTCTGGGTCTTACCATGGATGGATCTCTGTAAAAAATGGATCGAGCCACGCCGTCATGTCGCTTAAAGCCAAAGCTGGCCATCCATGCTTGTCTTGGAGTCCTTTAGTATTCTTGTCAAAGGCATTCGTACAATGGCGCCTATGCATGAAGTATATATCAATTATCATTATTTGCATTTCCATGGTTACCGATGTCGTTGATTCTTTTATAAATAGCAATAATATTCCACTCATACAGCATGTCTCCACATCGAGGCATAATCATAGCATATAAGACATTCCCCGGGATTCGTATCAATAAGCATTCAAAATAGCATTCTCAGCTCCCTGGGAAGTATACAAATATTGGTCTAAATATTCGTTGTATAACGTGAGCAGCATGTGACATAACGAGGGAGCAACGATGGGATAATGATGACAGACGCTCACCCAGGACCAGTCGGCATGAAATTAGACTGAGTTTGATGTAAGACGTAACTCATGACTGGAGACGAGGAGGAGACGTACCGTTGTAGCGCGTCTGTGGCTAGGTATGTACATAACACTGTCGATACAGCCAGGCCACACATCCATCTATTGCAGACTGTGCTTAACCCCTATGTAAATATATTCCTTGATGTCCATCGGCTGTGACGTCCATTGTAGATAATATTAGTAATTATAGCCAAGGACTCCCCAGCACATGTCAAAGCTCCGTGCACCACCTACAACAGAATGCTATTCATCGTGTACAGTAAAGCTCGCTGCAGCATCAGGGCTAAGACCGTTAAGCGCTGTAGTGGTGAAAAGGCTGTTAAGCGGCCAACTGTTAGTCCGTCCTGATGCTACTTTGGGTCCGGTTACAGCAAGGGTGTTTATTGTTTGTTGTACCCAGGGCCTTGTTTTCATGTCCTGAAGATATTGAATAGATCACAAAGAATGCTTTTAACTTGGAATGTCATCATCTGGTTTCTTCGACAATCTACTTTCGAGAACGTGTGTCCTAAATGAAACTTGTGCTATATGATAAAAAAATATGTAATCAAAGCGATGTTCATGACGAGTATTTTCTCCAGAAATAGTTTCACTAAGAACGAAAGTTCCGCCAATTTAGTATCAAAAACGTGAATCCATAAACGGCACATGTATTTTTATAGAATCATTGGTGAAAGTGGTACTATTTCAAAACATATTTCCAAACCAAAAAAGCTTCACTTGAAAGATTGTCAAAAGTTTTGCAATTAATTTTTTTTACAGTTTCCAGTTGTCACAGACTGTCGGACAGTCTGACAAAAATAATAAGAAAATATAAGCATACGATTTTACTATATATTTGTCAATATCAATAATTTCAAATACGTTTTCTGAAAACTTTCGGTTTCGTGTTTGACGCATCGGGAAATCAAATAGAAGACCCTTAAGGGCGAGGTCTGAAAGGGGACGGACCATTCTTTTCACTGATACATGGATAGATAATACGTGTCCTACATCGTGCGCCACCGCCTTTCTAAAGAATATCGCTCCTCCTCACTCATTTTAGACATAACTATCTATCTGATAATGTCAGAAGTCCAAGCCTTACATTAAGAAGAAAGAAGTCTAGTAGTCAGTGTTACGTGTCGATTCCCAAATTGAAACAATATGTCAACCCTTAAATCTGTACGTAAAATAATTTAGTGTCAAACCAACCAACAACAACTTGAACATCACTGAATAGTCCACATGTTTCTATGATGTTTGACCTCAATCCATGCTATTCCGGAAGCTTACAGATAATTCGGGCATCAAAAACTTCCTCACCAATGCTTACATTAAATAGTACTACATTCCTGCCAACTAATCATTGTCCAAATACAATGCAATGAACTTCTACTGAATCTTAACAGAAATAATGTAATACAGTTACAATCATTGTTGAAAAATAAATTACACTGCTATTTAATGGCTGATATGTTTCATACCAATATGTCAATGTTTTCAGCAAATGTCTGCAAATGTACATTACATTCCGTAAATTTAATTTTGAATCATCCCATATCAAAATGGGTCAGCAGTAAATATAAAACATCAACAAAATGTAACATCCTTCTGAAATAAATAAAACATAGAAAAAATATATAAAAACGTCAACGTCATGGGACAACCCAACCAGTCTATATCATCCTCCGAAACAAACTCCATTGGACGTGACAGGCAAAACAGCGGTGAAAAATATATAAATGGATTACTGAAAATAAGTGATGACACCAGGTGTTCTCGAAAAGATAAGCATCTCCTGTCATTGCGGCCAGCAAGGTGACGTGAAACAAAAACGTTGACACAACATGGATCTGTGTGATTGAACTCGGCAATTATAGTCGGTTGGTCATTTCAGTAATACAATGAACTGTTCATGTAGTCTCCAGGCCACAATATACAGAATAGGACAAATGCATCACCAGACCACAGAACTAACACAGCAGCAACGGTCAAATCATTTTTCGTAGTCTCCTGTGAATGAGTCGGGTGCCTAAAACCGTCATAATTCTGGCGAGTTGTCAAAACCTTCCCACATTCTGACCAAAGATTGATTTCTTTGACTACGTAAATCTTATCTTAAGTCGGCCATGACACATATATGTGTACTGATTTAACCATGGACGGTTAAAAATTTAACCTGGACGGGACTCAACCCAAAAAAGTACGAGAATCTGTACTTTACTAAGAAAGTGTTATCCCAAATATAACATTTGCTACATTTGACCACTTTCTAAATGACATCGTGTATTCGCTGATTTAACCAGTTCATCAAAAGCTATTAAAAGTGTGTAGCCTTCACATTTTTAGAGTAACCCTCCAAGTATTTTTGGAGGGTTATTAAACAAAGTACGAGCATTTAAGTCTCTCCTGATCACATCCATTTTGAACGTAACAGTACGGTCAATCAAGAATACAAACCTCCACCAATTACTTCCAGCGCTCTGTTTACCTAGACGAACACACATACCGGAAACTAGACATTAATGTGTGCAGAAACCAAGTTCTATTTTTGGTCGACTATGGGAGAGTCGACACGCGAAAAAGATTAATGACGCTAAAAGTAAGGGTTAGTCCAGAAAAAAAGGCTACCCTCGCTGACTCCCCAAACCACTAATTTAACAGTTCGATGGAACAAGCAGCATCCAATCAGCTGTAAACTAACGTGTCATCCTGGGCCCCTGACACGAACTCCCGCGGGATCCGCCATTTGATACGATCCAAGTTCCGTAAACTTTATGATCGCCACTCAGTGATCCATTGTAAGTAGACAAGCCATGGTGCGTCAACATAAACGTTAGTATGCAATTTGGTTCAACACTAACATTGATGGATCGCCTGTCATAGCTTCCTTCGTTTTCTCGCTTCGTTTTTGAACATGTTTATAGACTCCACCTGACGGGAATATCTTTGACAGATTCCGTTTCCAGTAAAATTCACGGGAATAATTTTTGATGAGGTGCCGCAAAACCCGTAAATCACTGCAAGTCGTTTCCCAGCAAGATGGCGTGACGTAATTCTTATTGCAGACGTTACCAGCAGGGGAGGCAACTGCGGATGAGAATTCCTCTCCTTAAGGCTTCATTACGCGACCGTAAAAAGGTTAATGTTATAGCAATCTGAGCTGTTTTTGCTCGGTAGTGTATGAAAACAACACGCGAGGGAACAGGACGCAGGAAGGGTTGAACCGAGGGCTGAACACACTGACGTAAAAACGTCATACCCACGCTCACGTAATGAGCTTTGAAGATGAAATCGTGATTTGTGAAATATCTCACGAGTGTTCTTCTCGAATTGAGAACGAACATCGGGTTAAACAGTTGAAAGCTCTCTCAATGGTTTGATGTTCCTGAAGGAATGATGATGGCTGTTCACCAAGGATTTCCAATTGTCCTCCCTAGTGTTATCAAAGAATTCAATCCTGTCAGAATTTTATGTGTTGGTAACCGATGCTATCTGCCACGACAGGCAACATTTCTCAGCAATCAAACCGTTTGGGAAATCCCATGAATAAACACATTTTCATTTGTCGTTGTTATTAAATGCCTTCAACATGACAAGGTTGGACGAGATTATGTTGTAGCATCAAACGATTTCATACATGAAGAATTTGATATTATTATTTTAAACTGATAATTCGATTTAAAAAATAATAATTTCATTTTCTATCACTACATGTATCCAGATGGCGTTCCCAGAAGATGCTCTACCCGTGTAGGTGACTCGGGACGAATGCAATGTAATCAACCTGACCACAGAAACACATTCACAGCGATTGCAATGACATCGGGTGTTGGGGAAATAGGTGTTTCGCACATCCTGCTCTACGAGTGAGTGAGTATTGTCTTCCGCCGCTTTTAGAAATATTCCAGCAATATCACGGCGTGGGACACCAGAAATGGGCTTCACACATTGTACCCATGTCGGGAATCGAACCCGGGTCTTCGGCATGACGAGCGAACGCTCCCGCTGTACCAGTCTATACGACATATCTACGAGGTCATGGCTCCAAATATCACACCTAGCGACAGTGTGCGAGACGCGTCCCCAAAAAGCAGTTCTTCACAAAATCAGTATTGATTCTCTGAAAAACGTCTTACGTTACGATGGGTTAAATCGTTTAGATGGTCAAGCAAAAGAGGGTTTATTTTGGCTCTTTTTCCAATTTATACTCATATACATGTATCTGAAGCGCAAGCTTTGAGTGAACCGGGCCTCAAGTCTACCATGGTCTCCATCCTCTCCGCTAATAGGAAATAAGACTCTCTCTGCAGCTTCATCAACTCCTACGTAACGCATTTACGCCGTGTCAGGCAAGACTCACCGTGAAAAAAAGACATGTAAAATCAACTTTTGTCTCTTACTATAAATACCCTCGGGTTGTATTTTAAGAATCATTGGTCCAATTTTCCTCGGATTATTGCTTCAGCTACTATTTACCCAGCGTTCATATTCGATTGAGTTTTGAGCTTCGGCGCCGGAAGTGAGACGTAAGTAATCACGTTCATCCATTTGATGCATCTCTGATGTGAAAGAGACGATGTATGGAAACGGCAAAATAAACTGTAGATTTGTTTATCCAATATTATTAATTACCATTTAACTATAGGTAAACGAACAACATTGTACTCCAACTCATTCGCGCTTCCGGCAGCGAGGCTTTAGACGTCCTTGATTCATCTGACGGTCTGTATGGTAGCTAATCAATTCACTGTTCACCACAGAAAGTTTCAGCAAATACTTCCTAACAAAAGTTAACAAACAATAATATATATTAATGGTTCCTGTTTTATTATTTTCATAAAGCATGTGACTTTAATCATGATTTACGCATCTAATCCAATACAAATCGTCACAAAAGCAGCCACATTACTAAATACAGAACACACCATCGGGCAAGCGGGCTAACGCTCCACCGTTCCGCGTCCCATCTCTACCCTGATTGAAAGCAGTTCAGGTGTAAATACATGATAAGGTTTTGATTAGCGTCCTCGAATACGCAATTATGAGATAGGTTCATGAAATAGGAATCCCTCTGTCGCGTAAATCACGTTGTAAACAAATTACCCGGCACACATCAAAGGACCCGCCATCAATACTTCAGCTGAACTGGATCGCCAGCACGATGGCAAATTTAAACTTTACAGTCAAATAAATCCCCTCCATTGCCATGGTGATGAAATTAAAGATTTTCATCATTAGTTTGTTCTATGTGAACAAAATTAAGACATTAATCAGCGCCAGCTTCTGGCTACATCTATATTGTCTGATCACATGCGATGCGTGATCATAACCCTGTGCATGGCGATTAACATTTATTTTATGAAATTCTCTTTATTCTCTTTTATCTGTTCATTTCATGTCAAGCATCATTTCTTTATCGAAATTGTATTATATGTGTCATAATAGATGTGCTGCTGGACCAAGGTTATTGAACAATCAAAAAAGAAGGTTGTTTAACGTTAACATTTTGTTTGCTTTGTTTTTTGTTTAACGCCGATATTCTAGCTATATGACGGCGGGCTGTAAATTATTGAATCTGGACCAGACAATCAGTGATTGACATCATGAGCATCGATCCACGCAATTGAAATACGATTACATGCATCAATCAAGTCAACGAGCCTGAGCACCCGATCCCGTTAGTCGCCTCTTACGACAAGCATAGTCGCCTTTTACGGCAAGCATGGGTTGCTGAAGATCTATTTTAACCCGGATCATATCAGGTCGAGTGTACACATCTACGGACCGCCTCCGTGGTCTAGTGGTAGAGCGTCCGCCCGGAGAGCGGAAGGTCCAGGGTTCGATCCCCGGCCGCGTCATACTTGTACTTGTTGTTACCCTGTCTTGCGCTCGGCATTAAGGGGCTAAAACAAGGACTGGTCGGCTCGGAGTCAGTTATTACGACCATCATAAACACATACGCAGTAATCTTAAAATGGTGCTTCGACTATCATAAATACCAAAAGAGAACTTGACATGCAAATTATACTAATACATGTACGATCTTCGCAAATCTATTCTAACCCGGATCTTTGGTGTCTTTAGTGTTAACAATGCAGTCCAACATCCCCTTACTCAGCGGCATGTGTGGCACCCATGAAGTTTGTAACCATCTAGAAAGCACAGCGTTGTAAACTGAGGAGCAAATGAAACAAAACGTCTCGGTTGAGTTTATCCTATGTTTGACTTTCACTTGTAAATAGCTTAAGTATGAAATGTCAAAAGCAACAGAACAGGATGTGTGAGTTCTTTAGTTTATCGCTTCCACTTTGTCCCTGTTCTCCAGACATCGATCCGACTATGAAAACCCATAAAGTAAAAACATTGACGCGTTTAATCCCGAGATCGAGAAATGAAAGTAAAACACTGGACTAACATCTAGTCTCTGAAGTGAACATATCTTACAGTAAAGAACAGTTGTTAAATACTCTTAATAAAAATATAATCAAAAGAAGCCCAGAGACTCTCATTTTCCTGATACTGCAGTAATCTAGACTTGCCAAACACCATCGACCATGGGCTGTATTGGATATATTTGTATCAGGGTCTGTATGACAGACAGACAGACAGACCAGTAAAACACCAGAATTCCCTTGCAGGCATGGCGCGCTGTAAGTCCCAACTCATGGCGAACGGGCCTTCCACCCAGCCAACATCATCATCATAGTTTCCTGGTATGAAAGTTGAATCAATCAAAAGAAAATATGGCAGAGAGATTTCCTGGCAATGTGTGATGTGATTACCACCCTACAAGCCCTCCCCTACCATTGACGCTTGTAAGCGTCATTACCCGGCCAAGTTGTTGGACTGAAGAATTACAAGAGCGCCAACGCCATCTGCAGAACCAGCTCGTACTCTCCCCGACGGGTATTCTCATAAACTACTTATTAATTAGAATATGTTTCTCTTAGGTCCTACTATATACACAACTGCTCTCCTTGCTTTCACGAGTTGTGTTTGGAACACAACCCTCTACACACAACCGTCTTCCCTGTGCACCGAGTCACCACTAGGATCAAGGGATGATTATTTTCGCTGCATATTGTGAGTGATGTATTTTGACATTCTATTTGCTCTGGGATTTAGGCGTAAATGATTAATAGGTGTACGATATATGCACACCGGCAAAAGCTCCGATGCATAGCCATACATTGGCTTTGATAATACCTTCATCGGAATCGGAAATAATTACTGTGGATGTTTACGTGCAGTCTCCTATTACTACTACATTTATCAATCTCAGGGAAATAAAACCATTATATACATAACATCAAAAGAACATACGTTGTAGGCGACCGGACATAGTAGTTCCTCCAGCATCAGCTGATCGGAGTCACCGCCTGATACCCATCGTCATGGTTGTTCACTTTAGGATGTGCGCACCGCGTGCTATGCGACCTTCACCTTGAACCCCAAGCCTCGTTTTAGACCAGGAGCGACAAAGGTCTTACCCTGAAGAAAATAAGTGTTAAATATAAATGTGGAATTAATATTGAGATGGAAAGATGGCTGAATAGTTTTACAGCAACGAGGAAAATGTAAGTGTATATCTTTTTGCCTGGCAGTTTAGATTCCGTTGTAATGGAACTGATTCCAAGTAATGATGTTTCGATGACATTTTTGATTCACCCATTACACGGAAATGTATCGAAATCAGTTAAACATAATGTGAGTCCTTGCATAGGTGGTCTTATTCCTTAATTCTTTAAGTATTCTTCCGAAGTTTGGATACACTATTCGGAATTCTTTAACGCAATCTTGGAAACTTCCTGAAAAAGCAGGGATCATACACTTATATACATACTTATAGAGGAATAACTCCGTGTAGTGTATTTAGTAAGATGTTTATGTCAATTGTCAACAGATCTGTTATTGTGTTATGAAACAAAATAGCAGAGGAACAAGCAGGGTGTAGACAAAGATACTCCACCAGGGACAATATTTTTATATCGTAGTCTGTTATCGACAGACACATAAAAAGTAAATGTGTTAAGTTGTATGAAATATTTGTAGATTTTTCCAATGCTCAAATAGTATTTCGTTCAAATTAAATTAGTATGCATTAAAAAAAATGTAAAATCATGCGTGAGACATAGTGAAACTCTCTTGTGAATTTTCTTACAACTGAGGTGTTAGACAAGGATGTGTTTTAAGCCCGTTTCATTTTGGGTTTTTTAATTAATGAACTTGATTGAGCATAACCGTGAAGATGGTATTCAGCTGTTCCGAAACAATCAAAATGTTCATAATGCTATATGTAGATGACATTGTAATGTTTTCAAGTAAAGTAAAATGACTACAAATCATAAGTAACCAATTAAAGCTGTATTGTGAAACTAACGGTAAAAATCAAAGGATATTTCATATCCAACGGGTTTTTTTCAAAATATTCGACATGAAAGTTGCGCCAGTTCTTTAGCATTGATCTGAAATTAGGCTTTCAATGAATTTTATTCATAGAGTTGCCTTTCAAAGACCTAATAGAAGTGTTGTCTTATATGCATGTAAATATTTCTTTGTGTCTAACAATGTACGTCAAATGTCATGGTTTACGGCCAATGTATAGGTTGCAACTTCACACATTACAGTTTATACGACATCTAAAGTATTGGATTAACTGCATAATATGGCATGTCACAGATTACAAAAGAAATGGTATGTATTTTGCTGCATGAAAGAACTGACATTCATCATTGGGGTTATCATCATGTAACACATCAATGGGGTTATCATCATGTAACACATCAATGGGGTTATCATCATGTAACACATCATTGGGGTTATCATCATGTAACACATCAATGGGGTTATCATCATGTAACACATCAATGGGGTTATCATCATGTAACACATCAATGGGGTTATCATCATGTAACACATCATTGGGGTTATCATCAGGTAACACATCATTGGGGTTATCATCATGTAACACATCATTGGGGTTATCATCATGTAACACATCATTGGGGTTATCATCACGTAACACATCATTGGGGTTATCATCATGTAGCACATCATTGGGGTTATCATCAGGTAACACATCATTGGGGTTATCATCATGTAACACATCATTGGGGTTATCATCACGTAACACATCATTGGGGTTATCATCATGTAACACATCATTAGGGTTATCATCATGTAACACATCATTGGGGTTATCATCAGGTAACACATCATTGGGGTTATCATCATGTAACACATCATTGGGGTTATCATCATGTAACACATCATTGGGGTTATCATCATGTAACACATCATTGGGGTTATCATCATGTAACACATCATTGGGGTTATCATCACGTAACACATCATTGGGGTTATCATCATGTAACACATCATTGGAGTTATCATCAGGTAACACATCATTAGGGTTATCATCATGTAACACATCATTGGGGTTATCATCAGGTAACACATCATTGGGGTTATCATCATGTAACACATCATTGGGGTTATCATCATGTAACACATCATTAGGGTTATCATCATGTAACACATCATTGGGGTTATCATCATGTAACACATCATTAGGGTTATCATCATGTAACACATCATTGGGGTTATCATCATGTAACACATCATTGGGGTTATCATCAGGTAACACATCATTGGGGTTACCATCAGGTAACACATCATTGGGGTTATCATCACGTAACACATCATTGGGGTTATCATCATGTAACACATCATTGGGGTTATCATCATGTAACACATCATTGGGGTTATCATCATGTAACACATCATTGGGGTTATCATCATGTAACACATCATTGGGGTTATCATCACGTAACACATCATTGGGGTTATCATCACGTAACACATCATTGGGGTTATCATCAGGTAACACATCATTGGGGTTATCATCACGTAACACATCATTGGGGTTATCATCATGTAACACATCATTGGGGTTATCATCATGTAACACATCATTGGGGTTATCATCATGTAACACATCATTGGGGTTATCATCATGTAACACATCATTGGGGTTATCATCATGTAACACATCATTGGGGTTATCATCATGTAACACATCATTGGGGTTATCATCATGTAACACATCATTGGGGTTATCATCATGTAACACATCATTAGGGTTATCATCATGTAACACATCATTGGGGTTATCATCAGGTAACACATCATTGGGGTTATCATCATGTAACACATCATTGGGGTTATCATGTAACACATCATTGGGGTTATCATCATGTAACACATCATTGGGGTTATCATCACGTAACACATCATTGGGGTTATCATCATGTAACACATCATTGGGGTTATCATCATGTAACACATCATTGGGGTTATCATCATGTAACACATCATTGGGGTTATCATCATGTAACACATCATTGGGGTTATCATCACGTAACACATCATTGGGGTTATCATCACGTAACACATCATTGGGGTTATCATCAGGTAACACATCATTGGGGTTATCATCACGTAACACATCATTGGGGTTATCATCATGTAACACATCATTGGGGTTATCATCATGTAACACATCATTGGGGTTATCATCATGTAACACATCATTGGGGTTATCATCATGTAACACATCATTGGGGTTATCATCATGTAACACATCATTGGGGTTATCATCATGTAACACATCATTGGGGTTATCATCATGTAACACATCATTGGGGTTATCATCATGTAACACATCATTAGGGTTATCATCATGTAACACATCATTGGGGTTATCATCAGGTAACACATCATTGGGGTTATCATCATGTAACACATCATTGGGGTTATCAGGTAACACATCATTGGGGTTATCATCATGTAACACATCATTGGGGTTATCATCATGTAACACATCATTGGGGTTATCATCATGTAACACATCATTGGGGTTATCATCATGTAACACATCATTGGGGTTATCATCAGGTAACACATCATTGGGGTTATCATCATGTAACACATCATTGGGGTTATCATCATGTAACACATCATTGGGGTTATCATCATGTAACACATCATTGGGGTTATCATCAGGTAACCTGTCTACCAAACGAATGTGGATTTAGCTGTTTGGCGAGATCAGCAAGTACGAAACAATTCTAAAACTTTTATGTCGGTAATACGCCAACGTCTTATGAATATATATTCTCCAAATTGGTCTTCAATTTCACTTGCATCAAGAAAAGTCTTTTTGAATATGTTTTTGAAATCCCATATGTATGCCGAACTATATCTCATTGACATAAATCTGAGAGAAAGTTAGAGTTGCGCTGGCCGAGTTTAAATGTAGTTCTCATGGTTTAGTGATTGAACAGACGCTTAAATATAAGAAGCGAAATTAGATTGTATAAATGTGACCTGAATGTAAAATAGGAGTTTAACTTTTTATTAGTCTGCAGTAAATATATGAGTGTCTAAGAATAAAATACTTTAAATGCAAATTATGAAAACCTTCCTCTTTGCAGGAACGTACTGTACCGTCTTCGAACATAGCCCTAACTGTAAAAAGAATTCCTATGTACATATATCATTCGTATCCCAATTGCGTGGATAGATGCTCATGATGTCAATCGCTGTATTGTCTGGTCTAGACTCGATTATTTACAGACCGCCGTCATATAACTGGAATATTGCTGGGTGCAATAAACAAACAAATAAACAAACAAAAAAACAGACATATATCATTTGATGTTAAGAACTGATATATAAAATAAAAACCGTCCCCAAAAGATATTATGTACTATGGGCCTGTGGCATTCTGTGGGGAAAGAAAATGTACTACAGCAGTATACGTATCGCAAAGTCATTAGGACAATACCCCGGGCGTATCCGTTTGAAGGGTGCATGCATCCTAACAATGTTTGTTTGTTGTATAACATCGCACTCAGCAATATCTCAGCTATATGACGTCGGTCTGTAAATAATGGAGTCTGGACCAGACAATCCAGTGATTGACATCATGATCATCGATCCACGCAATTGGGATACGATGACATGCATCAACCAAGTCAGCGAGCCTGACGATCCGATCCCGTTCTTACGTACACGTTTGAAGGGTGTATGTATAGCAACAAACAGGGCGGTGAGGGTAGCCTTGTGGATAGAGTGTTTGCACGTCAAGCCGAAGGCCCGGGTTCGATTCCCCACATGGGTACAATGTGTGAAGCCGTTTTCTGGTGTCCCCCGCCATGAAATTGTTTTAATATTTCTGCAAGCGGCGTAAAACCATACTCACCCACTCGTGTGAGTGATGGGTTTACACGTATCGTCCCACCCCGGGTAAACACGTTTAGGTCTACATGTCTCGTAACACCCCGGACATATCTGTTTAAAGAGTACGTGTGTCGCAACACACAGTGGGTACTCAGATGGGGGTATGTGTATCGTCCTACCCCGTTCATACCCGTTAAAAGGGTACGTGTATCGTAACGCCCGGAATACACCCATGTACTGATCATATACAGACCACACCTTGAAGCAGAGTCGCTTGGGTGGCACGGTACACTGCCAATGTACTCGGTGGCAAAACCGTCTCCCGTGTCTCAAACGAGTGCAGTGAGTAAGTTCATTATTTCGGTAAGAACTATGTTTCGACGCGGAGGAACAACGTCATTTTCTCACTTACACTCATATCACGTTTACTTTAAGCTCTGACATTGAAGTTTGTTTTGTATCATGTGCAAAACGTCTGAAGAAAGCCCAAATTACAGAAAACGTTTAAGTATTTTTCTTAAGCTATCTTTAAACCGCGCTTGTTTCATCCTGTCGAGGCGATCCTGCTCAAAGTTGATACAGCTCGCGAGAGAAGCGCGTGCCTTTTCCTGACACCCCAGGTTGTGGGTGTGGCTTTCTCTCACCTGCCCCACACTTGCACACAATACTGCCAAAACCAGGCGTGCGGAGAGATACGTCTACCTTGCTAAACACGTGTCAAGACCTTAAAGTGCTGGCCATGTTGCTCCAACTCCTACAATATTATATTAGGAAGGAGATCTAAGAACGATCCATGTCACACTGGCAGCTGGCTAAATGGCGCGCTGCTTGGTAAACAATCTTTGGGACGTTTACACACGGGGAAACCTACACGATCCAAATTACGACAATTTCGGAACACCATATGTGGCCCTATTACGGTAATTATACTTTATTTATCCCATAGCGCTGGGAAAAAACTGACAGGCTTCAAATTCCTGTTTTGTTGTGAGCATCACCAGAGACGTTTGAACGGTAACAACGGCAGAAGTGCGAGCAGACGACCCTAGTCGTACAGGTGTATCTCGCGCCATTGCTCTTTGAAGCCATCATTTTACCAAGATACCCATTTTTTTTCCCTCTTTTAAAGAATCCGACTGTAACAGATTGGGATCTGGATGATAATTATTTAGCTCGTTTAAAGAATACTTTTCATCTTGTCAAACAAATAGATGATAGCGTCCCGTTTTAGTTTGACCAATTGCCCCCAGAGAGTGTTGCGCGTATGTCTGTGGGCATATGGCATCTGTCATTGGCGTCAATGAATCACCACTCGGATAAAGAGACATTCCAAAGTGTCCTGAAATTGTTTTCTGTAAGTACCTTCTGAAGTGTTGTTCCACACATAAACAAAATATCACAATCGTTGTCTGCAGACTTTCTGTATTTGGGGTCTATTATTGCCCACGGGATCGGGCAGTCAGGCTCGCGGACTTTGTTGATGAATGTCATCGTATCCCAATCGTGTAGATCTGTGCTTATATACGTCAGACCCGCGAAGGTCCGGGGTAGAATAGGTCTTCAGCAACCCATGCTTGCCGTAAAAGGTGACTATGCTTGTCGTAAAAGGCGACTAACGGGATCGGGTGGTCAGGCTCGCTGACTTGGTTGATACATGTCATCGATCCCAATTGCGCGGATCGATGCTCATGATATCAATCACTGGATTGTCTGTTCCAGACTCGATTATTTACAGACCGCCGTCATATAGCTGGAATATTCCTGAGTGCGGTGTTAAACAACAAACAAACAAGCAAACAAAGAAACTAGTATTGTCCAGTATATGTAATACTCTCATTTGTGTAACCCTCTGGGGATTCCGAGACAGAATATCTCACAATCAGACTTAGTAGATAACTACTGATACCTTTTAAAGAAAAATATATTTTCTGTCACATCGGGCCTAACTGTCACAACTAATAATAATCACAACTATGAAGTCACTGAAAAAAATGGCCGTTCTCGTTTTCACAAGATCATTAAAATCAAATCTTTTACTCCGATGATATGCTCCCCAAATCAAAACCTGAGGACCCCTCCATTGAAGGTCGCGTCATGTGAACTTTGAACGAACTTTGACCGCCCAATCAAAATGAAGGATGCGTAGATTAAGCCAATCAGATGTCAACTTTCAAAAACAATTCGGCTTCATTTCTTTACAGCCTCGATTCGGAAATTTCGACCACAGCCAAAGAATACCACCGCGACAGAACATAAATATACCCTTGATGGAAGTACACTCCTGTGCATGTAGAAGCCATGGCGCTCAGAAACGACAGTATCCGGCAATATTTTGTCGCATTCGGACTTCCTCGAATATATTCGAATGAAGTCTTTGATAGGCATTTGGAAGTTGGAAGAACATGAATACATGACACTTTTTATGGATAGCAACTTCAGAGCTACTTCTTGCTCCGTCATCAGGTGTATGCTGAGTAAGTGCATAGAGTTAATATATATTCATCCCATCTTGTGTTGTGTAAACATATCAGGATTTGTATATATATTTTAACTCAGCATTCACCCGATGAAGGAGTGAGTGAGTGAGTTTGATTTCACGCCGCTTTTTGCAATATTAAAGCAATATCACGGCGGGGGACACCAGAAATGGGCTTCACACATTGTACCCATGTCGGGAATCGAACCCGGATCTTCGGCGTCACGTGATGAGCGAACGCTTTAACCACAAGGCTACCCGACCGCCCCAAGCGATGAAGGAGCAAGAAGTAGCTCTGAAACGTCGTGTCAAAGAGTAAAAGAAGTTGCTATCGATAAAAAGTGTCATGTATTTTTTCGAGATACAGAATGTTTGTCTGGATGCTTCGCTCACTTGTTCCGAGAATTTTGTAGCTTCAGAGCCTGTAAGAAAGTTCACCTGACACAACCTCTTGTGGGATAATCCCCAGGTCATCACATAGAGAGGAAGTTTAGTAAAAGAGTGAGTGAGTGTGGTTTTTACTCCGCTTTTAGCACTATTCCAGCAATATCACGACTGGTGACACCAGAAATGGGTTTCACGCATTGTACCCATCAGATCTGGTCGGGTCTTCGGCGTGACGAGCGAACGCTTTAACCAATAGGCTACCCCACCGCCCCGTAGTAAAAGATCTGATTTTTAATGACATTGTCGTTGTTATTGATTATTTGCAAATTGTTTTCGAAAAAATCTTTATTTCCTTTCATGGCTGTCAGGCCCAGAGCATTAGACAAAAAATAACAACCTGTGTGTCAATGTGGAATAAATACCCAATTATATTAGGCCTCACGTGAAACTTATATCCTCAACGCAAAGACAGTGTCATCTTTAGGTTGGTATCATGGATGGTTCTGTAATGTACTTGGACACATGGCATGGTGTCACTGACATCGTATGACGTTATTCTCAATGTATAGAGGTCTCGTGTTAGGAAACCAATTTATAAAGTAATTCTTTCATTAACTCGTTGAGATAGACACAGTGTTTGGCCAGACAGTCTCAATGCCCTCTAGACCATCTGTACTGCTTGCTGAGTGGGATCTTGTAATATTGGAAAGGGAGCGGCTTGATGGGGTTTTACGACACTAACCGCAGATTTGTAGCAATATCTCAAGACAAGCACTGGTTCGCCTGGATCAAATACGATAATTTACAGATCACCGTTATTTATAGCTTGAAGAGTGCTGACTGAGGCAAGAAACATCATTCACTCATCCATTAAATCATCGGACCATCTCTGGTCGTAACAATACGAGGGATCGAACTCTCCTAGTGCTACTTGTCATTTGAGCTTATGGGACGTTGGGGTAGCCTAGTGGTTAAAGCTTTCGCTCGTCACACCGAAGACCCCGGTTCGATTGCCACATGGGTACAATGTGGGAAACCCATTTCTGGTTTCCCCGCCGGGATATTGCTGGAATAGTGCTAAAAGCGGCATAAAACCATACTCACTCATTTGAGCTTGATGTATGAATCAACATACGAGCCCTCATTCTCAGCATCATCAACAATCCATCCCCTGTGAACACGCAGAATCTTGGGATAGCACAGTGGTACACGCGTTTGTTCGTATCACAATGGTCCAGGTTCGATCCATTCAATCTGAATTCATTAATGCAGATGGAAGTGCTCAAAGCCATCATTAGGCCACCTAGCGGAGGAGGAAGGACGCTGTGTAATCCTGTACATCACGTGCAGGCAGGATGCAGGGCGACAGGTGGCTGTGATGAGCTCAGGTGAAAGCGACATCCGGGACCTTGATGATCGTCTTCCGTTACGATTGACGTAGTAGTGCGTCAATAAAATCCAACTCCACAGAATAATCTCTGAGTCTCTATTTGCAACAACCCGCTATTTCCTTTGCCACAAATGCTTTGATAAACCTTATTGGCTTCGATCGTGCATTGGTAAAATTCGCAAAGGAGCGTTAGATTTTACAATGGGCGGATGTAAACACTACCTTTCACACCTTAATGATTTTTTTCAGCCATTTTGGTCTTATTTTCCTTTAGCATCGCCGCTGGAATATAAAAAGTCCAGACGTGAGAACGCCAAGTCTTTTGATCTGACAACAAGCCTTCATCGTTTAGTGGCCACAAGTAACGTTAATTTGCTTCACAAGCAGAAACGAAAAGGGAGCTTTGGAGATAGTAAAAAACATAGGCAAATCTTGTCAGCGTTTCAACAGCCGCGTATCAAAACTGCAACTTCTACTTTTAATCACGTGACAAAAAGCAGACGACAGATGCTTGAAAATCTCAGCACCACCTCCCATGATGTAAATTCTATGAAACAACATCCCACATTGGAGGCAAGATAAGTCCACAGCCGTTGATGAGGGCTTTGTCAGCTTATTGCTGATGGAAGCCATGTTTCCTCCACAGAAGCATTCAGAACATGTTTGCATCTTCCTGACAATCGGAAAGTTTGGCTAACCTTATCAATGTCGGAGATACGCGAGTATGGAAGCGACATGTCTACCTGAAAACCACCTCGCTATCCCGCGATACCAGACAAGAATGTGTTAAATAGTACAATCAACACCAGGTACGTGATGTATCCTTGCATCTTAGCGGTATGTAGGGAATGCGATGCTGAACTTGCGACAAGTTGGGAAGCTGATTTCACATTGTGCACCGGCGCCGTGATCAAACAGTGTACTGAAACGATACGTCGTGTGCATGCGTGCACGCGTGCGTGTGTGTTCGTTCGTAACAAGGATTAATTATGTCTGATACTACTTGATAAGAAATAAAAGGAAATCCTGAACTTTAATTACAGTGAAGGAGATAGTGACGGCGATACGGATGTCTCAGCGGTGTCACGATGACCTTTCATTCAGAAAATGAACGCTGGAGGAGGTAAACCAACGGTAGGAAATTCGAACCACGGCGTCAGAGCACGACGCCACCTTTATCACTTGACAGAGGCGGATCCAAATGTAGTATGTTGTAGGTAGTAAAATTATCTAGAGAGAGGATTTTGATATTTCAGACCCCTCCCTTTAACAAATGCTGGATTCGTCCTTGCTTGAGACAGAGCATTCCTATGTGACCGGTGACCGGTGCCCGTGCTGTATCATGTGGTCACTTGACCCCAGCGTTAACAACGAACTGTTTTACCGAGCATCAAACGGCTAATGTTTTTTTGGACGTTGTTAGCATATTTCTGTAGAAACTGTATTGCAGTCATGGTCGGAACCACGCGGTTGGAGTTCTCTCTGCTTGTGATGGTCAGTTGGTCAGTTGGATGGTCAGGCCCTGACGTCGTACACCGATCGTAGTTGATTCCTTCAACAACCAGCATGCATAGCACTGAGTCCATTACTGACAGGCCGCAGTGATACAGATGGGATATTGCTGACATCAAGCGGCGTAAAACAACATTCACTCATCCATTCGTCGCTACCTTCTGTACTCTGTCCAAGACTTTCCACAAAACACATTACATAGACAGTGCAGTGTGTCAGTTATACACATCCACGACGTTCTCTTGTGCTGGACCATTGCCAGGGGAGATGGCGACCCTTCAACGACCATATTGAGATTCAAGGTTAGAATAAAATCCAGGAACTTGTTCTGGTCGTAAGAGGCTGATCGGGTGGTTAGACTCGGTGACCTGCGTGTCATCGTACAGCGTGGATCGTTGTTCACAATATCAATCACTGGATTGTCTGTTCTGGACTCGATTATTCACAAACCGCCACCATACAGCTGGAATATTGCTGAATGCGGCTTTAAACAACAACAACAACAAAAAATACGCTGAAGATGAACCATTGCTTCAAGTGGCGACAGTTTCTGATGATGGGTCAAAGTCGTTTAAGGCCACCCCGAAGCAACGACAGCCTCGTTCTGAGTTGAACCATCAGCTGTGAGGTTCCAGTGTCGGCTTTCCAGATCCTCTAGACTTTCATTCAGCTAAGCTTGTATTTCCTCAATTCCGTTTGATCGTTAAATTAAAAAGTAATTACTTTGAGTGCACTTGTGATGAGTTGTCTGGAGTTAGGGCAAGCCAACCCAACACATCATCACCTTCGCAGCCTGGCCATACAGATAGCAGTGGAAGGCAAGGGAACAGAAGGTCTGGTTAGCGCCGACACGTGAACGTCTTTGAAGTGGCCAGGCGCAGGTATTGCACCACCCGGGTCACACCTTCACACGCAGGGGCGAAGGGAGGCGAGTCAGTGTACAGGCAACTGATGCACCGATGGGATGGATCAGCATGTTTCATGCAGGTGATCCATGCACGTGCATGAACAAATGGTGCATTCTGCAAGGTGCGTGCAAAGTATAAAGGGTTTGGTGTCGGGATGAGAAGCTGATGGATGGATGAAACAGGATTCATCCTGAAGGTGCTTGTGAAATTCAGGAGTGGGTGTGGTGGCTGTTGGCATGGTTGGGGTTGGGGTGAGTGAGTTGGGTTTAACGCTGCTTTTAACAGTATTCCAGTTATATCACGGCGTGTCGGCTTAATGTGGGAGGAAAGCCCGAAGTGATGCAGGTCTCAGACGTTTACCACTTCGGTGAAACCCACGAGCACGGGTATGGTGCTGACAAACCTAGAAACATAATCGGGGCGATCCGGGATTCGAACCCACAATCATAGGTTTCTGGCGTGCCCAAGGGATGCAACTCTGCACAGCGAATCGCGACGCCTTCGACGACTGGGCCATCCGTGCCCCTGGTTGGGGTAAGATGCAGGTACAGTGATAGACAAAATGACACGTCTCGCTTACAAGGTTTGTTGTTTATCGCCGCACTCAGCAATTTTCCAGCTATATGACGGCGGTCTGTAACTAATCGAGTGGACCAGACAATCCAGTAATTGACATCATGAGCATCGATCCACGCAATTGCTATATGATGACATGCATCAATCAAGTCAGTGAGCCTGACCACCTGGTCCCGTTAGTTGACTCGAACGACAAGCATAATCGCCTTTTACGGCAAGCATGGGTTGCTGAAGACCTTTTCTAACCCGGATCTTCGCAGGTCCACTTACAAGGTGAAAGACGTTCTAGAGGGTGCTTTGTTATGGTGCGGAGATAAGGTTGGCATCCACTTAAAGACAAGGGGGAAGTTGCAATCGGAGATTGATTATTTGGCAATGATGGACAAAGGTGTGCCTTGTGCAAGGTGCACTGAAGTACGAGAGAGGATTCGGGGCGTTGTTTGCTGATGATAGACAAAGGGATGCATACTGTGATGAAAGTTATAAGAATATGTTAATACCGGAAGTAGATCAACGAGCCAAGAAGGTGTGTCAGATTTACGTATTAAAACGGACGTTCGTAATGGCCCGTGGATTCTTGGCTCATAATGAACTACAACTACAATAGCGTGACGTCATCATGATGGCCAAAACATGGTGCCCGTGAAGCACAAGAGAGTGCTCGGGTGAATTTATTGGGGATGATTGACAGACGGATGCATTCTGCAAGGTGTACGTGAGGTACGAGAGAAAACTCAGGTGGATTTGGGAGGATAATGAGGGGTGCGTTCTGCAAGGTGCACGTGAAGTACAAGAGAGTGCTCGGGTGGATTTGGGGGTGATTATAAGGGACGCATTCTGCAAGGTGCATATGAAGTACGAGAGAGTGCTCGGGTGGATTTGTGGGTGATTATAAGGGACGCATTCTGCAAGGTGCACGTGAAGTACGAGAGTGTGCTCGGGTGGATTTGGGGGCGATTATAAGGGATGCATTCTACAAGGTGCACATGAAGTACAAGAGAGTGCTGGGTGGATTTGGGGTTGATTATAAGGGATGCATTTTGCAAGGTGCACATGAAGTACAAGAGAGTGCTCGGTGGAATTAGGGGTGATTATTATGGGATGATAGGGGTGCATGGTAGGATGGGGGTTATGTGTGTAGGTCTTTGAGCGTTCAGCGAATATGGTACAATAATTGGGGCCAATGATTTGGCAGGGGGTGAAGAAAGTTGATGTGCAGGGTAGACGGGGTGGAGCGATCATCATGGTGATGTACAGGAGGGGTCGGGTTGAGAAGACGTGTGAATACCCTACCCCCACCCACCCCGTCAGGTTAGGCCCCCTAGCAAGCATATCACTGATGACTAACGGTATCATGTCAGATCTTGATCGCTAATAGACCGCCCTGATGCGACGTAAAAGAACATTCACTCACCACGCTAACGGTGTCCAAACACAGTCTATACGTAAAACGTTCCTGCATTGGTAATGAGGTAGGGGTTAGGGGTAAGGGGCAAAAGGTTGACATACACGCCTAAATACGAAGACCGAAAACGTCGCTTGTTTAAACATTAAAAACAGGCTTGTTTAGATTAGAAAGCGCAAACCGTGCTACATCTGCTGGGAGAAAGTTTCTCTGCTCGCCTTGAGCAATAACGGTCGTGTTTACAACATGAAATAGCAGTAAATGATACTCTGAGCATAATGTCATTCCGCCAATGACATATACAACCTGACAGGTCCCGTGTACACGTTAACGAAACGAAGTATTTCTTTAGTTGAAGCTAGCAAAAATACGCATGCATGAGCATCAGTTCAAACGGAAGGACTAGTTCTATTTATCCTGAAAATTACCGATTGAAGAGTAAAAGCGTCTACGTAACACCGAAATTCTATATACGAAAACTTGGATGTTTTTAAACACAAAGTTCATTAGCGCCCCTCTCCTTACGTGTATCATTAACGGTGGAGCGCTGGGTCTGCCAAAACAAACACGACATGAAATTTTAACTGTTCGCTCGCACCGGAGAGTGTGTAATTGCTTTTTAAAGATGGCTGCTTGCTATCAGGGGGGTTGAGAGGCCATTCAAACGTACGTTATGATTGCTTCAGGAGCTACCGATCTCTTTCCTTTGTTTTTGAACAAAACCACAGATACAAACCACAAGCAATGCTATCTTTAATGCTTGCAGAGAGCGCGATATTGGTAGCACTGGAACTTTCACCGTGATACTCTTTGGTATTTGATTGTCAAAACACGACATCATGACAATCAACAAAGTGATTTGCGAAGATCGTATTAGTATAATTTGCATGTCAAGTTCTCTTTTGGTATTTATGATAGTCGAAGCACCATTTCAAGATTACTGCGTTTGTGTTTATGATGGTCGTAATAACTGCGTTTACATTTACGACAGTCGTACCACGTTACGATCACTGCGTAGATGTGTACACTGACCGTAACACTGCAACTTACGACCCGTGAAGATCCGGGGTAGAATAGATCTTCAGCAACCCATGCTTGCCATAAAAGGCGACTATGCTTGTCGTAAGAGGCGACTAACAGGATCGGGTGGTCATGCTCGCTGACTTGGTTGATGCATGTCATCGATCCCAATTGCGTGGATCGATGCTCATGATGTCACTCAGTGGTTGTCTGATCGCCTTTTACAGCAAGCATGGGTTGCTGAAGACCTAGTCCACCCAGGTCGCTTTTATTTTATAGGCAGACTGCCACGTATCCGTACTACTCCGAAATGTCATCGTCCACGTGCCAATTTCAGATCAAGTAAAATAAATTTGCCCCAGTACAAATATGTGAAATATGTCGATACACGCTCCTGACATGATGAGGCATAGACTTATAGGGCCATCATACGTCTACATGGGATACAGAACCAGCGATATGACGGAACAAGGGGCGATTATTAACGCCACATCCTCGTTGTCTGTTCGCCTGCACCAACATCGCCATCCCAGACAGTATGAAAGCGATTATTATTCCTGCAGCAGGGAGAATATTCATCTATTCTTATGGATGTTTACTTAAATTCGCACCCACGGCGAGATTCTAATAGAGAGCTATGAGATATTTACCACATAACCCCAACACAAACACCAAGGTTTGTACACCCTTCCCGAAGTCAACACGAACACCCTCGGGGCACAATCAACCATTTCAATTTCTTTGCACATTTTTAAACTTGATTTTCAGTGTCAAAAGGTACATAACTCTCGAAAAAAAAAGATTAAAAACTTCACAATACTATTGAGGAAGGTGAAGACAGTGGAAACCCAGGACCAGACCAAGCGAGACCACCTTCAGACGGGTTACCGCCAGAATAGGTGTCGTAAACTTTGGCGATACTCTACTCGCGCCTAAGTGGGTCTGATTGGGCTATCCGTTAGCACCAATGGCGTCATACGACCCCCCTCTAAGCGTCTTTGATGTGCAGATAATGGTGTTAGACAACTAGTTAAGCTGATACGCTGATCCGTATTATTGACTCAAGGCTCCCAATCTCATCAACGTGGGTAAATTTTTCCAACTTTCCCTAGTACAGAATGCGGCTAGACCACTTATGAAAATTGAATGAGAGTGTCTTCAGATAGGCATGTTTTCTGACTAAACAAGCATTGACACGGCGGACCGACTCACAAAGGCCATGTATTCATAACTTAGAGATGTTACCATTGATAAACTGTCTTCCTCTGCATCGTCCTAACGTGTGTTATCTTTAAGGGAAAATCTCCACATGGAAGGACAGATATTAAACTGTGTGGTATGTGTCGCCATTGTAGGCTTGTGATCAGAGAACGGGCGAACACACGTGGGGTTCTAATACACAGCCATTTTCTTGCATTACAAATGCATTACAGTATTCAAGAACACACAAAAGAATTGAAATTTTAGTTAAATGTTCCCATTTATTTTTTCATCCAATAAAAGTGCTGACCTCACAAGATTTCACTTTATTCAATGCCAATACAGATGAATAGTAAATATACACATGTTCCTCTTTCGGAAAGGTCTGGCAAATATACATATCACAGACGATGCCGCATATATTGGCATTCTATGCTAGCTTGTTGATTTAAAGGAAAAATAAGGCTGAGAGTACATTATATGGGATATATTCATGGACAGATCGGGGCATTAAAAATACACCAGGCTGTCGACTATTTAAAGGAACATTCTCACGTTCTCTCAATCTCGGCCTTTGGAAACAAGCTCAATCTGCAAAAAGGAGCAGACTGCAAGATCGCGAGAACGCGATATTTGGCCAAAATCTCCGATCCCGATCTCTTATTTTCGTACTTAAAGGGAACAGTACTTTTCTCAAAAGTCAAGAACGCGAGAATGTCCTGAACAGAATCTCATGCCCGGCTTTTTGTTATACCACTTAAGAATCTTGCAATTCCATTGGTTAATCCGTACCACGTGACGAAACAATACATATCAATGAAGAGCCCGAAATCATATGACTGACACTGACCTCGAATGTTGACTCGTCACATGACAAGTATTGACCTGTCACGTGATGAATATTTATTGACTCGTCTGCTAGAAAAGAAGATGGCGTCTGGTACTAACATTTTTAACAAGTCCACAGCTATAATAAGTTACTGTAACGAAACAGAGGACTGTATAAAGACTTCATAAACTTCAAACTGAATTCGGCATAACAAAACGGGCGATGACCCTTGACGAGGTCGATATGCGTTGTTTCATTTGTAAACAGTTTTTGTGGTAGTACATTATGCATACCGCTGTAACGGTATAATGACTGCATTATTGACTTTATATTACTGGGGGGTTTTAATGTGTAAAATCGGCAAGTTTAAGATAGACGTGTCCAATCAGCACTTAGGGTTAATTAGCTTTGATTGACATTTTGATGGACAAACGGACGGGTGAATCTGCCGCTATGTAGGACTAGATTCCACACTATGTTAAAATGCAATATAATCTTGATCCAGGATAAATGGCATTCTCAACTCCCTGAGGAGTAAACACACATCGTGTTTTACCGGAACTTCAGAAACCAATGTTCCAGACTGGAAAAAGAATAGGAATGAGAGCTTATGAAACGTTACGCTCAAATTAATATTCTTATTATACATGACTCGCGAAAAATATTTAAGGTTTAGCATTGTATATTGGTCATCATTAGGTCGGGCCGCGTAATGATAAGCCTTAGGCGACATCTGCATAATATGCAATTCACTGTGAGTGAGTGAGTGATTTGGATTTGCTCCACTTTGATTATCATTATTATAATAGTTATAGATTTATTGTTTTGTTTGTTGTTTACGTCATTGGGATACGATGACATGCATCAACCAAGTCAGCGAGGCTGACCACCCGATCCCGTTAGTCGCCTCTTACGACAAGCATTAAATGCTGAAGATCAATTTTTACCCGGATATTCACAGTAATAGACATACAGACAAGAATAGTTTATTTACATGCCACTTGCAGTAAATTGTACAAAAGAGCTGGTGCATTAAATGTAAAAAACAAATCCTGAAATCAAGCCATACGCTGTCTCATGAGATACTAACTCCTTTGTAATGTTGAAAAACAAATAGGATATCGTATTCGTTTTATCTACTTTATAGCTTTGGAGAATCATATTGTTTACTTGTATCGAAGGACAAATCACTCTTAATGTCATACTCTAGAATACTTTGTGAATAACATCTCAAGGGGGGCCTTGAACTTGTAAGGTTAGGGGTTACCTTCATTTAAGGTCAAGGTCACAGTGAATAATGTTCGCAGTTTAGTTATGCATGTATCCATTCACATTACCTTCCTCTGAGTCTCTTTACAATGTATGAAGCCCATTTCGGGTGTCCCCCGTCGTGATTTTGCTGGACTATTGTTAAAAGCGGCGTAAAACCATACTCACTCTCTGTTTACAAGTCCGTTGTTTGCAGTAGCATATTTTACTGATCACAGGTAAAAAACAAACCATTATAAGGTCGTTGTGACCTACGTTTTATGAGACGTTTTGCCAGTCAATGAGGTCATGTTGAGGACTTTAAGGAAATGCAAAACTTAGTTTAGATATATTGTCCCATGGTGTTTTACTGGGGCACCCTGTGACAAAGGTGAAGGTGTCACCTTTCAAGGTATCACAGTGCCTACTTTATAACACGTCTGTAACTGTCACTCATCTTTCCTGAGTGAATTGAATAGAGGCGTTTTACTATGGAAGAATGCCACAAAAGGCGACTATTCTTGTCGTAAGGGGCAACTAAAGGGATCGGCCGGTCAGGCTCGCTGACTTGGTTGATACATGTCATCGTATCCCAATTGCGTGGATCGGTGCTCTTGATGCCAAACACTGGATTGTCTGGTCCAGATTCGATTATTTACAGACCGCCGTCGCATAGCTGGAATGTTGCTGAGTGCGGCGTAAAACAAGAAACAAATACTATTATGGAAGAACAGGACATGTCAGTGGGCAGCGTGTCATGACTTGCACGTAATGCAAACACTGTTGTTATTTCTTATTGTGATATGACAGAAGGTAATATCGACTGAAAGAAATGTGTCAATGGGTTGCAGTAGGCACCTGTTAACCTGGGCACCGTCCATTGCAACAGTAGCGGCAGACAATAGAAACATAAGACTGTGACTATTATTGAAACATCGGTCAGGTGCTATACAAAACGACCGCCTCCGTGGTCTAGTGGTAGAGCGTCCGCCCGGAGAGCGGAAGGTCCGGGGTTCGATCTCCGGCCGCGTCATACCAAAAGACGTTAAAAGATGGTACTTATTGTTACCCTGTCTGGCGCTCGGCATTAAGGGGCTAAAACAAGGACTGGTCAGCTCGGAGTCAGTATACTGTGTCTGAGTGGGGTATTCATGTTTAACTGCGGCATTGTATCTCACTGAGCTAGCACTATAAATCGGCATGAGTCCGGACTAGTACAAGCAGTTCCACACACACGTACATGCACGTCGCTATATAAGTGCAAAAATCTTGGACGCGACGTTAAACCCAATTTCACCTCACCACCACCTCCTATAAAAATTAATAACTGAAAAGATGGATACAAACAGCTATCTCCAGACTCACTGTGGTTCAGCCGAAGATCAACTGTACTTGCCAACACCACACGTTCCGAGCTTTGTCACTGGACAGTAGAACCCGTTATAATTAAAGAAACAAAAGCGACAGAAGCCTTGCCATATGCATAAGAAATCTCAACTAAAGGCGGACTCCATTGTGCGTGTCCGTCTATATATAGGCATGTGTTCATGTATCTCTATCAAACAGTGATGATCCCAAGTGTTCGGGAAAAGGTGAGCGTATCCTGCCGCATCGGACATTGCTTGGCGGCTGCATCTGCAACCTGAATCTGTCAACTGTATCTGCGTATCGTAACCAACTTTAGACAAGGTCAGAATCAAGTGGTTATGACGTCGCATGATCTGACAATGCAGGTCTCATAGAATATCTACTAAGTTTGACAGCACAGTTTGCCTGTATTGTGTCCTGAATGTATTCATTCGTTATATAATATATACCATGTTTGATAGCACAGTTTGCCTGTATTGTGTCCTGAATGTGTTGACTGGTTATCTTCGTTGTGCTGCAAGTTAGACTTGCTTACCTCTGGTTCGGCAAAGTTTTGCTTTGTATTGCATTGATGAAAGGGTTCAAATGGCACGATTATGTACTCCATCCCATAACTGTTTCAGTTCTCAAGGTGATGCTAAAATTCCAACCTCAGTACCACAACGCAGGGTCGGCCGCTCCACTCTATATTCATTATACGGGTTTTGGACTCCAAAACAGAAGCAACTGCAGAGATCTGTTCGATTCATTACATGGATCAAGTTCTGACCTAGTCTGACGCCCACCAACAATTAACGCAAGACCCAAGGTAAAGCTGAGCAAAAGATATTTACAGACGTGACAAAGATGCAGTCTGCGAACAGCTGGCCGAATACTAAGTAGAAGGTTCTCACTAAGATGGTGTACACTTGCTGTGCCTCGAGGTCCAGAGTCGTTGTGGTGGGTAGATACAAAAAGTTAACCTAAGATGGCAGTACACTCGCAAGGATTGTTGGTTGGTTGGTTGTTTAAAGCCGCACTCAGCAATATTCCAGCTATATGACGGCGGTCTGTAAATAATCGAGTCTGGACCAGACAATCCAGTGATTAATATCATGAGCAGGCACACCGAGAGCTCAGGTATGTTGTATGGAACAGATACTGAGCATTCTCACTAAGATTGTGGGGAATAGACTTACACAGCAGGCCGGGCTTCTCAGAGATGGTGTGTAGGGCAGATTCAGAAGGTTGTCACAAAGATGGGTATAGACTCGCACGTTAGGTCGAGAGTTTCTTTGATGTTGTGTAGAGCAGATGCAGGAAGTTCTCACTAAGATGGACGTAGACTCACTCAGCGGGCCGGGCTTCCCAGAGATGGTGTGCAGAGCAGATGCAGGAAGTTCTCACTAAGATGGACGTAGACTCACTCAGCGGGCCGGGCTTCCCAGAGATGGTGTGTAAAACAGATGCACAACGTTCTCACTAAGATGGACGTAGACTCATTCATCGGGCCGGGCTTCCCAGAGATGGTGTGTAAAACAGATGCACAACGTTCTCACTAAGATGGACGTAGACTCATTCATCGGGCCGGGCTTCCCAGAGATGGTGTGCAGAGCAGATGCACAACGTTCTCACTAAGATGGACGTAGACTCACTCAGCGGGCCGGGCTTCCCAGAGATGGTGTGTAAAACAGATGCAGGAAGTTCTCACTAAGATGGACGTAGACTCATTCAGCGGGCCGGGCTTCCCAGAGATGGAGTGTAGAGCAGATGCACAACGTTCTCACTAAGATGGACGTAGACTCGTTCAGCGGGCCGGGCTTCATAGAGATGGTGTGCAGAGCAGATGCAGGAAGTTCTCACTAAGATGGACGTAGACTCATTCAGCGGGCCGGGCTTCCCAGAGATGTTGTGCAGAGCAGATGCACAACGTTCTCACTAAGATGGACGTAGACTCGTTCAGCGGGCCGGGCTTCCCAGAGATGGTGTGCAGAGCAGATGCACAACGTTCTCACTAAGATGGACGTAGACCCATTCATCGGGCCGGGCTTCCCAGAGATGGTGTGTAGAGCAGATTCAGGAGCCTTGGAACACGTCAGGAGGCATCGAAGACACTTATGGATGAAGGACTGTTTTGTTTTTCCGCCATTGTGTTCATTTTCTTTGCTTTTTGGAAAGACTAATTCCTTTTTCGATTTGTTTTGTCAATTTGAATAGTTGACATAACTTTAGTGCAGATCTCATCTGAGCGCGCATGGTTGAGAGTACGGCACGCGCACACAGGTGAAGTCACGTGCCTGGCTTGTAAGAGCCGTCATGGTTGGATAAATTAAACATTCCACAATTTCCCTGTCTGCTCGGAAGTTTTTCTATGTTTCCCTCGCCCCAGTGACTGTCGCGCGCCTGTGCTGTTCGTCTGCATGCTCGGAGCATGTACGACATGGAACGGAACATGTTTCTTGTCTGGAATCCGCCATGCCAAAGGAAGCGCGGGAAATTGAAGAGACGGTTTTGATGGATTGGGAACTGGGATTCAACGGCCCCTTCCCCTCTCCCAGGCGCGCTTCAAGCGCGTGTTTCATCTGTTCAGACGAGAAGCGGCGGCAAAAACCAAGCAATTTATCATGTAGAAGTAATACACCGTTTGATGGTTGGCAAGCAAATGTTTGCATTTCCCTCTGAAGGTCCATATAATCATGTGGGTCTGAGACTCTGACAAGGAGCGACGCTGTTCTCACAGTTCGAAGCGAAGGAAATGGGTGTTGTTCAACACCGCCTAATGCTTGTAATACACAATGAATATACACAATGGTTCGGGCTAAGATGGGAGTTTATTGGTAGTTCCGCGATGGAGAACAAGGGCAGACAGATATATCGAAGTCAGTATCACTATGAGCGCGCGGTTCAGCAGACGGGAAAGATATTTTTGTCTTGAACGAAAACGCATTGCGCGGCTGGAGAATCCATCTGGTTTTGTGAAAACATTGCCCAAACTGCACAATCAATTGCTTGGTTCCATTATATACAGACAGTTTGCTTGTACCGAAAATCATAAATCACCTCCTCGTGTAGTTTATGATATGACAATGAAGACGCACTCACAGCCCCTCCCCCAACCGCACCTAGGTGGCGCCCTGCTGAGCTGGCCTGCAGGATCCCGCAATCTTCTGCAACAAAGCCATTGCTTTCAAATTACACTCTCTAATCGATGCCAGAGGTTTGTGTAACTGTCAAATAAATTATCACTACTTTCCGACCTTTGGTAGCCAAAAAAGTTGGCAGTATGTTTAAAGTGTTATTCTCGCCTGTCGGAGACGTGGTATAAATAATACACAGAAACCTTCCTTGTCCGGGAAACTTCATCACATGCTAATATTTAGATTGAATTTATTTTCTTCTCCAATAACATGATACTAGGCGAGATCTATGAAAACAGCGGGGTGACATGGCGGTGTTCCCTGACAGATCACTAAACGATGGGGGAGAGGCTGCCGTCATGTTTATCCATTGCATACAAGTTCCTGAACGAGCTTACCTCGTCTACACGTAGAACATTTTTGCTATGAATATTACATTAATAGTATATACAGGTTATGACCATCGACAGCGGAGCCGCGTTAACGCCTTTGCGTTTATTACCTCGATTTATCTAGTCTGTTCATGGTCCTTGAGCCATATTATTTTCTCTTTCGGCCATCCCTTACTGTAATGCTACAGCCAATGAGAAGCAAGTCTATAATCTCCCTTCTCACTGGGGCTCCTTTTCAGTTATTTTTTTCTGTCAAAATTATAAAGAATAATTCAGAGACTAAGCGTCGACTTTGTCTATGATTAATCGTGTAAGGTGATTAACTTTACGTCCAAACAGAATCTCTGTCAACATTGTGATCTATATATTCGCACCCCGGTTAACTCGAATGATTTTAGATGGTCCGCCAAGGCATCGAGTATACAAGAAAGGGGGGGGGACATTAAAAGTCGCCATTTTTTATGCCATGTAGGGGAATTGAACCTGGGTTTTCAACGCTTAAAATCCGAGGCTTCCCGCCGCCATCACGGGTGCAAGAAACGGAAGCTGAATGGCAGATCGGGTTAGCTGCTTGGGTTGCAGGCATTTTCGGGTTTGATTATTACGTATTTACACATTTTGCACGTAAACATCTTTAAGTACTATAGTTTCCCAAACACAAGGGTACTTTCAGTGAGATCATCCAGCCTGGTTCCCTGGGTATGCTGCGCTGGCGCTCGCAGCATATCTATGGAACCAGGCTAGTCTTCGCGAAAAGCTGCAATACTGCTGATGCGGCGTTAAACAATAACTCTTACTCACTTTCATTTGGAGCATTGACTGATAGACTATGACCCCATCTCGAAAACTAACCCAGTTGTACATGGGTGGGGCAGTGACAACATCGGCGAGTGTTTTGTGTGTAGGTACATCCAGTTATAGAAGCGGCCCACCTGAAGAACAACAGGTGAGAGATGGACATAATGGGTTCCTAGCCTCAGATAAACATGGCGTTCTTTCAATTTATTATTGCGGCAGATCCCTGCCATGGCCAGTACTTAGACGTAACACCACAGGTGAGGAGGCTATTGAGGGAAGGCTGTACGAAGCCCCCTCAGTATGTCGGCAGTGGAAGAACTTCAATAGGTTCAAGAGGACATTCCTGTAAGTCCCGGAACAGGCGTGAATTGTACCATATTGTTTGTTACGTTGTCGTAGATCCTCTCGCTACATTCTCTACATTCCCTAGGGACATCATTAACACCCCTACCCGTGAACATCCGGATTGAAATTGGTCTTCAGCAACCCATGCTTGTCTCCCCTGTGAAGACCCGGGTTAGAATTGGTCTTCAGCAACCCGTGCTTGTCTCCCCTGTGAAGACCCGGGTTAGAATTGGTCTTCAGCAACCCATGCTTGTCTCCCCTGTGGAGACCCGGGTTAGAATTGGTCTTAAGCAACCCATGCTTGTCTCCCCTGTGAAGACCCGGGTTAGAATTGGTCTTAAGCAACCCATGCTTGTCTCCCCTGTGAAGACCCGGGTTAGAATTGGTCTTAAGCAACCCATGCTTGTCTCCCCTGTGGAGACCCGGGTTAGAATTGGTCTTCAGCAACCCATGCTTGTCTACCCTGTGAAGACCCGGGTTAGAATTGGTCTTCAGCAACCCATGCTTGTCTACCCTGTGAAGACCCGGGTTAGAATTGGTCTTAAGCAACCCATGCTTGTCTCCCCTGTGGAGACCCGGGTTAGAATTGGTCTTAAGCAACCCATGCTTGTCTCCCCTGTGAAGACCCGGGTTAGAATTGGTCTTAAGCAACCCATGCTTGTCTCCCCTGTGAAGACCCGGGTTAGAATTGGTCTTAAGCAACCCATGCTTGTCTCCCCTGTGAAGACCCGGGTTAGAATTGGTCTTTAGCAACCCATGCTTGTCTCCCCTGTGAAGACCCGGGTTAGAATTGATCTTTAGCAACCCATGCTTGTCTCCCCTGTGAAGACCCGGGTTAGAATTGGTCTTCAGCAAACCATGCTTGTCTCCCCTGTGAAGACCCGGGTTAGAATTGGTCTTTAGCAACCCGTGCTTGTCTCCCCTGTGAAGACCCGGGTTAGAATTGATCTTTAGCAACCAATGCTTGTCTCCCCTGTGAAGACCCTGGTTAGAATTGGTCTTCAGCAACCCATGCTTGTCGTAAGAGCCGACTAACGGATCGGGGTGGTCAGGCTTGCTAACTTGGTTGATGCATATCATCGTATCCCAATTGCGTGGATCGATGTTCATGATCTCAATCACTGGATTGTCTGGTCCACTCGATTAGTTGACAGCCCGCCGTCATATAGCTGGAATATTGCTGAGTGCGGCGTCAACCAACAAACAAACAAATAAAAGCGACAAACCCCTCATCACAGCCACAAGAAATCCAGGCTAATAGCAGTGTCGGTTACACGACTCCGACTATATCATTAGCATGTGTTAATGAATCCCTATCACTACAAAAGCATAAATAATGAAACACAATGAAAACGCGAAACCAACTTTACCTCAAAATCAGAAAAGATGTTGCTCAAGTCCATCTACAAACGCATTGAATGAGATTCGACACCATCTCCTGCCCATGTACCCAGTAAAAATTCATTTGATTTTTGTGACCATTTGGCCAAATATTACAAAAAATCGAATATGCGTTTTCAAAGTGTGCCTGTGTATATCCATGTGCTGTTGACATTCGCTTTTATAAAAAAAAATATATCTTTTGAACACACAGTCAGCGATCTAACAACCCACTCAGCCACCGAGGCGTCCACAAAAATGAAAAACTGGTAGTGTAGATCACGTGCTTTGTGTACCCCTCTGTCGGAGTTTCATTTTTGTGGAAGCCACGGTGGCTGAGTGGGTTAGAGCGCTGACTTTGTGTGTTTGCGATTAGGGGCCTCACTGTGGCAGTGTTGGTTCGAATCCAGGATGGGGCTCAACCCCAAAAGTACTAGCATCTGTACTTTACTGAGAAAGTGTTATCCCAAATATAACATTTGTTACATCATCTATACAACTTCACTACGCTCTAAATCATCTCGCTTCATTTTCCAGAACCTCAACATCAGTCCTGCACCATGACCGTGGAATATATTTATTTTATGAAAAAATATATCTAGAAATGCATACAAAAGCAAGTCTAGCCAGCTCGAGCTAGCTCTGTTCCAAATCAGCATAACGATTTTTTTTTATATTTTTAGAGTCAAGAAGGATATTGTGTAATATAAGATTTCAGAGACTAAATGTTAGTCTACATCAACATCAGTCACTACGTCAACTGCATCACCCACTACGTCATCTACATGAACCCCTCGCACGTTCACGACCTCACCGCGCTGACCATCCAGCGTGGCAAGGCTATATCGGTTAACAAGTGTACATGTTTCCCGACACGGCTGAATGCAGTGTAAGGTTATATAAACAACGTGTGCTCGCTAATATCACATTGCTCTGGCCGTTATGCCAGATCAGTTTCAGCACATAGGCATGACCCGGTCAGGTGTAACTAGACTCGTAGAACTCAACGTCAGTGTCAACACGTCCACCTGCCACCCTCACACGACCAAAGGACGCGTGTTCCCGGACGCTCGTTGAAGGAAGCCATTGACTAATCTACTCCGTCCTGTCAGTGTGTTTGCCTTAACCGCTCACTGGTCAACATAGATTGATAAGCCGAGAGGGGAAATTAGTTAGGAGCTGATAAACAAAGCCAGTGCCCTAATCTGCAATGACGAGAATGCCTAATAAGTATCTAGTCACGCCGTGCTTTATTTTCACAAGGGCGGGATGCACATTACGCATTAAGCCCCATAAACACTCATATGTCATAAAACAAGAAATCGTATTGATCTAACACGCTGTATATTCCATTTGAGCAGTTAGTTCATGTAGCGAATTTTCCGGACCAAATGTTTCAGTGGCATTTATACCGTGGCATCAGTGACGAGAGGATCGACTTATAGATTATGTTTTATTTTATTTTGAATTTGACGGAAGTAAGTTCATTTATTAAGCAATTCTGGGACTAATACTCATTAGTCGTTACCCCAAGGCGCTATAGTCCTCCTTGTGGCCCACGACAGTCATACTGTTAATCACTACTACTACTACTACTACTACTACCACTACTACAACCACAACTACTACTACTAACTACGACGACGACCACCACCACTCCTACAACTACTACTACTATTACTACCACCACAACTACTACTACTAACTAAGACCACCACCACTACTACTACTGCTTCTACTACCACTACTATACTACTAACTACGACGACCACCACCACTACTACTACTACCACTTCAACTACCACCACTACCACTACTACTACTAGTGGGGCGATCGGGTAGCCTAGTGGTTAAAGCGTTCGCTCGTCACGCCGAAGACCCGGGTTCGATTCCCGACATGGGTACAATGTGTGAAGCCCATTTCTGGTGTCCCCTGCCGTGATATTGCTGGAATATTGCTAAAAGCGGCGTAAAACCTCACTCACTCACTCACTCACTACTACTACTAGTACTAACTATCACTACTACTACCACCACTACCACTACTACTACAACCACAACTACTACTACTACCAACTACGACGACGACCACCACCACTACTAGAGTGGCCCATTACTACTACTACTACAACTAACTACCACTACTACCACCACTACTACAACTACTACTAGTAGCTACTACTACTTCCACAACCACTACTACTACTACTACTACTACTACTGGTACGATTCCCGAACACGTACTTTTGTACTAGTTGGAATATAAGGTCATTCTCGACGAACTCGAATCGAACACATGATAAAACATATCTGTAAATAAACCTGTCTTCTGATTGTAACCATTGTGTACGCATATGAAAAATGGACAGGTGACAATTTGAAATAACAAATTTCTTTCTTTTATTGAAAATAATATAAAAATCATAAAAGCGGAAAATCTGCAGATGGAGACACTACATCGACGTCAAGCCAGAGAATTGCCATTAATATTATTATTTTTAATTAAACCCTGACCCAAACTTAAAGACATAGGAGTGAGTGAGTGAGTGAGTCAGGTTTAACATCGCTATTAACAGTATATCAGGGCGTGTCAGCTTAATGTGGGAGGAAAGCCCGAAGTGATGCAGGTCTCGGACGTTTACCACTTCGGTGAAACCAACGAGCACGGGTATGGTGCTGACAAACCTAGAAACATAATCGGGGCGAACCGGGATTCGAACCCACAATCATAGGTTTCTGGCGTGCCCAAGGGACGCAACTCTGCATAGCGAATCGGCGCCTTAGACGACTGGGCCACCCATGCCCCCTAAAGACATAGGAAGGACATCCAATGCGGAGTGGTTAATGCATGTTACCATACATTGTAAATAGCGAGGAGAAAAGCAAGTGCTTGCCACACCTTTAAACTAAAGGTGATCGCGTTATATCGATAAAAAAATGGATCGTGCAAAAACCAACGTCACTGATAGCAAATACTAGCGACAATCGTTAAGCTGGATTATATCACAAGTCAGACAGCCTTGGTTCACCACGTCCCTCATTAATCCGTTAACGTATTTGAAAGTAAACGAAAACAATGTCAATATCGTAATGTTAACACGAACGACAACCATGGGTAATATATGAATGTGTTTGTATATGTAGTGTATATACGGCATTATTGCCCAACAACATCGTAAACGACAACCACACATCCACATATGTAGAGATTTGTATACACACAACCCTCGGTGGTGTAGACACTCCGATAATGCGGTATCATCGCTGTGTTAAATACCGGGCAATCAAATTGCTGTGGTGGCGTCGGTCGCTCGCCATACTTAAGAACCATCGTGTTGCCAGCACTTGGGATCACGACAACAGACTACACTGATATTGATTGTGTGATAACGAGGGGGGTTTATAGTTAAACACAAACTGTAGGATCACAATGATGCCCCGGGCACAGTCGGACACCAGCACGAGTTGTCCCTGGATTATCACAGGACATATCCATTTATCTTAATGGCTGGCCTCGTGGCCACAAGACTAGGAAGATCGACACTGCTCATCAAGACGTTCGACAGCGGAACGCTGGGCTGATATCGCTAGTTTTGACACGAACACGACATTTATAGTTGGTATGTATTGTCTCGTGTTCAATAGTATGTCCATGGACGTGTCGCCTAGCCGGACATTGTTAATACTGGATGTTTGACGTAGTGAGAGAGTGGGTGGTTTAACGCCGCTTTGAACAGTATGGTGGTTGCAGATGGCGTGGCAGCTCGGTGGGGGAGGATGCTCAGCCGTAGACGTGGACGTAGACGTGGACGTAGACGTTGAACACCCCCCAAGCATAGATGTGGTTTCTGACAAACCAAGGATCGTTGTTGGGGAGAATCTAGGAATCGAACCTTGATCCTGACTTCTTAGATCACTGGGTCAACTGTGCCCCATCTTTTTTCAGACTTTTGTAAAAAATACTTTGTTCTATAACCCTAAATCTTTCTTGTAAAAGACGTCTTTGGAAATATTTGGACAGACGATTAATAAAGTTTAAGAAAGTTTGGGAGATAGGTATTGAAGCTGCATTAGAATTGTCAGCAATTGCAGGTTTTAGCTATTTCTGGTGTACTGTATACGTTACGAAACTTGATAATTACATACGTGAGCCAGTGTATAGGGCACGCGTATATGCCTCCTTATCTTTATTGCTATATAATAGAAGAGTTCGTAATTTGAAAGAGAAATTTTTCGGGATATGTGACGATGATCCAACTCCTATGTCGTTTCAAGCACATAGTTCTCTCGTATAGATAAAATCGGTTTTCAAATCCTTGTTTGAAGTCTTGAGAAGACGTATATTGGAAACGCGTGTATCTGTCCGGGGATTTGCCATTAACCGTCGTGTAATGTGATGTACTTCACGGGATAAGATACGGCACGATGTGGTTGGTGGAAGGGGTGGGTTGGTGCAAGTGGTCTGTCTCCCAGTCGGGACGTCATTCTAAATAGGTGCTACGAGAACGTGTGCATCAGATAAAGGACGACCAGTTAAACGAAGAAACTGATTATCATTAAAAGACAAAATAGTTTTAAACAAAACGCGAGCTGGTGGGGAATAAAGACTATGGACGCGGGGGTGGGTGTAAGGGGTTGGGGTAGGGTTTAGTGTGCCGAAGGATTGATGATGGGGGGTAGGGGTAGGCAAGGCGCAGAAAGTCTTGTGTTTCTAAGCATGTAGCATCAAAGTTTTCCTAACAAAAGACAAACATGCAGTGTTGGTTTGTAATCTCGTTGATAAGGCCCCTAAGTAGTCCATCTATATGTGTATTTTGAAGGAAAGCGCCGTCGGATGTTCGCCCGGATATAGATAATGCTTTTGAGTAAACCCTTAATACCTATGACGATGTGGTTGATTAAGGTTACCAAAGACACTCCATGTTTACACCGACTGCACGTGAGTATTTACTCCCCGCTTCCCCCAGCGGTTACTTCTCGGGGCTTCAGGAAGCACGTATTTAGTGGAAATAGTCGTGAGGTAAGCATTAGCTACCTCCCACCACCTACGGAATCCCACAAGGGCCACCATCTATCTCAGTCGCCGGGATCCTCAGCGCCCATCAAACATCATGACAATTGCACGTCTCAGGTTTTCGCCAGAAATAATTACCATACATCTATTCTGAAGCTGCGCCTGATCTTGCACTCAACCGTAATTCGATGGTAGTGTTAGCGGGTCGTCACAAACACGACCCGAGCAGATAGTTTGGTTCGTATCTAGTTTCAAATAACCGTTAGTATTTGAACTATTTTACAGATAGAATACATCAATCACTAACGGATTTAACATTAGAAATATGGAATGTCAATCGCCGTGGCTATAGAACGTAATCTTATCGTTTATAACGTATTCAATTGTCATTTCTTTATATCGTTAGTATATCCATGGATGATACATATAGATCCGATTACTGACTTCTCTGGTGGATCAGACATAAGAACATTATAATCCCCAAAACTCTAAAACACCGGGTTGATATAAGACTGGCTATATTACACCGTCTTCTGGACAAAGCCAGTAACACAAGCCAGTGACATTGATAGATCCGTCAATGAGTGCCACCATTTTGACACTTTGTTTGTAAGGCTGGTTATAAGTCAGAGTAGAGCACCCCTACTCACAGGCCGTGAACAGGTCTCCTGGTCTTGAGACAATGTAAACGGCGGATAATTTAAGAGTTTCTTCTGATTCATTCGTCCAAGGATTAAGTTTGACTTGTGTTTGAACATAAACATGTCTTCACCATCTCGACATCTGGCCAGGTGAGGTGGGCCTAAACACCGGGTTATAATTACAACCCGATGACTGTTCCGAGGGCATGGCTAAATGGCGGGATTTGGCAGACGACAGTCCCAGAACAAGTCAGTGATGTAAGGGGTAGCGGACGTGCTGAATTACAAGATGATACCAGACGTCCCGCGTTAGACACTTGGAAGAAACAACAGACGTGAGATATAGAGTGGAAGCGAGCAGACGACATCTGAAAGACAATCACCACCTACCAATGGCAAATGTCAGCGGCTCCGGTGAAACTGATCTTTGCCTTGCTATCAGTAGAGGTGCTCGGTTCTCCAGATTGGCTTCAAGTCAGACACTCCCTGACAAATTGACAATATTGGTGTGCCACACAATGGTTTCTCGCGCATGGCAAGCCACGGGCAAATTGTTTACTTTAGTTCAAACATACACTGTAAACAAGTTCTAGTTAGTTGTATACAATTAATGATCCCAGGATATGATATCAGACGTATCATGATATGGGGCGTATTGAATATTATGTAATTTATGTAGAGTATATATAAGTGTGTGTGTGTGTGTGTGTGTGTGTGTGTGTGTGTGTGTGTGTGTGTGTGTGTGTGTGTGTGTGTGTGTGTGTGTGTGTGTGTGTGTGTGTGTGTGTGTAATGTGTGTAAATGTAGTATGTGTAGTGTGTTTGTATGTAGTGTGTGTAGCGTGTTAGTATGTAGTCTGTGTGTGTGTTGTGAGTGCAGTGTGTTTGTGGTGTGTGTAGCGTGTGAGTGTGTGCATGTAGTGTTTGTATAAAGTGTGTGTAACACGTGTGGTGTGAGTGCAGTGTGTTTATGTAGTGTGTGTTTGGTGAGTAGTGAGTGTGGTGTCTGTGTGTAGTGTGTGTATGTAGTGTGTTTAGTGTTTGTTTTCGTGTCCACACACACACACACACACACACACACACACACACACACACACACACACACACACACACACACACACGCACACACACACTAAAGCCTAGGCAAGTCTAGATTAAACAAAACCGAGTCTACTTTCCTTAATTCCACAGCAGAAGAGGAACTGTTACTTTAAAGAAATGATTCCAATCACGTGTACAACATGTCAAGCCCAACCGTGGTGATCAAGGCCGTTATATGGACGGGATATTTCTAAAAGTGAAGTAAAACCTCACTCACTCACAAAGCTCATTCACAAAACTCACAGAACTCAGTTAACACAAAAAAGTTTCGTGGTGCAGTTACTTCCAAATTACCAATAAAGAATTATCTAACCACGTTGACACCGATGCACGTATACTGTAATTGAAAGCGTGTTGACAAAGAGTCGCTAGGTACAGCTGCCGCTGTGCATCCTATGGACCAGACAAAAGTCTGGTAGTCTCCAGACGCTTCTGATAATCTCCATGGAAAGAGGTCGCTTTGTTCTGATGACAAAACACAAACTCGTCAATACCTTTCCGGCCGTCTGAAATGGAATCCATGCTTTGCTCTTAATGGTAATGGGAACAACTTTTTCAGTTTTCAAGTAGTTTTTGATAGAACTTGATGTATCATTTAGCAACGTGACCCTGCTTAATACAGAGTTTGCTAGCCCGGACAAGAGCATGTGGTTGTAACACCCTGCTATGAATCGAGCCTATGCATAAAGGTTAACAGATCCGATCACGGTATTGGGCCATTTATTCCAGTGAGCACGTGCACAGGTGGTGTCAACATCGTCCATCTTTCGGTACAGCCGGGCAAGTCAGGACGGAGCAGACGTTCACGTGTGTTGGGTTCAACGCCGCTTTGAACAGTTGGGTATAGCTTAATGTGGTAGGAAATCCCAAAGTGATACTGTTCTCAGACATTAACATGAAACCTACGAGCACGGATGTGGTGAAGACAAACCAATAATCATACACAGGTCGAATCTGGGATTAGAATCATAGGATTCTTGCACACCTAAGGGACGCAACTCTTCAGAGGCAATTGCGACGCCTGGGGCACCCGTGCTTCCCGGGCATCGGAGATCGGAATGGCATCATTCCAGCTAGTTCAGTTTGGTTCTGATTCCTGTGATTAACATCAGCAGTTAACAAATATAAATTAAGTTCAATTTGTTATTTATGCCCAATTTCATTTAAATTAGGGGGGGGGGGGGGGGGGGGGGGCGGGGTAGCCTAGCGGTTAAAGAGTTCGCTCGTCATAACGAAGACCCGGGTTCGATTCCCCACATGGATACAATATCTGAAGCCCATTTCGAGAGTTCCCCGCCGTGATACTGGTGTTACTGCTAAATTCGGCGTAACACAATACTTACTCATTTAAATAAGATGTAGGGGTAATTGGCACGACGCGAGTGAGCGAGTGAATGCTGTTTATGATATAGTATTCCACGTGGTGGGGTGCTAGTAGTCGAGTCTGGAGCAGGCGAACCAGTTGTTGATGATAGGAATGAACCCTTGAATCAGTAGAGACTCTTAAATTATCCGCCGTTTACATTGTCTCAAGACCAGGAGACCTGTTCACGTCCTGTGAGTAGGGGTGTTCTACTGTGACTTATAACCAGCCTTACAAACAAAGTGTCAAAATGGTGGCACTCATTGACGGATCTATCAATGTCACTGGCTTGTGTTACTGGCTATGTACAGTTCATACGAGTTGGATGTGTAATATAATAATATTAACACGTAGTTCAGTCACATTCAGTCACAAAGTTCAGGTAACGCCGGTCGTCGACGATTCTGTTCGTGAAACCGATGTGATCGGTTATATAGCGTTGACAAAACAATGATTATAGTCGAATCAAACTGGGATTCGAACCCACGATCAACGCATCATTGTAGTGATAACACACGTATCTATGCACAACCAAGAAAGAACTAAAAAAAACATACCTGCCACATTAAGATCTATTTCTGAATACTTGTGAGTGCGCTTTTCGTCGTTTTAGCAATGTTCCAGCAATATCATGAAGTGGGATACCAGAAATGGGTTTCACACATTGTACCCCTGTCGAAAGTCGAACCCGGGCCTTCGGCGTGACTAGCGAACGCTTGAACCACTAGGCTACCCCACGGCTCCTCTGAATAATAGTGTACGACACGCTAACGGTATATAAACATTAAGAGAAAGGATGCTTGTCTACCTAAGCACCCAGTGACTCATTAACCGCATTTGTACATTTGCAAGTTAACGGTACTCCATTATAAGAACGTGATTAACACCCTTGTGTAATTGACCGTCATAACGCTATCTACAGGGACATCACTATCACATTTGTAGTGTCGTCTGCTTATAAACCTTAACGTCTGGCCGGTCAAGATAGGATCTTGACATTTACTTTATCCAGGCTGTCAGAGTCATTGATCACGCGAGACCTATATTGCTCAGCGAGACCTTGAATGTATTGATGCGGCGACAGATTACATTGACAGGAAGAATACGAAACTTTTAGCTGTCGTATCACATATAGACATATATTGCTCATACTTGTCGGGTGATAGGAACCATGTTGTTAACGACCAGTGAGTTAGTTGGGTTGAACGCCGCTTTGAACAGTATTCCTTATATATAACGGCGTGTAAGTTTAATGTGGGACGAAAACCCGGAGTATTAAAGGTCTCAGACGTTTACCACTTTAGTGAAGCCCACGTGCACGGATATTGTGCTTACAAACCTAGAAACATAATCGGGGCGAACCGGGATTCGAACCCACGATCATAGATTTCTGGCATGCCCAAGGAACGCAGCTCTGCACTGCGAATTCCGGCGCCTTAACGACTGGGACACTTTGAGAGAAGATTTTTAATGTCAGGAGACATGGGGGGACTAATTGCTGTAATTCGCTGTGCAGAGTTGCGCCCCTAATATGTGCTAAGATCCGCTGATTAGAACACCTTCCCCCTCATTTTTATCGGCTTTTTGTCAACAAAACAGCGTAGTTTCTTCACCAGAATGGTAAACGTGGGATACCCGAGCAGTGCTGGAGTTAAGTCTCGTGTCATTCTCCTCTGTGGTTGAATATTCACAAATGGCCAGGTATCAAAACTTTGCTATCTAGATGCGTATCTAATGGCGATAATAGGATAGAGGATGGCAATAAAAGACGCAATGAAGCCCTCATATATATTGATTGGACATAGTGGGACACCTCAAACACAAACTGATGGGCAATCGTAGACAACTGCATAGTCAACTGAGACTTTGGGTTCACCGTGAGAATTTCGATTAATCACTCTTTTAATGAGACCCCCCGCGAACAGTGTTATAGTCCCACCGAGGCACGTTTGCCCCGATGTCTTGCGACCGGTTCTAACCAGTATCATGTGCACCAATAAAGCTGCCAGAACTGACGTCTGCTCTTGAAGGTAGCAGACTATCTCTGACATCCGGGTGACTGGATTGTGCAACGTTAAGCATTCTCCTAACCCAGATTGAATATTTATCACACAGTCTCGTCGTGAACACATAAACCACCATAACCCGACACCGTCTTAAGTGGGAAGAACCACAATGATTAACGGTACAATAATATTGCTGCAGACACACTGTTATGACGAGTCGTAGGCAAACATCCTCGACTGCCAGCGGTCAATTGACCGGTAATTAGGATGACTGACCACTACGACTGTCCCGTGGGGGTACACATAAAGCGTAAATAGTGTTTGTTTGTTGTTTAACGCCGCACTCGGCAATATTACAGCTATATGACGGCGGTCTGTTAAAAATAGGGTCTGGACCAGACAATCCAGTGATTGACATCATGTGTACCGATCCACGCAATTGAGATACGATGACATGCATCAACTAAGTCAGCGGGGCTGACCATCCGATCCCGTTAGTCGCCTCTTACGACAGGCTTAGTCGCCTTTTACGGCAAGCAGGGGTTCCTGAAGACCTATTCTACCCCTGATCTTCACGGGACTATATTGCAGTGTCATTTGAAAATACCTTCTTCGCTTTTGGGTCTGTGTTACTATCAACATCAGAGTTGTTCAAACTGAACATAAATACTTTATACGTTCTATGTACCTTACGTGGGTCGGTGGGGTAGCCAAGTGATTAAAACTCGTGGTTGGATTCGATTCCCCACATGGGTACAAAGTGTGAAGCCCATTTCTGGTATCCCTTGCCCTGATATTGTTGGAATATTGATAAAAGCGACGAAAACCCATACTCGTTTATTTATATACTTTATGTACAGTAATTTTATGTGATCTAAATACGTCGCCTGTCTTCGCATTGGGCCGGATATTGTATGTTTGTTTTTTATGCTTGGTTCCCATCTGGTATTGTTGTTTGTTGTTTAACGCCGCACTCAGCAATATTCCAGCTATATGACGGCGGTATCTGTTATTGAATGTGTGACATGCAAACATCGTCCTTTTTCCTCCTGCATGTAGTGTAACGGTGCAGCGTAACGGCAACAACAGAATGTACCTATGAACTGTGCCACGCGGATCCAAGTATAATGACCATATTACCTCCAGTGTGCCGCTACAGAAACGTTCAACTACACCACAGTTCGGAAGGTCCGGGGTTCGATCCGAGGCCGCTTCATACCGAAAGACGTTAAAAGATGGTACTTGTTGTTACCCTGCCTGGCGCTCGGCACTAAAGTGGTAAATCAAGGACTGTTCGGCTCGGAGGCAGTAAACTGTGTATGTGTGGGGTGATGCTATACTTCGCCCTGGTGTTTCAGTGGGCTATCAATATAAACACGCACACGCACACGCACACGCACACGCACAAACAAACAAACAAACAGACAGGCAAACACAAACTTGTCGCTATGAAAGTTGAATAATCTTGAACGCGGCGCTAATCCCAATTCCATCTCACCCACAGATGTAGGGCTGGGGAACCGCAGAAATTCGTGAGTACTAATAAGTTGGTTCGTGGCGCCCTTGAGCCGAATTGTAAGAGTGAACGGATAACCTACTGGGGTAGATGCTACTGGGATGAAGGCATAAGGTGATCCTTAGCTCACCACAGTCCTAACACGTTTGAATCAGGTCATTAAAAGTGAGTGAGTATGGATTTAGGCCACCTTTGGCAATATCCCATCAATATGACGGCGGAGACACCAGAAACAGGCTTCACACATTGTACCCATGTGGGAAATCGAACCCATGCCTTCGGTGTGACGAGCGAACGCATTAACCACTAGGCTACTCACCGCCCCATTTAGAGAACACTTGACATGCATGTTGAGTTACGTCTAGCAAGATCAATCTGCACCCTCACGAGTACATAAAGACACTGTCTCACACAGCAGTATTACAGGGTCTAGACCCACTTGCAAATGGTTACTAGACCATGGAGGATAATCTGGAAGAAACGGTATACGACCTGTGTACGCGGGGCAGTTTCAGCTACCTGTAACTAGCGTAACGTACTCGCAAACGTCACTGATATTCTTGTGTAGTGATAGTGTTCATGTTTTCAATTTAAGGAGACCGGGAAGTGGGTTTGTTATTTCATGCTTGAACTAATATCTCAAGCAGAGTGAGTATTGTTTTACGCCACTTTAAGCAATATTCCAGCAATATCACGGCGAGGGACACCAGGAATTGGCTCCACACATTGCAACCGTGTGGAGAATCGAATCCGGGTCTTCGGCGTGACGAGCGAAGGAGAAAGAAAACTAGAGTTACGTACACACTCATGTATTATACACCAAAGATTACAAAGTCACTATCCAAACAACATCATCATCACAAGAGGGGATTGAAATGATCGTGTGCATCCCAACAAGCTCCACAACGTCTCCATCTAAACAAGCAGATAGATATATTTACTTAAAGGTTGAAGACAGAGTGTGCTTTAACTGTAATGATCATATTGAAGATGAAAAACGTGTTTTATTCCAATGTCCATTATAAAATGATCAAAGATCCACATCATTTACGAGTATAACGGCTAAAATGAGAAATTGTGTGTCCTTTTAAAACATGAGGTATATGTCACTGCCAAAACAGGCTTTTTTAATATATTAAAACGCATAAAGATATTGCTATATGGGTAAAACAATTTTATTCCTATATATCATTTAGTTTTGTATCGTCTCATAACTTTATATGAGTGGCGCTGCATTATTATTTTTATGAATAAACTACCATTTTACGCATGTTTTTTATGAGACGAGGTGAGACGAAATAAAATGTCTGTCTGTTTGTGTCTAAACAGTACTGCCTAGCGTGTATCGGAGGGTGGCTTGCCCTGAGGGTGATCGAGGGTGCGACCACCGGGGTAATGGCTTGCCCTGAGGGTGTATCGGAGGGTGCGACCACCGGGGTAATGGCTTGCCCTGAGCGTGTATCGGAGGGTGCGACCAACGGGGTAATGGCTTGCCCTGAGGGTGGTCGAGGGTGCGACCACCGGGGTAATGGCTTGCCCTGAGCGTGTATCGGAGGGTGTGACCACCGGGGTAATGGCTTGCCCTGAGGGTGGTCGAGGGTGCGACCACCGGGGTAGTGGCTTGCCCTGAGGGTGATCGAGGGTGCGACCACCGGGGTAGTGGCTTGCCCTGAGGGTGAGTGAGGGTGCGACCGGGGTAGTGGCTTGCCCTGAGGGTAATCGAAGGTGCGACCACCGGGGTAATGGCTCGCCCTGAGCGTGTATCGGAGGGTGCGACCACGGTGTAATGGCAGCCCTGAGGGTGATCGAGGGTGCGACCACCGGGGTAATGGCAGCCCTGAGCGTGTATCGGAGGGTGCGACCACCGGTGTAATGGCAGCCCTGAGGGTGATCGAGGGTGTGGAAGACAGTCACAGGGCCATGGTAAACTCGGCACTCCAAGGATATTCCTCGACACAAGGCTTAAAATAACATGTACTGCCAGTATATTCCTCGACACAAGGCTTAAAATAACATGTACTGCCAGTATATTCCTCGACACAAGGCTTAAAATAACATGTACTGCCAGTATATTCCTCGAAACAAGACTTAAAATAACATGTACTGCCAGTATATTCCTCGACACAAGGCTTAAAATAACATGTACTGCCAGTATATTCCTCGACACAAGGCTTAAAATAACATGTACTGCCAGTATATTCCTCGAAACAAGACTTAAAATAACATGTACTGCCAGTATATTCCTCGACACAAGGCTTAAAATAACATGTACTGCCAGTATATTCCTCGACACAAGGCTTAAAATAACATGTACTGCCAGTATATTCCTCGACACAAGGCTTAAAATAACATGTACTGCCAGTATATTCCTCGAAACAAGGCTTAAAATAGCATGTACTGCCAGTATATTCCTCGACACAAGGCTTAAAATAACATGTACTGCCAGTATATTTCTCGAAACAAGGCTTAAAATAGCATGTACTGCCAGTATATTCCTCGAAACAAGGCTTAAAATAGCATGTACTGCCAGTATATTCCTCGAAACAAGGCTTAAAATAACATGTTCTGCCAGTATATTCCTGGAAACAAGGCTTAAAATAGCATGTACTGCCAGTATATTCCTCGACACAGGACCAAGGTCAACTAGGTACTTCCAGTTTATTCCCCGACACAGGACCTATTCAACAGCTACTAATATTCAGCAGCTTTATTCGACAGCTATTCAACAGCTTTATTCGACAGTTATTCAACAGGTATATTCGACAGTTATTCAACAGCTATATTCGACAGTTATTCAACAGCTATATTCGACAGCTATTCAGCAGCTATATTCGACAGCTATTCAACAACTATATTCGACAGTTATTCAGCAGATATATTCGACAGCTATTCAGCAGATATATTCGACAGCTATTCAACAGCTATATTCGACAGCTATTCAGCAACTATATTCGACACCATTTCAGCAGCTATATTCGACATCTATTCAGCAACTATATTCGACAGTCACCTATTCAGCAACTATGTTCGACACGTATTCAGCAACTATATTCGACATCTATTCAGCGACTATATTCGACAGTCACCTATTAGCAACTATATTCGACATCTATTCAGCAACTACATTCGACAGTCACCTATTCAGCAGCTATTTGCAGCCAAACTCGCCAATTTTTCACCAGAATGTCAGTAATGTACAAACTCGCAAGACACGAAGTCAGTTTGTTAACTTTAAGTTCAGATTTCCTTTTCCTTGCCACGTTTATTATGCCAGGGCGGTGTGCAGCATTCACAACAAATCATTATGATGAATTAGAAGCTGCTCGCACCTTGTCGTCGGTGTTATGTCTCTAGTTTGGGAGTATCGCAATGCTGGCAATGTCTTATCGTCGTCTTGGTTAACATAAGAAATCAAAGACAGCATAATACATACAGTGTTGAAGGAATGCAAGCAGCTGTCCCAACCGGAGGCTGATCCACAAGTTCCTGCAACTCCTTATTCGCATAAGAAATAAAACAATATTAAATACAATACAAATGGAGCCCAGAACAATGCTTAATTTCAAGGCAATCTAGACTTGCCGAACCATTCTAGACTTGAGTTGGATTTTTTTTTTATAATTCCTCTGGGGTTTGGGAGACAGACTAAACTTGATATAAACAGACAGTATTTTCTTTAGCAGCTCATTTGTAGGTAATGAAATTGGTTCCACGTGTAAAATTAGTTTTAAAAGTTTTTTTGGCCACCGGTTTTGTGGCCATATGCATTATTTTTACCCAAAAAGGTTGCAAATTCCATTTCCAAAGATTTCAAATCTATCTATCTATAATTCCCAGTTACATTATCCACAGCCGCAATCAATAAGTGTAAATGTAATGATATACGGGAGGTCTGTCATTCGAAATGGAAACCTTTCTTAATCTTTATCTCCTGAGGAAAATCATTCCGTCTGTATGGAGACGGGGCTGTCCGGGTCACAGCGACCTTAACATATACATGGATTAGACCCTCATAACTGAGGTAATGGATGCCAGCATGGACTTCAACCCCTAAAACCTTCATCTTAATCCATGTATTCTCGATTCATTAAATTACAGTAAAATCAAATTTCTCACGCGAATTAGACACCAGCGTGCTCTCACATTATCGTTAATCAACGCTGACACCAATGGGGGGTCTTTTTGGTAGAACATTTGCAAACCATGGAATCGATGAAACAAATATCTGAGATTCAGTTTTTTTTATCTGAGCCCGACATGCTGTTATCAACCTTGACCTTGACAGAAAAAGGTGACATGAAGTCAAAATGTTATGAGATAATTGAGGATGAGGGTTTGAAAAAAAAAGTTGGTGACCTTGACCTTGGCGGAAAAAGAAACGTCGATCTGACACGAAGCACGGGGCTCTTAATTCTGATTGTTTTTCATGGCTTACTTAACGTGTATCGTGGTGCGTTAGTGTTCCCGAAAGTGAATAAGTTAAAAAAATCAAGTTTGCACACATATACCGATCCTAATCAAGTACATTGTGATTATTTTCTTGCTCAATCTCTGGCGTTGAACATCCCCATTTCTAGAGGCTGCAGTATGGTTCTGTCTGAAGTCACTTCGAATCCGCATCGTGTATCACATGTTCAGAAGCCAAGGGTATTAGCTGGGGACTTTGAGAATCTCCTTGAATTTTTGCCCGAAATGACGACATGGTGAACAATGTGTCATAATTCAATTTTTAAAGGCCAATCAATTGCTACTGAATGGAATTCACACGAAATATCTTTCACGTTTGATGTTTCCAGATCGTACTTTTTGGTTTTGTCCCTAGAACGGACATTGTGTCGTTGTCGCATTGTCATTCTCACAAAAACAAGCAAAAGGTGTGAAAATGAGCCAAAGCGCGAAAATGCGACAATGCCCATTCTGGGGTTCCATAGCGTTTTTTCTGAAACTTGGTAACTTCATCACATCTCCAAACTCCCAAAGCTTGTTTTTCACAAAAAGATGTTTTTTGACCGAATAATACCTACCAGTTTGTGGTGGCCTAATATTTCTTCTTGTCATAAATGTCCGTCCTTGTGATCAAGGTTTCGTGGGGGCACAGGTGGTCCAGACATCTGTGCAGAGTTGTGTCCCTTAGGCGTGTCGGAATCCTATGTTCATTGGTTCGAATCCCAAATTGTCCTGATTGCGATTCTAGGCTTGTCATCACCTTAGCCGTGTTCGTGGGTGGTTACAACAAGTGGTAACGTATCACTTCGGGCTTTCCCCCCACACCGCGAAATATGTGAAAAGCGGCCAAACGCAAGGCTAGGTTAATCAACGTGAGTCAGTCCCAATTCCCGTGCATTCCACCGCCTTGCTCTTTTTAACAGCAGCGAGATATGCCTGCAACCTGTATTCTGATGATAGTTAAACACAAATACTGTGATACATACAAAATTGCGGGAAAAACAACAGTTAACATAACAGCATTGTCAGAACGCCCGATCACGCACATGGTGTCAGGTAAGTCGACCAGCGCCGCCCTAGAATCTTCAAAATGTGCGAGATAAAGCGAGAAATGTCGACGCTCTTAGTGACTGGTCATGAATAGGTGGCTTGTGTGCATGAGCAGATTAGGAACCCTGACCCTTCCCCACAGTGGGTCAACCGTTTTGTTGCAGTTTACCACGATCCCCCATAACCGTTAAGCAGTGAGGTGAATGTTGTTAAACGCCGCAGTCAGCAATATGACAACTGTAGCATGGTAGCCTGTAACCAATATGGCCGACAAACCAATGGCTGACATCATGAGATACGATCACCACTGTCAGGGCATGGTGAGTGAGTGAGTATGGTTTTACGCCGCTTTTAGCAATATTCCAGCAATATCACGGCGGAGGACACCAGAAATGGGCTTCACACATTGTACCCATGTCGGGAATCGAACCCGGGTCTTCGGCGTGACGAGCGAACGCTGTAACCACTAGGCTACCCGACCGCCCCCAGGGCATGGTGACACAGCTAGGTCACACATTGTGACCATCCGATCCTCAGTTTTGTGACTATAAGGGCTGAGAACTCTGCCCCAGTGTACGCACGGGGTTGTCAAACCGGTTCAACATGGTGAAAATAAAAAAAAATAAAAGACAATCAAAATAAATATTCTTGTCTTTTATAACTCTTTTTCCCTCCCAAAATGAGTTGGGAGATTATTTTTTTCAAATGATTCATCTTAGACGTAAAAATCAATAAATTTAAACTTTTTTGGCCACGTCCCTTGCGGCTTGAAGTATGAAGTGACGGGAACGAGGCATTATTTAAAAAGTCTGACACATTATGAATGGCGTGACGAATGCAAAACGTGTTAAAACGGATGTTGAGTTTCTTAAGAATTGACTTGTCAATTCTTATTAATAAATACGCCAAGAATAATAACTTCACAAATGCTTTTTTTAATCATTAACTCAAAAACTATGTAGACAACAAGCCTTTGAGTGAAAGGACCCCGCCACCCATGCAGGTATAATTCCCTTTTCGAATCCAAATGGTCTCATCAACATTCCCATCGCTTTAAATATATTGTGTATTGGTAATAGGAGGGTTTCCCCTACAAACGAGTGAGTGAGTATGGTTTTACGCCGCTTTTAGCAATATTCCAGCAATATCCCGGCGGATACCAGAAATGGGCTTCACACATTGTACCCACCCGGGTCTTCGGCGTGACGAGCGAACGCTTAAACCGCTAGGCTACCCGACCGCCCCTCCTACAAATGAAGTGCACATACACTGTTATACACAATTAAGGCAAAACCCCGTCACATGTATATCGGTGAGGTTAAATTGGGTTTAACGTCGCGTTCAAAATTATTGCACTTAAATAGCTACGAGTGTGTGCGTGTGGCTGCTTGTAATAGTCCGGACTAAAGCCGATGTTATAGTGCTAGCTATAGCCCACGGAGATACCATGCCCCAGTTTACAATGAATATCCCAGTCAGACATAGTATACCGACTCTGAGCCGACCAGTCCTTGTTTTAGCGCCAGGCAGGGTAACAGCAAGTACCATTTTAAAAATAGTTTGGTATGACGCGGCCGGGGATCGAACCCCGAACCTTTCGCTTGCCGGTCGGACTATCTATGACTAGACCACGGAAGCGGTCCCGTCCCAGGAATACAAACAGACAGTATATACCACGTGGTAGTCTATCCCGAACTCCGCAGCACCGCTTTGAATCACAGGCCCGAGAACCAGCCAAGGTGATCTATCACCTCCCTGTCTGTTCCAAGTTTAATTGAGAGTGATATACTGCAACTACATGGCGGATATACAGCCTAACAAACGCAGAATGGTGGTCCGGAATCGCTTTCCACTTGTAACATCACATACCGCTCACTTTGTTCTAATCTTCAAAGTTACCAGGAGCGATGTCAGAGACTACGACAAACCGACCAGGCCTATCTCTGTGTGTAGTTGCAGGGATCGGACTCTACACACTTGTAGCTTTCTGTCATGATAGAAGGATATCGTCCAAACAAGAAGTTGTTTACGACTGTCTGTTAAAAGAAGAATCTTTGAAGAACTTTTCATCCTAGCGGATGGACGGATGATGTCTGAAGTCCTGTTTATAATGGCGGAATGTTCTTTCCAAGAACACATTATATACTGTTGTATTTCGAACCAGGACGTTTCAAACAGCGACCGCAGCTTTCGGGCTCCCGTAAGCTTATACCAAGTGCATTAGGGACACTTTATGAAGCAGTTTGAGGATCACGATAGTATAGCTCTGGACCTTGTTCCACAAAGTGATCGTTGCGCTACGATGATCGTAACTCCCATACTTTAACATAGACTTACGACAGTCGTAGTGCTACGATCGCTTTGTGGAACGGGGCCCTGATACTTTAACACTAGCCTTGCTCCAAGGCTGTACTGAACGACGAGTTCATGGGTGTGTCGTAATTCTATCCTTTCAATAGGCAAGTCTAGATAACCAGACAGTCTAAGGACGCCAGTCATTAAAAGGGACAATTTGTTCTTATTATTTACATAATCTAGAAATTTTGATTTAAACTAATAATTATTGCCTTATAGACGTGTGTAAGTCTACTCTCACATTGACCAATGGTCGTAGACCGAGTGTGCATCGTGAACATGTCTCCAGGGGATCGTTCGGTAGCCGAGGTTTTTATCGTGATACAATGTCAATAAAGATTTCGGGTTCGACTCCCATATATTGTGGGTATGCGTTATGAACTGTCCTGGTCCACGAAGCGGCAATAATATTGCTGAAGAAGGCATGGATATTGCTGGACGCCATCATGGCTAGAGTTACCCTATGGCTTATAGTGTTGAAAGTTCACATGGCACAGTTTTGTCAGGAACCGGGACGCTCGGTCAACTGAGATCGGAATTGCACGAAATCTCTGAAATCTGGAAGTAGCAATTAGAAATTTCAAGATACGACAAAACCTATTTTAAAAGTGATGAACAAAATATCCTCTATATCCAAACGACACTAATACAAAACAACTGATGTAAAGAAATATTCTTTGTATTGTTTTTGCAACGTTGAGTTGAAATATTCTTCTGGTTAAAATAACTGTCAATTAACATGATGATAAGGAAAGCATGTCTGTGGTTCAATGTTTACCATGTGCTGCGAACATGGCCTTTCTGGGTTCCATTCTCATAAATTTGCTCAAGCCATGTTTTTCGCATCGAGAAAAAATGACAAAAATAATGTTTTAATATATTGAGATAATGAAGCACAAATATAATGCACGCGCTTCATGTGTCGCTGCCATGCATCATAGTCATCTATGCGCGGCATTTTAACAGTTGCATACTTGTCGAGATTTTACCGATAACTTGCGAGACTCAGCCTGTGTAGAGTGTATTGTTTACGTAGATAAGTGTATGTGTGCTTCTGTCTGCGGCATTGATGGATGTCAATTCCTTGTTCGAATCTTCAAAACTATTTTTTCTACATCGGCTTATCTCAAACCGACAGTTATGTTTCATTATAAATAATTCATTCTTGTCCTGTTTTAAAATAGTTATCGTGAGCTTTAAAATATTTTGCATTTAAGTAATATTTTCAGGAATATGATAGATTGAACAGGATCTATCATATCAGATAAGGAGCAGCGCTTTACGTCTCTGAAACGTATTGTTGAATATTTTAACGTGTTTTACGTCGTATTTATTGAATAATATTTTGTAGATGTGCCTGCTGGCTAACAGCTGAAATAAAGAATGAATAAGGATTTACGCCGCATCAGTGAAATAAAGAATTGAATTGAAATACTGCGATTTAATGTTGCCTTTATCTTCAAATGAAACTGTATAACTAACTATTATAGATCGTTTTGTTCATTCGCCTTGAAGGCATATTCATAGAAAGATTGTTTATGGTAGCAAATCAGGTCTCTCTCCATGTACATGATGATAATCACTACATCTTTTCATTTATGCTGAAATTGAGTCTCATCAATACATTTGAGAAATGCCATTTTTTTTAAACTTAAAGAAAAGGATATTATCATTAACTTGAAACTAATGAGATTGTTATTTCAAGAAAGTGAATGATTCTCAGTGTGGGTATTGGACATCAATGCAGTTAGTTTGTTGATTTAGAAGACATGAAGAGGGAATTATCTCCAAAAAAATAAATAGATTGCCAATTATTTGTCAAAATTTAAAGAAATGCGTTAATTCTACCCACGTGGGTGTTATAAGCATTATAATTTACGCTGAGGAAATCCGTTCTGAAAAATACATGGCATTATAGCCGGGACGGTGTTATAACCAGTGTGGCATTATAACAGTGGCATTATGCCCGTGTGTTTCATTCAGTGTTGGGACCCGTGAAGATCCGGGGTAGAATAGGTCTTCAGCAACCAATGCTTGCTGTAAAAGGCGACTATGCTTGTCGAAAGAGGTGACTAACGGGATCGGGTGGTTAGGCTCGCTGACTTGGTTGATGCATGTCATCGATTCCAACAGTGTGGATCGATGCTCGGGATATTAATCACTGCATTGTCTGGTCCAGACTCGTTTATTTACAGACCGCCGTCATATATGTGGAATATTGCTGAGTGCGGCGTTAAACAAGAAACCAACCAACCAACCAACCATTCAGTGTTGGGCGCACAGTTCAAAGCGGCGTAAAAATCTCACTCACTCGTCTCTAAACTCATCTGAATCCAAAACCGTTTCAGAATAGGAATTACAACGAATTGAATTCACCTTCTTCTGAGGCGGTTTGTGCAGTGGGTCACTCAGTCTGTTACACAAGCCCCAGAGGCCAAGATTACCGCTGGGATTGTAGGTACCGGGGCATGGTCGATGCGTGGTCACGGTACACCCGCCAGGCACAGGATCATGCGATGCATATAAGCTTCAATGTCACCACAGGGACTGCAATCACACTGCATTATGTGCAAAGAGATTACACTGTACAGATGCTTCGACGGAGAGGAACGTTTCTCTTTGTATACGATATGTTCTGATCAGTGCGGGTCGGCGCCTCGACTCAGAGCTTTTACGCCTCTACTATAAGCCTCGTGGGACAAATTGTCGTTTTAATGAAACTACATTGGGCGATAGCTGGTATCGCGAACTGTCACCGGGACCTTGTTAGACTATCCTCGGGAAACGCATGGGTATCGTGCAGCACGTGCTAGCATCCACACAAAGACCACGCCCTCCCTTGGCTCCCCTAAAACTTCCACGTTATCGAAATTCTAGTGTAGCCGCCATCTCCCGGGACGGATAAAGTTAGGCTCTAAGCAAATAAAGACCTTTTTGTGACGTATCGCCACCTTGTGAGAGAAACACCACCCGATGGGACAAGGCTTTTATAGCACCTGGCTTAACACAATCAAGACCCATACAATTTGTTCAATAAAAAATGATGGCATGTGTTTTCTTGTCTATGTAGATACTCTTCGCCGCCGTTTCTTGTGACTCAGCAATATTGGGAAACGTTGCAGTTAATGGGACGTTACAGAATTATGGGCCTACAGAGATCTGAGGGTGATAAGAGGAGCGAGATTCTCCTCGGGGAGTTGAGAATGTGTGCGGTATATTCGGGCTACGGGCCAGGCAAGGCTAATAGTAGCAATGAGCGGTGCGAGTATTTAAAGACAAATAATATGATTGACGTGAACACAGTCGGAACACACCAAGTTAAGAAACAAAACAACCAAACTCCACGATGTGTAAATGTAATTTTGATAAGATAACAGTAAGAAACGGTATTTGATTCTTCTGTTTATTTACCTAGGGTTAATCGGCAGTAAACAAGCGGACACATATGTTTTTATTCCTTAAATGCTGGATTCTCTAATAAATACTCGCGCGGAGAGCTGAAGAAATGTTGTTTCGGCGTTTAAAAATATACTCAAAGGCAGAAGTTCTTGTGACGTGGATTCTTTTCACTTAAAAACTTACGTCACAATAAATTTTGTGTTTGAGTATATTCCCTCACTCACAACTGTAGTACTGGTAAAATGGGAGTGAGTATAGTTTTACGCCGCTTTTAGCAATATTCAGGCAAATGGGCTTCACACATTGTACCCATGTCGGGAATCGAACCCGGGTCTTCGGCTTAAACAACTAGGCTACTCGACCACCCCAGTTCTGATAAACAACGTTGAAGAACCTTGTCACGTGTGAATTATTGTTTTGATCAAATCGAAAGCCTAAGAACCCATACGTTTGTTACCCAATATAATAACGATGATAGTTGCATCTCAGCAAGAGGTCGACAGCATGAGCATTGACTAACCCTATCAGGGTATGACGACACAAAGTCAGGTCACACTTTGAAACCACCTGATCCATCCTTCGGTCCAGCTTGTATCTAGCTTTGTTGTTTTAAGCAGCCTGTAATTATATGAGTCTGTTTCTTTGTTTGTTTGTTTTTTAACACTGCACTCCTTTGGTAAATAGACTTTGTCAGCTATGTCAGGAACAGTTAATCGAAGATGAAGTACACTTTGTGGTGGTGTGCAAATTCTACAATGATTTAAGGAAATGTTTATTTGATACATGCAATAATCAGTTCAGTAGTTTCTGTGAACCGTCCACGTCAGATAAATATAAGTGGTTGACGAACACTGAATGTATCCAGTTGGAATTGGCGAGATGTATTCAGGAAATGGATCACAAAAGGCTGCAAGGTGTACAATAACTATTCAATATGAATTTTATATGACAAGTGTAATTGAGTGTGTGAGATTATGGGTTATGGGTGTGTGTGGGGAGGGGATATGAATGTTGGTACGGTCAGAAGAAAGGATATGGAGTGTGTGTAGATGCAGGAAGTTGGGTATGGGTGTATTTGTGTGTGTGTGTGTGTGTGTGTGTGCGTGCGTGCGTGCGTGCGTGCGTGCGTGCGTGTGTGTGTGTGTGTGTGTGTGTGTGTGTGAGGTTGAGTGTGTGTGTGAGGTTGTGTGTGTGTGTGTGTGTGAGGTTGTGTGTGTGTGTGCGTGCGTGTGTGTGTGTGAGGTTGTGTGTGTGTGTGTGAGGTTGTGTGTGTGTGTGTGTGTGTGTGTGCGCGCGCGCGCGTGCGTGTGTGTGTGTGCGTGCGTGTATGTCTCGAGTGAGGGGTGGGTGATATGTGAATGTGTTTGGGTGTCTGTTTAGTATGTGCGGGAGAATATTAGAATGATTGATTGTGCGTGTGTGTGCGTGCGTGCGTGCGTGCGTGCGTATGTGTGTATGCATTATGTGATTGTGTTAGAGAATATGTGTATATGTAGATATTAAGAATGTGCATGATAACTTTTTAAATCTAATTGTATTTTAATATTTGTAATATCTTAAGGTGTCATTTCGGCCCTCTGAGGCCTGGTGTTTGTATTTTAAGTATGTGCTAAATGTTGTATTATTTTGTAACACATGACACTGTAATAAATTATATTATTATCTTATTATATCATATTCCAGCTATATGACGGCGGTCTGTAAATAATGGAGTCTGGACCAGACAATCCAGTGGTTGACAACATGAGCATCGATCCACGCAATTGGGATACAATGACATACATCAACCAGCGAGTCTGACCACCCGATCCCCTTAGCCGCCTCCTACGACAAGCACAGTCGCCATTTACGGCAAGCATGGGTTGCTGAAGTCCTATTGTATCTGTAGGCGTCCCGATAACTTACATACTTCCCAGGCTCTGTTGGGGGTTGTCTTCCGTAGTTATTGTTTTTCTATTATTATTTCCAGTTTATGAATGTCAGTGAGTTTGTCCTACATCCTGATGAGTGATGTCAAGTCGCTCAGGCGCTGAACCTTCATGCGTTATTTCAAAATCAAAACAAGAAATTTACTTGTGATGCCTTCTACAGCGTTTAAGTCGATTAGTGTCAGTTTCAATTATGGAAACAGTTTATTGTGAAATCTGTTACATAAATCGCAAATTGTTCACAGAAACAATCATTCCAAACGTTTTAGGAGAGTTTATTTCTCCACATGCTAATGACACGCGCATGTGCATTCGTAAGTGACCTAGCAGTGTGGGCGCTGTTAAAGACACACACGTGCATGCGTGTGTTCAGGTAGGTTGGCGTTAAAGTACAGATACCGGGCAAAAGATTCATACGAAACGCTGTTGGTAAGGAAACCCACCATTTGGTATTCCGGGGGCCTGTTTTTGTGTATGTTTTTTTCAATAAATAATTTGTTCCAGAAAACAATTTGTTCCTGTAAAAAACTTTTTTTTCAAGGACTTCAAAAAAAAATGGTCGCTACACATGCTGGTTGTCATGAAAAAAAATATGTTGTGAAAAAAATGGTCGGCATCTACTTTCAGAGAAAACAATGCCTACCCCCCCCCCAACCCACCACCCCTTCCCACAAGACCCCCCACCCTCTACCCCACCCCCGCCGAGGCTAAATCCCCCGACCGTGGAGTACATCGCCCAAATTTACCTTTATAGTACATGGCCACCTGTCCTCGGTACATCATATGGTCATATTAAATACAAATCATATAGTACCATAATTGTTTGTTTATGCTAGTCTTTGGTCAGTGTGGTGATTTTTTTCAAACTTAGCTATATGTCAATTCCTGTTTGTTGATTTCTAGCAGCCGGCTTTCTAAGAGGGTTTCATGTTTCAATGGACCGTGATTATGACAAGTCCGCTTGAGTATACTGATACTGTGCGGTATCTGTGCGGTAAAAGTGTGTGTGTTGTTAAACGCCTCACCCAGCAATGTTCAAGATGCACGACAGCTGGACATGATATAATCTGGACCAAACAATCTAATGATTCATATAACATATAGCATACAAACAAGCAGGTAGCCAAGCCTCACCACCGACCCATTAAGACACCTCGTACGACACGCATACCCGAGGTGTTTGTTTGTTTGTTTGGTTGGTTGGCTGTTTGTTTGTTGTTCTACGCCGCAATATTCCAGCTATTTGACGGCGGTCTGTAAATAATCAAGTCTGGACCAGACAATCCAGTGACTGATACCATGAACACCGATCTACGCAATTGGGATACGATGACATGCATCAACCAAGTCAGCGAGCCTGATCATCCGATCCTGTTAGTCGCGTAACAGTGAAGAGCCTGGAGTTCTAGACCCATAACGAGTAGTCGCCTTTTACGACAAGCATGGGTTGCTGAAGACCTATTCTAACCAGGATCTTCATATACCCATGGTGACCAATACTTGCCGTAAAAGCCAACGTAAACTGGGGTCTAGTGGTTTCTCCGACGGCTTGGCATTGTCTGTCCACACTCTATCAATGAGAGGTCGCCGTGATATACCTGGAATATTGATGATTGCATCGTAGGACAATATCCACTCGCTCATTATTTTCAAAACATGATAACAGGATATCCTTTCTGCAACAATATTGTTTCTGATATTGTTATCCCAAATGACTCAAATTTTGTTACAAAATTCCCAAGTGAACACAAAAAGAATCCACCAAATGCATTAACAATATCACACTGACGGGACTGTGGTTTTTTGTGGCATTGTTTCACTTACAACAATCGACTAGATCTCGCATGAAGCCGAGACAAAGCTACCCATATTAGGCCCGATAGCATCAGCATTAATGGCCGAGACGCGGAAGCGGAAATGACGTCACGCCTTGCGGGTAGAAGACTATCCGTGTTGGGAGCCATTCGCCAATAAACGATCACTACCGACAGGAAAATCTTCTCGTAATTGTGTCGTAACGTGCAATTACGTTCGCCGTCGTAATGTTGTAAACAAGCGTATTGCAATAGCTCCCACTCTCTCCGCCAGTCGCCGACAGTGGGAGACTGGCGCGGGAGTCTTGAGTTTACGATCCAACTACCCAAAGAAAGTGTTCTGGCCGTGTGCGGGAAGAGAGGCAATTATGTTTATTCCTTACCATGTGTATGTTCCATGTCGAAAAGGATTAACACATTACGCGTTAGGATAGAGCATACAATTCCCAAATTGTGTTCATGTGGGGTTTTTTAGGTTTGGTAGGCCATGTATCTATATGAACCTTCTTAAAATTTAGAATTTACACTTATGAGAACATGTTTCAACTATTAAATTTAATTAGAATATGTATAACGTTTATAATTTGTATCGTTCGTTGAAAACTGGGAAATTCAACGTTTACTTATTAGGAGGGTAAAATTGAATGTTCGCGTCTCTTATAGATGGGAAATAAATTAAATCACTGACACGTTGATTATGTTCACCATACCGTCATCTTTGACCTCAATTTCACAGGGGGTTTGCTGGCAGACATGGCCCGCGTGGTGCTTCCTCTTGATGCGTCTTTCTGAGAAGCACTGGTTACGCTCGAGGATACACAGACCGTTAGCCTCACACCTACCGCGCATTGTCATTGAGTTAACTGCCCATGTTCCCACAACTAGCTTCACCTGCATCGACACTTCCGTAGTTTGTGTTTTTAAAAATAATTACAATAAACTCGAAACCCTACCTCTATTTTGCACAGACAAATTCCACCTCAAATGCTACAGACAAACCCCACCTCAAATGCTACAGACAAACCCCACCTCAAATGCTACAGACAAATCCTACCTCAAATGGTAGACAAACCCCACCTCAAATGATACAGACAAACCCTACCTCAAAAGGGACAGAGAACCCCCACCTCAAATGGTGGACAAACCCCACCTCAAATGGTCTAGACAAATCCTACCTCAAAAGGGACAGAAAGACCCCCACCTCAAATGGTGGACAAACCCCACCTCAAATGGTACAGACAAATTCCACCTCAAACAGTCCAGACAAACCCTACCAAAAACGGTACAGACAAACTCCACCTCAAATGATACAGACAAACCCCGACTTAAATGGTACAGACAAACCCCACCTCAAACAGTCCAGACAAACCCTACCGCAAACGGTACAGACAAACCCTACCTCAAATGGTACAGACAAACCAAACCTCAAATGGTACAGACAAACCCCACCTTAAATGGTATAGACAAACCCCACCTAAAATGGTCCAGACAAATCCTATCTCAAATGGTACAGACACATCCTTTCTCAAATGGTCCAGACAAACCCCACCTCAAATGGTCCAGACAAATCCTATCTCAAATGGAACAGACACATCCTTTCTCAAATGGTCCAGGCAAACACAACCTCAAATGGTAGACAAACCCCACCTCAAATGGTCCAGACAAACCCGACCTCAAATGGTCGAGACAAATCCTATATCAAATGGTACAGACACATCCTTTCTCAAATGGTTCAGGCAAATCCTACATGCAAATGGTCCAGACAAATCCTACCTCAAATGGTAGACAAACCCTACCCCAAATGGTGGACAAATCCTACCGCAAACGGTGCAGACAAACCCCACCTCAAATGGTACAGACAAATCCCACCTCAAATGGTACAGACAAACCCCACCTCAAATGGTACAGACAAACCCCACCTCAAATGGTGCAGACAAACCCCACCTCAAATGGTACAGACAAACCCCACCTCAAATGGTACAGACAAACCCCACCTCAAATGCTGCAGACAAACCCCACCTCAAATGCTGCAGACAAACCCCACCTCAAATGGTACAGACAAACCCCGCCTCAAATGGTACAGACAAACCCTACCTCGAGCGTTTCAGACAAACCCCACCTCAAATGTTACAGACAAACCCTACCTCAAATGGTACAGACACATCCTTTCTCAAATGGTTCAGGCAAACCCAACCTCAAATGGTCCAAACAAATCCTACATGCAAATGGTCCAGACAAATCCTACCTCAAATGGTAGACAAACCCCACCTCAAATGGTAGAAAAATCCTACGTCAAATGGTAGACAAACCCTACCTCAAATGGTAGACAAATCCTACCTCAAATGGTAGACAAACCCCACCTCAAATGGTAGACAAATCCTACCTCAAATGGTAGAGAAACCCCACCTCAAATGGTAGACAAATCCTACCTCAAATGGTAGACAAACCCTACCCCAAATGGTGGACAAATCCTACCGCAAATGGTGCAGACAAACCCCACCTCAAATGGTACAGACAAATCCCACCTCAAATGGTACAGACAAACCCCATCTCAAATGGTACAGACAAACCCTACCTCAAACGGTGCAGACAAACCCCACCTCAAATTGTACAGACAAACCCTACCTCACATGGTGTAGACAAACCCCACCACAAATGGTACAGACAAACCCCACCTCAAATGGTGCAGACAAACCCCACCTCAAATGCTGCAGACAAACCCCACCTCAAATGGTACAGACAAACCCCACCTCAAATGATGCAGACAAACCCCACCTCAAATGGTGCAGACAAACCCCACCTCAAATGGTACAGACAAACCCCGCCTCAAATGGTACAGACAAACCCTACCTCGAGCGTTTCAGACAAACCCCACCTCAAACGTTACAGACAAACCCTACCTCAAATGTTACAGACAAACCCTACCTCAAATGCTACAGACAAACCCACCTCAAATGGTACAGACAAACCCTACCTCAAATGGTGCAGACAAACCCCACCTCAAATGGTGCAGACAAACCCCACCTCAAATGGTCCAGACAAACCCCACCTCAATGGTAGAGAAACCCCACCTCAAATGGTAAACAAATCCTACCTCAAATTGAAGACAAACCCCACCTCAAATGGTAGACAAATCCTACCTCAAATGGTAGACAAACCCTACCCAAAATGGTGGAGAAATCCTACCGCAAATGGTGCAGACAAACCCCACCTCAAATGGTGCAGACAAACCCCACCTCAAATGGTGCAGACAAACCCAACCTCAAATGGTCCAGACAAACCCCACCTCAAATGGTGCAGACAAACCCCACCTCAAATGGTACAGACAAACCCCACCTCAAATGGTACAGACAAACCCCACTTCAAATGGTGCAGACAAACCCTACCGCAAACGGCACAGACAAACCCCACCTCAAATGCTGCAGACAAACCCCACCTCAAATGGTACAGACAGACCCCGCCTAAAATGGTACAGACAAACCACACCTCAAATGCTGCAGACAAACCCTACCTCAAACGGCACAGACAAACCCCACCACAAATGGTACAGGCAAACCCCACCTCAAATGGTCCAGACTAACCCCACCTCAAACGTTACCGACAAACCCTACCGCAAACGGTACAGACAAATCCTACCTCAAATGCTACAGACAAATCCTACCTCAAATGCTACAGACAAACCCCATCATAGTTGGTCCAGATATCTACTCCTGTTTAATGACATAAAACCTTTTGCATATTTGATAATTATTTGTAGCAAAAATGACGTTTGCAGAAAAGAAATATTGACACGTGCCTTTGTGAAATAGATTAAAATCACTACCATCAAGGTACGATGTTTTAGGCGGTTCACAAATATGTCTTGAGTAAAATGTTTTGTTGATAACGAGAATCTAATAAAATGAACAGCGGGTTCACCATATCATTGATAGTTAAAAGGCCTGCAGTAGGTAGGAAGGAGCTCATCGCCTCAAGTCGACCTTTATCTGACCTCACCATACAAATCTTGACCCAATACCGATATTTTCTACTCTTAGGTATTGATGTAATTATCTAAATGAAAGTTTGATGTTCCGAAATCATTTTGAAGCGATTCAGGACACGACCTTTGCTGTGGAAATCCCAGTGAACAGACCTCTAGCCTCCGCCATTATCATGTCCCAAGCGTCGGCCTCGAAGTTTAGCGACTCCGAACACCCCATGTCACAATTAGCGAGTCCTTGGAGAGTAACCCTCCCCCGATTGTATATAGTCACTCCAAGTCGAAGCAATCAGGTCCGCTGGTATGGTCAGCTCAGCGAACGGAGCGGTGCTACACTAGTCTAGACGTTCTAATAGCGGCAAATAGCATTCTCTGGTAACACCTAGAATTAATTTGAGATATTTCCAATGATCGACCCGATCCTAAGTCCGATGCGGCCGTAATTTGATGTTTTTCTGAACTGGCTTCAAACACCTGTCGCATTATGGAGTAAAGATAAGGCAGCCTTTACACAAGAATTGGATTAGTTCTAAAGTAACGAAATCTCCCTGAACTAGTTGCTTCTGAAGGTCAAAGCACTGTGGCACAGGATACGCTAATTTGCAAATCTTCCCCAAGATAAAACGAACAAGGAAGTGTATTAAAGACATCGCGGCATTACCTCGGACTAAACGGTCGTTTTAGACATGGAGGCGACGGCCTGTAAGAAGTACCAGTGTCACTGATTTTTTTTATTTATTACAGGACCGATTTATTCTTCACATGCTGGTATAATGGACTCATATTACGTAATGACTGTAAGCATTAGCTAACCTGGTGATTAGTTCCCGGAGCACTACAAAGAAAAACTTCGTGTTTGGATCCTTACCGTGTTCGTGTGTTCGTTGTTTAACGCCGCACTCAGGAATATTCCAACAAAATTATGGCAGTCTGTCAATAATCGAGTCTGGGCCCACTTGCACAAAGCAATCTTAGCGCTACGACTATTGTAGGCCTATGTTAAAGTATGGGAGTTACGATCATCTTAGCGCTAAGATCGCTTTGTGCAAGTGGGCCCAGGTCCAGACAATCCAGTGATTGACTTCATGGGCAACGATCTACACGATTGGGATACAACGACATGTATCAACCAAGTCAGCGAGCCTGACTACCCGATCCCGTTAGTCGCGTAACAGTGAATAAATAGCTCAAGACCTATGAGTAGATGTCACTATCACAAATGAAGTCAAGTATATGCTTACGTTTATATAACTGGAATAGCACCATCAGTAAACAGGCTTGATTTCATGTTATTCATATAGGTGAAATTGGGTTTAACGTCGCGTCCAAGATTATTGCACTTATATATGCACGTGTGTTTGTGTGTGTGGCTGCTTGTACTAGTCCGGACTGATGCCGATTTATAGTGCTAGCCCGCTGGTATACCATGCCGCAGTTTAACGTGAATGCCCCACTCAGACACGGTATACTGACTCCGAGCCGACCATTCCTTGTTTTAGCCCCTTAGTGTCGAGCGCCAGACAGGGTAACAACAAGTACCATCTTGTAACGTCTTTTGGTATGACGCGGCCGGGGATCGAACGCCGGACCTTCCGCTCTCCGGGCGGACGCTCTACCACTACACCACGGAGGCGGCCGTTATTCATTTTGACGTGACGAGGAGTATTTGTGGGTATCAAAGCAGGTGCCTCCCTTAGCCAGCTGTTCTGAACGGTGAGCAAGATGGAATCCCCGGCTTTGTGTCACGATTTTATTGTGGAGTTATTAATGTTGCTGAAGCAGTTCGATTCTATTTCATTTCCTACTAACATCACTTGTAATGACTAGCATATATTGATCCCAGTTGCCCAGTCTTTTTTGTCTGTCTGCTATTTCAAACATATCAGTTGGTGCGTGACTTTGGTTTTACGCCGCTTTCAGCAATATTCCAACAATATCAGTATCAAATGTGTTTAAAGAGAGTGAGTAAGTTGGGGTTCAAAGCCGTTCAGGGTTTAGCAGGGTTTATAGGAAGAAAACTAAACGTGACACCGTTGTAGCTTTACGTTTACAGGCATGGAACAAGATTCAAAACCAGGAATAATCGGGAATCCAACCCACGACCACTGGATCCTGGCACGACAAGGGACGCAACTGTGCACAGCGAGTTTCGGCGTCTTTAGTTACAGTTGTGGTTAACGTTCGAGATTTGTTCAAGTTAATGTTGAAAAATAAATATAAAAAAATGCTGGAAAAAATAGCTTGGCCTCAAAAACGTAACATTAAAGACTGGACATACTGGATATTAAAATATTATATAAAAAAATCATGTGTCGTTGTACACAGACACAAACACAGACACAGACACAGGCGATTATCGTGACACCAACCAAATGCCAAAACAACCCTCCCACACCAAGATTAATACACAACATGGCCTGTTTCTTATCCCAGCAAAATGATGCTGTTTTAGATCCCACTTACGAAATGGGTCGTTATTCTGTGAAACCTACTTAATGTCCCTATAAACGACTAATCACGAGTTTCAAACTGACTTTCAAAACTCTACAATGCCACATTCACAGCGAGAGGCATTGTGGTGTTTTTTCAAATGTTGATATTGTTTTCCACTTTTTGTTTCCCTATCTTAGATATGAATTCATTTATTTTGAATTACTCGCACCGCAGAACTCTACATTGTATGACCTCGAAATGGTGACGCAATGATGCCAGATGACTGGCTCCGAGATCCTGGTTCAATCAAACATCGTCCAAGTTTTGTCAATTGTGAGATTCAAATCACATAACGACTATTGTCGTGTCGATTTCTGGCACATCAAAGCAGCGCATGCGTGTATCGTGATCGTAAATCTTTCTTTGGAGATTATTATAAAGAAAGTAAAATTAAAGAAGCGGACTAAATTACTGTTCGTAAATTTAGCAGAAAATATTAGCATTGCGATCAATAGCGGAGATGTTTGCCGCAATCAAAGCCATATCCTTGTTGGTCTCCGTGACCTTTTGTAATTAGCAAATGGGAATACCATATTCCTTGTACAAGGAGGAATCCCTTCCATTATGCCTTGTTGTGGGATGGCACTGAGTAGGTGATTCGCTCTGAAATGGAGCCCACTTCTTTTGTCTGAGGGTAAACAGTTAATTTGTTTAATGGACGCTTGCTGGTGTTGTGATGAGGCACCAGAGCGGAATGATTTACGAGAAGGTACGTAGTTCCCCGTGCTCCCATTCAGACACGTAGGTAGAGTGACAGACAAAAATATAGTTTGATTTGTAGTAAATTAATGAGTAATAAATACCTTTGGGTAAATATATTTGGAGACAAATATTAGTTAATTCTTATAAATATAACGATGTGTTGGGTTTGCAGTAGCCACAATTATGGTAATGCAATGTCAAGCCATTTAAAAAAAAATAATTCGTATTTCCTATCAACAGGCACATCCCTTTGGTGCAGTCTATCAAAAAATAAGGAAATTTATAAATAAATCTTCATGTCTAGTTCCATCTGTACTGATTTTAAAGCTGCGAATCATAAACATTTTGGCAGATTAAGTAACTGTGGTGACGTTATTGTCAAACACAGCGAGCTCCTCACAGCGACATTAACCTGGCTGCTAACCTGCAACTTGGCATATACGACATCTTGGCAGGGTTGACGGTTGATTAGATTTTGATTGACTTATCAAAGGTCAAGATCACAGCATAAAAATGACACCCATCAGAAGTTCGACTTGTGAAACGAGAAACGTGTTAAATGAATCTCTAAAATGCTTGTGTGTACAGTTTTATATGCTGACGCAGATAGCCTTGATATATAACGTTTTATGTACGTAATTAAAAATACATTAAATCAACGCAATGCAATAGAAATGAAAGTTAAAAAGGGGTAGCATTAAAAACAAACAGTCACCTTTGACCATCGTCTTTTTGTCACCTATCCCCACCCTCCAAAGGTTGTTTTTAAGTTGTGCAAGGTGTCAATAAGTTGTTTGGGTAGTATTACGAAGAGAAATTGTAACATTTCAAAGTTTAATGGCAGTTTAGAGGAAACAAGGGCGGCGCCACTGTAACATTGATCATGTGGAACACAGCCCGAGTTCACTAGATCACCGTGGTTGTGATTTGAACATGTTTCCTTTTATTTAAGGGATAACAATTGCCTGAAGGTTTGAGCTAAACATGTAAAGAATGTCTCCGCTGCACGTGTGTCCCTCCCCGGAAGTGAGGACATGGATATATGCGTACAGGCAGAAATAATGAGAAACAGATTTACAACAAGCCTTTCCCACAATGCAGTGACTGGTGCAGACAAACCATGGTTGATTCTGCTCAGAAGAAGATTCATTAACTTGGAAAATAGTCTTTCATTACATGATGGTTGCGACACGTGAAGATCCGGAATAGAATACCCATGCTTGCCGTTAAATGCGACTATGCTTGTCGTATGAGGCGACGAACGGGATCGGGTGGTCAGCCTCGCTGACTTGGTTGATGCATGTCATCGTATATCAATTGCAAGGATCGGTGCTCATGATGTCAATCAGTGGATACAACAAACAAACAAACATGATGGTTGTGTGAGTGAGTATCAGGGTCCACAATGGAGAGAGATAGAGGTCAAGGCCAAGACCACACTCATTGCGCATGACGCTGCGCCCGGATGTTGACTGCATGGACCAATCAATGTACAGCATTGACTACTGGCGTTCTGCTTAAACGCGACTCAAAGAACTCATAGAAGATCGTCTTAAGGTTGGGTGACGCTTGCTGCAATGGTATTGCCATGATATTGCTCATATTTCCTCAGTCAACCTTCATTTGACGTAGCCCGGCAGAATCTTCATCTTGTACATCATCTGGAAGCATTTCTTTCAACCAGTAATTTACCTTCATGAAGATAGTTCTTTCAACATTATTTCATATCACCTACTATAAAGGGATGGTATTCTTTTCATTCTTGTACGTTATTCCAATTTATAGAGTAAAGGTATATATTTCAAATTAAATGTTCATGTATCTCTGTTCTATACTCAGCTTTTGATAGGGATTCTGAGCTAAATTGCTGGGCAAAAGAATGTAGTGTTTTGTGTTTTGGAGTTTCGGCAAAAATTTTCAGCCTTGTAACGTTTGGATAACGTTTTTAAGTTTGGGGTCAAATCCAATTTTCACGTGTATATTTTCTTTTGCCCATAGTTAAGTTTACCTTGTTGCCAAATCCACATGATTGATAAGGTGAGTGGAAAGGTGTACTTGAAATGAGGCTTACAATACGTCACTTCCGTAAAATATCAAATACTATTAGTACAACAACAACTCCGAACAATCAATCATACCTGTCCCCAGCATACATGTTAAGAAGTACAGGATTACCACGATATAACCCCACGACACATTATTGGCAGGCTGTGTTTGTGTGTTTACACTGTAAAAATATTAAACAAACATCCTACAGGGCTGGCTTGAAATACCCCCACATATATCATATTTCATATTTCCTTCATCTACACACACGCTTCCCATTTCTTCAATTATATGCCCGTCACATTTGTGTCTATGTCGCCTTAGGAGCGCCTAGTGAAAACATTCTCTATTACAAGAGCAGTTTCCCGGCATGCATTTAGCGATGTTGTGTTCCGGCGCACTGACACTGCACTATTTTTGAACACTAGAACAGAGCCGGGGGAATCACCTTTCCGATTATACGGTGTGTCAGCAACATCGACACGGTGTGCGGAGCTTGTGTCAACATCACGGCCGTCGAGCGATTCCCCACATTTAACGATGATACACATTTTCATTGTCCGTATCTGTCTGCCAGAAGATAATGGACGAATATATACTATACTCGCTTTTACCAATGGATGGAGGCAATTTTTGTCTTTTTTTGCACACAGACAATCGGCTTGGTGGAAGTGTTATGAACTGCTTCTAATAATAACCCAGCGTTTGATGGATGGATGACATAGTTCACATCGTTACCTGATTACCATCCATTATACAACTGGGACTGATGTTTCCTTTGTTCTCGAGGGATGTTTTTCTTCGTAACTTAGAAGCATTACCCCAATAACAATCAACGTTTCAAGTAGCAACTCCACTTTAAACATCCGTCTGAAGTGTTGTCAAAGATCGCACCAGAAATTGGATTCGAACCACGGACCTTCACAGCACTGTTCCAGCTTACTTACTCCAGCTGCACGCCCTGTAGTCCTGCACCATGACCGTGGAATATATTTATTTTATGAAAAAAACATAATCTAGAAATGCATACAAAAGCAAGTCTAGCCAGCTCAAGCTAGCTCTATTCCACAGCATAGGGATTTTTATTTTTATTTTTAGAGTCAAGAAGGATATTGTGTAATATAAGATTTCAGAGACTAAATGTTAGTCTACACGCCCTGCAGAGACGGGAGATACGGTGAAAACAGCGCGATATATTATTACTCCAGCTGCACGCCCTGCAGAGACGGGAGATACGGTGAAAACAGTCCGAGACACTACTTACTCCAGCTGCACGCCCTGCAGAGACGGGAGATACGGTGAAAACAGTCCGAGACACTTCTTTCCCAGCTGCACGCCCTGCAGAGACGGGAGAAACGGTGAACACAGCACGATACGTTATTACTTCAGCTGCACGCCCTAATTGATGGTTTGTTTGTTTGTTGTCTAACGCCGCACTATTCAAGAACTATTCAAGTTATATGACGGCGGTCTGTACATAAGCAAGCGTGAACCAGACAATCCAGTGACTGAGAGGTGTGTGTGGTAGGGGTGGTGGGGTGGGGGGACACAGAGAGAGAGAGAGAGAGAGAGAGAGAGAGAGAGAGTGAGAGAGAGAGAGAGAGAGAGAGAGAGAGAGAGAGAGAGAGAGAGAGAGTGAGTAGCAAATAATGCCAATAGCCTTTTTCTTTGAATATAGAAATGTTATGCCAATCTAAACACTAGTCCATCTATCACGCTCTGAAAGCCATGCAAATATTTCACATACCACACATTTGGCAAGTGAAATTGCGTAGTGTGCCCCCTTGGTATTAGGACGTGAACTCACGGTATAGGGTTGTACCAAGGGACTAACGAAATACGAGAGAGGTATAATTTGATATCCGTACCGTATTCCTATTTGATATTAGCAATATTTATCGAAAAGTATGGAGATTATATCCCAAGCTGATTATTTTCGTAACATATTATCAATTACAGAATTATTATTCTAGAAATGTTTAACATAGCGGATACACTTCATTAATATCAGAAATTCGCGTGATGTGTCGGTCCCAGGAGAAGATAAGATTTAACGCCGAGATAGAGAATAACAATAATAAACAACACTGAGACCGATGGCGGATAATGTCCAATATTCTCCTTATCTAAACAGTTAATTTATTGTTACTCCCAATATCAATCACTCGACACGCAGCGAGATAATCTAACTGGAACAAAACAAACAAGAAATAATCCAATAAAACGAACCAGTTTCAGAGTTTTTCGATCTGAAAATGATAATTTTGATGTGATGTAAACATATTAAGATATCATATGATGACACAAGTTTGTAAACCTCTTTCACATATTAAAGTATTGCACGGGGGAGGAATTAAAACCTAGTTAGTTAGTTCCTACCCTTTCTGGTGGTAGAAATTATTCAACTATGTGTTAATCACAATCTATCATGTTTCAACTGTTGGACTTATTTGCAAGTTGAGCCCGGTCGCTGATGGTTCCGCGGGTCTCAGAGGGAGTCTGGCTGGAATTACTAATGGCGAAGTAATCACTCCCTGTCGGGGTTGACAATATGGGGTAATATTTGAATATCTATGCGATTATACTGATATTGTTATTCAACTATTCCCGTTTATTCTAAAAAACCCAAATCGGTTAGTGTTACGTCCTGTATGTATTACGGTATTATGTAAAGAATATGCATTATGTTGATAATCGTGTGGATGTACCAGCGGCCTTTCACATCTCCACCTCCACAAATTAGCCACTCGGCGATATTTTTGTGTTTTTGTTCTTGGTAGGTGGGTAGGGAGCACATAAAAAGCCATTTCTCTCTCTCTCTCTCTCTCTCTCTCTCTCTCTCTCTCTCTCTCTCTCTCTCTCTCTCTCTCTCTCGCGTTATTCAGTAATGTGCACACGAGCTTTCCTAAACATGGATACACGCTGGGATGTCGGCGTTCCAGGGGAGGGGAGGGGTGGTGGGGGTAGAGGACCACGTAGTACAAACCGATACGGTGAAGAGTGAAGCTGTTGTAAACAATGAAAACTGCCGTCGGCCATCATCGCTGACATCTGTTGTGATTGTTGTTAGGGAAGACAACTACATCAGCGGTGGTGTTAGGGGAGATAACTACGTCAGCGGAGGAGTTAAGGGAGATAACTACATCAGCGGTGGTGTTAGGGGAGATAACTACATCAGCGGAGGAGTTAAGGGAGATAACTACATCAGCGGTGATGTTAGGGGAGACAACTACGTCAGCGGAGGAGTTAAGGGAGATAACTACATCAGCGGTGGTGTTAGGGGAGATAACTACATCAGCTGTGGTGTAAGGGGAGATAACTACATCAGCGGTGTGTTAGGGGAGATAAATACATCAAATGTAAGTGTTGAAAGTAAGAGATCTACAAAAAATGTGATTGTTTTTAGGGGAGATAACTACATAAGTTGTGTTGTTAGGGGAGATAACTCAACCTACCGTAATTATTGTTAGGGGAGATAGCTTCATCAGCTATGGTGTTGAGGGAGATAAATACATCAGCTGTGGTGTTAGGGGAGATAACTACATCAGCGGTGGTGTTAGGGGAGGTGAGGTGAAATTGGGTTTAACGTCGCGTCCAAGATTATTGCACTTATATAGCGACGTGCATGCACGTGTATGTGTGTGTGTGGCTGCTTGTACTAGTCCGGACTGATGCCGATTTATAGTGCTAGCTCACTGAGATACCATGCCGCAGTTTAACATGAATACCCCACTCAGACACAGTATACTGACTCCGAGCCGACCAGTCCTTGTTTTAGCCCCTTAAGGCCGAGCGCCAGACAGGGTAACAACAAGTACAATCTTTTAACGTCTTTTTGTATGACGCGGCCCGGGATCGAACCCTGGACCTTCCACTCTCCGGGCGGACGCTCTACCACAAGACCACGGAGGCGGTCTGGTGTTAGGGGAGATAACTACATCAAATGTAAGTGTTGAAAGTAAGAGATCTACAAAAAATGTGATTGTTTTTAGGGGAGATAACTACATAAGTTGTGTTGTTAGGGGAGATAACTCAACCTACCGTAATTATTGTTAGGGGAGATAGCTTCATCAGCTATGGTGTTGAGGGAGATAAATACATCAGCTGTGGTGTTAGGGGAGATAACTACATCAGCTGTGGTGTAAGGGGAGATAACTACATCAGCGGTGTGTTAGGGGAGATAAATACATCAGCTGTGGTGTTAGGGGAGATAACTACATCAGCTGTGGTGTAAGGGGAGATAACTACATCAGCGGTGGTGTTAGGGGAGATAACTACATCTTCTGTGATAGTTGTTATATCAGCTGAGATCGATGTTAGGGGAGATAACAACATGTGAAATATGTTGTCAGGAGACACAACTTCATCGGAACGCAACCCACGCCGCAAACATTTCTAACCCCAAAATGTCGACTATGCTACACAATATAAGTCAAAGACTACCCGATTCTTACACATTACTATAAGTAATCCGTCATGGTATGGCATTAAGTTCAGGAATATGAAAGAATCGGTGGCCCTAACGTTTTTGGAGAAGTATATTTATAGGCAATGTTATTTCTAACAAAGTCATAAAAATAACATCCATATCTTTGTCAAGGGAAAACATAATACAAGAGTGATAAAACAAGAGAACAGCGTTATTACTGTCCCCCGCCATAGGGCACGTTGGAATTGTGTTTATTTATATGGCAGTGATTAACATGGAAGTTAACGTTGTCCATCAGAAGAGATCGACACTGGGGTGACTATATGTCATGATATAATCTGATTTCAAACTCATCCTTGATATGTATCTCTTAGATTTAAACTTGCAACTTCAGGAGTTAAAGAGAAAACGTTCCCCGTTGTAGATATTATATACATTAAATAATAAACTAACATGGATCAAGGGCCATAACTGTGTATGCCCCAAATCTAAAAAACATGTAGCAAGGGATATAACTCTGGTTGTAATTTACGACACCGATTCTCGAACTCAGTCTTGGCAAGGATCTCTCAGATGAGCAGGCAGACTTTCATTCACGTAACGTGAGTAGTTTCTGAGAATTCCTGTCCCCTTTGCAGACGCTATGCACGAAGTTGAAAAGCATGAAGCAAAGGCCCTTACTCTGTATAAAACTAATTTACGGCACCAATTTTCGAACTCAGTCCTGACAAGGTTCCCTCAGATAAGCATGCGAACTTTCATTTGTGAAACTTTCTGAGAAAACTTGTCCCCATTTCACGCGGTATGCACTAAGCGGAAAAAACCCGGAGCAGGGGCCATAACTCTGTAAAAAAATAATTTACGACACCAATTTTTAAACTCAGTTGAGATCATGACCAGAAAATGTCATTTATCCATCTTAAATACTTTTTGAGAAATGCTGTCCCCATTGAGCAGCGGACGGAAGGGCGAACTTCGTAGCTTGTCCTCATCACCCTAAACCAAAAAGTCCAAAAAAGAAGTGCTAAACTCGCGGTGGGGTAATCCCCGAACAACGCATCTCTCTTTATACAGATACACCCAATACAAAATTATATATGTGTTGTTTTGTAATATGGTTTTCTACTATTCAATCACGCCTGATCATTCTACTGGAAGGAAACACGCAATGGCCTGAGAGTGACAATGGGTTCTTCTGATGGCGTAATACTAAATCTCCCTCTGAAACAGCACTGATGCCCTTTTTGTCCTCAGATGCAGGGCATGTTCTCATCCATCCACCATCACTGACGTCCCCGTGGCAGCCGCCGCTTGTCCACATGCACCTCCGTGTACACGTCTAATGCAGTTCCTGCCATCGGATCCAAGTCTCTGTCACCCCGTTAGTGATCCCCACAACGCTTCGCCCCTCCCCCGAGTCATCTGTCACTCGGGGGTGTCCTCGGCATCAGTCCACGTCCACATTGTTCAGATAAGGCCGTCACACATACACGCAACTTCACTGTAAAAACGGCGTACCTTCTATCATTACCGGGGAAGAATTTCACAATTATTTTTCTTCATGCCAGTTAAGCAAGCGGAGACATCCCTTTTATCAGGTTTGCAGATGGAAGATTTCAGCAAGTAAGCTATGAGTGGTTCTATGTTTACATCATACGCATATCTTTCTGAAGTCCACTGACGAACCCTCGATCTACCCTTCCATTGTATTGGTTGTACAACCCGACTTCTACCCACCTCCTCTCTACACGCTATATCATATTCAACCCACCTCCTCTCTACCCTCGCAATCATATTCCACCCGACTATACCCACCTCTATCTTACCAGCTATACCATATTCCACTCGACTACACCCACCTCCCCCTACCTGCTATACCATATTCCATCCGACTATACCCACCTCCCCTAACTGCTATACCATTTCCACCCGACTATACCCACCTTCCTCCCTACCCTCTATACCATCCGACTATACCCACCTTTATCTTACCCAATATACCATATTCCACCCGGCTATACCCACCTTTCTCCCCACCCGCTATACCATATTCTACCCGACTATACTCACCTTCCTCCCTACCCGCTATACCATAATCCACCCGACTATACCCACCTTTATCTTACCAGCTATACCATATTCCACCCGACTATGCCCACCTTTATCTTACCAGCTATACCATATTCCACCCGACTATACCCACCTTTATCTTACCAGCTATACCATATTCCACCCGACTATGCCAACCTTCTTCCCTACCCGCTATACCATATTCCACCCGACTATACCCACCTTTATCTTACCAGCTATTCCATATTCCACCCGGCTATACCCACCTTTATCTTACCAGCTATACCATATTCCACCCGACTATACCCACCTTTATCTTACCAGCTATACCATATTCCACCCGACTATACCAACCTTCTTCCATACCCGATATACCATATTCCACCTGCATGCTTGCTGTGAAAGGCGGCTTGTCGCCAGAGGCGACTAACGGGATCGGGTGGTCAGGCTCGCTGACTTGGCTGATGCATGTCATCGATCCCAATTGCGTGAATCGATGCTCATGATAACAATCACTGGATTGTCTGGTCCAGGTTCGATTATTTACAGACCGCCGTCATAAAGCTGGAATACTGCTGGGTGCGGCGTTAAACAACAAACAAACATATTCCACCCGACTATACCCACCTTCCTCCCTACCCGCTATACCATATTCCACCCAAGCGATGAGTTTATGTCCTCGTGTCGGTCTTCCAAAATATCAATCAGATGGATTTCCTGTCAACTGGACGTCCTCCCAAATCGCGTGCATTCATCAGAAGACAGGATCGGACGACAACGACCGAGCGCACAATCCTACAACGTGTTGCCGACTGACCGCCATCATGAGGCATCCAAGCAACAACCGATACTATGTTCAGGTCAACTCAAAATTTATCTCCCAGGATCAAAAGGTCAGGTCTCCTCAAAGGACAAACCGGTGACCTGCCCTCTATGGCTACAGATGGTTTCCACATCACACGATCAAATAAAAACAGTTAGTAGCCCTATTAAAATACTGCCGTTGGTCATGATAAGAATCGGATTTCTAGTCAAACAAACTTTCAACTTTATGTTTTTCCCACCTTGTACAGTATGCATTTTTTTCGTATCGCTGTACCCCTGTATGCCATTTGTGTTTTATGTGACAGTGTTTGATCAGAGGTTTGACAGTTATCAGGTGTTTTATGAACTGTGAAGGGGCAATACCTTACGAAGATTGAGCTTCCGCTGGCATATATTTGTTTACCTGTCTGATAAAAGTCTGTAACAGGGGGCCATTTGAGTTCAGAGCTACAACCCGCGCCGCTGCTATAAGCTCAAAAGAAAGACTGTTCTCAATTGACGTTATTGTCGAACAGGAATTTTAATTGATCCCTAATGTTGAGATGTCTATCAAACCTAACACCAATCTATTTAAATGTTTAATCGATTGAAATTCCCTTACGCTATTTGGTGAGGCCAAACGAACCCAAAGCTAACGTTCAACCACATTATCTTGTCTCAAACGGGCCAAAAAATACATTACCTGACAAAAAACGCATTCCTTTTAAGATTAAATAACAAAAACACGAACTGTAAAAACCAAAACAGACCAGGTCAAATTTGGCGGGATTGTTGACTGTCGCCGACAGACAAAACATCCCGTCACCTAATTAGCACTGCAACATCTTGCCATCAATCATAGGTGGCGCTATGCAGTCACGTGACCAGACCCAGTCGATCAATGTCTTCTGTATACTTCTTTCAATATTTATGTTTCAGGTTCATTTTTCACCAACGAAGGCTGACATCAAATGCTTGGGATAAAAACTCGCCGTAAAAAATAACAGGATGCATGGTTGATGGAGAAAAAAAGAAACGGCAGTTCCTCTCGTTTCAGGGAGACATATAGGCCTTACCCTTCCAAGAAAGATTCATTTGTCTGCGTATCGTAGACAGGTTACTACTATCTACTATATCCCAGCATTACTGCAACATTTCTTGTGGGTAGAAAGGATTCAAGTACTGACAGGGGATTCAAGGGAATGTCTGTGTAAAGGGACATGAGGGACATGTGTGAGGTTAATAGGGAGGTGAAGGGAGTGTCTAGGTCAAGGGTAGGGGCATGTGTGAGGTTGATAGGGTGTGTGTGTGTGAAGGAATGTCTAGGACAAGGGTAGTGGCATGTGTGAGGTTGATAGGGAGGTGAAGGGAATGTCTAAGTCAAGGGTAGTGGCATGGGAGAGGTTGATAGGGAGGTGAAGGGAATGTCTGTGTCAAGGGGAGGGCATGGGTGAGGTTGATAGGGAGGTGAAGGGAATGCCTAAGTCAAGGGTAGGGGCATGGTTGAGGTTGATAGGGAGGTGAAGGGAATGTCTAAGTCAAGGGCAGGGGCATGTGTGAGGTTGATAGGGAGGTGAAGGGAATGTCTGTGTTAAGGGTAGTGGCATGTGTGAGGTTGATAGGGAGGTGAAGGGAATGTCTAAGTGTAAGGGTAGTGGCATGTGTGAGGTTGATAGGGAGGTGAAGGGAATGTCTAAGTCAAGGGTAGTGGCATGTGTGAAGTTGATAGGGAGGTGAAGGGAGTGTCTAGGTCAAGGGTAGTGGCATGTGTGAGGTTGATAGGGAGGTGAAGGGAATGTCTGTGTCAAGGGTAGTGGCATGTGTGAGGTTGTTAGGGAGGTGAAGGGAATGTCTGTGTCAAGGGGAGGGACATGTGTGAGGTTGATAGGGAGGTGAAGGGAATGTCTGTGTCAAGGGGAGGACATGTGAGAGGTTGATAGGGAGGTGAAGGGAATGTCTGTGTCAAGGGGAGGGACATGTGTGAGGTTGATAGGGAGGTGAAGGGAATGTCTGTGTCAAGGGGAGAGACATGTGTGAGGTTGATAGGGAGGTGAAGGGAATGTGTGTCAAGGGGAGGGACATGTGTGAGGTTGATAGGGAGGTGAAGGGAATGTGTGTCAAGGGGAGGGGCATGTGATGGGTTGATAGGGAGGTGAAGGGAATGTGTGTCAAGGGGAGAGACATGTGTGAGGTTGATAGGGAGGTGAAGGGAATGTGTGTCAAGGGGAGGGACATGTGTGAGGTTGATAGGGAGGTGAAGGGAATGTGTGTCAAGGGGAGGGGCATGTGATGGGTTGATAGGGAGGTGAAGGGAATGTGTGTCAAGGGGAGGGACATGTGTGAGGTTGATAGGGAGGTGAAGGGAATGTGTGTCAAGGGGAGGGGCATGTGATGGGTTGATAGGGAGGTGAAGGGAATGTGTGTCAAGGGGAGGGACATGTGAGAGGTTAATAGGGGGGTGAAGGGAATGTGTGTCAAGGGGAGGGACATGTGTGAGGTTGATAGGGAGGTGAAGGGAATGTGTGTCAAGGGGAGGGGCATGTGATGGGTTGATAGGGAGGTGAAGGGAATGTGTGTCAAGGGGAGGGACATGTGTGAGGTTGATAGGGAGGTGAAGGGAATGTGTGTCAAGGGGAGGGACATGTGAGGGGTTGATAGGGAGGTGAAGGGAATGTGTGTCAAGGGGAGGGACATGTGAGAGGTTAATAGGGGGGTGAAGGGAATGTGTAGGTCAAGGGTAGGGGTATGTGAGAGGTTGATAGGGAGGTGAAGGGAATGTGTGTCAAGGGGAGGGACATGTGAGAGGTTAATAGGGGGGTGAAGGGAATGTGTAGGTCAAGGGTAGGGGCATGTGTGAGGTTGATGGGTGTGTGTGTGTGTGTGAAGGAATGTCTAGGACAAGGGGGGGGGGAGGGACATGGGTGAGGTTGATAGGTAGGTGAAGGGAATGTGTGTCGATGGTGGGGGGGGGGGGGGGGGGGGGGCATGGGACATGTGTGAGGTTGATAGGGAGTTGAAGGGAATGTCTGTGTCAAGGGGAGGGACATGTGTGAGGTTGATAGGGAGTTGAAGGGAATGTCTGTGTCAAGGGGAGGGACATGTGTGAGGTTGATAGGGAGTTGAAGGGGATGTCTGTGTCAAGGGGAGGGACATATGTGAGGTTGATAGGGAGGTCAAGGGTAGGGGCATGTATGAGGTTGATGAGGTGTGTGTGTGAAGGAATGTCAAGGACAAGGGGAGGGACATGTGTGAGGTTGATAGGGAGGTGAAGGGAATGTCTGTGTCAAGGGGAGGGACGTGTGTGAGGTTGATAGGGAGGTCAAGGGTAGGGGCATGTATGAGGTTGATAGGGAGGTGAAGGGAATGTGTGTCAAGGGGGGGGACATGTGAGGGGTTGATAGGGAGGTGAAGGGAATGTCTGTGTCAAGGGGAGGGACATGTGAGGGGTTGATAGGGAGGTGAAGGGAATGTCTGTGTCAAGGGGAGGGACATGTGAGGGGTTGATAGGGAGGTGAAGGGAATGTGTGTCAACGGGAGGGACATGTCTGAAGTTGAAACAGGGAGGGGAGTAAATGCCTTTGATTAGGCGTTCTTGTTAACGGTAGGGATAGTGGGGTTATGGGGTTGTCGGTAAGTCAAATCATCAGGAAGACCACTAAGTCTCTGAAAATATTTAATTTTGATAGAAACAAGCAACCAGATATAGGTTGGAAAGCAGCCTCAGTGAGATGGGAGATTATGAACCTGAACATGTGGAAAATCTAGACTTGCTTCATTTAGGGCTTTAGCATTACAAGGGTTGAGCGAAAGGGAAAATAATATGGTTCAGCGACTGTGAGAGTTACTATCTCCAGGTTAAAAGTTTCACGTCGTATGGTCGCAGTGTTCAAAACAACCAATGTGTCACGTTTCATGCATTAATCAAATTTGTTACTTTAAGTCAAGTAAATTCACTTAATCCTGCTCTCTGTAGATGATCAGCTCCTTAACACATCATAGAGCATTTCATCCCACTACTTCAGTCACCGCAAACATGCAACTAACACGGTGTTTCATGCTAAAACATTCAAAACGCTCATTTATAACCAAAACCAAAATGTCAAGGGCAACGGCAACGGCAACAGCTTGAAGTCGTGTTCGATTCATGTGTGAACAGTTGCATAAGCTCATTATTTAAGAATTCGAGAGTTCTTGCTGAAAGGGGGAGAGCTTGGCTCTAGTGATGCAGTTCTATGAGGGATGTCGAGAATAGTTTCTGGGGCTAGTGTTTCGGGAATAGCCTGTGGAAATGGCGAGCCTTGCAGGAGGCATTCTTTAAGCCAATTACATATTTACTTATGTCTTCGTGTTTGACAAAAACGTTTAAAAAATTGATGACTTCATGCTTTTTTCGACGAAATGTTGCATGTTTTCTACCGTATTGATACAGATCAAATTCCTTACAAAAAGCGTCATTCAAAGTTCTCGATTTCAGTCTTTGAAATTGTCATCCTATTTCTCACGACCCCACGTCTCCCCCTTGCGATGCAGACGTGTAGGGAGCCGCACCGTGACCACCTTAATCCCCTCCCCCGGGGAAGGGCGTCAAGGAGACCCGGGAGGGAGACAGAAGACACAGGAAGCCACCTACTGATCCCTCAGCTCGCACCATTTGATACGACCACACGTGTCACGTGACGGTCACATGACACGATTATAGCTATCATGTGATGACATTAACGTCTGCCACACCCATTAATGATTGACCTTCGCTTCTGTTCCCTCCATAGAAAATGCCCTTTCCGCTTCAGGCAGCGCCACCTACAATTCTCATTGCTTGAATCAACGTACACTTGACGGGACATTATTTATCATAACAGTTTAAAATATAATTTTGAAAATACACACCCGTAGTTTTGTTACTTAAATGTGTAAACATCACAAAACACATAAGCGTAAAGGAAAACATATATAAAACACTTAGTAGATCGGGTGTCATATTAATGAAACTGTCATGGTGGCGCGATGTTGAATCTGCAAAAAGTCCACTGCAGGTTTTCCCTGTCGAGTTTACGTCACCGTAAAGATAAGCCTGGTTCCCTGCCTTCCATCTCATCTCGTTTTCATGTAGATTTATGTTTCTATAAAGCAGAAAACCTTCTTAAGATCAACCTTCCCCTGGCTCAAACTAAATTTATGCCTAGAGTAAACGGAAGTCCCTTTCTGTTCAGTGTGAAACTGCTAACCTGGTACGAACAGGCCATACCATACAAATAACTAGACTTACTTTACTGCAAAGGGGAGATAACTGCTTTGGGCGTATAATGTCTAGTTTGATTGACCACCTTTCGTTTTTTCTGTTAGTTTGGGGACGTCAAATTAGAAAAAGAATTACGTGTAATTCATAGTTTTTAGCATTCTATTGCAGACAGGTCATTTCAAAAAAGTAAATTACCGTGGCTTTCATGTTTTTTCATCCCTAAGAATATCTCAAGAAAAGTTAGACCTCTAACGGTTCTGATCACAAATCGGGATTTATTTCAGCATTAAGAAGGCAGTGCTTCGTCGGCATCGTTCCGTCAGGTTGATATAGGACTGTTCTAAACATACGGGTGATTCAAGCTGCTCCCGCGGTACGTACGTACAGCAGTGTATGGTTGTAGTTCAGGAACTGTTCCAATACACTGAACATCATTTCGCCTGACTCGGACCACTTTTGAATTATTCAAATTGTTGAATTCCGATCGATGAAAGAAAGCAGGAAAGTAATGCGATCCTTAAATTGATTTATTTCACTTTTGTTCAGAGATGCGCCACATATTTAGATAAATATTATCAAAACATCAACATTCAAATATAATATTGTAAATCTTGGAAGAATCTGCCGGTGGAATTATGATTCAGTTGTTTTATAAACGAAACATATATAATCAATAACATAAAATGTATTTTTTATTCACTTATTGACTTATTTATTCATTTTTGAGAAAAGTATTGGTATTAGGGACGTGTCCTGTTACAAGGTAATCTCAAGTTGCATGAACACCAAAGCTCTATTCTGGAATAATTTTGCAAGAAATGAATAACTGAAGAGAATGTTGTTTTAAGGCGCAGTCTGGACCTGGCAACCACGAATGAAAAATATCCCATCCCCGTGTGCATCCCATGACGTTCAAGCACCAATCCCTAGTTTGTCGGCTCTCTTGTCAAGGGTGCGGTGGATCTATATTCCGCAGCTTCTGATTATTGTTTAACGCCGCACTCAGCAATATTCCAGCTATATGACGGCGGTCTGTAAATAATCAAATCTGGACCAGAAAGTTCAGTGATTGACACAATGAGCATCAATCTACGATCTGAGATTCGGTGACGTGTATCAACCAAGTCCGCGAGTCTGACCACCTGATCCCGTTAGTCGCCTCTTACGGCAAGCAAGGGTTGCTGAAGACCCATTCTAACCCGGATCTTCACGGGTGGGATATACCAGCAGGTGCACAGAAGTGAAACCAACACAGTACAAAGCGTTGGCAATGAGACCTGTCTGTTAAACTAGGAATCAATTACATTTACAAGTTCACATTATCGAATATTTTTAAGCCTAAAAAACCCAAACAGTCATATTACTGCAGAAGGCCTCGTTAAACCGCTGACTCTTTAATAAGAGCAAAGAATAGCTGACCATGCTTTGATTTAAGTCAGTCTGGTAAACGATTACTTACTTGTACGTTTCACAATTTCGCCAAAGTTTACGACCTTACTATACCATATTGATGAAGAAGATCATGTGAGGATGCAATGGAGAGACATCCAGGACATAAGTTTCTATTGAAATGAGATGATTCTCTTACAAATTACCACCCTGTGGGGACCAGGGGACCAGGGACACCTGGTGTCATCCCTGATTTTCAGTGGTCCATTTATTTAATTTCACATACTTTACCCATGTCGAGAATCGAACCCGGGTCTTCGACGTGACGAGCGAACGCTTTAACCACTAGGCTACCCGTCCGCCCCTACTTAAATGAATTATCTTGACTATGCATGCTTATGAAATTCAATTCCTAATCAGCGCCTCGCGTGTATATTTGATTACAGTTCCGATCGATCATCATTTGAATACTATTGACCTTTTGAACTGCTTATAGATATGGTCTGTTATTTCAACAGTCCCCACGTGGTGGGAATTGCGTTTAGACGTGCCATAGTTTAATAGGTCAGCGTGTCTTTTCTAATGTTACAAAACAATATGTCTTTCCTAAATCAACAGACTTGCCCTTTCCCGTTCACACGAAATTCCACCTGTGTACGCAATACCGGAAGTCCCGGGGGTGCGTGCCGCCATCTTGGTAACAAATTGAACCAATCCCACGTGAAAACATTACCACTTGAACAACCAATGGGAGCAATCCTTGGGGAGTTAGGTTCCACCTTCCAGCCAATCAAATTACTCCTGCCTGACAAGGTGGAAGTGTAATAGCCGCCTGTGAACGGATATAGTTCTACACTGTCGGTCGTGTCTGGCGGGTTAGGATAACGGTATCAATTATTTACTGTGTAAAAAGGTTACTTCTCCTAATATGACAGTGATAAAGTCCAGGCGTTGCCGAAAGCAGAAAATGAGCTAATACGTTATATTTCCAATGATAAAACAAAGCACAGCAAGTCTTTTACGTGGGATAAAAACAGCATTTAGCTAGCAATGCCAGAAACAAAACGTATTATCAAATAGAGCACGATATTTTAAACCCCAAACTGCAATAAATGGCTAATTTAGTGTATAATTTAATTACAAATTAACGTACTCTTTGAACGACTAGGATAGACATAATTATTGAGAATGAATTATTTTTACTTTATAAAGATACAAACGTCAATGGGAAGAATAAGCACAATTTACTTAAATCGATGTGTATAATTTTCAGTTTGTGTGTTTTTTAAATAGTTCCTGGTATAGTGGCATGGATGTAACACCTGTCACGTTTTGCCTACTACACATGACACATGGCACATGCTGATGTCAAGGACGATCACGACATCGTCGACGGGGAACGACGCTGATTAAACTCGACTTCTAACAGCTAGATATAGAAAATCAATCTCATTAAAGCCATGATAATGAAAGAAATGCTGGAGTTCTCACCCTTCCTAACCCGCCTTACTTGACACGCGAGCCCTCCACGAGGGGGAGCCACCATAAATGACGACACCCTCCGCAACATCTCGCGATGTGAACGGCTGGTACACGTCATTAACATGGACGTGTATTACGGTACTGTTATCTTAAGCATATTAATCGGTGGCAGGCATAGACGGCATATAAATAAATAACAAAACCCTTCCCGGGAAGCGAGCCATGACATTGAACGGTTTTGGAGCTCCTTGCTGGGCAAATTCCTTGGGGGTTCTTAAACATATAAGTATATCACTCTTCTATGGGGAGAAAAGGCTACCAATAAACTCATTGTAAAAAAGGCAGGAGAATAACTACAATCTGACATTTCCGGGCGCTGTCAGAACGTGAGTTTGGTTGCAGAAGCCGAGGTTGATGAAGCGGGTGGCTTTAGGAATCACGGCACTGCCAATAAACCGCGGGAAGCGAGCTCGGAACTGTTTCATTCACTACTGTAGCTGAGAGGAAAGATGTAGAGATGCTTTCAGGGAACAGGTTTCCTGTTTCACGCACTGTCATTGTCAGTGCATGTAGAATCCAGCACGGGCTGATTGGTAGTGTGGGTTGAAGATAGCAACAGTCACAACAGTGTATATGGAACATATACAGCCTGGCTGAAATCTGTTTGGACGTTTTGTAAAATTTTAGATATACCGTTACATTTGAGTTTAAGGGGTCATGTCAAAATCGTTGAAGAGAAAGAAAAAAGTTATCTAAACGAAAGGATTTTTTTATTTACTGAAATGTATAATCTGTTCTTAAAGATATTTACGGTTGAAACGGGCACAGGAAGTGCCACCAATTCAAGTTGTATATACAAAGTACAAGTATATAAAAGTGTTTTTAGGTTCTGACCACATTTATAACAACGGTTACATCGGTGAGCGATGTTCCTCCAGGATAAAGCTATCCTTCTCACAGTGACCAAGGGCGTAGCCAGCATTTTGAAAGAGATTGGGGGTGGGGGGTGGGGTGTGTCTGGTGAATAAACCCCCTCCCACAGAGATCTTTAGTCGTTTATCTGCACATAGATAATTGCACGCGTAAAATGTTAACCATAATGAGAAATAATAACCTAGCTTATATACGACACTGTTAGTGACTAAAAGTTCATTTACACGATAAACAAACGTATTTATCTTCAGCTTCCGGGATAGATAACACGGCATATAATATACATCTTGTCTCGCTTTCAATAACAAAAGGGAATAAACTACGGCAAGCTCCAGACAAAAAAAAATGAGAAAACGTTGAGAAGAATCGGTCTTCAGACAAGACTTTGTGGTAAACACGAGAGGACTCATGACATAAACTTTTACACTCTCTCCAAATAAGGGGGGCACGGGTGGCCCAGTCGTCTAAAGCGCCGCGATTCGTTGTGCAAAGTTGCGTCCCTTGGGAACCCCAGAAACCTATGATTGTGGGTTCGAATCCCGGTTCGCTCCAATTATGTTTCTAGGTTTGCCAGCACCCTGCTCGTGGGTTTCACCGAAGTGGTAAACGTCTGAGACCTGCATCACTTCGGGCTTTCCCCCCACATTAAGCTGACAGACCGTGATATAACTGGAATACTGTTAAAAGCGGCGTTAAACACAACTCACTCACTCTTGTGTTCATTCATTTTTGTTATTTATGTTTTTATGTGTTGTTAGTTTAGTACCACGTTCACAACATACATGATGGTTATTTTTATTTATTACGTCAACGGAAAAGAAGATGTTATTTGTTGAGTCCTAATTCGTTGCTGGTGCTTGATACATGGTAAGCAAGTAAACACGAATATCGGCGGGATACTGTGCATACGCTGTACGTGCATCCGTCCGCGTGGCTGGAGGAGATGTATGTTCACACAGAGCAAACAAGTAAACATGCCGACACACTTTCCTCAAATCACATAAATCTTCCTGTATTTTGACACGGTATTCGCCAAGGAAGACAACAGCGTCGAAGAATTGAAAGAAAACGAGTCTGGTTTGAAGATTACGTTTTATCCCGTTGGTGTTGGTAATGGGAAAATGTTGCTGTTTGTAGCGCGTTATAGAACCGACGGCAATCCTTCATATTGTAGGTTTAGGCATGGTGCAGGTTTGAATCCATCCACCATCTTGTCCGCGTATCAATCAGTGCCACGCCATGCACGAGTCACGTAATGGCTGACACCAACCCTAGGTTGCGTATTTTGTTTATAACAAACTTAACAACTCAGAAATAGCTCCCGAAACGACCCCCATCCTCATGGCTCTGCCACAGCATGTGTTTTCGGGAAACTTGTGTACCTGAGAGGTTTCAAATTAAAATAAATGGGTCTGGCGTGAACCCTTGCTTGCAGGTGAGGCGAAGGTCAGAATTCGGCAACCCCGGCCTGTTGAGCTACTTTCGTCCTTGGCCTGAAGGTGACGAGCCACGTTACTGACAGGAAATGACGTTAACCTGTCGATGGAGAAATGCTGCCGGGTTTGACGGAGTGTCGGTAATGTTTCAGGGTCAGTGATAACATGGCGGTCGTTAGGTCCGTGATTACGGCATGACATAATATCCGCTTCGCTCACCTTGGTATCACTGACCTTGCACATGACCTTCCGATTTCTACATGCACTCGCATACGCGCGGAAGTTAACGCCAGCAATGGGGCGCTGGGTATATTGTCGGTACCAGTGACATATCTATTAAGTATGGTATTCAAGAGATTTTGTAGCACGTGTAGAGAAAATTGCGTTTTGCAAACAAATCCGAGAGGGACACGCGTAGCGAGAGTTTGTAACAGATTAGACGAAAATAAAAGATAAATATTCACACGTACCCTCTGGACTAATGACATTGTTTCCATTGTGAGAGAAGCCGACTGGTTGCATTTCAACACTCCGGCATATCGTCACTGTCACGCCAGTGTGGGAGCACGGGTGGCCCAGTCGTCTAAGGCGCCGCGATTCGCTGTGCAGAGTTGCGTCCCTTGGGCACGCCAGAAACCTATGATTTTGGGTTCGAATCCCGGTTCGCCCCAATTATGTTTCTAGGTTTGTCAGCACCATACCCGTGCTCGTGGGTTTCACCGAAGTGGTAAACGTCTGAGACCTGCATCACTTCAGGCTTTCCTCCCACATTAAGCTGACAGGCCGTGATATAACTGGAATACTGTTAAAATCGGCGTTAAATCCAACTCACTCACTCACTCACACCAGTGTATTTATAAGTGCTGAAGGCTTGTTGTAATGAGCGTCAAAATGAACCATTGATTCCAGTTCAAAAGCAACTGGCCGTTGGTTATTGGTGCCCACACACAACTGATTAACATTTCAACATCACAACTGATTCAAAACCCTTGAACAACATTACCATCCAAACTTGAACAGTCTGCATAGAATGGACCTTATAAACTACCGGGGAAAATATAGTATATACACGTTTGTTTGTTGGTGGCTGAAAATGAGTGAGTGAGTGAGTTTGGTTTAACGCCGCTTTTAACAATATTCCAGTTATATCACGGCGTGTCCGCTTAATGTGGGAGGAAAGCCCGAAGTGATGCAGGTCTCAGACGTTTACCACTTCGGTGAAACCCACGAACACGGGTATGGTGCTGACAAACCTAGAAACATAATTGGGGCGAACCGGGATTCGAACCCATAATCATAGGTTTCATAGGCTCGCCCAAGGGACGCAACTCTGCACAGCGAATCGCGGCGCCTTAGACGACTGGGCCACCCGTGTCCCAGGCTGAAATGGACAAACAAGAAATGTTTTTTTCGATGGTGATGTATTTGATACGGTATCGTTGCTGTGGACCTTTAAGTTTGCAGTGTTTCGGCGACTGTTTTCACTTTTCAGCTAGTGACGGTTTTATAACGTTTGTAATTTGTTTTTAACATATCCAATTTTAAAGTGTATAATTTCTTTTGCTCGGCAATTTATATCCATCCTGGTTAGACATACTATTAAATACACTGGTTGACATAAATGACGGAATATATTTTTTAACACAAAAAATCATGTGTATAATAATCATGACTACAATTTGCGGTTGTAAAATGATTGCATTTGGACAGCGGTGAGGTGAGGTGAAAAGGGGTTTAACGTCGCGTCCAAGATTATTGCACTTATATAGCGACGTGCATGCGTGTGTGTGTTTGTGTGTGGCTGCTTGTACTAGTCCGGATTGGTGCCGATTTATAGTGCTAGCTCACTGAGATACCATGCCGCAGTTTAACATGAATACCCCACTCAGACACAGTACACTGACTCCGAGCCGACCAGTCCTTGTTTTAGCCCCTTAATGCCGAGCGCCAGACAGGGTAACAACAAGTACCATCTTTTGGTATGACGCGGCTGGGGATCGAACCCCGGACCTTCCGCTCTCCGGGCAGACGCTCTACCATGAGAACACGGAGGCGGTATTTGGACAGCGATTCTGACTCGTTTGACAAGGGTGGGTGCTGGATAGCAAGGTATTATGGTCTAATCTGGGCCCGGTTCCTCAAAGCGATCTTAGCACTAAGGCGATAGTAACTCCCATACTTCAACATAGGCTTACGAGCATCGTAGCGCTAAGATCGCTTTGAGGAACGGGGCCCTGGGACCTGTGTCACAAAACGATCGAAGGGCTATGACTATTGAAACACCCATTCTTACGACTGTCGTACACAACCATAGCTTTGTGCAACCGAGTTCTGGAGGCAAACAAACCGTGGAAGAAGCCGTTGCCTTCAACGTATAGGTCGCACCAACATTAATCTACTCCTGTTTCGTGGGAATAATCCATAGACGTATATACATTTACATTTCTCTTCTGCCTGAACACCATACCCGTGAAGATCCAGGGTAGAACAGGTCTTCGGCAACCCATGCTTGTCGAAAAAGGCAGATATGCTTGTCGTAAGAGGCGACTAACGGGATCGGGTGGTCAATCTGGACTTGGTTGATGCATGTCATCGTATCCCAATTGTTGATCAATGTTCATGATGTCAATTTCTGGATTGTCTGGTCCAGACTCGATAATTTACAGACCTCCGTCATATAGCTGGAATATTGCTGAGTGTGGCGTTAAACAACAAACAAACAAATGCATGAACACCAAAGCCAAATTCATGTCTTTATTTCCTTCAGATAAAGCCATTGCTTGTGAATACCGCCGAGTGTTCCAGCCAAATACCTTCCCATGATGCCACAGTATGATAATAAGTCATATAATGCATCAAGGGCTTGAATATATCTAGCTGATCTTGTCTTTCCTCACATGGTCCTTGTTTGTGTATGAGAAGTTGAAAACAACAGTGTGTTTGTTTAGAGTGGAACGCCTATTGAAAATGGTATGGTTGAATGTATGTAATTAGCACACGGACCTACTGCTACCAAGCTTATCAGCAAGCCTGGAATATTCCTCCCCATCGCTTCCTGTTATATAATATCTTAAGACAAGAGAGGCCACATACTTTTTGCAAACTCGACTCTTGTTCAAAGTCGGCTTGCTTCTTCAAATCTGCCATGATAAATTGAAGTCTGATAGCCATGCAATACAACACCAACAATCCATGTAAACTTTTATCGGGGAGATACCCTAGCCCTGATAGTGTATAAATAATACGTACATTGAAAAGTGTTGAAATGCCTTTTTCCTGGAACCGAGTTTTTTTGTAATGGAAATAGTTTCCATAATTATGTGCCACCCTTACTTTAGATGATAGAAGGGCATTCTGGGGAGGAACATATCAATTCAATAATCATAAGATACTGCGTAGACATGTAACTTCCGTCAGCAGGTCTGCTGGGGCGCCGGGGAGGTTAACAAGATGATGGTCACATGAATGAGCACGTTAGTATCGCGAGATGTGCAGAGAGGTATCGCGAGACCTGATTTTGTTTGATGTGTGGGCAATACAATTGGCCTATTGTACATTTCGGCACGAAACTTGGAACTGTAGCTCTAAGAATGCCGGAAAAACGTGTGCGAAGGCAACAAGCGATAGAAGAAATTGGTAATATAACACGTTTATTGAAAATAGAGGAAATGGTACGAAGATTAAGGTCATCTTGAAAAGACAAAAGAAAAGAAAATGGTGGTAACATCGTGTTCAATATGGTGCAAAGGTAATGGTGGGCTTATCTGGAATCACATTCTATAATAATTAGGATCTGTTCATATTTTATATATATTCTGATAAACTACCGGACAAAAGAAAGTTAACACCCATGTTTGATGGTAGCTTAAACGAAACATGTTTGGTGATGTATTTGATACCGGCATCATAGCTGTGTTTTGGACCTTAAGTTTGCAGCATTTGTACGACTGTTTTTAGACTGTTTTGAAAACATTTCGTATTTTTTGGTCAAATCTAGTTCAAGTATAGATTTCGTGCACCGGGCAGTTTAGTTCACAGACACATATACCTTATACTGTTAATTATAAGCGGTGGTATTAATGCACAGAATTGTTTTTTATAACATTTTTTCAACAAAAACAACATAGTTTGAGACTAATATTGTGATGGAGTATATGTATATGTACCACGTACTATTTATACCCAATAACATTGATACGCCAGTTGGAGGAAGTCGGTGAGTGAGGTAGTGCTACTGTGGACAGTATTGCAGTTACATCACAATGTGCCAGCATAGTGTAGGAGAAACGCCCAGTGAATTAGGGCGTAGACGTTAGACACTAACGAGCACCTGGTGCTGACAAATCAAGACGCCCAATAATCAGCAGATCCTGCCACGTGACGAAACGTGAATGTAACAAGGGTTGATTGCATGTTTACCAATATTTAGACAACAAAACGTGTTTCTTATTCATAAACTAAAACAATATCGTTTAATAACTTTCCTACACATTTTGTATTAACTATTTTCAAAAAATATTTTTTTGCGACATTAATTTTATTTTATAGGTTTCGCTTAAAAATCAACGTCAAATTAGTATCTTCTTGTCTCCTAAATATGTAAAGTAATGCGTATTTTGAATGTTTTAGAATCTCACATACAAAATAAAATCTAAATTGGTTATGGTTGCCTAATCAACTTTGGGAAAAAAACCACGCGCGTGTCTGTGTTGAAGAGGGGATATATCAACAGAGCAGTTTACGACATGTCTGGGTGACTGGTTAATTGGAATTTATGATTAACTGGCTGCCTTGAATGCATTCCAACTTGTGTATTTTGAAACAATGACACTACCCGCCTATACCCCGCCCCGTGTGCACGGCGTTCTCTATCGCCCATCTCGTGAAGCGCGTGTCCATGTCGTCGACGGCAGCTGGGTGGCGAGGTGTTCACTAATCCACTTTAAATATAATACGACACAGGAGAATAAAACCGTAATTGATACAACCTGTTGTAATTAACAAGGAATTAAAAGTGCCCAGTTGTGGGTAATACACAGCCCAGTCAAATTCTAGTGCCAGATTCGACTGTAAAATGATCTATATCCTAAGGTTACAGTGTCCTTATGATTACCTCCAGTCGTATTGCTGGCCCACAGAGAACAGCGTCCGCGTGTGTGGGGTGAGGTGAGGTGAGGTGAGGTGAAATTAGGTTTAACGTCGCGTCCAAGATTATTGCACTTATATAGCGACGTGCATGCACGTGTATGTGTGTGTGTGGCTGCTTGTACTAGTCCGGACTGATGCCGATTTATAGTGCTAGCTCACTGAGATACCATGCCGCAGTTTAACATGAATACCCCACTCAGACACAGTATACTGACTCCGGCCGACCAGTCCTTGTTTTAGCCCCTTAATGCCGAGCGCCAGACAGGGTAACAACAAGTACAATCTTTTAACGTCTTTTTGTATGACGCGGCCCGGGATCGAACCCTGGACCTTCCGCTCTCCGGGCGGACGCTCTACCACTAGACCACGGAGGCGGACTCGCGTGTGTGGGGTAACATAGAATGTATATCTCACACAAAGATTTACAGGAATCCCTGATTTATTAAAGTTATTTCTGATGTGTTGTCAAAAAGTTTGTTTTTATTTAATAACGCCCTTCTAGAACCATTACCAACAAAATGAGTGAGAATTGCTTTACGCCGTACTAGTAATGTTTCAGCGGTGCAGGACCACTTTGGAATATTTCGATAAATGTACAGACTGTGTCCCTTAACTGGTGTTTCGATGAGTGGTCACAATCTGTGAGTGATTTGTAGTATCGGTGTGATCTACTCTATTATTAACTTGCGGCCTCAGATGGAATATCGCAACTGTGGCTTTAAACAACAACATTCACTCAGTCACTCACTCAGTCACTCACTCACTCATAGGGTTTTGTGTGTCTATTTTAGCTCGGCAATATTCCAGCTACATGCGAGATCTTTAAATAAGCGAATCCTGTGATCGATAGTGTGAATGTTAGTCGTCGTCATCGACCTGACCACTCTTCGCCTCTTTTGACCAGCATAGGTTGCTGGGGACCCATTCTAACCCGGATCTCCATGGGTGTATTGTGTTTGTTGAAAACACAGATTCCTTAAGTCTCTGACACTGGTTTGCTTCTACCTTAGGGACTAATGGTTTATCATAAATATTTACATCTCATTTAGCCATGCATCTTAATCGCGGCGGGGAAGTACTAACGATGTGAGGATCAAAACCCAGGTCTTCATTGTCACAAACGAACACTTTACCCACAAGGCCACTCCAGTGCTAAGTACGGCGTTAAACAACAAACAAACAAACAACGCACGATCTCATCCACACTTGGACAATGTCAAGACACTATATACAAATCTTCGATTGAAATAAAATCAAGCCAACAGCAGAAAATGAAAGATAAGGTCGTATTTACAGATGTGAAGCGAAAACGACAACAATTTATCCACACTGCATCTCATGACGTCACGCTACCCCGTAAGCATATTAAACCCTTTATGCTTTGATAATAGGGCAAGTTGACAAACGCCGCAATTTATAGACGAAAGTCATCCGTTTATGAGAGGCGATTAGTGCCATACAATAGCAGGCTGAGACGTGTGTGTGAGGAGAGCGGGCTACCGAGGTGTGACAGTGTGCCTTGTCCATTACCTGATCTCCAAATCACGCCATGATCTTGTGTCTAGCCAAAATAAATACTAGAAATGTGTGACTCATTAAATACCCCGTCGAATGATGTATAACACATATACTGTTTCTTAAAAGAGAAAAGTTAGGTTGGAAAAATGAAAACTTGATATACGCGTTTTCTCGCAAAATTAATTGGTTTGAATAAATGGAGGTCTGAATTTCAAGTTGCTGCTGTTTTGTGGGTATTGAGTAACGAAAGCTGTGGTTTGAAAAAAGGCCTGGGGTAGAGTGTATGTTTATAAAGAGGCCGTCAGCAGCCTTCACAAACACTGCACCCAATCAAAGCCAACATTGCCCCCAATCAAAGAGACAATATCCATTGAAAATCATTTGCCGCGTATGTTTTTGGCCCGGGTCTGATCTTCAGAGATACAGAACTTACATATGCTAATACAAAATATATTTACCTTTGTTGGAAACACACGATTATACGTTTGGCAGTTATATTTTAATCAGTTTAAGTCTAAGGCTTACAACGTGACGAGTCTAGGCTGTGTGTAGAGAGGTGACAGTGATATAACACACACCAAAACACAAATCTAACAGCCATCTTGATGTACATTTATTATTTATTTGCACTTTGTTCTGCTCTTGTGTCATATTTGGTGGTTTATGGAGAAATAAAACGAACCTGAATCTAACAAATTGTGTGACTGCACCTCACTATAACACTCATCACCATGACAAGCTGTGTGACTGCACCTCACTATGTCACACATCACCGTGACAAGTTTTGTGATTGCACCTCGATATAACACACAACACCGTCACAAGCTGTGTGACTGCTCCCTACTATATCACACATCACCATGACATCTTGTGTGACTGCACCCCACTATATCACACATCACGGTGACAAGCTGTGTGACTGCATCTCACTGTGTCACACAACACCGTCACAAGTTGTGTGACTGCATCTCACTATATCACACATCACCATGACAAGCTGTGTGACTGCACCTCACTATGTCACACATCACCGTGACAAGTTTTGTGATTGCACCTCGATATAACACACAACACCGTCACAAGCTGTGTGACTGCACCACACTATATCACACATCACGGTGACAAGCTGTGTGACTGCATCTCACTGTGTCACACAACACCGTCACAAGTTGTGTGACTGCACCCCACTATATCACACATCACCGTGACAAGTAATGTGATTGCACCTCGATATAACACACAACACCGTCACAAGTTATGTGACTGCACCTCACTATAACACACATCACCGTCACAAGCTGTGTGACTGCACCTCACTATATCACACATCACCGTCATAAGTTGTGTGATTGCACCTCACTATAACACACATCACTGTTACATGTTGTGTGATTGCACCTCACTATAACGCACATCACTGTTACTAGTCGTGTGACTGCATCTCACTATAACACACATCACTGTTACAAGTTGTGTGACTGCACCACACTATATCACACATCACGGTGACAAGCTGTGTGACTGCATCTCACTGTGTCACACAACACCGTCACAAGTTGTGTGACTGCACCCCACTATATCACACATCACCGTGACAAGTAATGTGATTGCACCTCGATATAACACACAACACCGTCACAAGTTATGTGACTGCACCTCACTATAACACACATCACCGTCACAAGCTGTGTGAGTATAAATTGTGCAACAGTGACGTGACACTGTCATAACCTGTTTTGTGACTGCACATCAACCCAGTGGCACTGATTTGGTAATGTTAATCTTTACTTTCTCCATGATTGTAAAAATCAACTTTACCAAACCAGTGGATTGATGTTTACAGACCGCCGTCATATAGCTGGAATATTGCTGAATGCGGCGTTAAACAACCAACCAACCAACCAACTTCCTCCATGAACGCCGGGGTCTTAATAACACAAAACCAACAGATACAAAAAGAGTTCAATTTATGAGCAGGAATTTAAAGCTCCACCAGGAATTGTTATATTGAACAGTTCACGTCTGGTTCGGGGAAGCGCTCATCTCCGAGGGCTGGGTATCTGATAAAGATATAATGCCAGTCAACGAGTTATTCTGAAGAAAATAAGAACATGATCGATTGCTCGTAAGAGAGTAATCCATCGCCCGCAAGAAAATTTACATAAATCAGAAATATTGTGATAAATTATGGTATTTCAATAATAATGCGTGCGTTTCCAAGCTGAATTTGCTGATAGTAAATATCTTTGGAACTTTTAAAAAAATTCAGCCTTACTCATAGTTATTTCAGAGATAGCTTTTAGACAAGCCAGTTCGTATCGTGTCTTTTTTAAATCAATCGACTGAATATTCTAGTGGGTTTTATTAGAAATTTAGGAAAACATTTTGGCATTGCAGAAGGGTGGGGAAAAGATACTCTAAGGGAAATAACCCTTCCAAACTTTTGGAAGTGCATCGTCGGAAGAGTTATTGTCCTTTAAGACTCGTTGAAGATTTTACGAATGAATCTTTTTGTGAGCGCTGGCTCAAAGTGTTTGTTCGTTGTCAGAAGAAAACAACGACTAAAGCCGTCCAGCACTAAACACGGTAGCTGTCTCTTTGTGTGTGGAACTCGTGAAGATCCAGGGTAGAATTGGTCTTGGGCAGCCCATGCTTGCCGTAAAAGAAAGAGCTTGTCGTAAGAGGCGACTAACGGGGTCGGGTGGTCAGGCTCGCTGACTTGGTTGATGCATGTCATCGATCCCAATTGCGTGGATCGATGCTCATGATGTCAATCACTGTATTGTCTGGTCCAGAGTAGATTATTTACAGACCGCCGTCATATAGCTGGAATATTGCTGAGTTAAACAACAAACCAACCAAACTTTGTGTATGGAATCTGCAACTGTCGTCTAAGGCGGCGCACATCGCTGTGCAGAGTTACGTCCCTTCTACACGCCAGAAACCTATGATCGTATGTTCGAATCTCGGATCGCCCCGATTATTTTTCTCGGTTTTTCAGCACCATGCGGGTGCTCGTGGGTTTCACCAAAGTGGTAAATGTCTGACACCTGCATCAGTTCGGTCTTTCCTCCCACATTAAGATGTCACGCCGTTATATAAATGGAATAATGTTCTAAGCGGCGTTGAACCCAACTCACTTATTCAGCCATGCACATGGGTAGCACTATCACATCACTGTCTTCCCGTCCCACAGTCCTGACATGACGTCAACTTAGTATTACATCACTACATAAACTGCCGTGCAAAATATATCCTACACCCATGTTTGTTTGATGCGGTTTCCAAAGTTAAACAAACAAGAATATGTTATTCGATGGTGACGTACTTGATACGGGAATTATAGGCGATATTACATGCACCACATCAATGAGTATCTCACAAAAGGCCACTGTAACGTTTGTGTAACCTTTGGGTCAAATCCAATTTTCAAATGACCCGTGAAGATTCGGGTTAGAATAGGTCATCAGCAACCCATGCTTGTGGTAAGAGGCGACTAACGGGATCGGGTGGTCCGGCTCACTGACTTGGTTGATGCATGCAATCGTGACATCAATCACTGGTTTGTCTGGTCCAGACTTTATTATTTACATACCACCGTATTATAGCTGGAATATTTCTGAGTGCGGCGTTAAGCAACAAACAGTTTTTAAGTGTATACATTATTCTGATAAAAAACGATATTGAAATGCTCATTCTCTTATCATTACTTGTTATACAGACAATCAACAAAAACATAATATCGGTGGCTGAAATAGCCAGATTTTACAATATTGTTCGCAGGGTGGTGGGATAAAAAAAAGAAAAAAAAGAAAAGAAACATTAAATGTTTTTTTATGTTTTCCTTTCCGCCTATAATTGAAGACGGAAACAAATCCTCTGAATATTTTAACCTTATCCACATTTGTGTAATGTCACATCGGCGCACCCATAGACAAACTAATTTGAACGCCTTAATCAATGTCAGAAATGTGTTGGCTATTGAAATTAGTCCGCCATCATGATCATTCCTCACCCTAAGAAGTAACCTTTCCCTACATCGAATGACGGATTCAAATGCACCAAACTACCTGTTCTTCCCGCCACGCTGTGATCCCAAATGTGGCTAATTTGGCACATGACAAATTGGGATCTTGGGCCCCGACAACGAAACCGTACTTGCCCTGGGTAACCAATTCCATCATTGATTAAAACTGCATATCAACACCTGCGAGTTGTCTGCCCTTGGCTTCTAAATCCGACACCAGGTGCCCACGTGTCGACGTTTTGGCATGAACTCGTTCTTTTTCTCAGACTATCCAATGATTTATTGCGCTTCCTCCTCTCAGAACGTTTTTGGCAACAGTTTAAAGAGGGGATGAAAGAAACGGAAATTTTCTGACGGAGCCGTTTGTCTTAGGCAGACATCTAGTTGGAGAAGATCCTTCAAACTTCAATTTTAACGGATCGAGTCAGAAATATAACACAAGATCATACATCGGTCTAAAACAAAACAGATTTTTTAAAAAAACTAAACACAAAAACTCAACTAAAATGCAACAAGACCTATACGTCATGTGTTTAGGTGTATTTTATTGGTTGATATCGTGTTATTTTGCCATTTTCAGAACTACTGTTACACGGCAACACAAAGTAGTCTCAGTTGAAAACGTACCACAATATGTATGCTGGAGCCTCCTCGATTATCCAGTGTATAATACTACATAACAACATAATGGATATAATGCACTGGGAAATCGAGACTGATGAAGGAGTATCTTATATCTGCTTTCGCATACATATAGTGAGTGAGTTAATTGTTTAAGCCAGTCTACTATTCCAAAACGACCTTTACAATTAGAATGTCTTTACTTTGCTATGTATAGGAACTGGATGTGTGGGTTTGTTTAACGCGCTGCAATTCGACTGCGGCCTGTAAATAGAAACAGAAATACCAATGACTGATACCCGGAGTTACGATCTACCCCGTCGGGGTACGATGACATACGAAGATCCGGTTTGGAATAGGTTTTCACCAACCCATGCATGCCGTAAAAGACGACAGTGCTTGTCGTAAGAGGCGACTAACGGGATCGGGTGGTCAGGCTCGCTGACTTGGTTGATACATGTGATCGTATCCCATGGATCGATGCTCATGATGTCAGTTACTGGATTGTCTTGTCCAGACTCAATTATTTACAGACCGCCGTTATATAGCTGGAATACTGCTGAGTGCGGCGTAAACAAACAAATAAAACGATGATATGCAATACACCAAGTCACTCGCCGAGTCCGACCACCCGATCCACAAAATTGCTTCTTACACACATATAGAATGACGCCCAAAAGAAAGTTCACCAATACTTTGAGAGACCAGTACCAATGGCACGGAGATAGAATGTGAAACAGGGAGTCGTTAATGAGACAATTCACATAGTCATTGTCTAAAGATGTGTGGACGATTTTGTCATCACACACCATCATTACCTTTGATGTTAGACTTGCATGTCCGCAAGATATCAGTTGGCTTTCAACAAAAATAACAATTTACTGACTACATGATGGCAAAGAAATACAAATTGTTTGTGGAATGATGTGCCAAAATTTGTGAATTTTAGTGCACCACATCTTTCTCAAAAAGCTGCATCCGCGCTTGAACCACATTTCACCCTCAGTGGTATGTAAATACAAGGGGCGGCTGAAATGTTCTGAGCCAAACTGTGATAAACTCGTTGATGGAGTTGGTCGGCAATTGCTTTTCAACATAATCCCTCCGACGTCCACACACATCTGCCAGCGATGCTGGATTGAGAGAGTGAGTGAGTTTGGTTTAACGCCGCTTTTAACACTATTCCAGTTATATCACGGCGTGTCAGCTGAATGTGTGAGGAAAGCCCGAAGTGATGCAGGTCTCAGACGTTTACCGCTTCGGTGAAACCCACGAGCACGGGTATGGTGCGGACAAACCTAGAAACATAATGATGCTGGATTGCGACCTTGGTGAGTTTTTCGCGTTTAGTCTTGATATTCACACGCAGGTTTACATAATATGACTGGTCTGACCTGGGAGGTAGTCCACCAGTAGGATTTCTTTGAAATCCCAGAAAACCAAAGCGGCAGCTGATGGAACAGACTTTCCCTTCTCCTTCGGAGACGTTAGATGTTTCCAGTGTGTTAACTGTTGTTTACACTGTTGTCTTTGGCTGGTAGCAGTGAACGCAATACATGGTTACACGTAAATTCTCACGAAATGATAAACCTGGGGCCTGGGTCAGAAGCTTTGGAACACAGCATGCTGAAACCTTTTCCTGTCTTGTGGCTATGGAAATAGTTTTGTCGCTTTTATTCTGAAAGTTGTCAACTCTCTCCTGAGAGATGTTGACTGTCTTGTCTATATGGAGTGTGGTAAGTTGTGATTGTCCATATTCATGTGTATATTATCAACATATCCAATAGTGGCGGCACCAGAGGGTCTTCCTCATCTTGGATCAGCATCGAGGATCTCTCTTCCTCTCTTGAACTCTGCCTAGCCACAGTAGCAAGGGAGGGGGGGAAGTATCATCCCTTAAAGTTGACACCATGTGGGCAAGGATGGCTGTCGGAGCTAGCCCTTTCATTTGGAAACATTTGATGACAGTGTGTTAGCCGACTTTGTCCATTTTCATCAACAGAGAATACCAAGTGACGTTGATGCCTGCAGAACAATGTTGCTCCTGGATGTGTATTTGGGTCAAATGCAGCCTGTAGGCATGGAAAGTATTGTGCTTTATACATGCAAACTGTTAAGGATGTACTTCGCCTTGCTCCAACGCTGCATCAAAAGATAAGTCCATGAATGTGCAGTAATTCTATCCTTATAATGTACAAGTCTAGATAAGCGGACAGAACATCGAAGGATGCTAGTCTCTTATAGGGACAACTTGTTATTATTTATATAATCTAGAAATTATGATTTAAACTAAAAATTATTGCCTTAGAGACTTGTGCAAGTCTAGGGTGCACGACATCCTTTGTAGTTCGGAACATTTCGCCCACCCCTCGCATGTTCACCACATGACCAACATTCCCAGGGAATGCAGCATTTGTCACATGTGAACCATGCCATCCAGATATTGAGTACCACCGTGCGTTATACAAAACATGTGTGCATGCATGTGCCCTGGGTTTGGATCTTTGCTCAAACAATATAAATGGATAAAAAATTAATGGTAGGGTGTTTTTCTATCAATGCTCCTCTGTCAACCACTCATGCTTAAGAAAGACAAAGTCATCTGTGTTCTGCCAATTCTTTGACCCTTAAGGCCTGGGAGGCTGGACCTGGAGGTTGACAGCATGAGCAACAATCCTCGCCACTGTGCGATGACACAAACTAAGTCAGGTCACATTTGCTAAGTGGTGGCCACCTACTCTGACATAAAATCCCAAATTCAGCCATGTAGTAGGTCAGTCCCCTGTATCTTGTTCTGGGGCAAGCTCCAAAGTTTACACTGTTTGGTTTGCTTCTTTAACCCCCTTGATGCAATATTCAAGCATTATCACTGCAGACTTAAGATAATCAAGTCTGTAATAGACAAACCAGTGGATGATATTATGAGTAACGACCATGATGCTGAGTATGCCAGGTTGTAAACCAAGTCGGAGCCTGACAACAGGATCTACTTTAGTTCCCTCCTATGACAAGCATACGTTCCAAAGGACTTAACCTGGAATCCCCACATGGGAATCGAAACAGTCTATTTCAGTCATGCCAGATTAAGGCCAGGACATGCAAGGAGAGAGAGTGTTGGTTCGTCTCTATACATCGTGAGTTTTGGTTCGTCTCTATACATCGAGTGAGTGTTGGTTCGTCTCTATATATCGAGTGAGTGTTGGTTCGTCTCTATACATCGTGAGTGTTGGTTCGTCTCTATACATCGAGTGAGCGTTGGTTCGTCTCTATACATCGAGTGAGTGTTGGTTCGTCTCGAGTGATGTGTTGGTTCGTCTCTATACATCGAGTGAGTGTTGGTTCGTCTCTATACATCGAGTGAGTGTTGGTTCGTCTCTATACATTGAGTGAGTGTTGGTTCGTCTCGAGTGATGTGTTGGTTCGTCTCTATACATCGAGTGAGTGTTGGTTCGTCTCTATACATCGAGTGAGTGTTGGTTCGTCTCTATACATCGTGAGTGTTGGTTCGTCTCTATACATCGAGTGAGTGTTGGTTCGTCTCTATACATCGAGTGAGTGTTGGTTCGTCTCTATACATCGAGTGAGTGTTGGTTCGTCTCTATACATCGAGTGAGTGTTGGTTCGTCTCTATACATCGAGTGAGTGTTGGTTCGTCTCTATACATCGAGTGAGTGTTGGTTCGTCTCTATACATCGAGTGAGTGTTGGTTCGTCTCTATACATCGAGTGAGTGTTGGTTCGTCTCTATACATCGTGAGTGTTGGTTCGTCTCTATACATCCAGTGAGTGTTGGTTCGTCTCTATACATTGAGTGAGTGTTGGTTCGTCTCGAGTGATGTGTTGGTTCGTCTCTATACATCGAGTGAGTGTTGGTTCGTCTCTATACATCGTGAGTGTTGGTTCGTCTCTATACATCGAGTGAGTGTTGGTTCGTCTCTATACATCGAGTGAGTGTTGGTTCGTCTCTATACATCGAGTGAGTGTTGGTTCGTCTCTATACATCGTGAGTGTTGGTTCGTCTCTATACATCGAGTGAGTGTTGGTTCGTCTCTATACATCGAGTGAGTGTTGGTTCGTCTCTATACATCGAGTGAGTGTTGGTTCGTCTCTATACATCGAGTGAGTGTTGGTTCGTCTCTATACATCGAGTGAGTGTTGGTTCGTCTCTATACATCGAGTGAGTGTTGGTTCGTCTCTATACATCGTGAGTGTTGGTTCGTCTCTATACATCGAGTGAGTGTTGGTTCGTCTCTATACATCGTGAGTGTTGGTTCGTCTCTATACATCGAGTGAGTGTTGGTTCGTCTCTATACATCGAGTGAGTGTTGGTTCGTCTCTATACATCGAGTGAGTGTTGGTTCGTCTCTATACATCGTGAGTGTTGGTTCGTCTCTATACATCGAGTGAGTGTTGGTTCGTCTCTATACATCGAGTGAGTGTTGGTTCGTCTCTATACATCGAGTGAGTGTTGGTTCGTCTCTATACATCGAGTGAGTGTTGGTTCGTCTCTATACATCGAGTGAGTGTTGGTTCGTCTCTATACATCGAGTGAGTGTTGGTTCGTCTCTATACATCGTGAGTGTTGGTTCGTCTCTATACATCCAGTGAGTGTTGGTTCGTCTCTATACATTGAGTGAGTGTTGGTTCGTCTCGAGTGATGTGTTGGTTCGTCTCTATACATCAAGTGAGTGTTGGTTCGTCTCTATACATCGAGTGAGTGTTGGTTAGTCTCTATACATCGAGTGAGTGTTGGTTCGTCTCTATACATTGAGTGAGTGTTGGTTCGTCTCTATACATTGAGTGAGTGTTGGTTCGACTCTATACATCGAGTGAGTGTTGGTTCGTCTCTATACATCGAGTGAGTGTTGGTTCGTCTCTATACATCGAGTGAGTGTTGGTTCGTCTCTTTACATCGAGCAGATCACCATCATACAGCAACACTTTTCACAGGTGATTTTCAACATATACTGATAAAAAGAAGTTAAGGACCAACCAATTTCTTTATATTGATATAGTTAATTTGTGAGTGAACGAGTTATATTTAATGCCACTTTTTGCAATATTCCAGCAATATCAAGGCGGGGGACACCAGAAATAGGCTTTACACATTGTATCCATGTGGGGAAATCAAACCTGGGTCTTTGGCATGATGAGGGAACACTTTAACCACTAGGCTACCCCACTGCCCCCAGTTAACCTGTGATGCTATGACAGATTACTATAGCAATATGAAAGAATCAGGTGATCCTTAAAATCTTTTGAGTAGCACAGAATACAAACTACAAATAAATACAACCTATGAAATAAGGCTCACATTATTCACAATAACTAGCATTCATTTTATTCAAGTTCATATTAATTTTAACAAAATTGTACATAAATGATACATGCTCTTCCATTGACACGTTTCAGTGCACTGTACACTCATTGCATAACACATCTCCAGTAAACTCAACCATTACATAACAATTTCATCAATGGTGGAAAGTCGGCCAAAGTCCTGTTCCAACAGAAGCATCTTGGCCTCAGTCGACACAATGAAAACATACAACACAGGCTTTATCCTTTATGTGTAACCTGCACGCTGGTCGTTGTCAGTCTGTTTGTGAACAGGCTTTATCCGATATCTTGTTTGGGAACAGATTTTATTTGATATATATTGTTTGTCAATCGGTATTGGTTTTATCCAACATCTTGTCACCAGAAAGTTTTGTTGCATGTCAAATTCTTCCGAAATGTCATCATCAGACGCTGCACTGAACTAGTTTTAGTTTAGCAGCTCTTGTAGAATGCTGACAACAGATTGTCCCGTAACTTGTGTCATCCGACACAAACATACCGTATTTGACGCCTGGGCATCTATTAATTGTGTGCAAGCTGTTGACCAGCATTTATACTGTGGCAACTCACAGTGGCAACTCACAATCTCACCAAATCCCAAATGTTAGTCATACCCAAGGATACATTTACAGGAAACAGTTATTATACAGTGAAGGGAGTAATCATTACATGCCGTAAGATAATGTGACAGGGACATTTAATTTCATCAAATGATGGACCCAGCCTCTAGTAGAAGTCTGGCTCCAATGGCTCCTCGTCATTGGAGAGAGAATGACCCACAGCAATTAGAGGCTGGCACGTATTGGAGGAAATACGGTATGTGCATGTTATTTCCACCTTGACCTTCTCCATTAGCACATCCTGATCGGTGTGACAGGCAGAGTGAGCCCATGACTCATGTCTCCCAAGTTAACACAATCACCTCAACACTACTCCAAGATTAGCCAGGCCATTTTCATACACGCAGTTTCCTCCATGTTTGCGTTCACTCACTCAAACACTTTTGGGTCTGTATGAAGTAAACATTTGATGAACAGTCGTAGATTTATCAAAGAGAATTTTTTCATGTCCAGAGTAATATCTAAACAGACACTAATGGCAATTATTTCTAATATTGTTTCAGACTATTAAATTGATTTGACAAATATTTTTACCAAAATGAAAAAACACTTGTCAATTAACAACACGTTTAAGATATATCGACAGACTTGTTTGCCAAGTGAAACTTATGTTTCACACAATAACTTGCATCCGTAAGTTCCAAGTCAAGTGTGCCTGGGAAGGAGCATCACCTACAAGATCTGGCAGTCAGAGTCCTGCTCCTCGTGTTCAGAAGCAATACACAGACGTTCAATCTCTCATCCACTGTTGTCTTTAGAGGGATATGGGTTGGAACATGGGACATAGGACAAGGGTTGGGACATGGTATTGGACAAGGGTTGGGACATGGTATAGGACAAGGGTTGGGACATGGTATTGGACAAGGGTTGGGACATGGTATTGGACTAGGGCTCGACATCATGACGCATCCCCGGCACCGCTGGAATCGGACATCTCCTGCAGGAAGCGGTTACACTTCCCGATGAGAACCTTGATGGACTCCACCACCAGGGCATCCGGGGGCAACACACCAGTGCTTTCTACACAAACTGCAAACACACAAACCAAACCTTACAGAACCACCATATATAACGAGTGGCATACACATCTAAAACTGTTTTTTATTATTTTCATAATGGCTAATCATCATCCAGGAAGAAGAAAGGCAGGGATGCTGCAGTTTAATGTGGTGTGAAAATATCGAAACATCTGATGTATCAACTTACAAATGAAGTGATCTCTGACTTTGCTGAGCTGGACATTATCCTTGAGGTGATCATGTCTGAAGACCTCACGGCTGCCGGTGTCACGACGAGCATGTGCTACACGAGCCTTCTTCCTACCTGTGAAAACAAGAATATCTCATGCCAGCAAATCTCAGGTAACACATTAATTCTGAAGTGCAAACCGAACAGCACATCCAAGATGTCTCCCATTTTGGACCCTGAGTGTTTAAAAAAATATATAATTTTCTTTAGTGTGTAAGTTTTGTTTGTTTGTTGTTTAACGCCGCACTCAGCAATTTTCCAGCTATATGATGGCGGTCTGTAAATAATCGAGTCTGGACCAAACAATCAAGTGATTGACATCATGAGCATCAATCCATGCAATTAGGATACGATGACCTGCATTAACCAAGCCAGTGAGCTTGACACCCCCAATCCCATTTGTCGCCTCTTATGACAAGCATTGTTGCCTGTTACAGCATGCATGGGTTGCTGAAGACCTATTCTAACCCGGATCTTCACAGGTGTAGTGTGTAAGTGAATGAGCATAATACCAGTTTGAACCAAGTGGGGATTCTGGGATAGAATTGGTCCCTTGCAATCTATGCTCAAGGCAAGAGGTAACTAAATTAAATAGGAGGTCAGACTCTGTGACTTGGCCGATTGTGTATCCCAACAGTGTGGATTGTGATCATGATACCTTACACTAGATTGTCTGGTATCACTATTTACAGGACATCATCAAGTTGTTTGTATACTGCCTCATACTGCATTAAGCAACAAACAAAAGTATGCCCAATTGAACAACTACCCCCCAGCAAGTGTGACCTACCATGGATATTGTCCACCTCAATGACCCCTGGGGAGAAGCACTTCTCTAGCCCCCCAGCAAGTGTGACCTACCATGGACATTGTCCACATCAATGACCCCCAGGGAGAAGCACTTCTGTAGTCCCCCAGCAAGTGTGACCTACCATGGACATTGTCCACATCAATGACCCCCGGGGAGAAGCACTTCTGTAGCTCTTCAGCAGAATCACCCTCAACAGGATGAGTCAGTCGGATCTCTGGCAGGAGGCGGTACGAGGCCGTGGCTGAAGATAAAGAATGTCTTGAAGTCAATTCTGTGAATCCATGTGACAGTCCCTCAGGGACTCAGGGAAGGTCAGAATAGTTCCCAGCAACCTATGCTGGTTGTAAGAGACAACTTAATGACGATGTGTCATCATACCTCAATGTCAATGGGCATTGCTCGAAACATCAATCACTAGTTTGTCTAGTTAGGCATTATTTACAGTTTGCAATCATATAACTGGAATATTGCTGAGTGAGGCGTTAACAAACAAACAAACAGCATGAAATTTTCACAACATAATCTGATAGTTATAATTCCTGACAATGCTATACGGTATATATCCTGGCCATCACATTTTCATTTGGAATACAAAAAGCTGAATAATACTCCTACAAAGTCTGTGAATGGACATGATTACAGGTGTAGTATCATTTACTAACCCACAGGTGAGAACTTGGCATGGTCCTTCCCAATACCCTTCACACAGTGTAACTTGAGGTCCAGCTCCTGTAAACATCAACACACAGTTACACATTGTCTTGAGGAAAATCGCACCTAAACGCTTCTCATCACAACAGAACACAAAGTGAGTGAGTGAGTTTGAACTTATGCGGCTTTTAGCAATATTCCAGCAATATCACGGCGGCGGACACCAGAAATGGGCTTCACACATTGTACCCATGTCGGTAATCAAACCCGAGTCTTCGGCATGACGAGCAGACGCTTAAACCACTAGGCTACCCGACCGCCCCCAGAAGACAAAGAGTGACCACTGCTGTCTGAGTGTGTGAGTGCAAGCTAAAATTTAATGTCACATCGGCATTCTTTCAGCATATAGCTGTCTGAGACGATGTAAGGAAAGGAAGAACAATGTCAGGCCCGGATCCCGTTCCACAAAATGATTGAAGAGTTATGACGTCTTAGCTCTTCGATCGCTTAGTGGAACAAAGTAATCTTTACATTATGATCAGTCTGTGAAGGTTATGCTTAAATCATTTTGTGGAAGAGGGTTAGTGGACAAACAGAAACTTAAAGTCAGATAAAGTCCTTGATTTTCAAGACACTTTCACAACAGAAAAGTAATTCAGCCTGTCTGAAGAAAGATATAAATATTCTCAAATTCAGGCTGAGTTCCAATTGAAATAACAAGCCGGCAATGGAAGAATGCTCATGTCCCCTGCCGATGGTATGTTGTACTAAGTGCAAGAATAAAAGCCCTTGGGCACAAAAACTCTCTGGGTCTTGTTCTATAATCAATAAAGCTGAGATATTCCATGCAAAAGATATATTCTTCAAATATCATAAACATCAGAAGTTGACCACTCGACTGAGGAAGTACAAATGGTTCAGGATTATGCTCTGGAAATAAACCCTACATTGATTGGAATTTGTTGTCGTTGTCTACCCAACTAATTGTCATGGAAACCAAAAATATTAAGAAATTCCTCAATAGCAGAAGGCACCAGTCAGATGCAGGACTGATATCTGGGCAAAGTTTGGTCAAGAAATATTAAACAGTCTTTGAATTATGCTCTGGAAACAAAATGTGACGGATGGAAAGACAGCACTCATTCCTATGATATATATATCACCCTCATCATTCAGTCATCTTATAGTGTTATTATTCCGTCCTCAGGAGTCCCCCCCCTTCCCTCCACTCACCTGGCCCGGCCGCAGTTTAGCTATGAGGATATCATCTACCACAGGCTTCAGGTCCCCTGGTTTGAACTGCAAGAACATGTTAACATTAGTATTACCACAAACGTAGGGGAATTTCAGATCGACTTCAGTTTGCATGATACATGTACTAACATTGACCAAACTTTTAAAGATGATACTTGAGGACTTACAATGCTGGTCTGGTCTCCTATAGGCATCCACTTCATGAACTCCGTTGTAACTGCAACAGGCAAGTGATTGAGTGAGAGAGTGAACTGGGTTTGATGCTGCCTTGAGTGAGTGTGTGAGTTGGGTTTAACGCCGCTTTTAACAGTATTCCAGTTATATCGCGGCGTGTCAGCTTAATGTGGGAGGAAGCCCGAAGTGATGCAGGTCTCAGACGTTACCACTTCGGTGAAACCCACGAGCACGGGTTTGGGGCTGACAAACCAAGAAACATAACTGGAGCGAATCGGGATTTGAACCCACAATCATAGGTTTCTGGCGTGCCCAAAGGACACAACTCTGCACAGCGAATCGCGGCACCTTAGACGACTGGGCCACCCGTGCCCGCAATGCTGCTTTGAGCAGTATTTCAGTCACATTAGGGCATATCAATGTAACATGGGGGAAAGCACTGTGAAACACAGATCCAAGACATTTACCAACTCTGCCCTTGTTGTTTCACCAAATTGTGGGTTAAGATTTAACTGAACTCAACAAAGTTGTCTTTTCACCTCAAGGCTGAGATAAAGTGATAGACACTTTTGACAAGGTCCTTGAATTTCAAATATAAGTAAAATCACAAAGAACAATGAAGAATGAAGCGTTGTTTATTGGTCATCCAAAACTGGCTCCCACAGGAGATATCACTTGGGTGAGATCAAAATTGTAGATATCGCTGCAATGAAATTGCATCACAATGCTTTGCAGACCATTTTGATACCATGACGTCACAATCAAATGACATCGCTAATAGCTCTGTTACTAGAGCTCTTAGCAGTAATTTTTACACTTTAAACACTGCTTATTGCTGTCAACAAACTCAAAAAGTTGGAAGAAAGATGTTGGATGACAAATAAAATCTGACCCTCGTGGCTTTTGATATTAAAATATATATAAACTCTTTGATATATGTGATATCAAAAGACACAAGGGTGAGATTCTCTATATGCACTCACAACTTGATGACGTCATATATTGGACGACGTTAATTTTTTAGAGGGAAGTGTCTGGTAAGTTGTTCTCCAGGGATGTAGCTGGGCTATGCATATAAACCGCAGTGGCTACCGATCGCATCCAAAAGTGGGAGAGATATGACAATCAGTATTAGGAGAAAAAGTACAGATAATCAACATGAGGATTATGAGAATATGAGAATATGCAGGAAATACAAAACTTAACCAACCTGTTCATTAAATAGACTTGTCCAACATTGCCGAGCTCGGATTCTAATCAGGGAGTCATCATATTTTAAATACGGGTAAATATTTTTGAAGTTTGAAACTTTCAGTAACATCCTTAAAGAGGCTGTACGTAATGTTGATATCTCATATATAAAGATAATCAACTCATGGTCCTTGTTTAACGTACAATAAAACACTGCAGGGACAATAAACCACTCAGGACTGCGCCTCTCACAGTTTATTCTTCCTGATGTGTTTTAAGGTACGATAAACCACTCCCACTCATCGTTTATTTCTTAACTTACATGAGCCCACTGCACTATGAAATAATCTGAGCCCACTTGCATAAAGAGATCTTACTGCTAAAACCATTGTAACACCCATACTTTAACATACACTTAAAACAGTCTTAGTGCTAAGATTGCTTAGTGCAAGTAGGCCCAGGTATTTAATGCATGTTTGTCTGCCATGATGTACCCTTGTGGTCTTTGTACATCTCGTCAGGGTCAGTAGCATCCTTGCTCTGTGGCTTTCTGGCACACTTGACCTTCAGCTGGAACTCCACTGTGTCCTGGGCTGTGCCCTCCAGCTCACCTGCAACAAACACAGCCATCAAAGCTTGTTGGGTGCTTTATGCCCGTGGACGGGTGGATGGGAGGATTGATGTTTGAGTGGGTGAGTGAGTGGTGTTTGATGCTGAGCCTTTAGCAACATTCCAGGAATATCAAGACTAGGTTTCACACATTGTTCATAGGTGGATCCATAGGGAGGGTCTAGATTCCCCCCACCCCTTCCTTTTTGAAAACCAAATGATGTAGAAAGTAAAATCATCTGAGACGATTTTGGTATCATGGGCCCCTCCCTTTAAAAAAAAGCAGGATCCGACCTGGTTGTGCTTACTCAAGCAAATACATTTATGGCAACCCATTCTGTCCCAGAATCCCAAAGAGTAGTCACCAATTAGTGGGGGGTAGGGGTGGTTTGGGCAAATTTGGGATTTGAACCCATAATTAGCACATCCTGGAACACAAGGGACAGAACTCTGCAGAGATAGAGGCACAGTCTGCACTACACTAGCACTAACAAGTGGTACAGCTTTCAACAATAAAGAAACTAAATCTAAAAAAAACCCATTTCTTCAAATACATTTGTCTTTCCCCTATGTCTTACCTTCCTGTCGGTATTCGAACAGCCTTGGATCTGCCTGGATGGGGATGAGGCCAAGTCTGTGTGCTAGCACCTCATCTTGGATGATGGATGTGTTGTTATACACAAACACCTTCTCTATTGCCATAGTAGGTACCTAGAAAGACAAATATGAAAGGATCTAGAGTCAAAGTCTCAGCACAATATTACTTGACCCACAAATATTGCCAGTTCGTAGAAGAAATGCAACAAACTGAATTTAAGAAGTTGACAATAAAGATGGAGCTAAAAGTACGGTGACCTATTGGGGCCATTTAATCAACTGCAATAGTACTGCATTACCCCAAAACACTTTTGAGATAAAGATGCAAAAATGGTACAGCTTTTGCAATAGTATTGCGACCCGTAAAGATCCGGGTTAAAATTGATCTTCAGCAACTCATGCTGGTCAAGAGAGGCAACTAAGGGGAATCAAGTGGTCAGGCTCGCTGACTTGGTTGATGCATGTCATTGTATCCCAGTTGTGTAGATCGATGTTCGTGATGTCAATCACAGGACTGTCTGGCCCAGGCTTGATTATTTACAGACCACCGTCATATAGTATGAATATTGCTGATAGCAGCTTTAAACAAAAAAACAAAAAACAAAAGTACAATAGTTCTGCGATAGCCTGATAAGCATTCACAATCCAACAACATTGACTTCCTGTCATTATTCCACCTGATGAAAAAGTCTAAAATATATGTCCAATGTTACATTCAGCACTGTCACTGTTAATGTACTGTATTGACCATGAACATTGGTAGTTTGATCTATTGTCACACAATTTGGTGACTAGTGACGTTTTTGTTTGCTTCACAACTTCAACCACTTTCACAACAATACTATACCTCAGCAAGCAAAATTCTTCGGAAGGCATTTGCAATGGCAGCATCGATACCAACCATATCAAATTCCAAAACATCCCCTTCCAATTTCACAACATCAATCCGGAATTTCTGTAAACAGATAATATGTTGATAACCAGATGACAAGATACTCAGGAGTACTTTATTTAAATATGAAACGGTAAGCGGATCTTACTGAATGCACAGAATTAATCAACAAATATCCAGTTTAACTCAGCCAAACTTCTGTAAACTATCCTGTTCTTTACAACTAGTATCACTGACAATAAGACTAAAGAACCATTAAAAAGTCAAACAATTTAGTTAGTCAAAGGATTTTCAAGGGACTTAACTGGTTTCATGCTGTGTATATTTGTTATAAATTACCTTTTTAAACTTGCTGTGGCTCCACGTATCATCATACCCTGAATAGTTCCCAGGGAAGTCAGTGCTGTGTACCTAAAATCAAGACCACCAAAACCTAGATGTTATATCCTCGGACTGACCTGCTCACAGTCACAGGCTACACATCAACGTCATGTCCAGGCCATACAATCTAAACAGGAGTTTGGCCATTGTGGCATCATAAACTGTATAACCATGATAACTGTCAATGTTCATGAGAAGAGTGTAGCAGGGTTTTAAAATGCAGAAATGTGCATCCAGTACGCAAAAACATATAGAATGCATGCAGAATATAATACATGTATATATTGTGACCCAAGGGACTCACAATAATATCCATTGTACCAAATGCTTCTAAAGAATTATAGAGTTGATGTAATTAAAGTATCTAATCTTACAGTACAATACACTACACCATTTCTTTACATTACATACATAAATCCAATGTTGCGGGACGAATGTGTGCGCGTTGATTATGTCACACCTCTCGTTATAATACGACAAATCATTATCAATAAGGCTGTTCGACAATAGATGTCGTCCAAAAGCAGTGTACTCAACAATAATAATATAAAGGTACTATAGTAAGTGGCTCAAAGGCGGTGCAATTCTCTGTTCAAAGTTGTGTCCCTTTGGCACACCAGAAACCTATGATTGTCAGTTCGCACCCCATACCTGTGCTCACGGGTTTAATCAAAGTGGCAAATGTCTGAAAACTGCATCACTTCGGGCTGCTAAAAATGGTGTTAAACCCTACTCACTCACTCACTATGATAATATAGAGTGCAGTGATACTTTAACCATCTGACTGCCATAGTATCTCTGCCACATTCAGCGTACAACATGGTACCAGGTCCAAAAGTGTCTGAAGCGTCAGTTAAATCAACGGTTGTATTCCCTATGCCAAAGACCATAAACAACACCGACTTCATAAGCAGAAAATGTGGGAAGAAAATTCAAGAAATAATATACATTACATTGTCAACACCATATTCGTTCAACTTAACACGTGTTCGCAATTCATCGATCCTGTCCATGCTGCTGGATGTGCCGTTAGTGTCAAACAACTCTCATAACAATATTTTCATGCTGCAAGCACGTTGTAAAGCCGGAAGCGGAAATAAACATGTTCCCGTTCAGTGCGCATGCTCTTTTGTGGGAGGAGTCACTGCCGGTTACACTTTTACACTGTCAAAATGGTGAGTTTCTGTAAATGTTATCCATTATTTTAGTTACAGTAATTACAGATCGTGGTGAAATTGTTCATATGGCTGTTTCAATGTGTTCTGGATATATGTTCCGCGTTATATGCGCTGATTCGTGTGGAAGCACGACGTTAATCGACCATCATATTCATCAAATCTTGCAATAGGCCTAGATCACCCAGTACACAGTGAATCAAATACTCTACCCATATCACAAACTATAACACTTTCATATTTGGTGGATAAAAATGGTTCACTCTGTCTCAGTAACATGGTTGTAGACATTTATACACGTTTGGTCCACATGTAACCCTGTCTGTGTCTTGTCACTTTTTGTATAAATTATGTAGCTAAACAATATTGGACTCAAGCAACTTGTAATTAATATTAAAATTTAGATCACTAAAAATCAATAACGAGGTTATGCTCCTGTACCAATCAATATTGTTGGTAATGTTTCTATAAATAAATGGTGACTTATTTTGATGACCATTACAAGCGTAAATCAAACTTTCCGCTGTCATGTTTTGTGGATGTGTACATCCGTCTGTTGTACCTTGACTCCTTCAGCTTAACTCATAGGGATGTATAATCAAAATGAACCAATCACTTTATGCTTATGGAAATATAGAACTGAACACTTCATGCTGGCATCACAGGAAGGTCTGTAAGCGCTGAAAAAATAATGTACTGTTGCAAGGTGTGGAGCCATCCTACCTTGTAAGCTTAGGCATGGAGTTAAGTCTCTATGGTCATGTGAACAAGGTGTCACGCCTCAGATACAAAATTTCCAAGGTTTGATTCTCAGCATGCGAAACGTTATGGCTGCTTCATTACATTGAACTTCTTTATGAATATCATTGAGCTTTAGCATTGGTCAATTTGTATTCTAAACATAATTCCAAACATTTTCTGTTTTTCTCCACAGATCAGGTTTATTTTAATCCAGAACAGAGCAGGTAAAACCCGCTTGGCAAAGTGGTACATGCACTTTGATGATGATGAAAAACAGAAGCTTATAGAAGAAGTCCATGCTGTGGTCACAGTGCGAGATGCAAAGCACACAAATTTTGTAGAGGTGAGTCAAGATTTTGGACATATTTGCTGCCACAGCAACACTTTCAATTTCTATTTGTTTCCTTTACATATCCATCTGATGATGTTTTATAAAGATACGGGCAAGAGGAAGAAATTCATCCAGCATGTATACTCTACACATGGTATAAAAATAAAAACATATGTTGAAATATATCTGATAACCTCGATTTCCATAGTAAGGGTAGTTATTTGGCACAGAGCAGAAAGTATTTGGTATTTTTATTATAAAATTGTCCACAAGACAAGGAGTCAAACAGGTTATCAGCATCACAACAGTTTAGACATTTTGGCAAAGATTATCTCCACTCACTGGTCACTAGTTCAACCTTGGAAAACATTTTACACTAAAACTGGACAAAGACGTAGTGTGATCTAGCATTTTGCAAAAGTACAAAGCTAAAATGTTGATGTGACTAACTGGTGTTTCTTCTGTTTTCTAGTTTAGGAATTTCAAGATTGTGTACCGTCGCTATGCTGGCCTCTACTTCTGCATCTGTGTTGATGTCAGTGACAACAATCTGGCATGTTTGGAGGCCATCCACAACTTTGTAGAAGTTCTCAATGAGTTCTTCCACAATGTGTGCGAACTTGATCTAGTCTTTAATTTTTATAAAGTAAGTACATACTAAATGTAAATAGGATTTGGGTGGGACAACCGATCAGTGACAGTGTAATACATTATCATGATTACCTCCAACACTTTCTCTTTTCGGGGGCACAGGTGGCCAAGTCGTCTAAGGCGCCACGATTTGCTGTGCAGAGTTGTGTCCCTTGGGCACGCCAGAAACCTATGATTGTGGGTTCGAATCCCGGTTCGGCCCGATTATGTTTCTAGGTTTGTCAGCACCATACCCGTGCTCGTGGGTTTCACCAAAGTGGTAAACATCTGAGACCTGCATCACTTCGGGCTTTCCTCCCACATTAAGCTGACACGCCGTGATATAACTGGAATACTGTTAAAAGCGGCGTTAAACCAAACTCATTCACTCACTCACACTTTCTCTTTTCCAAGTTTGCATGTGAGATAGATAGTTAAGATGTATAACTAAATATTATATAAAATTGTTATTGTCCATAAGTAAGTATTGGATTTGTATATCTTCTAAATTATTTACCTATGTGGAAGGTTGATGGTCATTAATTATCAATATTAAGCGCTCATTTCAATAAGTGTCCTTTGACTTAATTCCAGTATGTAAGTTATCTTTATAATCGGAAACCTTGCAGTCCAGACAGTCTTGTTTGGAATGTCTCTATATCTTTAATGTAACACTGCTCTGCATGCATGAGTTGTCCATCTGTAAGTGTGTTACAAGTTACATGAGGAATGGTACATAAACATGGTGTCACTGTATATTGTGCCAATACTTGTCATGTGATATTCTTGGCTATTCATGAGGTAGGGAAATTCCAGTAAATATTGTGAATTAAATATTGCAATCAGACCTTACAGGATATAATAATTCTGAGCAACATATTTCTTACATCACCACGTTCACATCATCAGCACGGGGGGACCAGTCGTTTAAGGTGTACCAATTCACTATGCAGAGTTATGTCCCTTGGGCATGCCAGAAACCTATGATTTTGGGTTCGAATCCCAGTTCGCTCCAATTATGTTTTTAGGTTTGCCAGCACCATACCCTTGCTCGTTAGTTTCACCAAAGTGGTAAACATCTGAGACCTGAATCAGTTCAGGTTTTTCTCCCAGCTGGAAGGGCGGGATATAACTGGAATACTGTTTAAAGCGGCGTTGACCCCAACTCACTCACTCATACGATCCATCATGTTCTAATTGAAATTTGATTTTGGTGTTTCAGGTGTACAGCGTTGTGGATGAGATGTTCTTAGCAGGAGAAATACGAGAGACGAGCCAGACAAAAGTGTTGAAGCAGCTGTTGATGTTGTCGTCACTAGAGTGAACAAATAGACTTGTGTATGTTAGGTACAACATAGCAGATGTTATCAACTTGACTGTAGACTGCAGTACATCACTGTTGGTATATCACACTCTGTAGAAACATGCAATCTCATTGTTATCAGATCTTAGTGCTTGCTACCGCCACACAAAGATCTGAGGACATCCCATTACAGGTCATGTCAGAATGAGCTTTCATCCAACCAATCAGGTGTCTCTTACGAGATCGCAAAAGTAGGAGTCCAAATCTGTTTTCTAATCTTGCAACGTCAAAAAGTTTACTGGCTTTCCAAATGACAGTTACGTGCTGTACGACTGATTCCAAAATGCTGACATCATCTGTCTCTCTCTTCGGGTCATAAACATTTGAACTTGGAAGTACTGCCATATAGGGTGCACGGGTGTCCCAGTCCTCTAAGGCGCCGCGATTCGCTGTGCAGAGTTGCGTCCCTTGGGCGCGCCAGAAACCTATGATTGTGGGTTCGAATCCCGGTTCGGCCCGATTATGTTTCTAGGTTTGTCAGCACCATACCTGTGCTCATGGGTTTCACCGAAGTGGTAAACGTCTGAGACCTGCATCACTTCGGGCTTTCCTCCCACATTAAGCCGACACGCCGTGATATAACTGGAATAATGTTAAAAGTGGCGTTAAACCCAACTCACTCACTCACTCACGACAGCCATATAGTCTGAGCCATCTGTTAGACATTCCAGAGTTTTCTTCTGTTTGGTTTTAAAATTTGGAATCGATAACTTTGTCCAAATATTTTTAATGAGTAGTTTGGACTTGAAGTCTCCATTTTGAAGCTAGTGCTGTGAAGCTCGAGAAAGCTGCTTTCTGACTGGCTAATGTAGACTAACTGTTAGTCATTTCATTGGTCAATTGGTGATAGGTCGCTCTGACATGACCTGTGATGGGCTGTCCTCAGATCATTTGTGTATTGGTAGCAAGCACTAAAACCTGATGATCTAAATGAGACTGAAGAAACATTTGGCACTCCCAGTAGGATGTTCCAGTCTTTTCATTTGCATAACTATGTGTTTGTTACTGGTGTTAGGATTTGGTTAAAGTCGCCAAGTCGATCATGAGTTCATCATAAACAAATTTGTAATTCTTACTTCCAGTAGTCTATGGTCATCATACAGTCTGTGTTGCAATAGAATCAGGAAGGTGATATGGTCATCAGCCTGTCTGCCCCCTTGCTCTGTATGTAGAAGAGTCTGTTTTATGTTTGTGTGTCTTGAAAAGCTGTATTGAAGTCGGCAGTATGGGACGTAAGGATGTTTTGTCATGTAATAGGACAATATCTTTGGAATATGATTACAAAAACTTGTACCAAACCTTTGATATTAATGTAGATCATCACACATTACTGACAGAATGACGAGTAGACAAGTATTTGTATATATTATAAGTGGGGAATCGTTTCTTGTTCTGTTCGTATGTTTCATACACAACAGTGATGCACCATGTCCGTGCATCAACAATGTATTTTTTTTGGTAAATCTAACATAGCTGTAATTATCAGGGAAACATTACGCCCTCACCTGGATCCTACCGACTCATGTTAAAGGTGTCCTTCATGCAAAGGTGTAATTAATATTTGGGTTGAGAAAATGTTTCTCCCTGAGTTATAGTGTATTATTATGCTCTTTGTTTGAAAAGCAGCCAGAAAATCATTGCTTTCTTCAAAGACAAGTGCAAAATTGTGGATCTGTGTGTGTTGAAGTGAGGTGTTTTTGTAAACCTCTTGAATGTGTTTTTGTTCAGTGATGCAACTCATTACACTCCTGTTATTTTACTGAATACTTACTTTGTTATGTTATATCTGTTCAATGGCCATCTTCTTGAGGCAAGGGAGTTAACTATTTTTTATAAAGTCATGTTTCCACCCTTGCCATAGCAGGCTGGAATTTCTGGGCTCGTTTGTAGTGCCACCAGTGGCTATTATACGAGTTTTGTCCCCACAACTGACACTCAGATTTGGAAAATATCTGTTGACACCTAGTTGATGGTACACATGCTCTGCAATCAAACAAATTCAGGATAGCTGTTGCCATGTTGTTTATGAACCAGTGTCGATTTCGTTACAGGATTTTGATTGGGATATACATTGACTCGTTACTCCAATAGAAATTTAACTCCATAATTCCAGTCAAGGGTGGAAACTGGACTTTAAAAGTCAGTCAACTCCTCTGCATCGGGAAGATGTACGAAGGCTTGTCCAACCAATCATGTATCAGTCAAATACTGTCATAATACAATATGTGTAATGTTACAACAGATTTCAAATTTTGAAAACATCAAATATTCACATGTAAATATTGTCATTTTGTGAGTAGATAATATGAAGAGGATTCGGTATCATTCCAAGTACAAAGCACTGTTTGAATTGATGTCTGTATTATGATTTTGACTCAAGAATGGCTGTGTAGCTTATCATGTGCTAGTACCATTATCATGAGCAAGTAGTTCCTCTTTAATTCAAAATCACTGCACAAACAAATTCAGTATATCTTTAGAAGAAATGTATTTCATATGTATGCTAGGATCAGAAAACTGCTATACACCCATGTATCCATAGTGATTGTGACTTGTGTATCAATGTGCAATGTTAACTATTAAAATAATTGAATCTTGTCTGTGTCTTAATGTGAGAATTTGAATGAAAATGTAATGAACGTGACATATTCTGTGAACAGGTCTTAGAGACATCCGTAACAGAATCATCCCCGTTTGGCCTTGAAATTGTGAGAAAAATGGTTCTTTCATTTCATAGGAAAGCTAATCCATTTTATAATTCTTGCTGTTAGAATTCATAAGACAAACAATTTCAAATATGATATTTTATTGCATATATTCATACAAAGATTGCAGTCCAAACTGAGATGTTGAGATACGGATGGCTAGAGGATGGACAGGGTAGGAAAAGACCCAAAGATGAAAGTGCCACTGTCTTGTCCATGTGACATTATGCTAAACTGAAACAAGAATCAAACCGGTGGGTTGGACTTAAACTGTATGCTGAAGTACAGATGCAAGTAGGACTTGGCTGCTGTATCCCCTAAGTATTGCAGGTAACAACAGTAAATGGAACTTGCATTTTAATCTCAATGAGGCCAGGACAAGTTGAGTTTTTCTAGACCAATAAGCAATGATAGAGTCCACATGGAAAACAAGTTTGTCAGGTTGATTACAAATAAAGAGGAATTTGATAAATTCAGGATATCAAGTTTCAAATGTTTGTTAATAAGAAGGGCTTTTTGTTGTTTCTTTGAAAAAAAAAAATTGAACTCAGAGATAATTAATCAACCAAAAAAATAGGGTTTGACATGTTTTGACCTAAGCTAATCTATAAAACATAATCTGGTGTTAATAAAATACAAAAATAGTTCATTCTTGTGTTGTGAAACAAGGGTCTGTATATAAAACATCAGATTATGTTTCATAGTAGTTACATGAATATCATGACAATTTTTCTTTTTGTTCTATCTCTAGTTGATATCATACATGGATTTGATCCAAATAATATAGGCCACCAACATAAATAATAAACATGACTAATAAAGTTTATCTACCTCTAACTTAGATACATGGATATAATAAATGTTCAACAAAATAATTGTAATATCACAACACCAGGAGGACAAAATCTCGACTAAACATGGTACAAGAGCATCGTTCTAACAAGTGTATGTTGCAGCAACAGGCATACCTCCGGCAGCATCCAGTGTACGAACAAGATGTAAACTATACATTATATACTACATAAGGCATTATTTCCATAAGTTACTGCCAGAAAACATATGATGGCAAAACATTGCTTTTGTGTCAAAAGAATATAATTCAGTGCGGACATTCAGCATTCTTGGAAATAATACATACTTGCTGCTAACTGTCTTTGGTTGACAACAGACAACCCCGAAAGGAATGATTATGTCATCAGATAGTTATGCGGATAGCCCCCAACATACACTTTGCATAATACTCAGCCTGTATACGTACTATAACAGTATATGATGATATATGTATGCTTTGCTCTACAGTTTCAAGATATACATATATGTTTCTATTTTGTATAATCTGTACACTGGTATATGTGCATGACTGGTATTTGCACACAAATGTTTTAATACATATTTGGTTTTACTATTGATATGAAGCAAATCACAACAGTTTTTGATTGGTCAACAGATGTATTCATGTCTGTGAAAACAGTAATCAAGAACTATGAGCAAATCAGTCGGAAATGTAGGCAATAGGTGCATCATACACTTCATTTTACACAATTGAGAAATGAAATCAATTTGTCAAAAATGGTAAAATGGTAAAACAGATTTAAAAAACGCCTATATAATACAATTACTTACAATAAAAACCGTTTGAGCAATTCGTTGGCAAAATTCAGTAATACATACTGAGGCCTTAAAGGTAAACTGCATTCATGACTTGATTTGCTATGAGACCTTTTTGTTAACTTTGTATAAAGGTTGCAAAGACAGCCAAGTTCTATAACATGAATAAAGAAGATATTTGATATCGCTGTTGAGAAAAACCAAAGAAATAACGATGACCTCAAACCTTGAATAATAATACAGCATGCTTTGATTTATCAATGAAGAAAAATGAACCTTTAGATTATAGGATGTAAACAAATACTGTTTAAAATGACAGTTTACAAAAACCCAAACATGAAATATACTACTCAAAAGAAGTTAAAGAACACCCAATTTTTTTCATACAACTATTGTTTATAAGTCCTATCCAAACAAACAAGCCATGTTCAGTGATCAATGTTAGTTGTTCAACAGTTACTATGCAATGTTCAAAGTCAAGGGGCCCCGGGTATCATACGAATCTGGGGACTCCTTAATCCTTGACAATAGGGTCATCACCAGAAACCCGTGACTTGCTTTATTTCGAACAAAGCCATAGCTACTGTATCCCCCCGTAGTTCCAGTGATGTTTCTTCAATGTAATACTGCAGAGAACCACTGATAACTTCAATCCTATACAGCACACATTTCATTCTTTTATTTTCTTTCAACCAAATATTCATCTATATCATTTTTCATTTCATATGAAAGATAAGCTGTCTCTTGACTTCTGATTATCATGAACATCGTAACATATAAATCAATAAATATTAGATCAACTTTATACTCCTCTGTACAGATAACAAGAATCCTTAAGCATCTTCCAAAAGCATATTTACATGTTCAGAGGATAAAACTGGTTGTCAAAGAAAACATTTATAGATTTATAAAATTGTATTCCTTGATCACTTGATCCCACCAGTGAGGTTTAACAAGATTTGCACATTGCACATGGATTAAAACTATGGACACAACAAACACAATAGAACAAGAAGCTGCCATATGTGGGTATGGCAGTGTAAGCACTAATCATTGATACAGGAGACCCACAAGGGAAGGAAGCAGGAAGCATGTTGTGGAGGAATAGGGAGCAGACAAAAATAATGCCCATCAATAACTTGTTCAGAAATCACATTTAAGATTGTTAATGTTAAAATAACAAATTCCCCTGATTCAGTAAACTCCAGACACTAAAGACCTCATGACCATCAAAAGCAGTTTATCATCTATTTCAATCAGAGGTGTTTTCTGTGATTTGAAACCTAAGAATGACCAATCAGAATTGAGTACTTCCGAAATTATTGGCACAACCACACTTGTTTCCACTCAAAGTATATGAGACATTGGTTTGTTATAGCTGACTGTTCGAGGACTTTACATGACTTCATTGTATCCAAAGTTGACTTTTATTGATACCCTGAGTTCAAGGAACAATTAACCATTTTGAGATCTGTTCACTATTCCCCCAAAACAATATCTGCACCATTATTACATAGCTTGAGCTGAGTTATCAGGAAGCGATGTTGAAGACTGTTTGTTTGGAGATCTCGAGTTCCTTAGTGTTTGTCCTGGAGAACTCAGTCTCTTCACAGGCTTGTTGGGCACAGTCTTTGAGGTGCTGCGTGAAGGCTGAGAAAAACGCAGTACCTGACGTGGTGTCATCCCACTCGCAGTCCTCAGGACAACATGGTCCGTGATCTCCATAGGTTTTGTAGGGCTCTGACCACTCATATTGTTACCACAGTCTTTCAGGGGTGATCTACTGCTGGTCTTCCGCTGTATCTTTGGAGTGCAGATGTCATTGATGGTGTCCAGCAAAGAACAGCTGAGGTCAACTTGCTGACCTTCAAATGAAACTCTACTCCCGATATCTGTTGTGATGTTGACACTGTCATCAGGGGAGGTAACTGACATGGAAACCTCGGATTTCACTGTCAAGGTCTTCCCTGTGCTTACAGAAGCTGGATGTTTGAATATGTCAGTTTCGGAGTCGGTGAGCGTCGAGATGGAAGAAAGACTGCCATTCATCACACATGATTGGCTTGTCACATCACTTTTATTTGACAGCCTATCATCTGAAGCCAGTCTGCCCCTCTCTATGGCTGCCTGGGCCATGTCTCGATACCGTGCAGACATGTCATTGTTCTTTGCAAATATTGTTGGTATCCTGACCGGGGACATGCCTCTTTGCTTTGGAGCACACATGGGACCAGACAATAACTGTTTCTCCACAACATCAGTAAACTGCTTCACATTCTCTGCAACCTTTCCAGCATTTGACGCATGCATTTGTGTAACACTTTCATGCTTTGGTAGTGGCATCTCGGCTCGTTTTATCTGAGGCAGCAATGTGTGTCCTTCTGGCACAAGTTCCATTTTTTGCGTGCCTGGTTGTATTCTTCCATTGTTTGAAATACCAGATATTTCACAGGACTGTGGTCTGCGCGACGTTTCACTGACATTGTGTCTCTTTGGTGTTTCACAATATGACCTTTGTGAAATGTCTTGTAGTTCGTGAACGCTTTTGCTACACACCTGGCTTTCATCCAACATGGACTGATCAGCCAGAGTAGTATTTCTTCTAGACACATTAAACGAATGAGACCTCGGTGGTGACTTGACAGGGAGACGGAAATCTTTGCCACTTGGCTGTGGTGCTTTGTCAGGAAAGTAACCAGCTCGTGACAAGATTTTGTGAGTTTCAGCTGAGATTAGCAAGTTCGGTTTAATGTTGTGTTTGCGTGCCTCTTGGTGAGAATACATGCTCTGTGAACGTACAACTCCAGTTCGGGGTGGAAGAGCTAGCTGTTGTGCAGAATGGGACTTCTTTACTACTGGTTGGTGTGGGTGGGCCTGATCAGATGGTTTCGCTGTATCCGAATCCATGTATTCTGACTTCCTCATAATGGTTGTGTCCAGAAGCATACTCTCATCAGCAACAAAGGCAACGTCAAGAGAGTCCTTTGGCTCATGGGCTGGAGGCTGTATTAATGTTTCATCAAACAAAGATCCTTTCCCACTGTCAGTGGACAGACATCTTTCTAACTTGGAGGTGTTGCTCTCAACAGACATCTCAGATCCTGAGCTCAACAGACTATCTGAGCTGTTACTGGTCTGAAGACTCTTCTTAATGCTTTCTCTGGATGTCTGAGCAGACATTCGCCCCTGTCCTCTGTGGCTGCCCTGGGACTTATTGGACTGCAGGCTTGTTGAGGATGAGGACTGTTTGGGAATGTAGATGACAGTATCACCTGATATTGTCGAGAAACCTGCCTCAGACTCATCCGAGTCATACCCCGTCTGCTGTATTGTGTCATTAAAGCCATCAGGAGGGGGAAGGACTACATTCATCAGGCTACTGTTCTGGTTCGGGGCAGAGAGAGGAGGTAAAGGAGGAACCTTCTGTATCTTCTCCCCTTCCATCCTCTGCTTGGACTCTGTCCCATCACCAATTGCTGGTACAATTATGGGTATGGGACCACTGATGTCAGACTTGTCAAAACTTTTTCTCAACTTCTTCAACTGATTTTGCTGACCCTTTAATAAGCCGTTATGGATGGTGTTTGGCTGTCCTCGTCTGAGATTCATCCCTTCAGCAGAGAGCGACCTCTTATGTGAGTTGCCCTCTGTGTTCCTCCCCGCTACCACTGGATCAGACGCTGATGCATGGACAGGCCTATACAGGCTGTGAGATCGCTGCAATCCAGACCCAGCATCGGTGTGATCCAGATCCAGATGAGATTCATTAATGAATCCTTCATTTAGTGTCTGTTTGATGTCCATATGCGAGACAACAGAGGCATCAGGCATGTAGGTAGTACTCTGAGCAAGTGCCGAGATGGGAGAGTCGGATTCGGACTGACTTCTCCTCATAGATGTTGCGTCCATGGCTTCATCTTTTTTGGTGGGACTGGCCAGACGCTCACCGATATGCAAGGAGGAGTCGGATGCAGATGACTGCGGGAAAAAGGAGATTTATTTAACATCTTCATCTAATCTTTTAATTATCTCGGCATTAAAACTATCCTAAATCATACACTTCAGCAAAACTTCACAATGGTCAAACATAGGCTTAATGCAACTGGACTATTATCTTTCCAAGAAAAACAGAATACAATGTAAATATATTAAAGTACATTAGCATACAGTAGATGTATATGAACACGATCAAGTGGTCAAATAATTGACAAACACAAAAATCGTTTGACAGAGTAGATGACAGTTTAAGCAATCTACACACCTTATCAGCCTTGCTGCCACTAAGTCTTCTGAAGATGTTCTTTCCCCGTCCGCTCTTCTTGGTAGATCCAGTAGAAATATTGGAGAATGATGGGCTCCTAAAAACAGATGCTCAATGGTTTAATAAGGTCAACTTCAGTTCGTATAATATTTAATTGGCCAAAGTGGACGTTCACAATCTTTTGCTGTTTAAATGTGCCATGATTACAAACTCAGCTCATACTGATTCTGATGCCAGTGTTGTACCCACCTTGCCATCTTCTTCTTGCTGCTGCTTGGACTGAACAGGTTGAGCTTCTTGCGCGGAGTCTTGATGTTGTGAGAGGGAGTGGCTGTAAATGGCATATGTTGCTTGTCCCCAAAGCTCAGACTAGGAGTATCCAAAACTCCACCTCTCCTAGGATCTGAAATTAACAAAACATCCTTAGACGTGGAAACCAGGGATAGACACCATGCGCATAATTGGGGCTGGTGTTTTTTTCATCAATGGGATTTTGGTAGAAAACAATCTAGTCTTTGAGTTTCACAAGTCTTGGACTGACGAACGAGTGGCCTTGTATAACCTTGGGAACATGGCCTGGTCAAGTAACAACATAGGCAATGCTAATAGATGCTCCTTGCAGTTGTCTCCCTTTAGGTGGTCTGTTCACTGCTTGACCCAGTATCTTCACACTGACCTATCGCACTACCTCCATTATATGGATAGACACGGCCATGAGACTAGTTGTTTTCTTCCAAAATCTAGCAATTTTACACAAACCTCTAGTCCAAAATGAACCACAAACTAGTTGGATTTGACCACCGGTGGCTACCTCTGCATTATTTCTCTATTTCTTAAAGGAGTAGTGATATTATAGATTGTTATCATATTTAATGAACACAATTGCTTCATGTTTGGTACCAAGAAATCTGGTACTATGTAACTTACATTTAGCATTGCAAGCACGGCAGCCACCAGAACCGGTAACACACAGGTGTTCAACCATATGGATGCTACATGTAATATCATGTAGTTAAAAGTGAATAACTCTAAGAACAGCCAACATGTGTGCATCTAATTTCTGCATACAAATAAACAAAACTGTTCCAAAACAGGATAGGGATGTGTCATGCAGATGTGAATACCATTTATATCCATCTTCCTGATGGCTGAGGCGGGGGTGAAGGGTGTGTGTCCCAGTGCTGACCCCTGGGGGAGGTGTTGCAGAATGGCCTTTCTGGAGGAGGAAAACAACACAATGCAATCAGAAACATAGAAGTGGTAACAATTAGATTCACAAACAAAGAATATTAACAAAAATGAGCAATTCGGGATAAATGCAATGTTTTTATACTTACCTGATGCTACACCTTTAGCAACTGGTATTATTGTACTTTGAATAAAACATTTAATAGAAAACAGCATTTCTTGTTAACATTTACAATAGTAATACATACGTCTTGATAAAGTTGGAGGAATATTCCATGATCATGATGATAACACAACATCCATACTTCTAACCTGTCTAAATCACCCTAATAAAAACATTCATGTAATATATCTTACTTTTTAGATGCTGAAAAGGGAATGACCTCGCCAGAGGCTTTGCGTTTTCGTATGACGACAGGTGTGGTTGTTGGGTAGTGGGTATGTTCAAGGGATCCGGAGAGAGACTGGGCACTTTCATTTGAGGCAGTGGTCATATTCTGACTTGAGTTTCCATTCTTGCCATCTGTACTTCTCCGTAACTTCGCCAGGCCATTTGCTATAGAGCTGACAATGCCTACAACACACAATGCATTACAGTTGGGTTCAGTTCACCTTGTTTAGGACACAAAGAGGTGTTCAAATCAATTGAAATAAGTGAAGATTAATTGGAAGGTTTAAAATAGGGCTCAGATGGGTAACTCGGGTTGGTACTGAGTAGGACCCAGGTACCCACAGGACAACCCGAGCCCTTGGTTAGTCACATGCTTTATTGTTTAATGAGCACAATTCACTACTATAACTCCATGGTTACCAACAAGTTACTAATGTTTGGATATCTTTCTGACAATTTGCACATGCATTCTGTCTTTTATATGTTTTGAGTGAAGATACAGCTCCAGTCAACTTCAATGTATGCATGACCAGATCAGTTTTCTATATGTGTCTGAATACTTTTTGTCAGGGGTCCGGTAAAACAATTCCTAATTCGTGTAGGATCTGGTAATAGGGGGTCGAGTAGTAAATTTGGACTCGTCCCCGCCCTGGTTTAAACGACCAAACAAATGCAATTTCCCACAATGAAACAACTGATTTGCCCCTCGGAAGTTCTGAGTTTCACTACTTAATATTTAGTACGTGAAGAAATAAAAGTGAGAAAGACCGAGGCCAGGGTCTTTTTTAAATGCTTTTGTTTGTTTGTTGTTTAACACCACACTCAGCAATATTCCAGCTTTATGACGGTGGTCTGTAAATAATGGAGTCTGGACCAGACAATCCTGTGGTTGGCATGAGCATCGACCTATGCATTGGGGACACAACAAAATGCATCAAACCAAGTCAGTGAACCTGACCACCCAATCCTGTTAAGTCGCCTCTTAGTCTTACGACATGCATACTCGCCTCTTATGACAAGCATGGGTTGCTAAGACCAATTTTACCCAGATCTCCACAGGTCTTTTTGAAAACTAAAGTACTGAAGTCAGTATTAGTGTTGGTGTTTATTTGGAGTGATCTAGTTTTACTGAACTTAACATTGAAACTCAGGAAAGTGACGCTAACCAATTAATCTTGAAGCTTGGTCGGGGTGATCTCTTCATCAAACATGACTGAACAATCAGTTCCCAAGACTAATGATAGGCGTTGTATGATGTAAGGAACATGCATCATGATATTTGTAAAGCTAATCTGATTTTTATGCTGGCAAGGCATTAACCAGGAGGACTCTGAATATTTTAGAACTCCTCTCACCACTAAAACATCCTTACATGCACTCGGAGATTAAATCTTGGCCTCCATTTGCCTCATTTCATGGTGATTTATGAGCAAATAGAGATCTTGTTGTACACAACATGACAGAATGGCCATCCGCTGTGTCATTCTACCGAGATGATCGGGATATATCTTTCTTTTGAGTTTACCATTCACACGACCTCATATCCCCTAAAACAGGTTCATCCAAATTACATGATTCACTAGCAGTGTCCAATTGAAAAAATTAAACATACACAGAGAAGAAATAAAAAAATTGCGAGCCAGATGACCACTGTGCATAACTAAAATTCTAAAAATTCAGAGCTCCAGACAAGTTTTTGAGCAATAGAGTTTTTATTCTAGGGTTTCTATTTTAATTGGGTGATTTCATTTTTCATTGGGTGACCAATATTTTTTTCACTTATCTATTCATCACTCTATTGGGTTTTCCCCAAAATTAGTGAACATTTTAACATTTAAAAAATGAAATAATCGTATAAATAAATTAGATCCTTTGTACACATTGTTGAAAAGCTCCATTGGGTATTTACATGTGCTGTTTTTATACATTTGAGTTTTTCATTTAATGCATGTGTTTCTGTACGCAAGTTAATTGAAAGTAATTGGGTTTTGAATGGGGGGGGGGGGGATTTTATGCAAATATGCTGCATATCTGAAGCTCTGATATTCAATTAAAATAAAGTTAAAAATTGGAAGTTTCTTGTGCCAATCATTCTCCTTGTATTGTTACCTTGCAGTGACCCGCTCCTCTTTCTCTTCTTCTTTTTCTTCATATCCTTGGAATCCTCTAACGTATTGTCATCACTAGCATCCAACTCATCATCTGTCTGCACCCCAAAACACTCAGTCATGAGGGTAGTTCGCTGATACAGACTTGACGAAACCATGCCCACTTTCTCAGCATCCTTTATAAGTAGTTCCACAATAGCTGTCTGGATCTGCAGCAGTTTTTCCTCAGTCGAGTTCATCTTTTCACTTTTGCTGTTGACATGCATGATGTTAGGGGCGAGAACAACTGCTAGATTGGCAGCGTCCATCTTGTTATCATCTGAGTGGGAAGCTATGAAGTTGAGAAGCTGCATGATGAAGCGCAGGGTGCTGAGATGCTCCGCTGGGAGGAGAAGGCACAGAGCATGGATTGCTTCTGTCACTGACTTGGTGTTATCAAGCTGGTAGCATTTGATGAAAGTGTCGTGGTACAGGCTTGTGAACAGGGGCTCGGGCAGCTCACGAAAGAACTGTTTGATGAGGGTGGTCAGGTCGTAGATGCTGGATACATCCATATTAACACCTTCTTCAATTTGTTGCTGAAAATTTAACATTTCAAAATTGATCATTTTGATTATTAGTCAGCTCCAGGAAGATGTCAGATATAATAATCATTAGGCATCTAGTCAAATCCTGTGTAATCAGTGATTATGTTTTAAAATTGCTGTCAACTTATTGTGGGGAAACCTCAAATAATATCATGAACATGTTTACCATATTGGTGACTCCAGATCACATCATAATTCATATCATGTATATACCAAACAGAATAAATGAACTTCATGAAAACCACACTTTTGTACTATGTTGTGGTAAGAAAAGACCACTTTACACAAATTACAACCCACTTAAAATATGTGAACCTTCAAATATGCATATAGTTGTTAAGTGCAGGGCAGTTTGTGGCCATCTTGTGGCCATCTTGTGGCCAGAAGCCACAGTCCCCATGATCCAGCATAATGCTTGAGAGTCTAATAAGCTCAGCCAATAGTGTTAACAATGAAGTCCATATGTTTGGTTCAAAATCTACTGAAACTAATATTGAAGGACAAATTTTGGCTGCTAGATTCAACATATTTTGGCACAGACATCAATACAAATTATGACATTAAACACCTTAAGACTAAAGTCTCTTTTAGACTGATCTTTCTTAAGTTGACTGCATAACTTTCTTGACATGTTTAACATAACATTCAATTTCAAAATAACACACAGCATTTCACTGTTTTTTAGCAGATTGAAATTTTACCTTGAGTTCCTTTTGCCTGCTGACTGATCCAGATTTCCGAAATATACCTTCAGTTTTGAAATGGATCTTAATATGCTCTGCTGAGTCAACCAAAAATCTGGAAGGAAGAATTGATTTATAAAAGTAACAAGACTGTATGAAAAACAGATTGGTAACTATACTTTTCAATATGAATGTAATTTTGTAAAGAAACTGCACTAAGAAAATGTATCATGTTTGACTGTACAATGTGATGCTTCATATCATGTGACAATGGATGCAACAGACATATTTCTAAATCTAATTTATAAGGACAATAAAGTGTATCAACATCAAGAACGTTACACCATAAACCAATCACTATCAACATGATTAATATGCAATGGCAAGAAGTCTTAACTTTTCACATTATCAAACCATTAATATGCTACAAACCACATTATTACGAAGATACTGTCAAAGAAACTTACTTGGGAACATATCCACAGTCTGTGACATATTCGCAAGGGACGTGAGCAAGATAATTACCAAATATACCACTAGGAACAAGAATTCCATCCTGCAAAACAAAGACACTCATTTGACGTTGGTCCTGTATCTGTGGTAATACAAATGTTAAATTCATAAGTATCAACAAATTGAGGTTAATCGCATTATTATGACAGATTCCAGGCACGAAATAAAATAAATTCTCACTGTAGTTTGAAACATAATCAGGAACTGAGAAGACAGCAGTGGTTTATCAGTGTTTATATAGTGGTTACAATCACTGTATGGAAGATCAAGCTAGGCCATATAATGGAAGGCTTGATAAGTCACCAATATTGGATGTTATTGTGATAGTAAGAAATTAATTCATAAAATTCTGCATTGTTTTCGGTGAAAGGAGTCAAAAGTCACTGGAATTGGTATTATGTACAACTCTTTTTGTAAAGCACCCGCACATCTGACCCACAAACACATGGCTGTATTTTTGTGATTATCTCACCAAGCTGCTTTCAACATCAAACATTCGATCTGTTTCGTTTTGTAGAATGATAGACGAGGTAAGTAAATCAAACATCCACACTTCCAAATGCAGCTTTGACATATGTTGTTAGCCTGAATCAAAACTTACGAAGATTCACAATATTTTCCTCACCTGTGATGGTCCTCTTGAATTGTTGAGTTTCTTGGCTTTCTTATTTTTCGGAAGTTTGACACCACAGTTAAGTAGATCGTCTTTTATAAATGTCCTTAGATTATTAACCTTTTCCACACAGCTAATATGCCTATATCCGTCCATGTTATCTCACGTTTCGTAATACGATAAACAAAATATCGCGTTATTAATTGCAGCCACCTGTTCATGCCTTCATCCTTGCCGTCTTCAAACATCCCACACAAAGTTTTGATTGGCCTGCGTTTGTAAAATATTATACTATCTTCGTAGCAACTAATTATAAATAAATGTATTCTGGACGATTTCTTGATGTGTTTATCTTAATTATGAACTTAACATAACATCTTTAAAAATTAATATGAGCGTTTATGTATAATTTTAAATATGCATTTGTTTGATGACATAATTACAAGATATATTGATGTTGAATTAAGAAAATAAAAGACAGTTTTAAGGAAACTAGTTCAAAGGGAGATAATTGGCATTTCCGGGTTTCATAAAAAGGAAGTAAACATGGATTGCTGTTTCCTCCAAAAGGATGTCTATAATCAATTAGATATTTTCAATTCCAATCCTGACACTATTAATAAATACGTTCTTGTAGATAAAACAAACTATCATATTCTCTCAGAAACACGGTGATCAAGTTATAAAATTCTCATCCTGAAGGTCAAAGGTTAGGCAATGGCCGATGCGCAGATGCTCAAGATGTGACAAGAGCAAGGCCATAGTGGATTGATAATTATGAATTCCTTCCTTTTATTAACGACGTTCTGCTGGACATAGACCATCATGGCACCATTGCACTGACACGGTTTAAAATGCGAAAGCCTGTACTGCGTGTAAATAAATAGGTGAGTCCCCAAAGAATTGGATAGCAGCCTTGCATTTGCTGTCAAAACAGGCTCCAGAACGTGGCTGTAACCGAGAAGAACGCTACATGTACTTAAGCACGACCTGTCGCAAAATGAATTTTGTTCACACAAACAGAATATATGGTTTTATTAACTTTTGTTTATTGATTACATACGTGTTTGTACCACAATATTATTACCAGATCTTGATAATTGGCCTCGTACCATTTTGATAGAAAAGTAGTTGACAACCACATAAAAATGTCAATAATTGATAATTTCATCACTCTTGGTCAGATCTTGATTGTATTCCTGGCATATATTGCATTGTTATCAGTTCTAAATATATTTCTTCATTGTGTAGATCAGACAGTTGGTTTTAATGCTGGCTATATTGGTCTAATTCATCAGTGGTGGATCAAAATCTATAGTGTAGCAGCTGATATGGAAAATTGAAGGTCATTGTGCCATTCTACAGGTAATTTGAAGGTGGCATCATAACCACAAATCATCCAATGTACTGGGCTATATTAGATATATGCACCACATACAGTTTCCATTACAATGTTTCTGTTTCTTCCAGGATGTAGTTGTGTATTAAGAGTAATTTCATCACTCATAGGTTCAGTTTGGCATGTGTGTTCTCTTATAATGCGTACCAGAATAATAAGCAATAGTAACATTAAAGGGGAAAATAGGAAGTTGGTATATCATGTATAATCTTCAGGAATTTGGCTGTAGGTGAATTCCTCACCAAACCAATTCGAAGCCATCTGTTCAACCTGTTTCAATGTAAACGTCCTTTTTGTGTTTCAGTTTGAATAATGCCACACATAAGAACAGATCTTTGACTCACACACTCAAAGATTGTTTTCATTAAATGTTAATTTCTAAATACATTTTCGCAAGGCGATTTGTTTTAAATGAAAAGAACAAAGGTTTTACTCAGTGTTCAAAATTTAAGAATTCATTCCACTATCATGCTATGGGGCTTCTCTAGATTCAAATACAGAAGCAGTATACCCCCAAGGATGCCAGGACTCCTTTTAAGTTCTCACACTCATATGTAAAATAAAAGTAAAACATTCTTCAATGTTCATATTCAGGGACTTCAAAATATAATATTTCATGTTATCATCATTTAGAATATAGTAAGGGTACATATTTGGACATGTTTGTTATGTATGTGGTCTAATACAAATTATGAAAATCATTGTACAGATTACAATCAGCACAAATCAATAAAAACATAATTCCCCTCCTCCATATTTTGTGACATAATAGGTACTACCAATATCCTGTAAATACCTTGAGGCAATGCCAATTGATCCGATTGTAATTAGTCATACCTCACCTAATGAGTAAATATTTGCCCAAGGTATTGTCCAGGCAGGTTGTTTGAGTATGCAATTTATCTGTCTACACAATCCCACTGGCAGACAAACATGATGTAACTTTGTAATGCTTTGGGCTATGTTAAGGAACATAATATTTCCTTCTTTTTGTTTCTTGGTGTCTGTTTCCAATGTCCCTATTTCATAAAAACAACAACTATTATTGGTAATGGAATAATGCCATTTCATAAGAATCACCCCAAAATTCTTAAGAAATTATCAAGCAGCTAGGTGTGTATTTTTTAGCTTTTAAACTGCCTTTTAATTTTAACACTGCAATTTTCATATTTCCTTTGTTTTCCAGACTCAGTTGATATAAGCAAACGGGGGAACGGCTTGTTGATCCTCTGCAACTCACTAATGGTAAGTGGAAGTGTTCATCAGTCTACTCACCTGAGTTGTGTCAGGTACATATTGTGTTAGCACAACGGGATCATGTTCATGAGTCATCTAATCTATGCATGGATGACCTGTTAATTTGTTGGATACACAAGGATATTGAGCATAGGTAGACACATTGAGTTTATCTTAAAAAACACTTTTAAATTCGTACGCATTGCTTATTACGTCGAATACGGTATTTCAATTTAGGGACCCCCAAAGTATGTAACTGTTAACATTGGGGTTATGTCACAGACCTGTAGACTTCCATGAAAAATTTCAACACTGCATTGTTTTGGTAACATAATATTTTAGGAGAACATCACTTCACTAGCCTTGACCTGGTAGACTAGTGGTTGTGTAGGACCCTGTTGATATATAAACAAAGGCTATCATTTGCCCACCTTATGATCCATATCACACTGGATGAAAGTGACCAATGTCAGTTACTTGACCTATTTTCTCTCTAGTTGTTTAAATTTTTATCTTATTGATTACCGTATTCGACGTAATAAGCGCCCCGCTCTAATAAGCGCCCACGGCGATATATGCTAATATATTGGCTAGTGAACAATCCCAATTAGCACCCCTTCCGATTGATCAATGTACACAAGACTTATTTATTCGTGTATAATACGCACTCGTGTGTTATATGCACCCTTAATCATGGGCAATTAAATTCTGGAAAAATATATCTGTCGTATATAAACAGTCCAGACCATCAGCATAAACCACGAAATTTATCTTTCAACTCTGTATTTTCCACCAAAATCATATTCTAATAAGAGCCCCCTATTTCTAATTTTGAGAGCGCCCTGGGCGCTTATTACGTCGAATACGGTATACATTTTAACATCAGTATTGAAATTTCAATGATTTTTTTAACACTGATTACATTGGATAGTATAGCCCTACCACACTAAACAAGCAAGACTTCATGTTTATGAAATTGATTAATAATTTCTGTAATAGTGAATATGAATGTACTCATGTAAATTATTTTGGGGATTCTCTTTATAGAAATTTGCCAAAAATGCCAGAAAGGATACTTTTTTTCGAGAAAAATCACATGTAAAATCTGTGCACAATACTGCACATGATGATGAAGACATATTAGCATCTTTAGTCCCGTGCAAATTGTTTCTCTTATTTATTATGATTCACACTGATTAAAATAATGTTGGTTTGCATATTGAGACACTTTGAAAATACACATACAACTCGAAATAAGAAGATATTTATATTTGTGCTCAAGTCCATCTCTAATTGCATTGATTGAGATCTGAACGCATACAAGAATATTGTTGTATTTGATTATCTCATGCCTAAATACTCAGAACAACTTATTTTTATTTTTTGTGGCCATTTTGACAGATATTACCAAAAATCCAATAATCTATCAGCGATAGATACTAACGTTTAGTCCTCCATTCCTTATAATGATAACACATAGCAAGCCCCTTAAAAACGGCAAATTTTGTCTCGTCTGTATGATACCCGAAGTATCAGGCTGTTACAAGGGACTATAGGACTAGTGCCAATTCGCTGATATGTGCAGAAAGTTAAAAGTTATATGCTGATATTATATTTGATTTATTTCCGTGTTTGACACTAAAAAACATTATTGTTCCCATTGGCTAATGTTTGTATTGTTCTAATGTATTCGTTTATGAATACCCAATCAGACAGTGTTAGGAAAGTTGGGTCTGTTTTCTGAACACTTGGTTCGCTAATGTTGACTTCCTTTGTGTTTTCACTAAGTTGTTGTGTGCATTATAGATTAAGGTTTGTTGCCAGATAGGCTGCTTGTGACTTGATGAGATTCGCTTGATCGCCAACACAGCTGGTTTTGTGATGTGGTTATTGACAGAAAAGCACTCACAATGGTTACTGTTTACTTATGAATGATCTGTCAAATGTCTCCACAGAAGGAACTGTCATAATCATTCTGTTAATTTGAACACTAACAATTAATTATTCATTCGTCTGTTAGAAAAATGAGTAATTTATCAAACCGTGCAAATGTGATAACAGTAGAACATTTTTGAGTATTCAAACAAAGGAATGTGCTCCTTTACAAAATATCGAATGATTGTGTCTTGTGTATACTTGTTCTATTTATAATTTATGCCATGTATGATGTCAATTCTATAAGTAATATGTCTTTGCGGAAAGCAACGAATAGGCAGGTTATATTCACATGGTTATATTCACAAGCAAGTAATATATTCAATTGTATATTTAGTAAAAATATTGAGTTTGTGATTACACTTAGTTTAGAGAAAGGGGACCTAATGTGCTTGTATTCACACAGGCAAACAAATGGCAAATACAATGTTGCAGTACTGACAGGAGATGATAATATGACATTCTATTTACAGAACAGGTTTCCCAGAGAACTGACATGACACAGACTGATAGCACGATTAACTTTGTTTAGAGTTGTGGTTGGAAAGGGTTGAAATGGCCATTTATATGAATATTTTATGTTAAACTGTTTTGGACTTTTTTCATGGTTGGGTTGTAATGGTGGTATTGTCAGGCTGTGTTGACAGCGGAGGTACATGCGGAGTTGCTGACGTCAGGCTTCAGTAGACATGTGTTGTGTTGGGACGTTTGAATCTGTTGTAATCAATGTCTTCAGTATCAGTTATGCGGAATACTTCATTAACGTTACAGTTTATCACCTGTAGCTATGATGAAGCAAGTCGCATGTATGTGTGTAGCTATAATGAAGCCAGTCACATGTCTGTGTGTAGCTGTGATGAAGCACGTTACATGTCTGTGTGTAGCTATGATGAAGCCAGTCTCACATCTGTGTGTAGCTATGATGAAGCCAGTCACATGTCTGTGTGTAGCTGTGATGAAGCCAGTCACATGTCTGTGTGTAGCTATGATGAAGCCAGTCACATGTCTGTGTGTAGCTGTAATGAAGCCAGTCACATGTCTGTGTGTAGCTATGATGAAGCCAGTCACATGTCTGTGTGTAGCTGTGATGAAGCCAGTCACATGTGTGTGTGTAGCTATGATGAAGCCAGTCACATGTCTTTGTGTAGCTGTGATGAAGCCAGTCACATGTCTGTGTGTAGCTATGATGAAGCCAGTCACATGTCTGTGAAGCTATGATGAAGCCAGTCACATGTCTGTGTGTAGCTATGATGAAGCCAGTCACATGTCTGTGTGTAGCTGTGATGAAGCCAGTCACATGTCTGTGTGTAGCTGTGATGAAGCCAATCACATGTCTGTGTGTAGCTATGATGAAGCCAGTCACATGTCTGTGTGTAGCTGTGATGAAGCCAGTCACATGTGTGTGTGTAGCTATGATGAAGCCAGTCACATGTCTGTGTGTAGCTATGATGAAGCCAGTCACATGTCTGTGTGTAGCTATGATGAAGCCAGTCACATGTCTGTGTGTAGCTATGATGAAGCCAGTCACATGTCTGTGTGTGGCTGTGATGAAGCCAGTCACATGTCTGTGTGTAGCTATGATGAAGCCAGTCACATGTGTGTGTAGCTGTAATGAAGCCAGTCACATGTCTGTGTGTAGCTATGATGAAGCCAGTCACATGTCTGTGTGTAGCTGTGATGAAGCCAGTCACATGTCTGTGTGTAGCTATGATGAAGCCAGTCACATGTCTGTGTGTGGCTGTGATGAAGCCAGTCACATGTGTGTGTGTAGCTGTGATGAAGCCAGTCACATGTCTGTGTGTAGCTGTGATGAAGCCAGTCACATGTCTGTGTGTAGCTATGATGAAGCCAGTCACATGTCTGTGTGTAGCTGTGATGAAGCCAGTCACATGTCTGTGTGTGGCTATGATGAAGCCAGTCACATGTCTGTGTGTAGCTGTGATGAAGCCAGTCACATGTGTGTGTAGCTGTAATGAAGCCAGTCACATGTCTGTGTGTAGCTGTAATGAAGCCAGTCACATGTGTGTGTGTAGCTGTGATGAAGCCAGTCACATGTGTGTGTAGCTGTAATGAAGCCAGTCACATGTGTGTGTAGCTATGATGAAGCCAGTCACATGTGTGTGTCTAGCTGTGATGAAGCCAGTCACATGTGTGTGTAGCTGTAATGAAGCCAGTCACATGTCTGTGTGTAGCTATGGTGAAGCCAGTGCTGGGTGTCAGTGTGTGCTTGGTGTCAGTGTGTGCTGGGAGTCTTTGTGTGCTGGGCATCAGTGTGTGCTGGGTGTCTGTGTGTGCTGGGTGTCAGTGTGTGCTGGGCGTCAGTGTGTGCTGGGTGTCAGTGTGTGCTGGGCATCTGTGTGTGCAGGGTGTCTTTGTGTGCTGGGAGTCTTTGTGTGCTGGGCATCAGTGTGTGCTGGGTGTCTGTGTGTGCTGGGTGTCAGTGTGTGCTGGGCGTCAGTGTGTGCTGGGCGTCAGTGTGTGCTGGGCATCTGTGTGTGCTGGGCGTCAGTGTGTGCTGGGCGTCAGTGTGTGCTGGGCGTCAGTGTGTGCTGGGTGTCAGTGTGTGCTGGGTGTCAGTGTGTGCTGGGTGTCAGTGTGTGCTGGGTGTCAGTGTGTGCTGGGTGTCAGTGTGTGCTGGGCATCTGTGTGTGCTGGGTGTCAGTGTGTGCTGGGTGTCAGTGTGTGCTGGGTGTCAGTGTGTGCTGGGTGTCAGTGTGTGCTGGGCGTCAGTGTGTGCTGGGCATCTGTGTGTGCTGGGCGTCAGTGTGTGCTGGGCGTCAGTGTGTGCTGGGCGTCAGTGTGTGCTGGGTGTCAGTGTGTGCTGGGTGTCAGTGTGTGCTGGGCATCAGTGTGTGCTGGGCATCTGTGTGTGCAGGGCGTCTTTGTGTGCAGGGCGTCAGTGTGTGCTGGGTGTCTTTGTGTGCAGGGCGTCAGTGTGTGCTGGGTGTCAGTGTGTGCTGGGCATCTGTGTGTGCAGGGTGTCTCTGTGTGTGCTGGGCGTCAGTGTGTGCTGGGCATCTGTGTGTGCAGGGCGTCTTTGTGTGCTGGGAGTCTTTGTGTGCTGGGCATCAGTGTGTGCTGGATGTCTGTGTGTGCTGGGCGTCTGTGTGTGCTGGGCGTCTGTGTGTGCTGGGTGTCTCTGTGTGTGCTGGGCGTCAGTGTGTGCTGGGTGTCTCTGTGTGTGCTGGGTGTCTGTGTGTGCTGGGTGTCTGTGTGCAGGGTGTCAGTGTGTGCTGGGTGTCTCTGTGTGTGCTGGGTGTCTGTGTGCAGGGCGTCAGTGTGTGCTGGGAGTCTTTGTGTGCTGGGCATCAGTGTGTGCTGGATGTCTGTGTGTGCTGGGCGTCTGTGTGTGCTGGGCGTCTGTGTGTGCTGGGTGTCTCTGTGTGTGCTGGGCGTCAGTGTGTGCTGGGTGTCTCTGTGTGTGCTGGGTGTCTGTGTGTGCTGGGTGTCTGTGTGCAGGGCGTCAGTGTGTGCTGGGTGTCTCTGTGTGTGCTGGGTGTCTGTGTGTGCTGGGTGTCTCTGTGTGTGCTGGGTGTCTGTGTGTGCTGGGTGTCTGTGTGCAGGGTGTCAGTGTGTGCTGGGTGTCCGTGTGTGCTGGGTGTCTGTGTGCAGGGCGTCAGTGTGTGCTGGGTGTCTGTGTGTGCTGGGTATCTGTGTGTGCTGGGTGTCTCTGTGTGTGCTGGGCATTAGTGTGTGCTGGGCGTCCATGTGTGCTGGGCGTCTGTGTGTGCTGGGTGTCCATGTGTGCTGGGCATCCGTGTGTGCTGAGCGGTTGAGTGCATAGAGACTGTGAAGCCAGTCACCAGAGACACGACAGTGGGAACCTTCACATATGATTGCTGGGATTAGCAGCAGTATCTTTAACATAATTGATTTTATACACCTTTGGCCCAGACAATGGCTATCTTTAGGAACACCCAACTAAAAATACACTCCAGAGCTCAATTTAGCTGTGTGTACATTAGTTTTCCACCGTTAAGCAGCATCAGATTTCGGTGTAATTTCATGAATATGGCTGTCATGGACTATATTGGGCGAGATTTACTACAACTGTCCATGTCGTTACACACCTTTCTAAGAATGGCTGTACCTCTCTCATTTAGACATGTTCTACAAACATGAGAGCCGAGTTGCAGGATGTCAATAATGTGTGATGGATGGCTTCATAGTCCTCACCCACTGGACTAGAGGCCGAGGTGGTCAGAGGAAAGTACTGTTGGGTTGGGTGCTGCAGAAATTAGCAGTGTTGATTATTGATGTTGTTTGACTGGGACAAGGTGAAGTGTACATGTGATACGTTGCTTCACGTCAGTGTCACCAGTGGGCCAGGCAGTGTTTACATAGGGAGTTAGCAGACAGGGAAAATTGTATAGTGGTACACCAGTTTCAGGAACCTGTTAAGGACTGACACATCAGCAGCTGGTCATATAGAACATAGGGTCATGTAGTGACATGTCTCAACAGACCTCAACATCAGGTCATGGACCTCAACATCAGGTCATGGACCTTAGCATCAGGTCATATACATCAGCATCAGGTCATATACATCAACATCAGGTCACAGACCTCAACATCAGGTCATGTACCTCAGCATCAGGTCATATATGTCAACATCAGGTCATGGACATCAACATCAGGTCATGGACCTCGACATCAGGTCATGGACCTCAACATCAGGTCACAGACCTCCACATCAGGTCATGTACCTCAGCATCAGGTCATATATGTCAACATCAGGTCACTTACCTCAACATCAGGTCATGTACCTCAACATCAGGTGACAAATGCTTGAGCAAAATCAAATTTGAACAAGAGAAATAACGTAAAACAGACAATTAAAAGTGAAAGGCTAAATCATCACCCAAACGAAAAAATTCGCCACTGGGGTTAACACAGGTTTCCGTTGTTTGTTGCACTGCGCAATTCAACGATCTGGTCATCCCCCAGTCTACCCACTTCCGCCTTGGATTTTTTAATTGCATTATGTTTTTTTTTCTGTTTGAGTACCGTGTCCACAACTTGGGCCAAGAATTAGTAACAACACAGAAAATGCCTTCAGTTGTCTACTCACGTGATAAATCCCTTTCCGGCATTCTATTTGGAATAGGACCAAGGGCAGCATGTGGTTTATTATCCAAACAGGATGTTAGTTATGAAAAGCTAGTTAGACATTATTTATTACTTTAATATTTCACAATGTCCAGATCAAAGGTCATTTTACTGTCAACAATGTATGCAAGGTTGATATTTGTGTGGGAATAACAGAAATAACCCCAGATTTGCTCTTAATTGATGTTTGAGTTGTGTGTGACCACTTTCTGACGTATCCGTATCACATCACAAACATCACAAGATGGACCATATAGTTATTGGACGCTGTAAGTCTACATATCAGTCAATGAAAGCATAAAATAATATATATAAACCAATATTATATCATGCTTTGTCTCGTCACCTTAAGGACACCTATACCAGTTTATACTTTGTCTCGTCACCTAAAAGTCTTTTGAGTAGACCAAAAGGGATTGAGAAGTAAATACTTAGAACATACCAGCTAACTTTTCAGATAGGGGTAGAAATCTTTAGTTCCTAGGACTTATAAAAGGATTTGAAATAGCATCTGACTAAGTGAGGTGAGGTGAAATTGGGTTTAACGTCACGTCCAAAATTATTGCACTTTTATAGCCACGTGCATGCATGTGTGTGTGTGTGGCTGCTTGTACTAGTCCGGAGTCTGGACTCCAAGCCGAGCTGAGCCGAGCCGAGCCGACCAGTCCTTCTTTCAGGGTAAGAACAATACCATCTTTTAACGTCTTTGGCATGACGCGGACGTGTATTTGAACCCCGGACCTTCCGCTCTCATGGCGGACGCTCTACAACTAGATAACGGAGGAAGTCTCTGACTAAGTAATAATGTGCAATACTTTTTGTAAACACTCTTTGTTTGAGTGACCTGAAATGAGGCTGACTTTGTTCATCTCCGTGGTCTAGTGGATAGATCATCTGGCCGGAGAGAGGAATGTTGATTGTTCGATCCCAGGTTGTGTCGTACCATAGGGATGTTACAAGATGGTACTTGTTGTTGCCCTGCCTAGCGCTAGGCATTAGGGGCTAAAACAAGGAATAGTTGGCTCGGAGTCTGTATTCTGTGTCTGAGGGGTGTTAAACTGCGGCATGGTGTCTCAGTGGGCTAGCATAATAAACCCAGCGTGTCCAGACCTGTAAAAGCAGTCAAGCAACCACATACATGTGAATACACATAGCAATAAACGTGCAATAATCTGTACCCCATTTCACCTCACTTCACCTTGGTCATCAGACTTAGATCACTGTTTCATGGTAATGGACATGTCATAATCCCACTCATGTTCCTTTGTCTGAAAAGGAATATGACATAGTGACAGTCCTATTGTGATAGCAACGGGTTATGTAAGCTCCACAGTGTCAGTGTGTACAAGGTGTGTGTGTTATATGATCTATATGGGCTAGTTGAAGAGTAACAAACACAATATAGCTCTAATGAATGCCTTATGTTTATGGGTACACAGATTGATAATGAATAATAAATGGTGTTGCACATGGGAGCTCATGGAATACAGAGGATGGATTGAAGCTTCTAATCATAATGTGCAATTCTTTGCTTTGAATTAATTAATTGTCCATTGCACATTCTACTTTGTTTTTTATCACATACTTGCACATTCTACTTTGTTTCTGATTACATATTCTAATTTGTTTCAAATTACATACTTGCACATTCTTCTTTGTTTCTGATTACATACTTGCACATTCTTCTTTGTTTCTGATTACATACTTGCACTTCTACTTTGTTTCTGATTACATACTTGCACTTCTACTTTGTTTCTGATTACATACTTGCACTTCTACTTTGTTTCTGATTACATACTTGCACTTCTACTTTGTTTCTGATTAATTAATTGCACTTCTACTTTGTTTCTTTTTAATGAATTGTTCATTGACTTTGTTTCACACTCATTAAATGAACTTTCTTTTTTCTTTTTTTCTTATTAATAAATTGCACATTATACTTTTTTTCTGATTAATTAATCATCTTTCACATTCTACTTTGCTTCTGATTTATTGCCCATCTCATTTTCCACTTACAAGTTAAATTTGGATTCATTTCCTTCAATTAATTATTTGGACCGTGTACACTCTACTTTGTTGTAAACAATGCTCGCCTTCATCGATGGCTTGAATTGGGAGATATGCTTTGCTGAAAACAGTGTCTGAAATAACTACCTGCCTGCTGGCCCGTGGCTGGTAACTTTTCTGTTGGGCTGCATGATTTTCCTCCACTGTCTTAATTTTAAGACTTTTTACGTATTCAGTTTTATTATAACTCCTCATAGAGTCTCTTTGCATTATGTCTACTGAATCAAGTGCAATTTGTCTCTAATTTTTTGCAACTTTTCAATATTTACAATATCTGAATGCTGTCAGGTAACTTCGAGGATGGGCAGGCAACATTTATGGGTCATATGCCATCTGTCTTGTTGGGTTTTAAAATTATTTCAAACACTAGCTGAATGTTCCTGTTATTTCACAAGCTTCAGACATAAGGTGGGAACAATGAAACCTTGTGTATACTGTCCATGTTGTTGCCTTCGAGAAGGCAAGGAAGATACCTGGAGGGGTGGAAATATGATTTGATGGATGTGGGCAGTCTATGAGTCACAAAGTATGACGTATGTACATAACTCAGTTAATTACACCTGCAGAGGCAGGTGACATGATGCTGGAATACTAACTGATTGTCCTAAACGACTTTCTAATGAGGATCTCAAACATCACACACAAGCCCCGCCAGGGTACAAGCGGAATTCATGTACTCCGTAGAAGTGTGTTCAATAACCCTGTACTTACTGAGAGCATATGCTGTTCACGTGTTCCAACCGATTTCATCAAGTGGGAGATCGTGAACTTAAAACTGTTTTTACGGTCAAGTTGACACTGGAACATTATGTTTTCTTAATTTTGATAACCTATTTTTTTGTTTAAATTGACAGACACAGTTTTATTGTTATGTTAAGGGGTGGCTTCAACATGTTAATAGCTGACATCTGAGTGACGTAGTCCCATAGACGCTTTGTCTACTCCTCTCACAATTAAAACCCTAACCATATATCTTCTTTTTTTCCAACCCAAAGCAAAATTTGAACATATGTTTTAATCAAGCTTTAAGTTTGATCTTCAACAAGATCAAAGGAAATAAGCGAACTTAAAACTTAAAGCTTGATTAAAACATATGTTCTAATTTTGCTTTGGGTTGAAAATACATAAGACATATGGTTAGGGTTTTAATTGTGTTCAGAGAAGACAAAGTGTGATTGTTTCTTGAATTTTCTGGGTGGTTTTGCTATTTAAGGAAACTGAAAGAATATCTTTTGTTCTCACAATTTGAATGAAAAAAATCCTTTTTGTTGCATTTCAGCTGTGACATTTCTAAGTTGTTAGTTTTCAGTTGTGCCCCCAGTTACTTCCTCATAAAGAACAAGATCTTTTCAAACAGTGCTTTTTGAGATCATATTAACATTGAGTTAATAAAATACTTATTTCTCAAATGTAAATCACAATGATACAAATTTTGTGTGTGGAAATTACTATTAGTGTTATAACTAGTGTTATGTTGAGGTGGCTGTGTATGAGAGTGTTGATCAGTGTTATTGTGAAGCTGCTGTGTGTGAGAGTGATGATCAGTGTTATACCGAGGCGGCTGTGTGTGAGAGAGTGGATCAGTGTTATGTGGAGGCGGCTGTGTGTGAGAGTGATGATCAGTGTTATGTTGAGGTGGCTGTGTGTGAGAGTGATGATCAGTGTTATGTTGAGGTTGCTGTGTGTGAGAGTGATGATCAGAATTATGTTGAGGTGGCTGTGTGTGAGAGTGATGATCAGTGTTATACCGAGGCGGCTGTGTGTGAGAGAGTGGATCAGTGTTATGTGGAGGCGGCTGTGTGTGAGAGTGATGATCAGTGTTATGTTGAGGTGGCTGTGTGTGAGAGTGATGATCAGTGTTATGTTGAGGTGGCTGTTTGTGAGAGTGATGATCAGTGTTATGTTGAGGTGGCTGTGTGTGAGAGTGATGATCAGTGTTATGTGGAGGTGGCTGTGTGTGTGAGTGATGATCAGTGTTATAGTGAAGCTGCTGTGTGTGTGAGTGTTGATCAGTGTTATAGTGAAGCTGCTGTGTATGAGAGTGTTGATCAGTGTTATAGTGAAGCTGCTGTGTGTGTGAGTGATGATCAGTGTTATGTTGAGGTGGCTGTGTGTGAGAGTGATGATCAGTGTTATGTTGAGGTTGCTGTGTGTGAGAGTGATGATCAGTGTTATGTTGAGGTGGCTGTGTATGAGAGTGTTGATCAGTGTTATAGTGAAGCTGCTGTGTGTGTGAGTGATGATCAGTGTTATGTGGAGGCTGCTGTGTGTGTGAGTGTTGATCAGTGTTATAGTGAAGCTGCTGTGTGTGAGAGTGATGATCAGTGTTATGTTGAGGTTGCTGTGTGTGTGAGTGTTGATCAGTGTTATAGTGAAGCTGCTGTGTGTGTGAGTGTTGATCAGTGTTATAGTGAAGCTGCTGTGTGTGTGAGTGATGATCAGTGTTATGTGGAGGCGGCTGTGTGTGAGAGTGATGATCAGTGTTATGTTGAGGTGGCTGTGTGTGAGAGTGATGATCAGTGTTATGTTGAGGTTGCTGTGTGTGAGAGTGATGATCAGTGTTATGTGGAGGTTGCTGTGTGTGAGAGTGATGATCAGAATTATGTTGAGGTGGCTGTGTGTGAGAGTGATGATCAGTGTTATGTTGAGGTGGCTGTGTGTGAGAGTGATGATCAGTGTTATGTTGAGGTTGCTGTGTGTGAGAGTGATGATCAGTGTTATGTTGAGGTGGCTGTGTATGAGAGTGTTGATCAGTGTTATAGTGAAGCTGCTGTGTGTGTGAGTGATGATCAGTGTTATGTGGAGGCTGCTGTGTGTGTGAGTGATGATCAGTGTTATACCGAGGTGGTTGTGTGTGAGAGTGATGATCAGTGTTATGTTGAGGTTGCTGTGTGTGAGAGTGATGATCAGTGTTATGTTGAGGTTGCTGTGTGTGAGAGTGATGATCAGAATTATGTTGAGGTGGCTTTGTGTGAGAGTGATGATCAGTGTTATGTTGAGGTTACTGTGTGTGAGAGTGATGATCAGTGTTATGTTGAGGTGGCTGTGTGTGAGAGTGATGATCAGTGTTATGTTGAGGTTGCTGTGTGTGAGAGTGATGATCAGTGTTATGTTGAGGTGGCTGTGTATGAGAGTGTTGATCAGTGTTATAGTGAAGCTGCTGTGTGTGTGAGTGTTGATCAGTGTTATAGTGAAGCTGCTGTGTGTGAGTGTTGATCAGTGTTATAGTGAAGCTGCTGTGTGTGTGAGTGATGATCAGTGTTATGTGGAGGCGGCTGTGTGTGAGAGTGATGATCAGTGTTATTTTGAGGTTGCTGTGTGTGAGAGTGATGATCAGTGTTATACCGAGGCGGCTGTGTGTGAGAGTGATGATCAGTGTTATGTTGAGGTGGCTGTGTGTGAGAGTGATGATCAGTGTTATGTTGAGGTGGCTGTGTGTGAGAGTGATGATCAGAATTATGTTGAGGTGGCTGTGTGTGAGAGTGTTGATCAGTGTTATGTTGAGGTTGCTGTGTGTGTGAGTGTTGATCAGTGTTATAGTGAAGCTGCTGTGTGTGAGTGTTGATCAGTGTTATAGTGAGGCTGCTGTGTGTGTGAGTGATGATCAGTGTTATGTGGAGGCTGCTGTGTGTGTGAGTGATGATCAGTGTTATACCGAGGTGGTTGTGTGTGAAAGTGATGATCAGTGTTATGTGGAGGCGGCTGTGTATGAGAGTGATGATCAGTGTTATGTTGAGGTTGCTGTGTGTGAGAGTTGATCAGTGTGAGTGTTGATCAGTGTTATAGTGAGGTGTCTGCGTGTGTGTGTGATGATCAGTGTCATACCGAGGGGGCGGTGTGTGACCTGTGTACTACAGTGATGATTAGTGTTATAGTGAGGGACCTGTGTACCACAGTGATGATTAGTGTTATAGTGAGGGACCTGTGTACCACTGTGATGATTAGTGTTACAGTGAGGGACCTGTGTACTACAGTGATGATTAGTGTTACAGTGAGGGACATGTGTACTACAGTGATGATTAGATTTATAGTGAGGGACCTGTGTACTACAGTGATGATTAGTGTTACAGTGAGGGACATGTGTACTGCAGTGATGATTAGTGTTATAGTGAGGGACCTGTATACCAAGGTGATGATTAGTGTTATAGTGAGGGACCTGTGTACTACAGTGATGATTAGTGTTATAGTGAGGGACCTGTGTACCACAGTGATGATTAGTGCTATGGTGAGGGACCTGTGTACCACTGTGATGATTAGTGTTATAGTGAGGGACCTGTGTACCACAGTGATGATTAGTGTTATAGTGAGGAACCTGTGTACTACAGTGATGATTAGTGTTATAGTGAGATAGGTGTGTATGGAGATATTCTTAGGGCCCTCCCCAAGGGGATCATGTCCACCAGACACAGGTGTGATTCAGAAATGAAAACTCGTCACTCATATGATTGATAAGGGTCTATTTTCTGTTGTGGTTCATGTTTAAATAGTCCCACCAGCAAAAAGGAAAAACTTGGGTCAGTGTGGAGGTCCCTGGTCTACAGCTGGCATGAGATTCTCTGTGTCTATACTATGTCTACTCTATGTAAGCCCCACCTTTCAGAGGAGTCTGTCATGTGTTAGACTTTCACTGACATCAGGATACTGTCAACAAAGTGTTTACCATCTGCAGGGAAAGTAGTGTTTCGGATATACCCACCCCACTCCGGCCGTGGCTTGGGACAGGTGTGTACATTTTTTGTTTCTCGGTGAACCTGTTTTATTCCAGTTTTCAATTGAATATCAAAGATAGATCATTTATTTTATCAATTTCAGTGGTTGACTGAATATTTACGTACATTGACGATGGTTACAAATTAGGGTTGGTCTTAGGATCCCCCTAGCTTTGTGCCCTCTGTTTCTGATGTGGACCGTCATAAAGTTGTCATGATGTAACTTCAAATATGCGACAAAGTTGTCAAGTTGTTTCTACTGGTTTAATACAGAACTTGCTGTGACAGGAGCAGCCTGGTCCGGGTGTTTATACCCAGCTCAGCTATAAATGTGACCAACCATGAGATCGGGGACATTATGGGTGAAATATCACATTTAGACTTTTCACTATGTTTTAAAACTACAGCATCTTCAAACACATAAGAGGATTCATAAGTTTGAATTCATATTTTATTACAGAGATGCATGACATCAAACAGGCTATCTTCAGTGATGTAAGTTGACGTTAAACGTCTTTATGTCACAGCACAAATATATCCTTGCACCCATAAGGCTCCTTTTCTCCTTGTGGGTCACAAATGTCCCTCCCAGATGACCCCCAAGATAATTGTGAAGGGACCTGTCCCCACGACTGAACAGACCCCTAATTTTTTAAAGTTTTTCTATATGGGCTGTGACATGTATGACAAGGACTCTTGACCCTTGTATATTGTTTCTAAAACGTTTAGAAGGGGCATACCGATATGCCACAATTGCTCCTGGGCTGATGGTAGTACATTGATGACCAGTTACGATTTCAATAGTCGACGTCAATGCCACCCTACACTGTCAATAGCATCAACAGAAGTAATGAAATGAAAACAAACATATATTTAATCATTTACTTTTCCTTTCATTTTGTCCAAAACACACTTTGCTTGAAGAGACACATAGATGTCTATTAAAAACCCTGTTCGTTATTACGGACGCTAATCCGATGTAATCTCCAGGGCTCTCGAACAACTTGGGCAATGTTTTCTGGGTCAGGGTCTTGGTGGATGTATCACTGTAATTAGCTTTTATGGTAGTGATTATGATACAAGGAAGTCTGTGATCTATGGAGGTAATTAGCAAATGATTGCAGTACTATTTCAGCAGTTGTACCGATATTTTATTGTGCATATAAACCCATTAGATGCCAGTTAAAGACATAAATTAAACACCTTATACATAATGACAGTTAGAACTATTATACAGTTATGATAATATTTGAGTTAGAACACAGCTATCATGTTCATCAGCGTTAAAAACAGCTTTAGACCACTAGTCCTTATAATGATAACATATAGCAAAACCCTTAAAAAGGGCAAATTAGTCATTATGATACCATAACTATTGGGCAGTTTGGCAAGGACTATAGGACTAGTGCCAATTTCTCCCTTGCCTCTGGAAGATGAACAATTTATGACGACACTTGTTATATGTTTTTAGCCAATATACTTGAAAAGATATTGCAATAGATATTGTTTGGAAAGCTGATATCAGTATGGTCCTGCTGGTTTCAGTGATGGACACGAGGGCTGGGACAGGTAACTCAGGTACCCAGGTCGGGTGGGCACTGAGTAGGACCCGGGTACCAACAGGACTACCCAGACTCGTGGTTAGTCACATGATATATTGTCTAATGACAAAAATTATCTGGAATTCTATGGTTACACTACAAGTCATTAATGTTCGCGTTCGATTTTTCATATGGTTGAATAAAGGTATAACTTATGTCAACTTCAGTGTATGCATGACCAGATTGTTTAATACATGTTTCTAAATATGTTTTGCCAGGGCTATGCTAAAAATGTTCCCAATCAGACATTTTGAGACATCTCCTGAGACCTAGAGCGGGTACCCAGGTAGGGTAGGGTAATAGGGGGCGGGTACCCGGGTAATGAATTTGGACTCGTCCCAGCCCTAATGGACACAACAATTCTAAACATGATAACAATATAAAGTGTGACACCTGCAATGCGTGTGTTTATGAATACTGGTTAGCACTGGTACAGCCGACACACAACATCAGGAGTATTGCACATGGGACACCACCAACAGCACTGATGAGCTGACCGAGATAATATGTAGGTATGGACTGCGTGAAATATGACATTAATATATAATTCACAGAGACGAGGGGTGCAGTATAAAAAATTTACAAAGTTCAAACTGACCTGCTCTTGAAATGTCATGAAATATAGATTGGAGATACTTGTCATTGTCCCACTTGAAACTAGACATCAAGTACTTAATCAGATCCTGGGGCCCAGTTAAAGGCGCTAAAATTTGTTTAGCAGACTTTTGACCCAAAGTTGTGCCTGAAATCTCGGTTAAATAGGTTAAAATCCTGATTCGCCCTGATTGTATTTCTGGGTTCATCAGCAACCTTGGTCACTCACTAACTCCCATACTCTAACATCAGGCTGACACATGGTGATATAACTGAAATTCTACATGTCAACACTGGACCCAAAAATATTGATTAAATATTGATTGAAAATCCCTTGATTGTCTGATCTAGATTTGAATATTTACATGCCTCTGTCTTGTAGCTGGAATATTGCTAAAAAAACAACAAATGACAGAGCTCCAGATTAGCTTTTGGTGTTGTGGGTATTTTACCCATGCATTTTAAAATCATTGGTATCAATAATTCTATCTGGGTATTCATATTTCTGTTACCCACGAGTTTTTACACATGTGGGTATTTAAGTTAAATATTTAAAAACACTATTCATCTAGTCCCTGCAAACTGGTGTCGTGTTGGTTCGAGAGCTTTATAGGACTCGAAAATACCACGATACTTCCACAAGAAAGTGTGATGGCAAATGATCATGATGTAACTGTCATCATGGAGTTTGGCAAGGTTGACGGAATGCCCGTTTATAATTTCAAAATAAGTTGCTGATTTGCTAATCGAATATGCAGGGTTACTTCACAATATTTTGATGATACGCACAAGTTTTATTTTTGTAGCGCATCTGTAATGTTCGTTGTGTATTTGATACGCTTGGATTTTATTTTACTGCATATTTCTTCATTTCTGATGCGTATTTCAGATACGCAGCTTATCTGGAGCTCGGAAATGAACAAACAAACAGATGATAATATAATGTTGAAGTAACGTTATATTTTCCCTAAAACTGTTGAGGAAATGTTTTTGACCTCATGTTGACGAGGTAGATTTTTCAGACCATGATAAGATACTGTACACATCCTGGAACACGTTTACACCAGCCATCATTCAGCCAAGCGAGAGGGTTATGATTGGCCGGTCAGTCACGGAACTATCAAGTTCAGATCCGGAATAACAATTAAATTAAAAGTCCATTGATACTTATTTGTGACACATGGCTTTACACACACGGGCGGCCATGAGACTTACCAAGTCCTGTGTACAACCAGCACAAGGCTTGGTGTAGTGTTACACACACAGATGTCCTCATTACTGATGGCTATCTTTCCTGTTGACATAATACCTGAAACCTGGGCCTGTGGTTCCTTGTGTGAGCTGTTCCCTGGCTTTGTAAAGCCTTCCAGTTAATCTTGTGTTGGGAGGTTTTCACCACAATGAGAGTTGCCTTTTCATGAGAGATAGAGCTGTTTTGGGAATAGGATAACATTGTTTCACATGAACGCGTTCTTTTGTCTACTAGGGCAGTTTGAACGTTTTCGAGGTAAGTTGTTTGTTATCTCATTTGTCATCATGGCTTCAGTGAGGCAATGGGGTGCAGTTTGTTTTCATTCACCTTGTGATTTAACCCCCAGGGGTTTTCAGGACAATCCCTGTGCATCATCATACTCAGGGTTGATTGAGGCGGTGGGTACAAGTGGTTAAGCGTCCACTTGTCATGCCGAAGACATGGGCTCGATTCCCCACATGGGTACAATGTGTGAGCCTATTTCTGGTGTGCCCCACCTTGATATTGTTTGAATATTGGTAAAAGTGGCATAAAACCATACTCACTCACTCACTCACTCACTCACTCACTCACTCACTCACTCACTCACTCACTCACTCACTCACTCACTCACTCACTCACTCACTCACTCACTCACGTGTGCTAAGGTTCTCCCTCAAGTCAGAGCTGTGTTTGGTCAGCCTTGTCCCCAGCTGAGAATCCCTAAAATTTCTCAATACCATTATGGGATTCGTACCATGGACCATGGATCTGAAGTCGGATGCCTTGTCCACATGACCAGAGAGGTAAACCCCATTACCAAGCCGGTATGGATGTCGTCTGTGGGATTTTTGATGACTCCACACCCTGGGGTGATTGTGATGCAACATGTATTTCAATGCAAGGTACAATGTGCACACAATGCACCAAAGTATATTAGAGGCCGAGTTTGTTTTTTGGCAGGTGATTTTTTAGACAAACTGTTCAAAGTGGTGTAAAGTTACAATACTGCGATTGTGTTCAAGTTGTGTAGGCCCTCCTTGTGGAGCTCACGAGAAGTAGGTTTGTCAGCCACCATGTAGAGTTGTTTGGGGAATACAAAGCACTAACACATGACAAGCTTACCCAAATATTTATTTTCAAACATGCCATGCTAGTTAGTACATGTACATATTTGGATTTCCTGGTCAGCGTGTGTCTGTATGTCTGGTATTACAGCGATGTCCACTTCCTTGAAAGCATGTGACATCTTATGTCATGGTATAATAGACAATATGCATATCCTTGAAAGTATGTGACATCTTATGTCATGGTATAATAGATAATATGCATGTCCTTGAAAGTATGTGACATCTTATGTCATGGTATAATGGACAATATGCATGTCCTTGAAAGTATGTGACATCTTATGCCATGGTATAATAGATAATATGCATGTCCTTGAAAGTATGTGACATCTTATGCCATGGTATAATGGACAATATGCATGTCCTTGAAACTGTTTGACCCCTTATGTCATGGCACCTTCAGTGTGGCAGAAGTCTGTGATAATGGGTTTGAATCTCCCTGAATCACCCAGATTATGTTTCTATGATTGTCAGCACCATACCCATGCTTGTGGGTTTAGCCGAAGTAGTAAACATCTTGGACCTCAACTCTTTGGGCTTTCCTCCCACATCAAGTTGACATAATGTGATATCACTGAAATACCATATATAGAGAGAATCTCACCCAAGTGTCTTTTGATATCAAATACATATATCAACACAAGTTGATAAAAGTAGAAAAACTCTGAAGCTTGATGAGGAGTTTTTTCCACTTTTATCAACAAGTGTTGATATATTTGATATCAAAAGACACGAGGGTGAGATTTTATTTATCATCCAACATCATTTTTCCAACTTTTTGAGTTTGCAGACAGTAATAAGCGATGTCTAAAGTGTAAAAATTACTGCTAACAGCGTCAGTAGCAGAGCCATTAGTGATATCATTTGATTGTGACATCATGGTAACCAATGACGACACAATGGTCTGCAAAGCATTGTGATGCAATTTCATTGATCTCATTGATTGAGCTTGATCTCAGCCTAGCAATATCTCCTGTTGGAGCCAGTTGTGGAGGATAAACAGTATTAAACCTCACTCACTCACTCACTCACTCACTCACTCACTCACTCACTCACTCACTCACTCATTCACCAAGCTGACATAATGTGATATAACTGCAATACCTTAAATACAGTTTAAACCTCACTCATTCACTCGCTCACCAAGCTGACATGATGTGATATGACTGAAATACCTTAAGTACAGTTTAAACTTCACTATCACTCACTCACTCACTCACTCACTCACTCACTCACCAAGCTGACATGATGCGATATAACTGAGATACCTTAAATACAGTTTAAACCTCACTATCACTCACTCACTCACTCACCAAGCTGACATGATGTGATATAACTGAAATACCTTAAATGAAGTTTAAACCTCACTCACTCACTCACTCACCAAGCTGACATGTTGTGATGTAACTGAAATACCTCAAGTACAGTTTAAACCTCACTCACTCACTCACCAAGCTAACATAATGTGATATAACTGCAATACCTTAAATACAGTTTAAACCTCACTCACTCACTCGCTCACCAAGCTGACATGATGTGATATAACTGAAATACCTTAAGTACAGTTTAAACCTCACTCACTTACTCACTCACTCACTCACTCACTCACTCACTCACTCACTCACCAAGCTGACATGATGTGATATTACTGAAATACCTTAAATACAGTTTAAACCTCACTCACTCACTCACCAAGCTGACATGATGTGATATAACTGAAATACCTTAACTCTTTCAACACCGCAGGCCGGTTATCCGGCCAAGAAGCATCGAGTCCCCAGGCACCGTAGGCCGGTTATCCGGCCAAGCCGTAGTCACGTCAAAACAGTATATATTTTTATGGACCTACCTGTGATATCATTCATTTATTAAATCTATCACATTTCACAATGTCTGAAATACGTATTCCATTTCAATTTATCATTTTTTATCGATAAATTAAAAAATTATTCACTATTTCCCGCGATGTTATTGAAAATAAAATTCTCGGACACACATTTCAACAACGGGTCCACATCGAACATGTCCAAGAGCAAAATAAAGACGTTTTAAACAAATCTTTAAATATATTATACAAAGTAATAAATAAAATCAACAAAAATATATCTAAAAGTAATCAAACTTACATTTAAGTTATTATTTCCATCTTTTCGTGCAATCGCGTGTAATGTAAGTCAAATGACATCTCGGCTTTCGTCGCCTTGAATTCTCGGCTCGGACACGATGTTTAATGCAAAAATATATGCATGAAATATCTTTGTCACAGCTCGTAACCTAGCATGATACATTCACGAAGTTCCATATTTTTAATATATATCGTGATTTCCTGCTTAAAACATTCAGAATAACACGATTTAACAAAAATCTTTCGCCAACTTGTGAAATTTATCAAACACGAGCTTGGTATCACAGCTGTAATTTGATTGGCTGCCTTAGGTCACGTGCTCAAAATAGACCAATCACGAAACTTGTTGCAGATTTCAGCAAGAAAGCGTCATTAGAAACCAATTTTAATCCAATGAAATCGCTTGTTATAACTACGGAAAAAAACCAGGCGATGTTACGAGCATGTAGATGAAGGAATAAGCTTTCCAGCGATGTGTCATATGCCATTCTTCGACGAACGTGCTTTTCATACGAAGCCTCGAAAACGGGGGTATTTCTTCATGTTACTGAGCGGACAGCCGCTGTTATCGGGAAATGGGTGATGATATAGATACTGTTTATAATTCTTTTTAAAATGATTTTCAATCACGTAAACAATGAAAATAAAACAGAAATAGGTAAGTGGATTTTATGAAATCTTATATTTGCCGAAAATAGTCAAGTTTTCGCTTCCTTGGTCCCTAATCTGGACGTTAACAACGTGTTAGCTTACATTTTTTATATACAACAAACTTAAATAAGTTGTAAATGCATTATTTTAAATAATGTGAAAAACATAACTTTCATATTTATAAGCCATAGGATCAGACCTTTCAAATGGTGTATAACAGGTAGTAGCAAATATATTTTACAAGCAGATATTTTCTTTGATAAATGTTGGCTTCATCTATCACACAAGAGTCTCTGGGAACTCGGTGTCCCAGCAGTAAACACTTCTGGTTGACTGGTGTTGAAAGAGTTAAATACAGTTTAAACCTCACTATCACTCACTCACTCACTCACCAAGCTGACATGTGATATAACTGAAATACCTTAAATACAGTTTAAACCTCACTCACTCACTCACTCACTCACCAAGCTGACATGTGATTTAACTGAAATACCTTAAATACAGTTTAAACCTCACTCACTCACCAAGCTGACATGATGTGATATAACTGAAATACCTTAAATACAGTTTAAACCTCACTCACTCAATCACCAAGCTGACATGTGATTTAACTGAAATACCTTAAATACAGTTTAAACCTCACTCACTCACTCACTCATTCACCAAGCTGACATGATGTGATATAACTGAAATACCTTAAATACAGTTTAAACCTCACTCACTCACTCACTCACCAAGCTGACATGTGATATAACTGAAATACCTTAAATACAGTTTAAACCTCATTCACTCACTCACTCACCAAGCTGACATGTGATATAACTGAAATACCTTAAATACAATTTAAACCTCACTCACTCACTCACTCACTCACTCACTCACTCACTCACTCACTCACTCACTCACTCACTCACTCACGGCACACCCAATGCAATAACTGAACAGAGCCATGCTTCATGAAAGGGAAGCTGAGGGTCTGGCGTGTCATGGAGATGAGTGATATATATATAATGGTATTCACTGAGGGGCAAACATGTCTGACATACTTTCCAGACTTCCTGATCAGTGGGATGTGCAGGAAGATGGCATATCATTTAGTATCTTCCTGGTGGTGTGCTCTGAATCTCCAAGCACACCCTGTTACAAGGCAGATGCCGGTAGGTAAGTCTGTACTGGCACCAGAAATTATATTGCAATATATTGCAGGTTTCCAAGGCATTGCGATATCCTGTGAGCTAATGTGATTGACAGTGATTGACACTGCTTGTACATGCAGGTCCTATTTTCTACACATTAAAGTAAACATTACAATGTCTATGTCAGTATGGTCATTCGCCAACGTGAGCGAAAAATAACTTCCGAGTTTCCGTTTTTTGATCAATCAGTTCGAAGGGAAACATTATGTGTAAATTAATTTCTGTGTAGATTTTAGGTTGTACAATACAAATGATAAAGAAACTTGTTATATAAATTTGACCCAATATACCGGAATACAGAAAAATATACGTATCATTTTTAAAGCGTGTTGAAGTATACTGGTGTAGTGGTAATGTCATGCATATGCATTCCTACTTGAAGATATGTTAGAATTCTGATATACATGCAGTTCGATTTCAAATTGCTAACTAATTGTGTCAGTGTTGCCTGTTCACAGGGACTGGTAGTCACATGAATTACCGGTCCAAGCCTAATTTTACCGGTAAAAAAATGGTATTTACCAGTAAACGGGAACGCTGATACCCAGAATGTCTAACTGCATCAATTTTGGGGTGAAAGAATGCTCAGTGAATCAGGGGACACATTAATTACCATTCTGACCACTGTCTTTTGTCATTGATGACTGTCTGTGATAACTGTCAACCTGGCTTCCATTTGTCCATTTCCATTGCTATTACCCATCAGTGCTAATTACCCCCTCCCATTTGCTCATTGCCATTGCCTATTACCCATCAGTGCTAATTTAAGTCCTGGCTTCCATCCCTATTAACTTATCAACCTTTGTTATCATATTACTTTTGTTGTTCTTACAGGTACATATATGTTCTCTGCTTCAAGGGGGCACGGGTGGCCCAGTCATCTAAGGCACCCAGTCATCTAAGGCACCGCGATTCGCTGTGCAGAGTTGCGTCCCTTGGGCACGCCAGAAACCTATGATTGTGGGTTCGAATCCCGGTTCGCCCCTATTATGTTTCTAGGTTTGTCAGCACCATACCCATGTTGTGGGTTTCACCGAAGTGGTAAACGTCTGAGACCTGCATCACTTCGGGCTTTCCTCCCACATTAAGCTGACACGCCGCGATATAACTGGAATACTGTTAAAAGTGGCTTTAAACCCAACTGACTCACTCACTCTGCTTCAAAGCATTCATTTGTTTGATGGAGTAAGTACATACTCCGAAACGTGTTCCTCATAATAAAAAAGTTGACATCCAAAAGTTCTCTTCCTTATGTGCATCACTTCTAAATGCCGTTCAAAGACTTGAGATTAAGTAGCTAGCAGATACGGGAATCTCTAAGATCTGAACCCCCAGCATCCCGGGACACAAATTTTGCAATTGTTGTAAATTGTTATTTGGGTTAGAATTGATCCCCAGCAAGCTATGCTTGTAAGGCGATTTAATGGATCTGTTGATCAGGCTAGTGAGTTGCAGGGCTTCTCATGACACAGGTTTTCTGGATTTGATGCGATTTGGTTACAATATATGCCAAAGAAATATCAAGTGGTTTACCTGACGCACCTTCATCGCCCCAAATTTCATTAAAATATATTGTTTTTTCTGTCTGGTAATAGTCTGACTTCTTCTCTTCATAGATTTCCTGGCATAGTTCACTTCATTCCATTTCTAATAAAATGAAGCGACAAAACCCTTTCCATTTCCAATTGAAATCTCTGCATAAAGCAGAGTTGATTGTACGATTTCGACTATATCATGAACTTGTGTTTATGAATCACTATCAAATAGTAATGATACCTGGTGTTCGCGAAAAATGAGCATATCCTGCCCCACCGGTCACACCCATCACAAACACATGCAAAGGCAAGTCAATTGTTCACCTGAAAAATCATGAGAACAGATGGTACATATTTGGAAGTGCCATTTCACTTTATTATGATGTATGAATGAAATGTGCCTTATCGTTGTTGATCTTTCTGACTTTGATGTATATTAAACTCTTTGGTTGACTAGTACTGTTTTATGCAAATTAGTTTGCCGATCTGGGATGCAAGCGAACTATTAGCCAATAAATTTGTGTAAAATAATCACTTGATACATTCTCACAGAATTTGAAACCAAATGAGGAAACCTGATCTGCTTTGTTATGTGTCTTCTTACCAATCACTGATATGGTACAGACTCATATAAACTGTACCTATTCATAGTTTATATGGGTCTGTACCAATTAAATTTGGTACAGACTCATATTACCTGTGAAGATTCGGGGTAGAATAGGTCTTCAGCAACCCATGCTTGATGTTAAAGGCGACTATGCTTGTCGTCAGAGGTGACAAACGGGATCGGGTGGTCAGCCTTGCTGACTTGGTTGATCCATGTCATCGTATCCCCATTGTGTGGATCGATGCTCATGATATCAATCACTGGATTGTCTGGTCCAGACTCGATTATTTACAGACCACTGCCATATAGCTGGAATATTCCTGAGTGCAGTGTTAAAAAACAAACAAACAAACAAACAGACAAGCTCATATAATTACAGGCTGCTTAAAACAACAAAGCTAGATACAAGCTGGACTGAAGGATGGATCAGGTGGTTTCAAAGTGTGACCTGAGTTTGTGTCGTCATACCCTGATAGGGTTAATCAATGCTCATGCTGTCGACCGTTGCTGAGATGCAGCCATCTACATTTCTTCATGTTAAAGCTTTCATTGATTTGCTTCATGATAAAAATTTCAAAGATTTGGCAGTGCACCAAAATTCATAAGGTGCCCTGCCTCTTGTCCAGCATTAGAAATTGGCACTAGTCCTATAGTCCTTGCCAAACTGCCCAATAGTTAAGGTATCATAAGGACGAGTAGAAGTTTGCCATTTTTAAGGGTGTTATGATTAAAAGGACTATTGGAGTATAACTGTTAGTTTCTATTGCTGTTGTGGGTACAGGGTGACCGCCTCCGTGGTCTTGTGGTAGAGCGTCCGCCCGGAGAGCGAAAGGTCCGGGGTTCGATCCCCAGCCGCGTTAAAAGATGGTACTTGTTGTTACCCTGTCTGGCGCTCGGCATTAAGGGGCTAAAACAAGGACTGGTCAGCTCGGAGTCAGTATACTGTGTCTGAGTGGGGTATTCATGTTAAACTGCGGCATGGTATCTCAGTGTGCTAGCACTATAAATCGGCATCAGTCTGGACTAGTACAAGCAGCCACACACATACACGTGCATGCACGTCGCTATATAAGTGCAATAATCTTGGACGTGACGTTAAACCCCATTTCACCTCACCTCCTGCCAAACTGCCCCATAGTTAAGGTATCATAAGGACAAGTAGAAGTTTGCCATTTTTAAGGGTGTTATGATTAAAAGGACTATTGGAATATAACTGTTAGTTTCTATTGCTGTTGTGGGTACAGAGTTAGCCTTGTGACATCGGATGTCATGGCACAGCCTCGAGTCAATGAATTCCTTGCACCAGCAGCTGGGAAGCATTGTTGTCATGTTGGTGCAGCCCCAGAAACAATTAGAACCATTGATTACTAGTAATCACATTACCACTGTGTTATTTTCAGTGCCTTTGGTGGTTACTTTCAGCTCAAAATGACAATATCAAAGGGTTGCACTCAACATTATGGCTATGTTATGGCTGGTGGTATACAGAGGTTTGATATGCTCGTGTTATGTAGGCCCCATCAATTGACAGTATAAGTGAACACTTTCATGTACAGGTGGGACACGCCTGGTGCAAGTAGGTCAGTAGGTCACTCACACCATCACCTGGTCTTAGTGTACCCAAGAAGGCGCTTGGTGAACTTACCTGGACTAAGTTATAATTTTGGTGTTTTCTTTACAACAGGATGCATGAACAGTGAAAGAAATTAGCACTAGTCCTGTAGTCCTTGCCAAATTGCCCAATAGTTAAGGTATAACAACAACAAGTAGAAATTTGCCCTTTTTAAGGGGTTTGCTACTTTATCATTATAAGGACTAGTGGACTAAAACTGTTAGTTTCTATTGCTAATGAATATATCTAGTTACCTGTCTGTCCTGATCAGACTGAATTAAGGCAGCATAAGGCTGTAAGATAAATAGTTTCTAGTTACTGCAAACAGTAGCATCTTTACCAAAAAGAAAACTAATTTGGAAATAACAATATACCTTGAAAATAAGTTTTATCTTACAAACTTTCCCATGTTCCAAACAAAACTAAAATGGAAATATAAAACCCTAACAAATATCAATGACCCATAACACCTTTGCTCCTGGTAACATCACTGAGTCACCCATGCTTGTCATAAGAGGCGACTAACGAGATCGGGGTTCGATCCCCGGCCACGTCATACCAAAAGACGTTAAAAGATGGTACTTGTTGTTACCCTGTCTGGCGCTCGGCATTAAGGGGCTAAAACAAGGAATGGTCGTCTCGGAATCAGTATACTGTGTCTGAGTGGGATATTCATGTTAAACTGCGGCATGGTATCTCAGTGAGCTAGCACTATAAATCGTCATCAGTCCGGACTAGTATAAGCAGCCACACAAACACACACACGTACATGCCCGTCGCTTTATAAGTGCAATAATCTTGGACGTGACGTTAAACCACATTTCACCTCATCTCACCCCAATTATGTACATTGATGCTCATGATGTCGATCACTGGGTTGTCTGATCCGGACTTGAATATTTTTAGACCACCATCATATAGCTAGAATATTGCTTAGTGTGACGTAAAACAACAAACAAGAAAACAAACAATAAGGAGTACAAGTCCTTACTTGACAGAAGTGAATATATTTTCATGTATATATCCTGCGCTGTCAGATTCAGCATGTATTTTGTCCCTCTGTCCCAGCTGACTGGTCTATTTATTGCTGTACACTTAAATAACAATGGTACAGTGTTTGACTGATGTATGAGCCCTGCAGGAAGCAGTGTAGTACAGTGTTTGACTAGAAAGCAATGAAGTACTGTGTTTGATAGCAGGAGGCCATGTCATACATTGTTTGACTGTATGAAGCCGTGCAATACAGTGTTTGACTGTAGGAGGCCATGCAGTACAGTGTTTGACTGTAGGAGGCCATGTCATACATTGTTTGACTGTAGAAATCCATGCAGTACAGTGTTTGACAATAGAAAGCAATCAAGTACAGTGTTTGTAGAAAGCCATGCAGTACAGTGTTTTGACTGTAGGAGGCCATGTCATACATTGTTTGACTGTAGGAAGCCATGTAGTACGGTGTTTGACAGTAGGAAGCAGTCAAGTACAGTGTTTGACTGTAGAAAGCCATGTCGTACATAGTTTGACTGTAGGACGCCATGCAATACAGTGTTTTGACTGTAGGAAGCCATGCAGTACAGTGTTTGACAGTAGGAAGCAATCAAGTTTTTGACTGTAGAGGCCATGTCATACATTGTTTGACTAGGAAGCCATGTAGTACAGTGTTTGACTGGAGGAGGCCATTCAATACAGTGTTTGACTGTAGGAAGCCATGCATGTAGTACAGTGTTTGACTGTAGGAAGCCATGTAGTACAGTGTTTGACTGTAGGAGGCCATGTAGTACAGTGTTTGTTTGTAGGAAGCCATGTAGTACAGTGTTTGATGTAGAACCCTGTAGTAGAGTATTTGATGTAGAAACCCTGTAGTAGAGTGTTTGGCTGATGTAGGAAGCCCAACAATGTTTGACTGATGTCGTGGTATATAGTAACACACAACGGAAGAGATAAGCCGGGTCAGATGAGAGCCCCTATCAGTGGAGACATAGATACCTATCAATCTGTCATCAGTGTGCTGTGAGAGGCCACTTCATGGTGGAGGCTTGAAAGGTTGGGATGTTCAAGTGCATATTGTTTACCAAGGCCATCTTGTTACTATGCAGCTTTGTAATATGAATAGGTATATTCATTTTGAATGTTTTCTGCATGTATGTTAGTTTATGTAAAATGGTGTACCTGCTCTCCTTGTGACAGGTGAGTTCCACAATCAATTATACTTGAATATTTTTATCCAGTCATTATGCTATTGTACTGGAGAAGTATCTAAGCACTCAGTTATGTCATATTCAATAATCCATGTGATTTGATGCATTGCAAATGATAACCACAAAACTGTAGCATGTATGTCACATGTCCTTGTATTGAGGTAGGTGTTTGTTTTGTCCTTATATCGAGGCATGCCTATCAGTGTGGGAGATGCCAAGCTGTGACCAACAAAGACTCACAGTGTATATAGTATTGGAACAAACTGCTTCAAGTATTTCCGTCATAGTAATACAAGCTCTGTTTGGAGCAAGTGGGCCGGACCCTGGCAGACAGTCGCATGCTACACTGCAAACTTAGTATCATGTTGGAATACTTGGATGGAATTTCTGTCACAAACGTCATTGTCTCTGCACAGTAAGTGACAAAGAAATGATGTTCTGCAATGGCAACACTTCTCTCATTCATTGTAATATATTGCGTCTTGGTTATTAATATTTGTGTCCAGTTTTGCATATTGATTGATGATAGTTGTTAGGATGATAGTATCATTTTTGAACTTCAGTTTTATGCATTGTTGTATGTTTAACAGAACTGATACAGCACTAGTCAGCTAGTGTTAAATGAAAAGGCTAGCAATGTTTCTACAAATCTAGTGATATTAGTATAACTGTATTCTGAAATGAATTGTGGCCTGGATTTAAAGTACTCATGTCCTTTCATCCCAGTATGCATGCCTGTGCACTGTGCACTCAATTTTCTTTTGTTCAAGTTCTGGTACGTTGGTTTATTGAAATAGATTTTTCATCAATGTTTGGTTGATGTGTTGTTGCGGGAGAAGGTCATTCATGTAAATGAGCCATTTGAAAAAAAATCAGTTCACAAAGGTATATACATAAACTATAACATTTTATGGATATTAACAATTTCTTTTATTTTTATTTATTTTTAAAAATTAAATCAGTAAATGTATTTCAGGTTTGCTTTTGATTGATTGTTATGTTGGAATTATGAACTTCAATAATTTATTGTTATTTGCCCCCAAAATCAGTGACACTGGTAGCAGTACTGTACATGGCAAAATTTGGTATCTCATGGGGTCAATTAAAAAAGGATAATATATAATTTGCTATCTGCCCCCCAATATTTTTTGTTGTTGTTGTTTAATGCCACACTCAGCAATATTCCAGCTGTATGATGGCGGTCTGTAAGTAATCGAGTCCGGACCAGACAGTCCAGTGATTGACATCATGAGCATCGATCCACGAAATTTGGATATGATGACATTCATCAACCAGCCAGTGAGCCTGACCACCCAATCCCGTTCTATACCTCTTACAATAAGCACAGTCACCTCTTATGATAAGCACAGTCAGCTTTTGGAGCAAGCATGGTTTGCTAAAGACTTGTCCTAACCCGGATGTTCATGGGTCTGTGCCGAAAGAATTCGGGACTACAAACATCATTTTTAGTTGAATTTCTGGACTGAACAGCATTTTACAAGACTCAGGCTTCTGACTAATGGCTGACGTTGCAGACTGACGTAGGAGGTGATGGTTAACAAAGTGGTAAACAGCGGGATCATGATGGTTTTTAATGAATGATGCAGGTAAAGCAGTGAGGACATTTGCACTTTGTCTTATGATCTCAGTTTGACAGTGACTGGTTATTTTGACATACATTAAGGTCAAGATGTGCTCCAACCTTGCCTTTTGAAAGGCAACACCTCTATATTTCTTACTTTTTCTCATTCAGGTCTTACGTTATGAATATAGTATATTAATGGTGTACCAATGTACCGATATAGTATTGTATTCTGGTACGAGGCCCACGATACAGTACATTGATTTACAACCCGTTATACGTTACATAAGTTGTATTGGTGTAAAAATATGTGAATAATGAGGATTGAATAATGTTAAACGAAACTGTTCAACAACCAGCTAACACACATTCTCCAGCATTTCCCAGTTGGCTATAAATAGCATTACATTCACAATGCCCTCTAGCCTATATATGACTGCCTAGCAATATCCCATTTTCGATTTCTGAAACTTGAAATTGTGATTCACCAGCGAGAAAGAAAGAATTACAATTAAGGATTGACTGTGTATTTTTTTTGGTTTCTTACAAAAGTTTGCCCATCGGTTTTTCGATTCATACCTCAATGAACCGAAAAAAAATACACGGTCAATGCTAATGATTAAATTCAACAATGTAAAACATGTTTTATCTACAATAGTTTGACCAAAAACAGTTGTATATATCAAAACAGACAAAAATGACGAGATTGATAAACATTCCAGGTGTAAGAATACATACTGTGGCATGACATGAATCAGGTGATCGTTTAATTTATGCACATAACTTGACACGCCTACACAGTCAGTAGCCAATCAACGGAGAGTAGGAACAAAACAATGTTCATTGGACCTGTCAATTAAGGCAAGAGGCAAAAAGAACTGCAACAGTCAGACTGTAACGAACCTGAAGAAATATGTCCTGGAGAAGGCGGCTGTTTCAAATAACATTGTCAGTTATCACCAGATTCAAACATTACTTCCCTGATTACGGTAAAAGACAGTAGTTAAAATGTTAGTCAGAAATGAAACCAGAAGACATGAAAGTTGAACCGAGGCGAGCAGGAAAAAAACAGGCGAGCGTTTGCACGTTTGCTGTTTCATTCATCCTCTGCCTTCAGTTTCAAAGGGTAATTTGGGCAATGAATATGCATGAAAGTTGCTAAATGTCCTGTGTATGATGACACACGTGAGCAGAAAGAGAATTCCCTCGACTGTAATATTGGGATTCCCCGACATTCCGCAGTAATAAAAGTAGTGCTCCTCGGTGGGCGTGGCTTAAAATTCATTTGGAAATGCAATAACACGTGAACAATTCAGCTAATCAGAATGCAAATTTCAATGAACACATCGAAAATTTAATTATATAATATTGAAATAATTGTATTGCATCAGAATATGAATCGTATTGCATCCATAGTATTGGGATATGTATCGTATCACAACACTGCCATATTGTTACACCTCTATAGAAAATGACAATTTTTCATGAGCTGTCAGTTTGTGGTTTTATAGTCAGTTGACATGAAAAGAGGTCATGGTAACCCAGTAAAATAAAGTATGTGATTGTGTGTCCTGGGTGATACTGTGATGTAATCCCCCAGCATGATGCCGGCCACAGAGAGGGAGTCAAGTCTCCCTCAGTGCATCCTGGAGGATAACAGTGAGCTATTAGGACAAACAGGGAACCTTGCAGGAGACTAACAGTGGGGCTGGCAGAAATCAAGAGCATTCTTTCAATCTTACAGATTGATATAATCCAGTTACTGAGATCATCTACTTACTGTTGTCCAGTTTATAAACTATTGTCCTGTTTATACCTGGGCGAGATAAAATTCTAAGTTAGAAAAAAAATCTGGATTGTCTGGTCCAGATTCATTTATTTACAGTCTCTGCGATATTGCTGGAATAATCCTGAGTATGGCGTTAAGCAACTCATGCACCAAACTGAACACAGTAAGGTTACGCTAATTCTCAGAAGCGAGTTTGCAGATTGTTTCGTTTTGACAAGATAGTTTGATAACTGGGACTAGTTCTCTGATAATTTCTACAAAATATGCTAGGTTTAAATGTAATGAGGTAGGCAGTGTGAAAACAGATGCAGTTAAAAAAGGCATTCAATATGTTAGAGGCGAACAGTCACATAGAACCAGTTGAGCACAAGTCCGATCCCTGTAGGACATCTTGCTATGAATTTACTGGTATGACTGAGACGATGGACATATATATAGGAGGCCAACAGTCACATAGAACCAGTTGAGCACAAGTCCGATCCCTGTAGGACATCTTGCTATGAATTTACTGGTATGACTGAGACGATGGACATATATATAGGAGGCCAACAGTCACATAGAACCAGTTGAGCACAAGTCCGGACCCTGTAGGACATCTTGCTATGAATTTACTGGTATGACTGAGATGATGGACATATTTATAGGAGGCCAACAGTCACATAGAACCAGTTGAGCACAAGTCCGATCCCTGTAGGACATCTTGCTATGAATTTACTGGTATGACTGAGACGATGCACATATATATAGGAGGCCAACAGTCACATAGAACCAGTTGAGCACAAGTCCGATCCCTGTAGGACATCTTGCTATGAATTTACTGGTATGACTGAGACTATAGGTCCGGACATGGCAACTATGTGGTAGGTTTGTTTGTTGTAAAGGGATCAATCTGAGACGGAGAATATTTCATGTGGTGACAAGTAGTTGTTCTCAAGTAGCGATAACGATGACAATGTTATGTGATCATAAGCCTTGTTCCGGCCCACTAGTCACATGACAAGTTTCGACAACTCGAGTATACACGCTCATGAAGTATGTTGTGTTATGACCCGAGTGGAATACGATCTAAGATCTCACTGATTGATTGGATTTATCTCAACGATGACAGGCTTCAGATTGCATACGCAGAATTGGTATTCTTCAGCTATATTTGTCCCAATGCTTAACAAGATTTAAGTACTTATTAATTAGATAATGGTACTGACAATGTGTAACCGTTGACCTTTGACGCATTGAGAGGCAGGAAGTGAAGACTCTTGGATGCTTTCTCCATATGCGTACAACAGTGTCGTGTGGCAGTGATAGTGTAAGCCACTAGTAAGACTGCCTAGGTAGGTAAGACCACCGCCTATATATCACTACCTTATAACACTGTTGGTATAAGGCTGTCTATTTATCTGTCTAAATAACATTGCCTATATATCACTGTATATATCTCTTCCTTCAATCACTGCCTTCAATCACTGTCTATTTATCACTGCCTCTATATAACTACCTATATAACAGTGCCTGTTTATCGGTCTATATGTATAACTGCCTTACATCCCTACCTATACAGTAAACTACGTTTATAATGAACACAGTTTTAACACACTGACGGATATAACAAACTATTTCTTGATCTCTTCCATTTGCTATATATATGTTGTACATATGCTTATAACGAACCACAGTTATAACGAATAATGATTAGATGTGACTCTGAGTTCATTTAACTGTGTGCGGTCGGGTAGCCTAGTGGTTAAAGCGTTCGCTTGTCACGCTGAAGACCCGGGTTCAATTCCGGACATGGGTACAATGTGTGAAGCCCATTTCTGGTGTCCCCCTCTGTGAAATTGCTGGAATGTTGCTAAAAGTGGCGTAAAACCATACTCACTCACTCACTCATTATAACCGTAGTTTACTGTATATCACTACCAACATATCAGTGCCATGAAGACCCGGGTCAGTGTTGGTCTACAGCAACCCGTGCTTGTTGTAAGAGGCTACTAATGGGATCAGGTAGTCAGGCTTGGTGGCTTGGTTGATGTATGTCATGATATGATATCGATGCTCATGATATCAATCACTGGATTGTCAGGCCCAAAGTTGATTATTTACAGTCTGCCGTCACAGCGATAGAAACTTCATAGTTTTAGTCATTTATAATGATAACATAAAACCCTTGAAACAGTTCAATTTCTACTAGTCCTTAGGATACCTAACTATTGGGCAGATTCTAACGCTGCTGTCATATCATATATATGATGGAATATTGTGTTAAACAACAAACAAACGTACATATCACTACCTATATATACTACTCAAAAGAAGTTAAGGATCACCTGATTCTTTCATATTACAATAGTTAATCTCTCATGCCATGACAGATTAACTTCTCCGTTATGAAAGAGTCGGGTGATCCTTAACTTCTTTTGAGTAGTATATACAACACTGTATAGCAGTATCCATAGTTCACTGACTGTAGAGTTTATATGATTGTTAAACTGTATATGGAGGGATATGGTATTATGAACGTATGTACCGGTATCATGTTGAAATTTGTGTAATATTGGAAGTTTGACTATGTGTGATCATGCTATTTAATACTCTCAAAGTGCATATTTGCCTCTGTAGAAGTCCTCAAATGCCGAAATTGCTTGAATTAGGAAGCTGAACTTTGGTCATGCATGTTTCTTCTCATCATCATGGCGACATGTTTTGTTCAATTCAATAGATTTCAGTGTTAGTTCTTGGTATTTATGATATTTGAAGATCAATTCCTACACTTTTGTTCAGTGTCTACATATCCAGGGGGGCGGTCGGGTAGCCTAGTTGTTAAAGTGTTCGCTTGTCACGCCGAAGACCCGGGTTCGATTCCCGACATGGGTACAATGTGTGAAGCCCATTTCTGGTGTACCCTGCCGTGATATTGCTGGAATATTGCTAAAAGCGGCTTAAAACCATACTCACTCACTCACTACATATCCAGGTGAGCTACAGTGCTATGGCACTATTTTTATTAACTTGAATCGTACAGTTGGTTATCTGAAAAATTTATCTTCCAAGGTAAAAGATGATATTTCCTCATAAAATTATGGGGTACATTTGATAACATGTGTAACTTGACATGTTGTATCAGTTACTATGTGCCTCAACCCTTTAGTGATGTGTTGATTCTCTTGTCTTGATCGTTAACGTGACGTATACATATGTCCATGACCTGGTCACAGCGAGTTGTTCTGTCGGTCATTGTGGTCGGCAGTGTTGGGAGCTGGTAGATTGTGTGACCAGCAGTTTACAATGTGGGAGTAATTGCTGCGTCGTGGTCATTAACATATTTGTGTCCTGAGTCAGACAGTCTTGTATCTCGGACTGGACTTTCAGGAACAAGCCAGTTGAAGTAGTTTGTACAGTTTATACTGACAATTTCCGCATGGGGTACCGATAGTCTCTCTAGGAAAACCAACCTAAAAAAATGCCAAACAGCTTTCAATTGTTCATGTTGAGAAGTTGTACTTAGGCACATAAAAAAGCAGCATTAGATATTGGCACTAGTCCTGTAGTCCCCCCCCAAAAAAAAACAACAACAACCCAAACTACCCAATACAGTAAACTACGGTTATAACGAACTCAAAGGGACCACTAATTTTAGTTTGTTATGACCGTAGTTCATTTTAAGCATATATACAGCATATATACAGCATATATACAACAAATACCCGGGACAACCCCCCCACCCCCCCAAAAGTATGTTATATCTGTCAGTTCATTATAAGTGTGTTTGTTATAAACATAGTCTACTGTAGTGAAGGTAGCATAAAGTAGCATAAGGACAAGTAGAAATAGGCCATTTTTAAGGGTTTTGCTATATGTTATTATTATAAGGACTAGTGGACGAATAATGTTATCTCTGTACAGTGTATGCCACATTAACACTTGAAGTTTCTGATTATGACTTGAACCAATACTATGCATGTTGACCTTTTGCTGGTTATTGATTTGACCATGTTGACAATATTGATGAGGTCAGAGGACATGTTACAATGAGTAGACTACGTATCTGCATGGATGCACGTGTAGATATGTTGTATGCAGAACTGATTACTTCAATGTTTAAGGCATAGTTCCTACGGATTTCGAATTTGAAACTTGGACAACAAATTCGGGTGAAAACATTATGGATTATAAGAATGTCATATGAATCAAGTTCTTAAAGGGCAATTCAAGTAAAAAAATGATTGCAATTTACATTTAGTAAATTTCCAAGAAAAATATTAATAATATTCGTAGAAAGTATTTAAATGTGAAATTGCTGAAATCACACGTTTCGTAATTGGCTTCCAAAACAAACCTATTTAGAGGGGTGCCCTAAAGCTACCGGTGCAGCGGTAACACTGTTTTCATTGCCTGATAGGTTTGCCACGTTTCTCTATCTTGTGATTCTCAGCCGTTATGCATATACTGTTTCTGCTTTTTCTGGTAATCCTACAAAAATAACAACATTGCATACATAGAGTGTGTAAACCACCTTTGATCAGCACAGATCTAAAGAGATGTCTGATCAGTTTGCAGTGGTGTGACACTCAAAATTTTAGTCTAACATTTCCATGTATTGAGTTGTGCTTCAGATTGAGAGGGAGCCCAGGTCAGGGACCCCGGAAAGAAGTGACCTGTCCTTTTCTGACCTCCATGATCCCAATGGCTTATTTATAGATTCACAGTCCTCCATTTTTACCTCCATTTTCACCCCACCCCACCAGTCTAAATTGTGTCCTTTCAGCTGAGGCTGGTGAAAGTCTCCTGATTGGGAGAGACAATGTTTGATGGGTATTGCACATAGGTAAAGATGTCCCGTGCTGTGCCTCGAGTCTGCACACTGGTTACCTGTATAATGTTCATTGTCTGTACACCTAACGATGCATGCAGTGGGTATTGATTAATTCTCATGCAGATTGCCTCGTTACTGCTCTATATATGGCAACAATGGCTAAATTTATACAATGTTACTACGATGCTCTGAGTTCAAATGAATATTGGGTGTATTTGTGTCAGTGTGAACCAGGGACAAGAGGTCGGACATTAAGATACCAGTCAATCACACCTTTCATGTTGACACAACACAGAAAATAGGCCATCCCTCTACGTTAAAGTTGCTTTGGAGATAATGTCATATTAAAGCCAGTTCCATTGAAGCAGGTGCTTGTAATTACCATGACAACCCACAGAGAGTTTGGCATGGCATGGTTCCGTCATGGATGACTGGAAGTGAGAGTTATTTTGTTACTTTTATGTCTATATGAAAAAGGATACTGGATTAGTTTAGTGTCATGGAAACCTGTGAAAATCGGGGTAGAATTGGTCTTCAGCAACCCGTGTTTGCTGTAAAAGGATACTGGATTAGTTTAGTGTCATGGAAACCTGTGAAAATCGGGGTAGAATTGGTCTTCAGCAACCCGTGTTTGCTGTAAAAGGATACTGGATTAGTTTAGTGTCATGGAAACCTGTGAAAATCGGGGTAGAATTGGTCTTCAGCAACCTGTGTTTGCTGTAAAAGGATACTGGATTAGTTTAGTGTCATGGAAACCTGTGAAAATCGGGGTAGAATTGGTCTTCAGCAACCCATGTTTGCTGTAAAAGGATACTGGATTAGTTAAGTGTCATGGAAACCTGTGAAAATCGGGGTAAAATCGGTCTTCAGCAACCCATGCTTGCTGTAAAAGGTCAATCCTACAAAAATAACTTTGCATACATTGTTGAGTGTGTAAAACGACAATTAACAATTAATCGGTAAAATGAGTTTAAATACAACATCCTGTTTGGGTAAGGAAACACCAGCTGCCCTCGCCCCTATTCCACACAGGGATTAATCCAGCTGAAGGCATCACTGTCTCTATAACACTTCCTATATGCCATTGCCTAACAATACTATCTATATATCACTACCTACATGACGATGTCTGTCGTAAGAGGCGACTAACGGGATCGGGTGGTCAGGCTCCCTGACTTGGTTTATGCATGTCATCGTACCCCAATTGTGTTGCTCATGATGTCAATTACTGGATTGTCTGGTCCAGGCTTGATTATTTACAGACCGCCGTCATATAGCTGGAATATTGCTGAGTGCGGCGTTAAACAACAAACCAACAACAACACAAAAGGTGGCACAGTATTAAGATGGGGGATGTTCAGGCTGATACGATACGTATCCAGAAACTACTGCGAGATACGATTTGTATCCTGATACAGTACTTTTATTTCTTTAGTTGATATTCTTTCTTTTTGCATGTGAACCACAACCCTGAATCATTTATTTTTTAAATTAAGAGATGGGATATTGTTGGAAAAAAAGCATGTGAGGGCACTGTGAATGTTGGGCTATTTACAGCCAACAGGAAAATACTAGAGAATCTGCATCAGCTGTCAACAGTTTCAGTTATTATTCATGTGTATTGTGGACCTTGTATCAGGATACAATACTGTATCAACCACTCGATACACCACAACTGAAAAGATTTCCTGGACCCTGAAATAGAAATTTTGTCCATATCAGTGTTTAAAATATAACATGAAAGTCATGGGGGCCTTGCTATAACACTGATGTGTCTAATTTTATATACTGCACCAGCGAATCTCAATGTTGCCTCTTAATTGTGAACATTGCTTATTTACAACCACAGTCCTTGAGATAGTCCTCCACCATGACCATGGAATATATTTAATTATGAAAAAAAATAAATCTAGAAATGCATACAAAAGCAAGTCTAGCCAGCTCTAGGTAGCTCTGTTCCGCAAATCGGCACAGGGAATTTAAAAAAAAAAATTGAGTCAAGAAGGAGATTGTGTAATATAAGATTTCAGAGACTAAATGTAAGTCTATCCTTTGAGAGTTCAGAGGATTTGATTTCGGCCTAATATAGAGGGATGAGTCCTGATGTAAAGAGCAGATTGAGCCAAATTGTGGAGGCCTTGAAATGTTTGGCATTATTTAGAAGTTAAAGGATTACAAACTAGAGGAAATTATGGATAACAATTTCTTTGTTTACTGTAATGGTGATGTTTTGGTATAGATCCTTGTACCGTTGTCTTGCTTGACAAGAGTATAAGGTTCTATACAGAAACGTCGCCTTTACAGTAAATAAAAAAATTGTTGTCCATAATTTTTTTCTACTTTGTGGAGGCCATGTTTAGAACACCGAACTGAAGTACATATATTATCAGCTACATTATTCAAACCGCATCGAGAAAAAAACAAATGGGAACGTTGTTTTGAATACATTATCGTACATTGACTGTATAACCTTGGCTAATCTGGACAGGTGTGCATTGATTAATCATGTTGTAAACGTATGGGGTAGGTAGACAGATAGATACACAGGTAGTTAACGAGGGCTACCTGCAAACTGTCATGGACCCCAGGGATGTTGGTTGAAGAGGGTGGGGTCAGGGACTGCCTGGGGCAAGGATTAAATCTGTTCTACTCTGTGTAAAGAGAAATGCGAAAGGTATTTACAGATGGTAATTTGTGATCAAAGTGAAGTAGTGAATGTGTTGATACACCTGTCTGACTTCCCGGACAATATTGACAGGTGTGATGTCCAGGTGAGATAACGAGGTCAACAGACAGGAGGGGGACACAGCTATCCATAATGCTATTAACAGGTACATTGTATTATCACATCAAAGCACTGTTCTTGTTTCAGTTGCGAAATGGGATGTGTGAGTGAGGTTTTACTCTTTAGTAATATTACTGGGAAGACTTGAAATGGCTTCACATATTATTCAGCCCTCAATTTTGCAACAAATTTGGAAGCTTAGCGATCTAAATTTCTATTTTGCGATCAGTATTTTCATGTTAGTCGCCAACTCGAGTATTGCATCTAAACTAATTTTGATTTTAAAATTGACAACGTGATCAAAACAACAGTACGAAAAATATAACGGTAAACAAACACTTATCATAAGACAAGCTCCACACATTGATCGAAGGAAGCACTTATAGGTTATTTGTGACAGCGTAAGTAATGTTATGAGTTCATAAGGATGTAGGAAGTTTATATTCGCGTATGTGCTGTACCGATCTTCCAGAAAGGTTAGTGAAAAGCATGGCGGCCGGTCAACATGGAAAGTTTTTCCTCTGTTTGTCAAGCATCAAAAGATAATGATCGGATGTTATAATTGTGCCTGTGACACGAAGTGAAAACCAAGATTTAGCCGAAGAAAGGTCTCGAGATTCGTCTGCTTCAGAATGTACGACATCGTCGGCTAACTCAACTGATCAAGGAGAGCGCGTAGTAACAAAACAGACGGTAAATCTAACATGTCTAACAAACCAAACAAAGCCAAGTCACTGTCACAAGACAATACAAATTCAAACAAGACTTGCTGAAGAATGTATTGTTAAAATATGATGCAGGAGAAGATCTAATGACTTGCTCATACTGTTCTACATATCCCATGTTTGCTGGGAACACAGACTTTGTGTCTGGGACGTCACACTTTAAGAAGGAGACAGTTGTGGAGCATTCAAAGAGCGGAAAACACAACGCTGCAGCGACATTTGTCTAAATAAAGAATCTGGTAATAAACCTGTGGTTCAAGGTTTTCAGAAACAGGAATGTATCACATCTGAGCTTGTTACAAAGGACTTGATGATCAAAATGAATACTGCATATACATTTGCCATGGAGGAACTGCCATTTACAAAATTTAGAACATTATATTGCTTCTTCCAAAAACGAATGGCCTTGATGTGTCATATGACTATGCCACAGAGGTAAATGTCCAAAGTTTGTTGGGACGTTTGCATCGGAGATGAAGGCCAGTGTTGAAAATGAAATTAAAAAATGTCACCACTATTCAGTCATGGTTGAGAATGCCATCAAGGAGACAGAAGCTGTCATCGTTAGAATTGTAAAGGGAAAAAAGACAGTGAATAGACTCTTGGGTCTTGCACAGCTCAATGACGCCCATGCGGATGGAATTCTAGAAGCTGTTTCAAACCAGTTTTTGAAAGTGAAGCAAGAAAATTTTCAAGAGAAAGTAGTTTCTTTTTGCGTAGATGGAGCGGCTGTAAATCATGCCGAAAAATGAGGGGTCAAGGCCAATTATCAATGTCCATAGATCATTGTAATCGGGTGTTTACCTCATAGGTAAAGTCTGACTAAAAAAGTTTGAAAGTAATTAATTATAATCTGAAACATTTATGAAAAAATTAAAATTTGTACTCAGTTTAATTCTCAAGTAACAGAAATTTGTACAGACTTTCAAAGTAATTAGTTACATCTAAGACTAAGTGTAAATAATAAGTCTGACTTTTGGCATCAGAAGACAAATTGAATCAGCCTCAATTATGATGATTATTCAATTTCTTTAAATATCCTGCTATTATTTATATAAAATTAATTGCCTCAATAAGCATTTATGCTATTTATTTTATGGAAATAAAAGTCCACACCTTGCAAAAGCATTGAGTATTTTGCTCAGACCTAAGACTAATGCCAGTGTTAGTGGTCAGTATGGTGTGCTTACTGATCATGCAGAACGTCTCTCAGAAACAAGTGAACATGCTGAAGTCGCAGGCAGGACTAAGTTTGTGCTCAACCGCTTACAAACATTCAAATGTGCCACATTTTGCCACTTCCTGCTCGATTTGTTGACTACCATTCAAAGCTCAGCCTTCACCTGCAGAATGAGAGAACAATTCTTCCAAGTACCTCTGTCCAGAATCTTGAAGTTTGTGTTCAGCCTGAGGGACATTTGGACACATTCCTGGAAATGGCAGGGTGTCCTTCTAAAGAAGACTGAAGATGAGCCTGAGAAGGATTTAAACACCATGCCACTGAATGTCTGTCTGTACAGACATCAAATGTGCAGCCAGAAAGACAGCTGAGGGTCCGTCTGATCGGTTCAGAGTTCTGCAAGGAGGCGCACACTGGAGTAAAATTACTGATGGCACTGCCAAAGCCGTGTCCTGCTTTACGATCTCCCACCAGGACACATGGCCTGACAGCTCATCAGACCTTTCATCATATTGGGAGGATAAAGTCCAGTATCTACCTGACTGGTTCAAGAGTCGACTGTCAAGGTTGGTGTTCTTGTTTTAGTTTGTTTGATTAAAATTGTAAAATGTGCTGTGTCTGTCTGGCCATGTGTTAATGTTTGATATCTTTAAACTTTAAAAAGTCAGTTAAGCTATTAAATAATAATATATGTAGCTTTGCATTATTTAATATTTTAATTTAAGTCCCTGGTAAGTTACGAAATGATTGTGATAGATTTAACACAGTACTACAAGTAATCTCATTCTGATACTGTAAGCAAAATGATGATGATGATGATGATGATGATGATGATGATGATATTTTACAGAAATTGATGTAATCTGTGTGCCACCACCCACCAGAGGAAGCTCTTCCAACAGCTGGTCAGCACAGAGTTTCAAGATAAGAGCAACACAGGTCTCTCTGCAGTTCTCCTTCCCAGGGAGCCGTACAAGACAGTCTTCAAGGTGAACTTCTTAGTCATTGAGTGACAATCCCTAAATAAAAAACATAAAAGTTGAATTGACAAGTATTGTTTATTGAACTAATAACTTCAAAATGAGTTAATCTTGAATTTTTTATTTTTTTTCAGGATCTCCTTCATCTCGAGGAAATCATGCTTGTTATACCAGTAACTGCTGTAAGCTGTGAACGTGTGTTTTCTGGACAGAAGAGGATTAATTCAGATTCCAGATCCTCACTTGGTGTAGATACCCTGGAGGACCCAGTCAGGTTGTCTGTGACAACCTGTGTTGAGGTGGATGAGGTCTTGGACACGCCCTAGACATCCTCTCTACAAGCAGGGGCCAGCAGAAGTTGATAACTCTACTATCATGATGTTGTGCAGTTACTCTAGTTCCTGTTGTTGTTCGGAAGATGCAGTGTTTGATCCAGACAATTTGACTTATTCAAAGTGTCTGGACTAGTGGGCTACTTTGGCTTTGATACAGAATTTCATTTCATCACTACTTAATCTGAAATAGTACCAAGTTGATATGAATGTATCAATAAAATTGTGTATGTTCCCGCAAACGTTTGTGTTGTTTGGTGAAGTGTGACTTCATTTCATTTACAGATTGTAAAGTTGGCTCCCTGCATAGTTTCTTGGTTCCTTAATATACTGTTTTGCTCCCTGGAAAAAAAATTAACATTTAGGTCTGATATTGGAAAATGAACCAAGATACGAGCCAAGGTGATGTTATTACTAGGCTGCTCTGATGCTCCAGATTATTGAGTGGAATCCATCTGACATTCATCTGGATCTGAAATCAATTTTTAGGATGAAATGTAGTTTGATAGTGGTGTGATACATATTGTGATACTGTTTTTATCACCCTGGTTTGATAACTAGGGGATATAGCGACCAGCATGTCCGTCCTGTCCTCTGTCCTTTTTCCACTTCTGGAGCGGAACTCCTAAATCGTTGAATATTTCTTGATGAAACTTGCTGTGCAGATCAGTCTAGTGGTGAACTGGTGCCTTTTGATAATTTGGGATATTGTATTGATATTGAACAGCATTTTTTCTTTTTCATTGAACTGAAGATATCCAATGGCAATGAACCAAAAGTGGGGTATAAGTAGCCAAACTCCATTTCCTCCAAAATTGCTCCAGACCGAAGGGATATGTCATCTCCTGATGACTCCTGTTTAGTACTGTGCTTAATGCAATTACTGGAAACTATGGACATGATGGAGGCGTTTCACTTTTGCAATAATATTGCATCTCTGGTACAACTGTTACAATAGTATTCTGATTGATGACAAGTTCCTCTTCTTTTCTGCGACAGTCGTCCCACGCTAAAACGCCCTTAACTGTAGATTTCTTGGGAATATTAGACATATTTCCAAGTCCTCGATTCAACAAAAGATTGTTTGAGAAGTTGTTGGGGAGCTATTATTGTTTGATATTGATGTATGAGAATTTTCTGAATGGATACCCATGTGGCTCATCAAGTAGGTATATTTTTGGAAAATGGAATTTTTGACAGTATATCTTACATTTTAAGACATCTATCAAGAGTGTAGTGGGGTATGGATTTAAATTATTGATATTTTAACTTGTTAGCAATGTATTGCCATCAGGATGTAGACATTTGCGTTACATTGATAACTGGGTCTATCCCAATACCTCTAAATCCAATCAAGATATTCAAATGGATAATATTGGTTGCAACAGCTGTCAACGCTATGTTCACATGATGTATTGATGATTCAGTATACAATACCCTACTGTGAGTACTGATAAGTCATATATTATGTCATGATTTTTAAGAGATGGATATGTTTGTCCTAGTTTGTTTGTTGGTTGCTTGGTTAATGCTATACTCAGCAATATTCCAGCTATATGACGGTGGCCTGTAAATAATCAAATCTTGACCAGACAATCCAGTGATTGATCTCATGAGCATTGATATATGCAACTGACATGCATCAAAGTCAGCAAGCTGATCCTGCTAGTCTCTTCTTACGACAAGCACAGGCTGCTAAAGACCAATTCTAACCCGGATCTTCATGGGCCTCCTCCTAGGTATACACAACTCTATAATTAAATGGACTAATTAAGCAAGACGTGGCAGTTGATTTTAATCACAAGGGGGATATATGTAAGTGATTACTGAACATGGACCTCACACCTGGGAATGTTGTTCAAACATACCGACTTCTGTTTTTCTCGGACGGAAAGTTGGAGAACAGATTAGGAGATACAGAAACGTTTCTGATTTATTGAAAATTTGAAATCTAGTCTTGAAATTCACTTGGTTATATCCGGGATGTGCCACTCAGGGACTCAGTTCCAGCCATCTAAATGTGAAATTACAAGTACACATGAATCAGTCTGTGACCACAGCTAATATCTTCTAAATCTAGCTGGGAACATTTGTTTGTTGTTTAACACCACAACAGCAATATTCAGGGATAGAAATTAGCACTAGCCTGCTCGTTCAGACCAGTTGGGATTATGGTAAAGGTACCTAAAGGCAAGTAGAATTTTAAACCTTTTGGAGGTGATGCTATATTTTATCTCCATTTGGGCTTGTATACTTTCTTGGTTAATTTCTATCCCTCATATTCCAGCTATATCCTGGACTTTATATTAAACCCACTACTTTTTTTTTACCTTGATACCGTGATATGCATAAAAAACCCATATCACAAATTACTTAGCAGGCCGATGAAATTTATGAAAATATTCAACCATTTTCACGCACAGCTGTGTGCTGAAAAGCCATAAACACAGCATCTAATGATATTTAGCCTGCACTCAGTGAACCAGATTTGGATGAATGCTGGGTATTGTTCATTATTCATTGTCTGTTGTTTAATGGCAACTGAAAGTGAAATTCTGTTGGATGTCAGTCCGAAATTACGATCTTCCTTTTTCTGAGGATTTAAACATCAAGTAAATATCTGATGTCATGCTCTCATATGGTTGGCCGAACACATTCTTTTTAGTTGTAGTTTTAAAGTTTCCACTTTGGGCCCAAAACTTAATTTACCTCCTGTTACAAAGATACAGAAATTCTGTTAGAGACAATTCAATTTGATGTCAAATGTTTTCTTTTTTTGACCAGCCTTCAGTGGCAGTGGGGTAACTAAGTCATAAAGTGTTAAACTATTTGGCAATTTAGCATGGACTATAGAACTGGTGCCAGTTTCTGACATGGACATATCTAGATCTGTGTGGAGGCTGATAGTTGGGTCCTCGTCTGCAGCGATGTCCGTAAAAGATCCCAAATTGGAATTAACCATATCCCAACTAAACTGTTATAGTTATAACAAAACATTAATGCTTATTATAACATTGTTTCATTAAAAATGCAATGTGTAAGTTCAATGTGAAAATACCTCTGTATTAAAGAAAATTGGAACTTAATTGTTTTCCCAATTTTTCCAAAGTTGCCTGCCAAGGACAGTTTAGAATCCTAAATACATTCCTGGAGTTAGTGAACAACATTGTGTTCAATACATTGTCTTTTTCTATGAGACAGGTGCTGACAGATGTCATCATATAGGGCCAATCAAGAGGGAAATGGAAGCTTGTAGATACAAGTTATTATGTCCAGTTATCTCACCTTTGCCAAGGGTGATAATTGCTATATTTCCTTCTCAGTCACGAGACATGAGACTTTCCCTGCATGTGTATAGGCAGGGAGGTGCTGACCTAATCAAGCTCACTTGCGATATTGTAATCATATTGATCAAACAGGCAGTTTTCTTCCGTGTGGTCTGTCCTCATCGGCAGCTGTCAACTTTCCTCATGTATGTGTAGGACAGGTACTTTGTTAGTCAAGTTTGTTTGTTTGTTTGTTGTTTAACGTCACACCCAGTAATATTTTAGCTATGGGATGGTGGTCTGTAAGTAATCCAGTGATTGACATCATGAACATCGATCTATTCAATTTGGAATGAATGAGTTAATATTGTTTTGCGCCGCATCACTTTTCAAGCTATTCGTGGTACGCAATTGGGATACGATGACATGCATCAAGCAAGTCACACGACCCCGTTTGTAACCTATTATGACTAGCATAGTAGCCTCTTACAACAAGCATAGGTGTGTCAGTGATGTTACCAGGTGCAAAGGTGTTACGGGTCATTAACATCGCCAACTTTTGTTAGGGTTTAAGGTTTCACATTTCCTTCTTGAAATTTTGTTTTGTGCGAAAACAGGAAAGTTTGTGAGAAATTATTTTAATTTTTTTTAATTATTACCTAATTAGTTTTCTTTATGTTGAAGTTGTTTTGAATTGTCTCAGTTAAGTTGGCATTTGGGGTATTTCAGGGGCAGAATACCATACATGTTGTAAGTGATGACTTAAATGTGGATTAGGTTTTTTCAACCGCTAGGTTTCCTGTAAAAGATCAGTCAAATCACACAGTTTCACTCAAATGATGGGGACACAGATGGGAGAGTTGTCTAAGGTGATGCAATTTGCTGTGCAGAGTTGCGTCCCATGGGCAAGCCAGAAACTTATGGCTGTGGGTTCAAATCCTGGTCCACCCAGATTATGTTTCAGATTTGTCAGTATTTTGTTTTTCATGAGTTTCACCAAAGTGGTAAACGTCTGAGACCTCCATCACTGCAGGCTTTCCTCCCACATCAAGCTGACACGCCGTGATATAACTGGAACATTTAACTCAACTCCCTCCCTCCCTCCCTCCCTCCCTCCCTCACTCACTCACTCACTCACTCACTCACTCACTCTGATGATACACAGACTACACTAATGTGTGATTCTTTCTATTCAGGTTGGGGTGATATCAACACCAAGTGATTTTTGGAGACTGTAACATGACTGTCAGTGTTGCAAGATGTTTGACATTCTGTGCAACATGACTGTCAGTGTTGCAAGATGTTTGACGTTCTGTTACAGTGTTATTGATGTCTGTTGTTTTGTTGCAGTGTGTCCCTGGAGTGAGTGACCCCTGTGGCGGAGTTGCCGCCGCCACCGCTGCTGCAGACCCCCCGAGTCGCCGCCGCCAATGCAGGGCGTGGATCTCCTGGTGGGCGTGGCTCTGATGGAGGAGGACAGACCGGTGCTACCCGGCGTCAACATCCGCGCCGCAACGCCGGAACGTCTCATCCAGCTCTGCGTTGAAGTCTTCTGTAAGTCACTGATTTTCGTAGACAATGGCATTAGAACACTTTCAGGATATTGTCAATATTCTTCCATACAATATCATCACTAAATATGAAAAACATTTGAACATTCTTCTAAGTCATCTAAGGCGCTGCGATTCGCTGTGCAGAGTTGCGTCCCTTAGGCACGCCAGACACCTATGATTGTGAGTTTGAATCCCGGTTCGCCCCGATTATGTTTCTAGGTTTGTCAGCACCATACCCGTGCTCGTGGGTTTCACCAAAGTGGTAAACGTCTGAGACCTGCATCACTTCAGGCTTTCCTCCCACATTAAGCTGACACACCGCGATATAACTGGAATACTGTTAAAAGCGGCGTTTAACCCAACCCAACTCACTCACTCACTCACTAAAATGTTGCTTTCCTGTTATTTTATTAATATGATAATTTCAGCAGCAGTTATCAATTATTTTATTTAACAATTGATGATATTGATAACTCCTTTAACACACACATGAAATTATGAATAATAATACTTCATCATGCTCATTTTTAAAACTTATTGCAATGCTGTATGTGTTGTGTTGCAATGTTAACACATGGCAACTTTAGGCATTTTACAGACTAGATATTCATGTAGAGGCTATGAGTGTAGCAGCAATCCTGTTTTTCCTGCTGCATTGTGGCCTTTGAATTAAGTAAAATATCTCACAATACTATTAATATTTTTCTCAAATATAACACTATTATTCGTTAATCTGTGTTATTAAAGTTAGACCCCCTTTGCGATAAGATCGCTTTGTAACAAGGGCCAACTCCAGATCCAGATCAACTATACACAGCTACATTATGACAATGAGCCTTGACTGTGTGCCTTCCGTGTTTCATATCTAGAGAATAATAATATGTCACTATCAGAATATGAAAGAGGAAGTAGGAGCTCTTATCTGTAGCAAGCTGTGGCAATGTTACCTAGCACAGACAGTGATGTAAATAAGGATGTGTTTACTATGGTGCAGTCCAGTGTGTTGTTTGAGGCTTTGTGTGTGGTGATAGTGAGTGAATGTGCGATTCCTGGAGAGTTGGGTTGTTGTCTGAAGTGGGTGGGGGGTGGCAAGGGGTGTTGTGTGATGGGGGTTGGGTGGCATGGGGTGTTGTGTGATTGGGGTGGGGAGGCATGGGGTGTTGTGTGATGGGGGTTGGGTGGCATGGGGTGTTGTGTGATTGGGGTGGGGAGGCATGGGGTGTTGTGTGATGGGGGTTGGGTGGCAAGGGGTGTTGTGTGATGGGGGTTGGGTGGCATGGGGTGTTGTCTGAAGTTGGTGGGGGGTGGCAAGGGGTGTTGTGTGATGGGGGTTGGGTGGCATGGGGTGTTGTCTGAAGTGGGTGGGGGGTGGCAAGGGGTGTTGTGTGATGGGGGTTGGGTGGCATGGGGTGTTGTCTGAAGTGGGTGGGGGGTGGCAAGGGGTGTAGTGTGATGGGGGTTGGGTGGCATGGGTTGTTGTGTGATGGGGGTTGGGTGGCATGGGGTGTTGTGTGATTGAGGTGGGGAGGCATGGGTTGTTGTGTGATTGGGGTGGGGAGGCAAGGGGTGATGTTTGAAGGGGTTGGGTGGCAAGGGGTGTTTGAAGGGGTTGGGTGGCAAGGGCTGTTGTTTGAGGAGGTGGGGTGGTGAGGGGGGTTGTGTGAGGGGGGTTGGGTGGCAAGGGCTGTTGTTTGAGGAGTTGGGGTTGCAAGGGGTGTTTGAAAGGGTAGGGTGGCAAGGGGTGTTGTCTGAAGTGGGTGGGGGGTGGCAAGGGGTGTAGTGTGATGGGGGTTGGGTGGCATGGGTTGTTGTGTGATGGGGGTTGGGTGGCATGGGGTGTTGTGTGATTGAGGTGGGGAGGCATGGGTTGTTGTGTAATTGGGGTGGGGAGGCAAGGGGTGATGTTTGAAGGGGTTGGGTGGCAAGGGGTGTTTGAAGGGGTTGGGTGGCAAGGGCTGTTGTTTGAGGAGGTGGGGTGGTGAGGGGGGTTGTGTGAGGGGGGTTGGGTGGCAAGGGCTGTTGTTTGAGGAGTTGGGGTTGCAAGGGGTGTTTGAAAGGGTAGGGTGGCAAGGGGTGTTGTGTGATGGTGGTGGGCTAGGGTGGCAAGGGGTGTTGTGTGATGGTGGTGGGCTGTGGTGGCAAGGGGTGTTGTGTGATAGGGGTGTGGTGGCAAGGGGTGCTGTGTGATAGGGGTGTGGTGGCAAGGGGTGCTGTGTGATAGGGTGTCTCCAATCTTGTGGTTTGTGTTGCAGGTGAGGCGGGCCCGTGTGAGCGGCAGGAGGAGTATGCTCGGGTCTTCTACCTCATGCACCAATGGTTCATGAAGTCCGAAGATCTTGCTCAGGCCTTCATAGATCTGTATCCTTCATCAAAGCTCTAATCCAATAATAATAGCCAAATCGTGCAGAGAAGATTTCCAAGAAAATTACTTGGGAAATGAGTGAGCGAGTGAGTATGGTTTTAGGCCGCTTTTAGCAATATTCCAGCAACATTATGGCGGGGGAGACCAGAAATGGGTTTCACACATTGTACCCATGTCAGGATTCGAACCTGGGTCTTCAGCGTGACAAGCAAACACTTTAACACCTAGGCTACCCGACCGCCCCTCTTGGGAAAAGATGGAACGGGAACAGTTATTTTGATAAGTAGACCATCACAGTAATATTTTACATTGTTCATGCCAATGGTGGACATTTGATCACAGGGGACAGTCGGGTAGTCTCGTAGTTAAAGTGTTTGCTCATCATGCTGAGGACCCGGTTCGATTGCCATCTTGGGTACATTGTGTGAAGCCCATTTCTGGTGCCCCCCAGCGTGATATTGCTGAAATATTGCTAAAAGCGGTGTAAAACAATACTCACTCACTCACTCACTCACTCACTCACTCACTCACTCACTCACTCACTCACTCACTTATTTGATCACAGAACTAGTGTGAACTCATTAAAGACTGGAATATTGCTAAAAGCGGCAAAAAAACATACTCACTCACTCATGAAAGGTATGTTCACAGATCACCTTAGTCTTCAGTGATTAAAGTAAGACTGTTCAGTTTGACATACAGGAATGATTTTTAAATCTTTTTTGAGTCAATTCTTGTCAGATTGAGAAACTGCTTGTGCACCATAAAATATTATTAACATTTATATGATTGGTGGTAATGTGCAGTGTGTTACTCACTCGGCTGGCCAACAGTAGAGGTATCACAACCTCTCTCCATCTGCACATATATCATCCACCACATTTTGTATTCTAGATCGTTACTTAAAACAATAGGGATAGATTTTGATCAAAGTTGGTAAGTGGACAGTCCCTTTTGAAAACCAGGGCAAGGTCGGATTGGTCAGATATGATGGATTGAATGTCAGTTCAGTTTCTAGACAGGTTATATGTGCATGTACACGAGTCAAGGTCAATAATGAGCCAAATAGGTCAAAAGTAATGGGCAGTTTGATAATGTTCGTAAGACCCGAGAGATCTTGTCAGCCTTAGAAATTTATTTTGCTTTTTAGAACTGGTCCAGGAGAACTAGTGTAAACCTTATTTTACTGGTCCAAATTTTGTTGCTTGTCATACTTAAATAGGTTTTCTATGTTTACATTTTCTGTCAGATTACATAAATCCCAATCCAGTTCCAATTTGTAGCGAAATTGAAGCATTGAGAAGTGGTTGAAAATTATTGCCCTCAAATGCTTCAAGTCAATGAAGACTAGCACTATTGGATTTTTGCATATCCCAAACACAATTTAGTAGTCTCTGGCTAGGAGACAAGTATGAATTTTAAAGGCTGTTAGTAATTAGGTGTAAGAGAAAGATGCGTTTAAATGAGGTGAAGGTGTAAGATGTAGAAATATTACATATAGTTTGTGCATTATAATGAGGTAAAACTGCAAGATGCATTAAGTGGAGTAGCGCAGTTCACTCAGCAGGCAGATATGAACCAGGTGCACCCAGTCACATTCGCTCATGGAGTGTTTTCTGTGTCAACTATAAAAAGAACCACTTTTATCAGACATGTAATAATGCAGTGAATATGCCTGAATTGATAATGAAGTAGAACAATGAATTATTAACTCCACACTTTTGTTACAATCTTTACATATCAATATCAAATATTAATTCTGTAGATAATGTGTTAATGTATGTTTCGTATGGTAATGACTAAATATAGCCTTTTATTGATCTCCGTGTCATGGTTGATAACACTGTATATATGCCTGTGTGGTATTATGTTGATGCTCAGGTCGATAACATTGTTTATGACCATATGGTTCAAGAGTTTATCAAGTCCATGCAAAGCGAAAGTGCAACAAGGATTGCAGTGCCCATCACGATTGTTAGCCGAATACCAACATCATCGTTGCTGTCATGTGAAATGGCACTGGTCTGTCATTGTTGACGTCATGTGAAATGGCACTGGTCTACCATTGTTGACGTCATGTGAAATGGCGCTGTTCTACCATCGTTGATGTCATATGAAATGACACTGGTCTATCATTGTTGAAGTCATGTGTAGTGGCGCTGGTCTATCATTGTTGATGTCATGTTAATGCGGCCTGTTTTTCATTGTTGATGTCATGTGAACACTGTTAGCTTCAAAACATGGTCTGCCATCCTTGATGTCATGTTACAGAGTGAGGGGGCACGGATGGCCCAGTCGTCTAAGGCGCCGCGATTCGCTGTGCAGAGTTGCGTCCCTTGGGCACGCCAGAAACCTATGATTGTGGGTTCGAATCCCGGTTCGCCCCGATTATGTTTCTAGGTTTGTCAGCACCATACCCGTGCTCGTGCGTTTCACCTAAGTGGTAAACGTCTGAGACTTGCATCACTTCGGGCTTTCCTCCCACATTAAACTGACACGCCGCGATATAACTGGAATACTGTTAAAAGCGGCGTCAAACCAAACTCACTCACTCAGTGTTACAGAGTGACATGCTAAATTATAAACTATGATTTTAAATCTTCAAATTAACCTTTTTAGAAAATAGAAGGTTTTCAAATTTTTCATCCCTTGAATATTTTCTCATTTTGTACATGTTTCACCTGTATAAATAAAAGCATATCTTCATATACACAATGAGTTAGAGGTAACAAGGGACATAACAATGGTCTTACTTCACATCTTTCAAACTTTGTTTAGTGACATCAGTATGACACACATGCTCATGCAGTGGTCTTTATCTCTTTGGACATTTCTGGTGTCTCCTGCCGAGATATTGCTGGAATATTGCTAAAAGTGGCGTAAAACCTCACTCACTCACTCACTCACTCACTCACTCACTCACTCACTCACTCACTCACTCACTCACTCACTCACTCACTCACTCACTCACTCACTCACTCACTCTTTGTGGACAAATGCTGATAACATTTTGTCCATCACCGTGGGTTAAACTGTGGAGTATAATGTGGCTATTTAACAAGGTGACCTTTATGCACTGCCTGTCATACCTCGTATAATTACCCATAGACTTGTGTGATTGCCATAGCTCTAAGATCACTTTGTGTAGTGGGCATTATGTCCTGGTTGATAACACCATATCTCTTATTCTGTTGTATAATTAAATTCAGGAAATATTTGATCAATTGTATTTCTTGGGATAACTCTTTGTGTTGTTAATTTACCATGTATTGATTGGATTTGGGATTTGATGGTGAAAATAATAATTGTTTGTCAATCAATCCCCACCTGGCAGCTGGCGCCAGGTTTGAGCACAGACACATGTGACACAGAAAAAAACTTTGTTTACATAATTAGTGTCTCTGTGTCAGCTGTGACACATCTCTATGAAAAGCAACGAACTTACATACTTACATTCGGTAATGGAGAAGAGAGTTTTGTTGAAATCTGAAATGGAAAAAAGTAACAGCATTTTGGACTAAGTGCATGAGACCTTATATCAGGATGTGTTTGCAATTGATTGTAGTCTCTTTGTAAACTTTTATGTTCTTAATATTTTCTCTAATACTCACAGGAAGTACAATGTGTGAAGCCCATTTCTGGTGTCCTCCCCCTCGCCGTGATATTGTTGGAATATTGGTATAAGTGGCGTAAAACCCATCCTCCTGAGGCAAGAGAGTTAACTGACTTTAAAAGTCCAGTTTCCACCCTTGCCGAACTAGGCTAGAATTCCTGGGCTCAATCGTAGCGCCACCAGTGGCTATAACCATTTATGTCCCCTCTAAGCCTCTCCTATGGACCAATAAGATTCCATCTCTTGTATCACTTGCGTTTGCTTCACCCAAAATGGTGGCGCCCAGTCAGGACGATCTGATCGATAATCAAGATCTATATTGTGATAAAACGTCTCTTACACCGCGAAATGCATCAAATCACGTGAGCACCTTGATTAAAAACATGGAAAGATTTGGAAAATAACTGTTTACAACGAGTTGGCATTGCACATGCTTTGCAAATCCTGCAATCGACAGAAATCTGCACGACAGTTTACGAACCGGATTTCGATTTCAGTGCGTGATTTTGATTGGACTATGCATAGACTCGTTAGTCCAGCCAAACTGTAACTCCATAATACGAGCCTATTTCGGCAAGGGTGGAAACTGGACTTTTATAGTCAGTTAACTCTCTTGCCTCGGAAAGATGTGTAAAACCTCACTCACTCTAATACTCAAAAGGCTTTTGAAGCTGAACTTCACAATGATGATCAAAACTAGCATCATTAAAGTTGCACTCACAATTCTACTCAGTTATTAAGATTGATTAAGTCATTAAGCATGGCTGCCATGGAAGCCATATTTAAAATGCCATTTTATTCCCTTGCTAGTTGGGTTATACAGATGTTAATGTGTGGTGGTTAGATCAGAATTTAGCAGTTGTAAATATGTTACTGTTTTTTGTAGCCGTAATTGAAGTTTTAGTCGCGACCTTTGACAAGAGAACATAACCAAGCATTGGTGTAGTTTGGTGTGTTCTTGCAAAATCTGGAGACTCAGGGTTATTTCTCCAAATGTCATTGTGCTTCAGGGCGGTCGGGTAGCCTAGTGGTTAAAGCGTTCGCTCGTCACGCCAAAGACCCGGGTTCGATTCCCGACATGGGTACAATGTGTGAAGCCCATTTCTGGTGTCCCCCGCCATTATATTGCTGGAATATTGCTAAAAGCGGCGTAAAACCATACTCACTCACTCACTCACTCACTCATTGTGCTTCATTTTGAATGTAGCCTTTTAAGTCTAGCTAAACTCTTGTCGTAGTGGTACCTACTTTAGACTTGGACTCTATTGAAAATGTGAATTTATTGTGAGTGAGTGAGTTTAATGCTGCTTTGAACAGTATTCCAGTAACATATTATGGCATGTCAGCTTAATGTGAGAGGAAAGTGATGCAGGTCTCAGACTTTCACCACTTTGGTGAAACCCACTTGTTTCTTGAAACATTTGAAATCAAAATATGTGTCATTGAAGACTATGGTTGTACTTCATTTTTGCAAATACCCTTAACACTTAATCAGTTACCAGGGTTGCGATGAAACGATCTCGTGTGATGTGGCAGCCTGTCATCACCTTCCCACAGTCCAACAGTGTCCCATACAGCAATACAAGGCCAAAATATGTCAGGCTGTCAGGTAACTTGTCACTGTGTCTATCGTAATCCAGCATTAGCTTACAGTGTCCCATAGAGCGATACCAGGTGAAGGTCGGTATCCTTCACTGTCCCACACAGCAGTACAAGGTGAAGGTCGGTATTCTTCAGTGTCCCACACAGCAATACAAGGTGAAGGTCGGTATTCTTCAGTGTCCCATAGAGCAATACAAGGTGAATGTCGGTATCCTTCAGTGTCCCACAGAGCAATACAAGGTGAAGGTCGGTATTCTTCAGTGTCCCACAGAGCAATACAAGGTGAATGTCGGTATCCTTCACTGTCCCATAGAGCAATGCAAGGTGAAGGTCAGTATTCTTCAGTGTCCCACACAGCAATACAAGGTGAAGGTCAGTATTCTACGATATCTTCTCCAGTAAGTCAATGACTTTTATAGTGCACCTGAAACCTGAAACTTGCGGCTTCTTGTGCCCAAACCGGTTTGTTGACTGTTGGACATGTTAGCTTTTCTCACTTTTGATGCTTGTACCAAAGTTCCACATTCTTCAGACGCTACAATAAAACACGGATGCACTGGTATTTTGACAAGTGTCATAATTATTTTTATTGTGGAGCATTTTTCGCCTGGAGTTTAAATTTCAGTTCATGTGGTTAGTGATATTTGTGAAGTCTTTGTCATTGATATACTCTAGGCACAACCTGTTGAAAAACAATCAATATTTCAGCTGGTGCCTTGAGTTCAAACTGTTTGAGATTGACACATAATCCCATGCACTAGTTGAAATTTAATGTCTATTACATAGTGGCCTTCATCTCTGACAAATAGGACCAGTGAAGATTCGGGGTAGAGTAGGTCTTCAGGAACCCATTCTTGCCGTCAAAGGCGACTTATGCTTGTCGTAAGAGGCTGCAAACGGGATCGGATGGTCAGACTGGCTGACTTGGTTGATGCATGTCGTATCCCAATTGTGTAGATCGATGCTCATGATATCAATCACTGGATTATCTGGTCCAGACTTGATTATTTACAGACCGCCGTCATATAGCTGAAATATTGCTGAGTGCGGCATTAAACAACAAACAAACAAAAAACAAAATCAGACAAATAGAGTTTAACAGGTAACACATCAGAAGACAAGTGAGCAATGTTTGGCTTTCCACACCACAATCTGACATAGTTTTGACAAGGAAGTGTCCTCTGCATTGTCTGTGTGACACAACGATAGTCCAGATTTGGTCTGTGTCTTCTGTTTCACCCAGACCAATTATTTTTGTTTTATGGATTCAGTAGCAGACACAAAATAATCAAAATAGCATATTGTGTGGAAAGTGTGCTTATTTTCTAATCCAAGCATACAAGAGGAATTGTTTGACTTAACCTTTTTGACAAAAAGTAAACAGACTTGCAATGAACTGACATTAAAAAAAATGACGCTTAGGTATGCAAGGGAGATAATCTCCTTTTGAGTATGTGTCCATTATTCAGGCCTGAGTGTATCAGCTTTAGCACTACTGTGGATGTATTTGTGTTGTTTGCAGATATTGGATACGGCACTTCCCTGTTCATTTTGATCTAGACGCACGATTGGTCAAAGCTGTTGAACAGCTTGGATGTCTCCTCCAATCAGAAGGCAATGTTCAGCTCAAGGAACTCATTGATTTGTCCAAAGTGTGAGTTAATAACATTCATAAATCAAAATGGTCTGCAATTTCCAGACTTGGGTGACATTAGCGTTAATTAGAATTGTGTTGTTTCTTGATTGGTTTTGGTTTTGTCTGAAGGATGTTTAATGAAGTTATTTTTCTGATTTCATCATTATTGTCACATTTTCTCTGTTTTTGAATTATCTGTTTTTCAAATTATCTTGAAGAAACAGTTGATATTCTGCAACCATTTTATTTTCAGAAGGGACAGATGTTGCTTGTGGGAGTGTATTCACTATGAATGTCAAACTATGTCACTAAACTGTGTGTGATTTAGATATTGTTGGTTTTGAACAAAGTTAGGGTGTTAAGGGTGACAATTTTATATCCTGGATCCTACTTCCCCCCCCCCCCAAAATCTGTTCATAAAAAAAATATTTTGCATCGTTTCCATGGAATTGTGTGTTTGACTGTAGGTGTGGTTTGACATTGTTATGATGATGTGATTGTAACCACAGAACCCTACTTATCTGGAAACCTGCCTAAAGGACAAATTTTATGAAAAACGAAAAAATAGTTTATGAAATGCTCCGCTTATGTGGACATCCAGTTTCTGGAACTGGATAGTGAATTACACTTACCAACAAGGCACTTGCACACTATTGTGGATCACATTCAAGACAACACCAATGTATGACGATGTTTGTTTAGTAGGTCGTCATACGGCAGCCAATATCGAAGGGGTTGGGCAGTCTTTGATCAGTGTGGATTATGATTCTGTTTGGAATGATAAACTGGCTATGAATCCAATTATTATTTGGCATAATTGTCAATTAGGAATTTTACACTGATTTGATGGCTTTCAAAACAAGAAGACCTCTTCCATGATTGGTTGTTTGCCTTTGACAGGCAGATGTGGTAACATGGCAACAATTCTTAAAAGAGAATGTGTGTGTGTGTGTAAGTTAGCTTTTTGTTGTGTAGTTAAACACCCTTGTGTCGAACTTTAATGTGTCAAAATTACGTTTGTCTTGAAGTTAAAGCTTGGTCCCAGCATATTCCTTTATTATTCATCATTTTTGGTTGTGTTGAACCTTGTATAACTTATTCACGTAGGTCCCATCAACTTCGACGCAAAGGTGTTTGACTATATGTTTTTTGAGTTGGTAGGGGAGCTAACTCTGGTCAGTTTACTTAGTGATTTATTTATCCCGTAGTTTGTTTATCCAGATGATTCCATGAAAAAGGCAACTCTTGATAAGTGGGCTTCCACAGTTTAGAAAATTTCTGTGTTGATATTTTCAATGTCTGTTTCAGACCTTCTTATGACTGGATGAGGAATATGTCTGTTCGTCAGCCGTCCCGGAAACATTCGCGTAAAGTGTCACTTGTCTTCAATCATTTAGAGCCAGATGAGTTAGCAGAACAGCTGACGTATCTTGAGTTTAAGGCGTTTAGGAGAATTCATGTGAGTTGGACATTTTTGGCCTATTTCTTAATTTTAAGTTGTTTATTAAAGAGTTATTGAAGCAAGGATTTAGCACATGAAGCAGAAACATTTCACTTTGTTGACTTTACACCTGCAGCCTTTCTTGATATTGTAGAGTAAGGGGAGGTAACTAGTGTTCCCATACATGGATGGACAGTGTTAGGGAGATAACTCTAAATTATATGGCAGACGTAGGGTATGTGTTGCTAGGTAAGTGGGTGCACGGTAAGAATAGAAAGAAGGAGAGGGCAGTAAGACCATTAGGACAGTTTGATTTCTACTGTAATGGAATAAAGACGTGTGTTGATTGTAACAGCGACTTGCGTGTGTTCTCTGGGAAAGATTGATGATTACAATATCAAGGGCTCCCTGCCCTATGGGACTATGGGACCAGTGTGGGTGTTCAGGGCAGAATAGGTCCACAGGCCGGTCTACTCTGATTTTAGAATAGGTACTTTTGTTTACAAATGTGAAAAGTCTGCTCACGTGATATGCAAATTAGCTTGTTGCAGTGGTGTAATGCTGTCATCACTGCACTGGAGGTGGACTGTTTCAGTTATTGAATGTAAATTTCCTGTTAGTCATTGCCTTATGTATCGGCACTTTTCATTGGCTGAAAGTCCGAAATGGTCCAATCTGAATCGAGCTTACACATGCTTACACATTATAACAGTAATGTGGACAATGTCTAGTGGTTCTTTTAATAGATCAGGTGGTAGGGCCAGTTTACTTGGTTACTAGCATATAGTCAGTCCCTGGATTTTCTGGTCCAGACTAGAATCTGCCATGATATTGCAGCCTGTGGAATTCAACTGCAAATCTCACTCATCCAATGCCTATTTCTGATGGATGAAGGCTGAATTATCGTAGCTTGGTACTATATGCTCACACACTCAGTCTCTGTTCAATGCAGTGAGGAATTTAGTATGATTGTGTACCACTTGTGTACAAATTGCATCACACATTGTGTGATGTTGGGGTCAACCCAGGTCCATGTCCTCCAGACTTCCACTTTCTCTACTGATGTCTGATTGTTTCCATGGCCATCCTTAACGAAACCCTTGTACATGCACAGTTTTCAGATTTCAAGAACTATGCAGTGACAGCCTCTCTGAAGGAGAACCCAAAGTTGGAGCGATCAATAGCGTTATTCAACGGCCTTTCCCAGTGGGTCCAGTGCATGGTTCTCAGCAAAACTACACCTCAACAGAGAGCTGATGTCATCATTAAGTTTGTCAATGTGGCCAAGGTGGGTCAGCTATTTCATTGGTTTCTGATTTTTATGCTTATATTTTGTTGGCAGGTTTTGACAAAATGTTGGTTCAATTTCCTAATCTGTGGTTATCCAGATTTGGCCCAAAGTACAGTCAAGTCTCGTTAATCCGACACTCGTTAATCTGACAATCGGCTTTATCCGACACAAATGATGGGAACCGATTAAATCAGTGCTTTTTAGACCCGTTAATCCGACAGTCTCGCACTCCAACTCTGACACACCTAATTTGCAACGAATTGCTGAAATCACTCATTTATCAGTCTAGTTAATCAGACACAGTGATCAGCGTACTCCGCGGTCATCAGCCTGTGAGTACACAGCCCCGTGTTTTGATGCGAGACGAGTCGGCCAGTAGCTGCATATTTCAACTTGCTTAACAATAAACAGTTACAGCTTTTAAAAAACAAAACAGGATTAATCACATGCATGCCTAGATTCCGCTGACAATGTAACTCAACAATATGAATTTCATTTTTCCTTTTCGTACGTGTTCGTATCGTTATCTATTGTGTAGTTGTCCAATTTTCGATCACGAACGTTTATTCTACCTAATTTTGTTTATTCGACATACTCGTTAATCCGACATAATCATATGCAACCATCGATGTCGGATTAACGGGACTTGACTGTATATGTATTTCCTTTCCTCCTACCGCGGGGCGGTCGGGTAGCCTAGTGGTTAAAGCGTTGGCTCGTAACGCCGAAGACCCGGGTTCGATTCCCGACATGGGTACAATGTGTGAAGCCCATTTCTGGTGTCCCCCGCCGTGATATTGCTGGAATATTGCTAAAAGCGGCGTAAAACCATACTCACTCACTCACTCCTCCTACCGCAGGCATACAGATTAAATCAAAATTCAAGGAAAGCCCGAACATGCTTACATTCTAGTTTGCTTCAAGTAAAATGTCGTCTGCTGCTTTAACTTGGTAGACATTGCATGTGATGGAAGGACTTCAAGAGGAATTCATTTTCTGAAATGATTTCAGAATTTTAAGTTGCCAACTACTCTTTCATCTTTGAAACTGACATCCATTAAGTTCACATCTTCCTGAAGTAAACTGCTTTATTAAACCTCCATGTCAGAATGATGAGATCTGATTGGTCCACATGATCTTGATAAAAAAAATGTGTATCCCGCCCTGGAGGAGAATATATTTCTCAGCGGGGGAATAAATCTTTTATACCCCTGTACGAGCAAGTCAGGCTGCAAGTGGATTTCTGAAAGGCGGAATAAATCCTTTATACCTGCTTCAAAGCAAAAAGCCACACGCTTTTGCCGAGTCAATAGAAGTCATGTGACCTCAGCTCAGTTGAACAGCTGTTTTCTATCAATTTTGACCTTGTTTGAATTCTTTTACAGTGTCATATTAAAACATGTGAGTAAGATATATTAATTGCAGCAGGATCACGAGGGGTACATGGGATTTTACGCGTCCCTCGTGGTATAAAACCTCACGCAGGATGCAGAAGACTCCATGTACCCCTTGTGATCCTGCTACAACTTATATTGCATACTAAAGGGTGTATTTGCTGAGATAGCTGCTAGTTTGCTACCCTGGAGTTCTGTATCTCTTCACAGAGGCTGCGGGTACTACAGAACTTCAACACACTGATGGCTATTGTTGGAGGCCTCACTCACAGCGCACTGGCGAGACTCTCCAAAACTAATGCATGTCTGCCCTCAGAAACACACAAGGTAAACTGTCGTGATATAATTTCTGGATGGCTCCATTTAGTCCACAGTAAATGTCTGCAAAAATATTTCTTTTTCGTTTGAATTTGTCCTCTCCTAGATTTATTTATACCTTGGAACTCGAGACATAGATTTCAGTAAATAGATACTTGAGTTTTCTTATATTATTAATTAAAATCTGACTGGGTTGTTCCATTTCTTGATGCAAGAGTAGCCATGTTGTAACAACATGTGGGATTCCTCCTCATACATAGCCTAGTGTGACATCATTGTGACGACATTGTTAATCTTATCATGTAGATATTTTGACATTGAGTGATTTACTGTGTCAAGCATGATGTGAAATTTGGATGTGAATACCCTCAATAACATTCAATGTTTTCTCTCTTATCTTTCCAGATTTTAATAGAGTACACCGAACTGCTGTCTTCAAATAACAACTTCAGTAATTACAGGAAAATATATCACCAAGCAACAGGCTTTAAGATACCAATCTTGTAAGTTCACACTTCCCTGTCTTCACCACAGAAGTACATCTCCCGTACACCTACACATGGCCTAGTCTATGGCGTGACACGTCTCTGTCAAACCCTTATAGATACCAATAGTGAAGTAAGGATCTGCCGAACTGGCTGTAGAATTTAATTTCTCAAGTTCTATAATCAATCTATTTAGGCAACTGATAATGATACCATCATGTTGGAAGACCTACTGAAAGTGGCTTGCTTCATGTTGTGCTACAGGTTTGAATATTTATGTCTGCCTGCTGTTTGTGGTAGGGAGCACAGATGGCCTAATGGTTTAAGATGCCCAAATTTGCAAGTGAATTTTAACTTTTTCACATAAGCCTTGCCAGGGAGATAACTTTTCCATGCCTGTTGCTACAACTTGTTAATGTTGTAGGAGGCATACCCAAATGTTGTTGTTTTTGCAATGTCCTAAGTGGCTCTAATTTGTCCTCAGAAAGTGCAGCAGATGACATGATGTTAAAAGTTGGAAAAATGTGAATATCCTTTGAACATGCACCAACCCAATCCGCCAATTTTTGTGAGGAAATTTGTTAAAATAGAGTTTGGTCATTAAATGACCGTCATTTACCGAGGAGTTAGATTTGGTTATTCTTTGCATGTTTATGTAGCTGTTGTGCATAGTGTAACTGAAATGGTGAAGAAGCTGACGGTTTCTCTCCAGGGGGGTCCACTTGAAAGATCTCATCTCTCTGCACACGGCTCTCCCCGACAAGGTCGAAGGCAACCTCGTCAACTTCCGCAAGATGGCTCAACTCTCCCTCATCCTCACCGAGCTCACGCGCCTACAACGACAAGACAGCGACCCTGTTGATGCCAACATGGACTTAGTGAATACTTTGAGAGTAAGTAGCAAGATTTCCGTGACACAATGTTGTCTCAAGTTTCATGGTAGGGGGCTTAATAATGCAATCCTAGTGTTGAGACCTAAATTCTTTGACATTGACACAGGACATAATTGGGTCTGTGCCTGGTACAGGTACGTTTGACATTGACAGATGCTGTAAGATTTTACATTGAAATGTGACATGCAACAGTACAGTGGGTACAATGTTTGAGACCCGTGAAGATCCGGGGTAGAATTGGTCTTCAGCAACCCATGCTTGCCATAAAAGGCGACTCTGTTTGTCGTTAAAGGTGACTTACGGGATCGGGTGGTCAGGCTCGCTGACTTGGTTGATACATGTCATCGGTCCCAATTGTGTTGATCGATGCTTATGATGTCAATCACTGGATTGTCTGGTCCAGACTCGATTATTTACAGACCGCCGTCATATAGCTGGAATATTGCTGAGTGCGGTGTAAAACAACAAACAAACCAACCAACAATGTTTGAGCCTATTTTTGCTGTCTGTCACTGCTGAAAGCTGCATATATCCCTACTGACTTATTCATGGGTATACCACCTCCCTGGTCTGCTAGTTAGAGCGTCTGCCAGGAGAGCGGAAAGTCAGTGGTTCGATCAATACGCTTAATACCAAAAGATGTTTAAAGATGGTACTTGTTGTTTCCCCGCCTGGCACTCAGCATTAAGGGTATGAAACAAGTTTACTCTGTCTGAGTGGACTACCTATGTTAAACTGCGGCATAGTACCTCGGTAGGCTAGCACTATAAAGTCGGCATTAGTCCAGACTTGTACAAGCAGTGATGCACATGCGTGCATTCTTGTCATTATATAAGTGCAATAATCGTGCAAACGATGTTAAACCTCATATCACTGAGTAAGCACCTGTCCGGTCTGTTTAACTACTACATGTCTTCAGCACTGATCCACAGGCTTCAGTTTACAGAGTAGGAGTGTTCTTGACATTATAACAGGCCCATCCCCAGCAAACTCATTCTGTAGGCAGGATACCTGGTACAATGTTGATGTCCGTGTTTCTCTGCTCCAGTTGTCCCTGGACCTCCATTACACAGAGGATGAGATATATGAGCTGTCTCTGGCCCGGGAACCCAGGGGATCCGTGTCCTCGGTGAGTAGCAACACACAACACGTGGAGTTGTCAGGGAAATAGTTAGTAGCAACACTAGAGTTGTCAGAGAAATAGTTTGTAGCAACACGTAGAGTTGTCAGGGAAGTAGTTTGTAGCAACATGCAACATTGAAGATGTCAGTAAAATAGTTTGTAGTAACACGTTGAGTTGTCAGGGAAATAGTTTGTAGCAACACACAACACATGGAGTTGTCAGGGAAATAGTTTGTAGCAACACACAACACGTGGAGTTATCAGGGAAATAGTTTGTAGAAACACACACCACATGGAGTTGTCAGGGAAATAGTTTGTAGCAACACAACACGTTGAGGTTTCAGGGTAATTGTTTCAGTTGTCAGGGAGGCGGTAGCAACAATTGATATCTGTATATGCCTGGGAAAGTTTTTTTTCATATAAGAGACAATATTTTTGGATATGTTTTGTAAGAATTTAAATTTAATGGGTGAAAATCTGGATTAAATATTTATCACTACTAAAGGGAAATGCTACATGTTGACTTTGTATTGTGTGTGAAAAAAGTCATAATCAGCATTATTTATGTAATTAATTTTTCAAGTATTTACAAGAAATGGTTTCTCTTCTAGCCAACAACACCGACTAAGCCCGTAGTGTTTGCAGACTGGGTTGCCGGAGTTAAGCCCCCTGATCCCACCACCATCAACAAACATGTCCACGACATGGTGGAGGTAGGTGGCGCATTTGTCTTACTGACATTCCCTCTCGTGTTTGCAATCAGTTGCATTTCATTATTGATCATTGGTATAATAAGTTTGATCAAACTGATAAATATTAGAATATTATAGATTATTTATAATTTGTCTGTATTCAGACTATAACAGAAGCTTATGTTGTTATTAGCACGATGAACTTTTGTGTAATTCCTACAGGTACTGTTTAAATTATTGAGTGTTTCAACCATTATTATCAACATTGAATATTTGATAACATTTTCTCAACAATGGACACTTACAATCTGCATCAGTTAAATTGAGGTTCATTCTTTCCACGATACACAGTATCATTTTTTCATGCTCGATAGATCGGGTGATTTAATGTTATATACTTGCCAAATGCCTTTGCTGCCCAAAGATGGCTGCTTATTTATTGACCGAGTAAACATTATGTTGTACCAGCATCTTGTTTTGTTCCATTTATGAACTTCGATTCATACCTTAATGTATCAGATTGCTTCAGAATTTAAAATTTAGAATTATACAATATATCCTGATATGTATAGCAATACGGCCTTGTGATTCACTTTAAACCTCCAATACTCATCCCTAAGCAATATACTGTACCCATCATGGAAGCAAGGTATCCCATCATTGAAGCAGTATATTGTACCTATCATTGAAGCAGTATACTGTATCTATCAATGAAGCAGTATACTGTACCCATCATTGAAGCAAGGTATCCCATCATTGAAGCAGTATACTGTACCTATCATTGAAGCAGTATACTGTATCCATCATTGAAGCAAGGTACCCATCATTGAGGCAGTATAATGTACCTATCATTGAAGCAGTATACTGTACCCATCATTGAAGCAAGGTATCCATCTTTGAAGCAGTATACTGTACCTATCATTGAAGCAGTATACTGTACCTATCATTGAAGCAGTATACTGTACCTATCATTGAAGCAGTTTAGCCATCTGTAAAGAGCACTCGTCTATGAAGTCACGTCCACAAGGTTGAAGGTACTAATCATTTAAGGACTCTCATTTCATTTCAGGCTGTGTACAAAAACTATGACCATGACCGAGATGGGTTTATTTCTCACGCTGAATTTGAGGCCATCGCTGGCAACTTCCCTTTCATTGATTCCTTCTGTGTGCTGGACGCCGATCAGTAAGTCACAGGGGGTTGTTGTACATCACACAACAGAATGAACTGTGAGGAGAGTATAACAATAGGAGCATAAGGCTAAAAAAAATAATATCCTTGGTTCTCAGGCACCGCCTGCATCATCTTAATTTTCGCCACACGTTTCATTCTTATTTCCATTTTTTAGAAAAAGCCAAAATCCTTAAGTATTCCCAATCCAACGGTAGTCAAATGTTGTATTCCAGTATCTTACTCATCAATACATTTGTGAAGGGAGGCCCTTTCCCACTACTGTTTATTTGGTTACACATCTGTTTATTTGGTTACATACTAGTTTGAACAACCAAAAAAACAAAAACAAAAAAACACCGCCCACATGCCCTATATTTTCAAAAGCCATGGTCTGAGAACCAATTATTTTATTTTTTATGCCTAACATAATGACAGAAGAATGCTGCTCAAAATGAGGCATCAGTGATGAAGGAAACGTTTAGGACTCTAAGGATCATGTCATGTCTGTCAACTAGCTTTTTATGTGAGTAAATGACATGCAGTGAATACTGTCAAGTTATTCAAATGACGAGTTGAAAAGTGAATCAATTCCATGTCTGTTGATGAATGTGCCATAGAGCTGATTGGTTGACATTGGATATGGCCTTTTGTGTTCACGTTGAGACGTTGAGTGTTCTGTGTTGTAGAGATGGAATGATAAGCAAGGAGGAAATGAAAACATACTTCATCCGAGCCAATTGCCATGCTGTGCGCAGTAGTTTCAAACACGCCTTCCACGAAACCACATACTTCAAACCTACCTTCTGTATCCACTGTACTGGGCTGGTGAGTCAACTGTCTGTACTTACATGTCGGGAGTATGGACACTTGTATGTCGGGAATATGGACACTTGTATGTCGGGAGTATGGACACTTGTATGTTGGGAATGTGGACACTTGTATGTCGGGAGTATGGACACTTGTATGTTGGGAATGTGGACACTTGTATGTCGGGAATATGGACACTTGTGTATGTCGGGAATATGGACACTTGTATGTCGGGAATATGGACACTTGTTTGTCGGGAATATGGACACTTGTGTATGTCGAGAATATTGACACTTGTATGTCGGGAATATGGACACTTGTATATGTCGATAATGTGGACACTTGTATATGTTGGGAATATGGACACTTGTATGTCGGGAATATGGACACTTGTGTATGTCGGAATATGGACACTTGTATATATCGATAATGTGGACACTTGTATGTTGGGAATGTGGACACTTGTATGTTGGGAATATGGACACTTGTGTATGTCGGGAATATGGACACTTGTATGTCAGGAATATGGACACTTGTATATGTCGATAATGTGGACGCTTGTATATGTTGGGAATATGGACACTTGTATGTCGGGAATATGGACACTTGTGTATATCGGGAGTATGGACACTTGTATATGCCTGGATTATGGACACTTGTATATGTCCGGAATGTGGACACTTGTGTATGTCGGGAATATGGACACTTGTATATGTTTGGAATATGGACACTTGTATGTGGAGTAATATGGACACTTGTATGTCGAGGAATATGGACACTTGTATGTTGAGGAATATGGACACTTGTATGTTGAGGAATATGGACACTTGTATGTTGAGGAATATGGACACTTGTATGTGGAGGAATATGGACACTTGTATGTGGAGTAATATGGACACTTGTATGTGGAGTAATATGGACACTTGTATGTGGAGTAATATGGACACTTGTATGTGGAGGAATATGGACACTTGTATGTGGAGGAATATGGACACTTGTATGTGGAGGAATATGGACACTTGTATGTCGAGGAATATGGACACTTGTATGTTGAGGAATATGGACACTTGTATGTGGAGGAATATGGACACTTGTATGTGGAGGAATATGGACACTGTCTTGTCTATGTTAGGGACTATGGGCAGTTGCAACCTTTGTCCGCTAGTGTTGAGACAGTTGACACTTCTCACTGCGTTTGCATCTATGCTGCACATCAGATTATGGACCTATTTATTGAGTTTCCTTTTCTTACACCCTGGAATATGGATCCATGTATTTTATATTACGGAATAAACAGTGTCTACATAATATTTGAGATTTTTGCCTGTCACGCCCGAGAGTATTTCTGATTGTAACCATGGTAACTGTCTTCTTGCAGCTGTGGGGGTTAATCAAGCAGGGCTGGAAATGTAAAGGTAGGTTGTATGTACATACATTAACAGGAAAAATGTTTTGCATGCAGACCATAAACAAATTATTTGAGATACTCGATTGACTCTTGCAAGTACTTTCATGCCTATATCTATCTTTTGTACCAATAGGCCACTCATACTTTGGTTTCATAGACTTTGAAAGTAATGTTTGCTCCAGTCTGAATGCTGTTTTAACATGGAATGTTTTGTTTGTGTTTAACTGTCTTCAATAAATAAAAATGTTCATGTATTGTTGGATTTTGATATCCTGAAACTGTGATATGACATTCACTCATGTCTGGCCTGTGTTACCAGACTGTGCAATCAATGCCCACAAACACTGCAAGGACTTGGTGGTGATGGAGTGTCGGAGCAAGGGACATAGGAGGACAGAGTCCATGTCGAACGGTAGGCAACCTATCAGTATACCCTCACTCACCAGTGGCCACCCACAAGTACACCCTCAACCCTCACTCACCAGTGGCCACCCACAAGTATACCCTCAACCCTCACTCACCAGTGGCCACCCACAAGTATACCCTCAACCCTCACTCACCAGTGGCTACCCACAAGTATACCCTCAACCCTCACTCACCAGTGGCCACCCACAAGTATACCCTCAACCCTCACTCACCAGTGGCCACCCACAAGTATACCCTCAACCCTCACTCACCAGTGGCCACCCACAAGTATACCCTCAACCCTCACTCACCAGTGGCTACCCACAAGTATACCCTCAACCCTCACTCACCAGTGGCCACCCACAAGTATACCCTCAACCCTCACTCACCAGTGGTGTAGCTACGACATAGCAAAAACCCGTGAATATCCGGGTTAGAATAGGTCCTCGGGAACCCATGCTTGCTGTAAAAGGCGACAGTGCTTGTCGTAAGAGACGACTAACATTATTGAGTGGTCAGGTTTGCAGACTCGGTTGATGCATGTCATCGTATCCCAATAGTGTGGATTGATGCTCATGATGTTAATAACTGGAATATTGCTGCGTGCGGCGTTAAACAACAAACAAACAACGTAGCACAAAAAAATGAGTGCTTGAAATCGTTTAAAAAATATAACATAAAGTTTTTAAAAAGTACCATAGTGTGTTTTTCTTTCAGTCGTTTGTCATAATTACCTGTGTGAAACTTGTCATTGATGAGTGTATGGATGTTGATGTGCTTGTTGCCATAGTTTCCGAGGCCATCTGGGGTTGGTCACAAGGGTCAAACTGTTAAGTCCAGGATGTGGTAGAGGTATCTTTGTGATTTCTTTGTACAGACCTGCTTGTGTTTAGCCTGTGTTTGTTAAGCGTTATAAGTGTTTATGAATAATGTACTGTAACATTTTTGCTTACAATTTAATTTGCCTTAGCCACGCCCTTGCTCACAACGTCACCCCAGATATACATACTCACTTTATTGTTGATATAGGTGTACACCATCACGTTCATACTTCATGTTTATGTCGGACCTCCAGGTGTCGGGCCACATGACTTGACCTTAACGGCAAAATGGAAAATCTCCCAGCGTCACCGCAGAGCTCAAAACCTAAGCGCTAACCCCTCCCCACAACCTGAAATCCGAGTACTGCGTGAAGGTCGTCAGAGGTCTCACAGTGAGAGCCAGGACGGAGAGTTCTATGAGGGGAAGCCACTGATCTATGAGAGATTGATCAAAGCGGAAGAGGTAAGCCCCTGTCCATGTTTGCTTGTCTGACGTGTGCTCCACTAGCTCTATGTGCGTTCACTGTTCTATAAGGTGATTATGTTTGTTAGTTGGTTTATGGAATTTTATTTTGTTCTCATAACCGCAGTTGGAAAAAAATTGAAAATCTGAACTGCACTCACAGGCACATGGACTTCGCCATTTTCCCGCCTAAATGACTACTCCTATCAAAGGGCTGTAACTCTTTTTGGGCTTCTTTGCGGTAATCACTTAGCTATGTATTTCGAATTTTGAAATGAAATCCCTATTCAACCCAAACTAACTTGTTCATTTCTCTTTTTTTTCGTTAGAATTGGCGGTATTAACAAAATATAAAAAAATGTCACCACAATTTTATTTTCATTTTGCTATTTTTCATGTTGGATCCGTAAACTGACAAGAAACTGAATCACCTAATAGTTCCAATATACTGCTTGTGTACAATGCCTTCTTCATTATGCCATGTATAAACATGTGTTACATGTCTGGTACAAGTTGTACTCAGGTTGAGTGGAGGTGCGGCTTCCCCACATGGTGTAACACACACTGAGGTAAACATCCCCTCCCTACCAGTAGTTGAGTGTAGTGTACATCATGTCTCGGTAGTGATCACATAGTGTCCTGTCATCGTACAGCCAGCTGTCATGTGAACAGACAATATTTACCCAAAACTAATATTTATGTTAACATATAAGATTATTCATTTCCATTTTAGTTACAAAACAATTTGTTAATTCTCTTTCGGTTTATGGAATAAGAAATTAAAAAGATGGGAACATTTACGTCGGGATTAGTGGTAAACACATCTACATCGGGACTGGTGGGAAACACACCTGCACCAGGACTAGTGAAAGCCTTTGTTTCTCATACACAAGCCCAGGGTTTTTTCCCCCACATGGGTACAATGTGTGAGGCCCTTTTCCTGGGTGTTCTTGCCATGATATAGATGGACGTTTTATGACCTTACTCCCTCACTCTCTCAGGGTCACCTCATATGGGATTGTTAGAAAAGGTCCCCAAAGCTTTGCTTACATTTTGGATTGGATTAATGGCTTGTGAGATGGGATAGTACTTGAATGGGTCACCTCTTAGGAAGACCAACTGGACATACAGCCTGCCAGTTTGATCATGTACTGCTTCTTCTTGGGGAGTCCATGAATTGAGCTTCGAAAGGTGTCTGGGGTGCGTGTCATAGAACCCTGATGGCCTATGACATTGCTCCTGATGTCTGCCACTGGATTGTCAGGTCCAGACTTGATTATTTACAGACTGTTATTGGGCTATTGCTGTGTGTGGCGTTAGACATCAAACAGACAAACAGAAAGCTACTTCAGCTGTGGATCAGCTTGCATGGGACTCTAACAGGCCACCATAATATAATGTTACTTCTTTGCAAAGAACCAGGGCTGTGGAGTAGCTGAGTGGTTGAAGCATTTGCTCATCACACAGAATGCCTAGTTTCAGTTCCCCACATGGTACAATGTTTGAAGCCCATTTGTGGCGTCCACTGCCGTGATATACCTGGAATAGGAACATAAAACAATACTGGCTCACACATTACAAAAAACAAAATTGTGGATTATCTTCTAAATTTCCATTTGTTGTATAATTGCCCTCTATTCACTCACTCACTCATCAACAGTCTCTGACATCGCAGTGTTCTGTCACTCCACACAAGGAGGTGGGTCAGTGCATTTCCACCATTAATGAGTGAGTGAGTATGGTTTTACGCCGCTTTTAGCAATATTCCAGCAATATCACAGCGGGGGACACCAGAAATGGGCTTTACACATTGTACCCTTGTCGGGAATCGAACCCAGGTGTTCGGCGTGATGAGCGAACGCTACCTGACCGCCCATTTCCACCATTAAGGAACAGACACACCCCATCCACTGAAGCTGGGAGGCATCAGGAAACATTGTCACCAGTTGGGTGAATTTTGAAATGAGAGACAGTTGAAATGATTTTCAGACGAAATTTGACCTTTGAGGATCACTCTTCAACTTTATTAAAAAGTATTTTTTCATATTAATGAAGTAGAATAAATTTTTGTATGTGTGACAGGTGATCTAAGTTTTTGGGAAATCAGTATCAGTTTGACTTGAATACGGCTGACAAATCCCTCGATGCTATTATTTTAATGCCAGTGCTGGAAACAAGAAGCGACTCCAGCAACATGTCTGTTGTGTGACTGTTGATGTTTTCTGTCTTCTTTTTGTAGAGCGGTTCAGATTCCGAAGAGGAGGTGCAGTAAGTTGCTAGCTCAGAGTTACCTCCCTTTGTTGGGTAGCCTCCGACTGAGCTGTTTCTTGATCGTAGATTTGCCACCTTTCTGAGTTGTGTAGTTGTTTCACCGCTGCCACCGGTTTCCACGCCCGTACATAGATGTGAACACTTGTATGCTTTTGCTTCTACATAGATCTCCACTGGGACGAGGAGAGCAGACCCAGTAGATGAATGTAGATCTCTTGTAGATGAATGTCGATCTCTTGTAGATGAATGTAGATCTCCACTGGGACGAGGAGAGTAGTTCCAGAAGATGATCGTAGATCTCTTGCAGATGGCTGGATGCTGAAGTGTAGATGAACATTGATGAGGGAGGAGATTGGGGATGTTTGACTGTAGATGAATGTAGATCTCTTGTGGAGGAGATGGGGGGATGGTTAGATGTAAGTGAATGTAGATCTCTCTTGGGGAGGGGATGGTTAGATGTAGATGAACGTAGATCTCTCTTTGGGGAGAATATAGAGGGATGGTTAGATGTAGATGAACGTAGATCTCTCTTGGGGAGGAGATAGAGGGATGGTTAGATGTAGATGAATGTATATCCCTTGGGGAGGAGATGGGGGGATGGTTAGATGTAGATGAATGTAGATCTCTCTTTGGGGAGAATATAGAGGGATGGTTAGATGTAGATGAACGTAGATCTCTCTTGGGGAGGAGATAGAGGGATGGTTAGATGTAGATGAATGTATATCTCTCTTTGGGGAGAATATAGAGGGATGGTTAGATGTAGATGAACGTAGATCTCTCTTGGGGAGGAGATAGAGGGATGGTTAGATGTAGATGAATGTATATCCCTTGGGGAGGAGAGGGGGGATGGTTAGATGTAGATGAACGTAGATCTCTCTTTGGGAGGAGATAGAGGGATGGTTAGATGTAGATGAATGTATATCCCTTGGGGAGGAGATGGGGGGATGGTTAGATGTAGATGAACGTAGATCTCTCTTGGGGAGGAGATAGAGGGATGGTTAGATGTAGATGAATGTATATCCCTTGGGGAGGAGATGGGGGGATGGTTAGATGTAGATGAATGTAGATCTCTCTTGGGGAGGAGATAGAGGGATGGTTAGATGTAGATGAATGTAGATCTCTCTTGGGGAGGAGATGGGGGGGGTGGTTAGATGTAGATGAATGTAGATCTCTCTTGGGGAGGGGATAGAGGGATGGTTAGATGTAGATGAATGTATATCCCTTGGAGAGGAGATAGAGGGATGGTTAGATGTAGATGAATGTAGATCCCTTGGGGAGGAGATGGGGGGATGGTTAGATGTAGATGAACGTAGATCTCTCTTGGGGAGGAGATAGAGGGATGGTTAGATGTAGATGAATGTATATCCCTTGGGGAGGGGATGGTTAGATGTAGATCTCTCTTGGGGAGGAGATGGGGGGATGGTTAGATGTAGATGAATGTAGATCTCTCTTTGGGGGGAGATAGAGGGATGTTAGATGTAGATGAATGTATATCCCTTGGGGAGGAGATAGAGGGATGGTTAGATGTAGATGAATGTAGATCTCTCTTGGGGAGGAGATAGAGGGATGGTTAGATGTAGATGAATGTATATCCCTTGGGGAGGGGATGGTTAGATGTAGATCTCTCTTGGGGAGGAGATGGGGGGATGGTTAGATGTAGATGAATGTAGATCTCTCTTGGGGAGGAGATAGAGGGATGGTTAGATGTAGATGAATGTAGATCTCTCTTGGGGAGGGGATAGAGGGATGGTTAGATGTAGATGAATGTATATCCCTTGGAGAGGAGATAGAGGGATGGTTAGATGTAGATGAATGTAGATCTCTCTTGGGGAGGAGATAGAGGGATGGTTAGATGTAGATGAATGTAGATCTCTCTTGGGGAGGAGATAGAGGGATGGTTAGATGTAGATGAATGTATATCCCTTGGGGAGGAGAGGGGGGATGGTTAGATGTAGATGAATGTAGATCTCTCTTGGGGAGGAGATAGAGGGATGGTTAGATGTAGATGAATGTAGATCTCTTGGGGGGGGGATGGTTAGATGTAGATGAATGTAGATCTCTTGGGGAGGAGATAGAGGGATGGTTAGATGTAGATGAATGTAGATCTCTTAGGGAGGAGATGGGGGATGGTTAGATGTAGATGAATGTAGATCTCTTGGGGAGGAGATTATTGAATGAACAAGGTACAGTTGTTTGGATGGATTAGAGGCAGTTGATTGGATGGATTAGAGGCAGGTGATTGAATGGAAGAGTGGAAGGTGATTGGATGGATCAGAGGCAGGTGATTTGATGGATTAGAGGCAGGTGATTGGATGGATCAGAGGCAGGTGATTGGATGGATTAGAGGCAGTTGATTGGATAGATCAAGCAGAGGCAGGTTATTGAATGGAAGAGTGGAAGGTGATTGGATGGATCAGAGGCAGATGATTGTATGGATGAGCAGCAGGCGATTGTATGGATTAGTAGTAGGTAGTTGGCAGGGTTGCAGAAGTTCGTTATTCATAGGTACGTGGCCACACTACAACCTGGAGATTGCACTTCAGTACTCATACAACTCCCCTTTTTTTTTGTTTCCGTACACATGGTTTCAACTTTTCTCAAAGAAGCGGTACTTGATTTAAGGCTACGGATTAGTTGTGACAGACAGATCCTCTGCGTAATTGAACATTCTGTAGGCAAGCAATATTGTATTTGGCTTTTAAGATACTTAACCATTAATTTGGCAAGTGTGTGGACAATATATTTGCACACCATGATAACCCTCAGGAATATGGGATCTGCATTTGGAATCTGTTCTACCTGTAAACTTCTTTGAGTATTTGGGGTGTCATTTGTTGCCATGGTGACATCCTGTCATCATCATCCCTCCTCAGTTGACTTTCTTCTTCCTCCACCTTACAAGAGAATGATTTACTAATTTTATTTCCTGTCCCCCCGCATTAGTTTCATCTTCAACTCTCATACCTACCTATCTAATATCTTTGTTATTACTTACAAGCTACAAGCCTCTCCACACTTCTTCACCATAGTAACTCTACACTTATAGATATCTTGTGTTCCATGTCTCATCTCAGAGTAAATGATTTGATGCTTTAGAACTAACATATATTTTATAGGATTCAGATAACATATAACAGAATCGTAGTTCTGACGGAAAAGAAGGGAATGTTTTCAGCCTGTTACTTACGGTTTCTCTGTATTTGTTCATCCATTGGTTTTTTCTAGCACATACATATCTAAGTACAGCCTGTATTGGCATTTGTCATCGTGTCACAGACTTTGAGCTTCATACAAGCTGCAAAATAAAACAAACACAGCAGCTTCATGAATATGAGAAATAGAGAAATAGACGCAGTGACGGACACACTGTTTTAGACGTTTTGAAAATCAGAAGAAATATTAAAATGAGACGTCATCTCTTCACTTACATCTACGGGGCACGGGTGGCCCAGTCGTTAAAGGCGCCGCGATTTACTGTGCAGAGTTGCTTTCCTTGGGCTTTCCTACCACAGTAAGCTGACATGCCGCGATATAACTGGAATACTGTTAAAAGCGGCGTTAAACCCAACTCAGTCACTTACATCTGTTCATTCTGATAGCAACAATTTGTCATTTTACCAAAGGGAGTTCCCCAAGATGTCGAGCTGCTATGATAGAGTGGACTTTCCATTTGATCTTACCTCACACATGAATGTCGGATTCTGATTGAATGAGACCCATTCTATTAATTTCAATGTACCCCGCTAACATGTAAGATACATTTCTTATCCCCCACTTGAATAACCGACTTATTGGTATTACATATGCACCATACCAACTGTAATTTTGTATCTCGAATTGGTGATGTAAGACACCATTCTCTGGATATTTTCTGAATGAAATAGATCTAGGGGCAATAATTGTTTGTTTTCTATTGTCTATTATTTTTTGATGAATGTGAATAATGAACAAAGTGGATCAATGCCTAACTGTGGTATTCTCACCGATTCGGACCAAAGCATGCCTGCATAAGACATCCGGCATTACAATTGGCTGTTGGGATATTCCCTATATGGTTTATGTCCCCTTAAGCGCGACTCACACGGGTCGACACGTCGTAACGAAATGCCGATTTCCATACATTGTACAACATGTTCGGTGATTGTAACGAATATCGACTAATCGATTTGCTACCACTCACAGGATTCGATCTGCCGATTGAGTGTCGATCTCATGATATCTCACAATAATTTGTTTTCATGGTATCAAAATGTCTGAAGCAGATGTGGTAGCAGTCATCTGCTGCACGATATTGTGTGAAGAAGACGGCAATGCAGCATTCCTCTTTTGGAATAATCCTTGCTTGAGACATTCCGAAGACTTTCGTGACTCAGAACGTGAGCCACAAAACGTTCGGTTTCCTCTCATGAAAAGTCAAGGCGTGGTTTCTTCACAGCAGATGAAGCCATGGTTCCCGCTTGTGTGTAAACAAATATCACGTGACATAAAAACGCAATTTGATTGGAATCGCCACATCCAACTTGCTGATTAGCTTTAACAGACTCTACGCACTCGCAACACAATCGATGGAGGTTTAAGTGGCCGATTTGTCCCTTTTGTCGATTTTGATTAATCACTCAGACCATACGACTCGGTCGAATACGGCATATCGATTTGACGGACTGACCCGTGTGAGTCTGCCTTCAGGGCTCGGGGAACATAAACCAGCATGTCCCCATGAAGACCGGTGGGTGACTTATTCTGTGCTACCACAAGTATCCTTGAGGATAGACCAACGGGTGTGAAATACAGGATTATAGTTGAACATTCCCTTGTTTTCTGTCTGTAGTATATAACAAAACAAAGAATAACTGTTCATATGTTTATTGCCATATCTAACACTAATATAAGTCCATTTGGAACCTTATGGGTCTCACAAAGTTTCATGCCTTACTTTTCTGATTTTGCAAGTCGATAAAGACCTTTATAACAGTAAATTTTTTATGTAAAAAGGACTTAGATTGGATGAAGCATTTCTATATTGAATCCACAAGCATACAGAATGTGCATTTTACGTGGAGAGTGTGTTGACTGAGGGATGTCGCTATATGAGTATTTGTATTTCAGCAAGAGGAACTGTTTATGTGTAATATGTGATGGCCTCCTGTTCTAACGAGAACCTATGTACCTGACTACCATACCTACCTCCACTGTAGATTAGAATGCACGCAGGTAGATGGGCTCAACTTTTTTCCTTTATGTGGGATTTCTATCCATATTAGATTGAAGTACTAATATTTGCTTATTTTTGTAGATTTTTACACTTTTTTTGCATGCTGGTGCAAGTAAAAATTTAATCAATATTTGAAAAAAATATATGAGATTGCATGTAATTCCTGAAGTTAATTTTAACAGTAATTTGAATTTTTTGAAATATGAATATGTATATTTTCGATGTGTATGGTGATTATATAGTTACCATGGTGATAGAAACACCTTGATATTTTGGTATGTGATATTGTTTCCATTGAGCCGTAGAGGGAGAGTAGTGTTGTTCACCTGGTGAGATCTATGTAGAGGCTCGGTCCGAGAACCCTCATCTATGTGCGTGATTGCGCCAGTGTACGGACATGCATCACCGACCACAGATAAGATGTGCATGAAGGATCAGAAAACAGTCTCATGTGATGCAACTTACTGTACAGACTACTTTGTATGCTTACCAGCTGCCAATAACAAACAGCAGTGTTCCTTCAACACCATTTGTCAAATTTCAAACGTACCAAATTTGGCCATTCCAGAATTTCGTTGACTTCTAATAGAACATTGTCGTTCCTGTGGTGTTACATATCCTCAAACCTTTTTAACTACATGTATCTGGATTATTTCTTTAGACTATGAAAGAGTCTATTTTCCATAAAACTTAAAGATCTCCATCATATGAATGAAAAATGTAGATTTGAATTTTTTCGATAAATCATGTAACATGCTGTTTGGAATTGGGTACACACTAGCTGTTTGTCTGATGGAAGTCTGTGATGACAAGCTGTGTGGCATGCCCTGTGGACTTTGTAGGCGATGTTGTCCTGGCTGATGATGTTGTCAGGCATTCGCCGGACCTGCCGCACCATGGCTGCTCCCTATGCATGGCTTGCTTCAGGCCCACTACTGGCCACTTGATTCAGTTACCCAGCAGACTAGGCCTCATCACAAGACTGCTCGTCCCTTTCCTTTCCTGTTGTCCTCATTCAGTCTGCCAATTTGTCAAGTTGCTACTTTGGAATCCTCTTTCGACTTTTTTTTTTTCACACATAACCAGATCAATATATTTAGCACTGTCAGTTAAGATGCTGTTATACTATTTACACTTTTTTTCAAGTTTCCTTTTCATTCTAATTTGATCTGATAAGTATTATGCTTCTCCTACCCCGGTTGCACAGATGAAAAATACAAGTGTGAATTCAGAATTATACAAATTTTACCTTTAAAAAAGTATATAAAGATTATGAAGATAAAAATAATTTTTGTCACTGCATTGTGGCAGCGTTTGGTTGACATTACTTCATCAGCTGTAGAAGTAAATTGTATTATTTCAGTGGAAATATTTATCTTGATAAGGAAGGCAGCTCATCCCCAATAAGCCTACATGTGTAGCAGTATGTGATGGTGTTGTGCTGTGCATGTCGATGGTGTTGTGGTTGAGGTGTAGTAACACATTGTCTCTCTGTTGCAGGCGCGGGAACAGCTGATGGAAGAAAACCTACGTTTGAGGGCACGTCTAGAAACTGCAAACGAGCAAATTCTCACACTGAAAGCCCATATTGGTGTTATTCGGCAAAATACCATCTCTTTCATTCTGGAACAGATGGACGCTTTAAACATGCAGAGAGATACCGAGGTCTAAGAGCAAAAAACTTGCCAGAATTCTAGATGAGATTTGTCAAGATAGGTCGTGTTGCATGTGCAGCGACATTCTTCTGTCGGATGTGGCCGTGTATGGGTTTGTGGAAGGCTCCATTGGCATCTGGTTTTGTTTGGAAGGGTGGCAGGTAGGTATTCTTCAACTACCTGGACACCCCTCCTTTGTCAAATGAGTCGTCTCATGTTGATACAATACCATGTGGGATTACCATTCTGTTATCATTCCATTTATGTACTGTAGGATATGGACCTACCAATCATGACCATCGATCCTATCATGTGACCAGTAACACTACGTCTTGTGACAAAATTAACCAATGAGGAATCACCGGCTAGCAGTGTTACTATTGAAAATGATTGTGTTGTTAAACTTCTACTGGCGCCAGTAATATTGGGACTGTTGTGGAGAGTGACGACTTGAATTGTAACATTCTTGCAGTATTTTTACACCAAGGCATAATGATATCATGTGTAGATATATATATTATGTAGGTATTGAACAATATATCATGCTGATTGTTCCAAAAATATATCAGTTGTTCTGCTTCCATGGGCAACTGATGGATGATGTCGGATATATCCAGCCGTTGTCATGGCAACAAGGGAACCAATAGTCTCCTGACACAATGTAGGTTGGAACTCTTTAAAGGAACAGACAGAGGGGATTCCCTGACAATTGGTTGTCATGCTGGAGGTGAAGATGACGATGTCGGGTTGTCAAAGACGAAATCTCCCATGTGAATGTGGGACCAACTGTGTACAATCAGTCATTCTTCATAGAGGAGGGAACATGTTTGTGTTAATATGTGTAGTTGAGAAGAAAATGACACCAGCCATTATTTTTGGTAAATGTTTACATGTACGTGAAGTGTAGACTGAGAGACTTGTTAAGCAATCCACATTGACTTGATCATGTGACCAAGACAACCAATCGCAGTTGTTGTCTCTTTTTTGGCCAAGATGGCTGTGCTGAAGACAGGAAGCCCCCAAGCCGAGGACATTGAGGTGATGTTGACACAGACAAACAATTATTGCACTGTAGATCTCGAATGTGAGGGAATACTAGCTGAAGCGTCTCTCACCTTGGAGGCAAAGGAAATGTGTCTAGAAAACACTGACAAGTCCAGGGCGTTGTTGATCGCATGTTGAATCAGCTCAATAGCGTGTCTCATAGCAAGGAAATGTCAAGAAAATGCTGAATCGAAAGGATGTACCAGTGCAAGCGATCTGCATAATCAGTGAAGGCTAGGAGACAAATATGTTGATGAAAGGCTTGTTGATGCTTTGATGTGGGAACTATGAACTATCTGTGAATGTGTGTTTCCAGAGTGATCACTCAGGCCAGGGGATAGAGCGAGAACATGTGTGGCGCTGTGTGGTCCTGTGTGCCTGTCTAATAATGATAGTATGGTTGCTGATCACATTTACTATAGAATGCCGTGCAATTGAGGAGTGTTTTTTTCTCAAAAGATTTTGATCTGACGTTTTAAACAGACAGGAATTGTAATGTAGTTTATACTTATTATTTTCCCAATGAAGCCAGCCAGATCTTCAACTACAATAGTGAAGTTGTCTGTGCAAAAGTTCCAAGTCATAGGCTAAATGCATATGCTTGTCTCACACACTGTTGGAATAAGGAAAGAGTATTGTTAGACCTGATGGACAGATTAACGTCATGCCTAACATGTGAGAATATTGTATATGTACTGTATGGACCAACCCTTACTATAAGGCCACAAGACTACACAGTGTCTGTGTTCAGGGAAAAGACTGGGGCCTGTCCGCCTTCCTGAGCCAGGCGCTTGGTATCAGCTAATAGAATCAAGCACACACCGTGGGATCAGCTAAGGGGAGATAATCATGTATATGAAGGAGTTATACGAGTCCTCATCCTGTTGCTAGTCAGCATCCAACTAGTTTCTAGCGTATGGCATCCATTTTACCGCCCACCTCCCTCCTTTTCTCTCAGTTGACCAGGGGAGATAAGCGTGTCACATCTAGAGCAGTTTGTGTCTCCATGTGTCTCCTTCTGTCCTGACGTCTGTTTGTATATATTTCCTATTTATGCAATATTGCTATGTTGATATCCATGTGGCTTTGTACAATTCAGTCATATTATGAATGTTGACTATCAAGTGTTTTGTTATGTTACCACAAATACTTTTCTTCTAGTCTTGGAGCAACCTGAAATTCCTTTTTTCCTGTTTTTTGTTGAGTTTTTATTTCAGATATTTATCCTGTTTTTCCGAGATGTTTCTATTGGTGACCTTAATTTAGCTATTGCTGCTCCCGTGAATTGAGCACGGATATAGTGTGGGTGGCAGTTTACCATAATATTACATGTTCTCCCTGTCTAAGAAACAGTACAATGCTGGATCTTTCTCAAACCAAACAAGAACTATAAAGGCTGGTAGTGGTATAGCACTCTGACATCGTCATGGTAACAGTGAGAACACTAATATCTCATTGTGAATACATCACGGGTCTTCTCTGCACTGGGGCGGTCGGGTAGCCTTGTGGTTAAAGCGTTCGCTCGTCACGCCGAAGACCTGGGTTCGATTCCCGACATGGGTACAATGTGTGAAGCCCATTTCTGGTGTCCCCCGCCGGAATATTGCTAAAAGCGGCGTAAAATCAAACTCACTCACTCACTCACTCTTCTCTGCACTGCGTTCCTCCAACATCCTTTAATACATTTATGGTGAAGACTATTTTTTACCAGCAAATCAAGATGTGGCCGGACTCAAGCCAGGGGGATACCAGTGAATGCACAGATCAATGAACGCTGAGGTTACATTGTGTAAACAACATTAATACCCATGGGGTTAGAAATAACTGAGTTCATAAACATTGTATGTACACTAGTTCAAATTTCACATCTGTGTTGTTTGCATCATCCTGACGGCATTGTTGACATCATTCGAATCTTATTGTGACGTAAGGATGGATTGACGTCACACTAGAAGTGACATCAAGATTTTTTATGTCATTCGACAGATTGTCTTTTTCGAGAACAGTCGTGGTGATCACTGCATTTTTCTAAAGGGGAGCTCAAAGGGATTAAAAAATAATGGGTAATAAAGAAATTATTACACTCACGTGTGTCATACTGATTTTATGAAACTCGTATAAGAATTCATGTATTACCCTTGCCTTCATTTGGGAAATACAAGAATTCTGACTCTCGTATTGTAAAATCAGTATGACACTCATGCTCGTAGAATAATCTCTATATGGTACTTTCAATATCAATATCTTCTGCTTCGATATCAGGCAAAAATTTGTGAAAGCTCATTCACGAGCAGGGACATTTCAAATGTATGTTTTACACATGGCCTCATTACATTAGTTAGCTAAACATAGCAACACGTCACAAGTACACGGCAGATTGGCTGTATGTATTCACTGTGATGGAGGAACGTAGTGCATTCTTAACCAATAAACAGCCCTCAAAGTAGCGACCATTTTGGTGGCCAAATGCGACTTAAATCTATGACCTTAATTTATATACTGCTCGCCACTTGGCTACCTAAAAGTCAACATAACTGGTGACAATATCTATTTTAGATATCTGTTGGCTCCTAAGAAGTTAGGTTTGGCTCCTAAAATATTCATGTTTGGAGCCGCTTGGCTCCCTAACAAGAAAACAAACTTAGAGGGCTGTATGAAGTATTGAGGCCGCTGTGGCCATCTCTGTCTCCTATCTCCTGTGCATTGTTGCCATTGTGTGCTGGTACCGCTGTCGTCAGGGTTGCTGGTACTGCAGTTGTCAGGGTTGCTGGTACCGCAGTCGTCAGGGTTGCTGGTACTGCAGTTGTCAGGGTTGCTGGTACCGCTATCGTCAGGGTTGCTGGTACCGCAGTCGTCAGGGTTGCTGGTACTGCAGTCGTCAGGGTTGCTGGTACCGCAGTCATCAGGGTTGCTGGTACCGCAGTTGTCAGGGTTGCTGGTACCGCTATCGTCAAGGTTGCTGGTACCGCAGTCGTCAGGGTTGCTGGTACCGCAGTCGTCAGGGTTGCTGGTACTGCAGTCATCAGGGTTGCTGGTACTGCAGTTGTCAGGGTTGCTGGTACCGCTATCGTCAAGGTTGCTGGTACCGCAGTCGTCAGGGTTGCTGGTACTGCAGTCGTCAGGGTTGCCTGAGACTTGTGTCTTTGTTATTCCTGCAGCTGTCTAGCAGTGAGATGTGTCCGGGATGTCTAGCAGTGGGATGTGTCCAAGATATACCACACAAAGTATCCCACATGTCTAGCAGTGGGATTAATTCCCCAAATGTACCAAGATGACAATGTGCAAATGAAAACAATTGCTCTGATAGTGTGCGGCTCAACTTTTGATAGGGTTATTTTCATCTTTCCAGGATTCTCATACGTCAAGTGTATATTTAGAATGTCGAATCTGATTAGCCGTATCAAAAGTTGAGAAGTATATTTTAAAATAGGATAAATTTCACGAGTTCATAAAAACAAGTTAATTTAACATTCGACTCATTTCTAAATGAAAAATTGTAACACACTGTTCAGCTGACTAAAACTGCTTTCCTTTGTCTGTCTTTGTGATGACTTTACCTTATACAGCTAGGGCTGGCTATCGATACAGATCATAGAGTTTGATAATCTTTTCAGTAAATATTTATCAATGATCGATAAATATTGGAGAAGTCACTTTGGGCAAATATGTTTTAAAAAAGTCCGAAAGAAATCGACACACTTCTTGCATGGATTACTTTGTGGACATTTTAGTTCTGACAAAAACAGTTGCTTTCTGTCTTTGGCAATTGACATTTTTGACAATAACAACTCTGTTTGGGTAATTTTAAATTTTTGTTTCATCACAATTGTTGATGTAAGATATTATTGATGACACAATTTTCATATTCCCAATCGTACAAATGTCTTCCCATCAACGATAAATCCGATTATTGATCTTTTTAGCCCGCCCTATATAAATCCAAAGAAAGTGTCAATAAGAATGTTTCCATGTTTTTGTAGATTTTACCCCCAACTTTGTCTAGAATGTCCTTGGAATATGCTAGTAAATCTCAGACACCAGACACCAGGTGTAACAAAGCCAAGATCTCAAGTTTTTGTTCTATCTTCCATATAAAACGAACATGTTTTATTTTTCTGTATTCCTGAGAAGATTATTTGCTGTTGCCTGGTATGGAGTAATGTTAGTGATCTGAATGCATAATGTTTCATTGATTAAGGCTGAATAGTACAAACTACATGTTCAATATGCTGTGAAATCTCAATTAATGATCTGTTCCACAGGACTTGACTAGATCTGCTGCCCACAATGGTGACTGGCCTACCGGTCAAATTTTTGTGTTTTAAAACTGGTTTTATATTTGAAGGTTTTGCAACACTGATAGTTGTTGTCAAAATAACAATTAAATACATCTGTAGTAACTGGTAGTTGGCTGTACCGTATTCGTCGTAATAATCTCCACACTGTTTAGAAATTATACAAAGGGGGGTTTATTAAAGCGATATGTGAGTTATATTTGTTATCGAGCGGTGGTGGACAAACTTAGTTCAAATGTCGGTGAAGCTAACATTTTTTAGATGATAGTTACTAGGAATTATATATTGTGAAAATATATGTAGTATACACAAGCATATACAGTCTTAGTAGGGGGTGCTTATTAAATTACATTGTCTAAAAGTTAGTCAGGGTTGCAAGGGGCTTAATACGGCAAATACGGTAATAGTGATTTTATAAGACCAGATGTTTTTATTTTCTTGTTACACAGATCAGCCTATCATAAATTTTGCAAAAGTAAAATATAACAAATATTAAGTGAAGTTTTTTTTTAAATGTCTTTTATGGTGTATTTTTATTATTTTTATATTTAAAGGGTATTGTTTAGAAAATTAGTCCTAAATCACCCAGAAAATCTATGTTTTCCTAATGCTGTTTAGGGCTTGGCATATTGACCAAACTGATCTGAGCAACAAGAAATATATTTTACTCTGGCCAAGTTATTCTCAAATAATTTCATATACACAAATGTTTCGTTAAAGTATGCTGGATTCTCTGTAATGATAATGACATCCAGAAGAACTACATGCATGTTTAATTGAACTATCAGTAGACATAATAATGATTTCATAAATTATTTGTTATCATGGACATACACTGGGAACATTTTTTAAGAGATCTTTAAGTTTCCAAATTGTTTTCATGCTGTAATAATTTTTATTCTTGTTTGATGCATGTGCCAGATATTATTCCCATTGAAAAAAGCATGAGTTTTACATACTCCATTTCCTGCTGCTCTTTATACAAGTTATATTTCTACCTGAGTAGAAGCCGTGTTAACACAAATCATGTCATCAAGCCTGTTGAGACATTACATTTTATGAGATGTACAGTGGAATATTTTTTAACACTTCATTTTACCACATTCCAATAATGAGCTTTTTACCTTTAGAATAACAAGCAACAGTTGTTATTTGATGGAGGCTGATTGCTTAGTGGTATGGAAGGTGTACACTGTACAGAGTTAACTCCCTTAGCTGCAGAATCATGGTTGTGGTGTTACCTAATCATTTGTTCCTGGCGACACCAAACCTAATCATTTGTTCCTGGCGACACCAAACCTAATCATTTGTTCCTGGCGACACCAAACCTAATCATTTGTTCTTGGCGACACCAAGCCCATGAAGATACTGAACCAATTAGTAAATGTTAATGACAAACGTCACTCTGGCTCTCCTTCCAGATTGGGTTGTCATGCCGTGGAAGAAATGATATGCTGTTCCAATCGGTGTTAAACCCAACTCACATTCTCGATCATTCAACCTTACATCTTAACTGACATTGTATGACATTTAGTTTGTTATTTCAATACATGTATACAAATAGGGCTATTTGAATGCTAGAGTACAAACATTAGACTTTGTGTTGTCATTTGTGTGAGATCTTAACAGTGACCTTGATTTGTGGTGTGTGAACGGTAGATCAGTATTATTTGTTGATTCTATAACTGAACAGTAAAATCAGTCCTAGCAAACCAGTTTCTTATTTTAATGTTTATAGAGAATATTTTATATTCCAAACCTAGTGCAATGGATATCTATCTGCTTTGTATGATGCTGCCACAGTGACTGGCTGTAGATACTAGATCAGTCTTATAGTTCTAGGACGTTTACCCTGATCATGAAACATATCTTGAAACACGATGAGTATGACACGTCTCCATGTCTGCCTGCCTCTACCAAGGGAGACAATCTACTATACGGGTCAGTGCTAGTTGGTGTTCATCCTCCACATCCGTAGTCTAGGTCATCATGTGCTGCTACAGTTGATGTTCATAGAAGCCTCATCCAGGAAGTGTGTGAAGGAGCTTGTTGTTAGGCTAGAGATGATCATCCACATGTGTCATTCTCATTGACATTATCTTCTAATTGATTAATGACCACCATGGACTGTTGGGAGGGAGCTGTCGTTTATTATAGATTGTGTGGTTTATTCTTGAGCATAATAAAATAAATTGCCTTAACCGTTATGTCAGTCTGCATCCCACCAGCCTATAGATATTAATTATCCTCCCCAGGGATCTAATAATGCCATAGCTATCATGAAAATTGCACTTGTAGTATTGATTTCACACAACCATAACATTTCTGTTAAACCATTCCAAAGACTTTATCTTTTTTTATGTGATCCTTCCGACAATTGTGTATTGTTTCCATGACCCTTCCCTCTCTTTTTCTCCCTCATCTCCTCCTTCCTCACCCATGGGTTAGCATCCCTCCCCCTTCTGACTTGGCCCTAGCTGCCCTATGATAGTGACGGGTCCCTCTGGGGGAGTTTATCACAGTATCAAAGGTGCTATGAAGTGTACGATAGTTGTAAGGGTTCACAAGCTATTTCATAGTTGTATGGGTTCACGGGCTATTTCATAGTTGTATGGGTTCACGGGCTATTTCATAGTTGTATGGGTTCACGGGCTATTTCATAGTTGTAAGGGTTCACGGGCTATTTCATAGTTGTATGGGTTCACGGGCTATTTCATAGTTGTATGGGTTCACAAGCTATTTCATAGTTGTATGGGTTCACGGGCTATTTCATAGTTGTATGGGTTCACAAGCTATTTCATAGTTGTATGGGTTCACAAGCTATTTCATAGTTGTATGGGTTCACGGGCTATTTCATAGTTGTATGGGTTCACAAGCTATTTCATAGTTGTATGGGTTCACAAGCTATTTCATAGTTGTATGGGTTCACGGGCTATTTCATAGTTGTATGGGTTCACGGGCTATTTCATAGTTGTATGGGTTCACAGGCTATTTCATAGTTGTATGGGTTCACAAGCTATTTCATAGTTGTATGGGTTCACGGGCTATTTCATAGTTGTATGGGTTCACGGGCTATTTCATAGTTGTATGGGTTCACGGGCTATTTCATAGTTGTATGGGTTCACAAGCTATTTCATAGTTGTAAGGGTTCACAAGCTATTTCATAGTTGTATGGGTTCACGGGCTATTTCATAGTTGTATGGGTTCACAGGCTATTTCATAGTTGTATGGGTTCACAAGCTATTTCATAGTTGTATGGGTTCACGGGCTATTTCATAGTTGTATGGGTTCACGGGCTATTTCATAGTTGTATGGGTTCACGGGCTATACCATAGTTGTATGGGTTCACAAGCTATTTCATAGTTGTATGGGTTCACAAGCTATTTCATAGTTGTATGGGTTCACGGGCTATTTCATAGTTGTATGGGTTCACGGGCTATTTCATAGTTGTATGGGTTCACGGGCTATTTCATAGTTGTATGGGTTCACGGGCTATTTCATAGTTGTAAGGGTTCACGGGCTATGTCATAGTTGTATGGGTTCACGGGCTATTTCATAGTTGTATGGGTTCACAAGCTATTTCATAGTTGTATGGGTTCACGGGCTATTTCATAGTTGTATGGGTTCACGGGCTATTTCATAGTTGTAAGGGTTCACAAGCTATTTCATAGTTGTATGGGTTCACGGGCTATTTCATAGTTGTAAGGGTTCACGGGCTATTTCATAGTTGTATGGGTTCACAAGCTATTTCATAGTTGTATGGGTTCACAAGCTATTTCATAGTTGTATGGGTTCACGGGCTATTTCATAGTTGTATGGGTTCACAGGCTATTTCATAGTTGTATGGGTTCACGGGCTATTTCATAGTTGTAAGGGTTCACAAGCTATTTCATAGTTGTAAGGGTTCACGGGCTATTTCATAGTTGTATGGGTTCACAAGCTATTTCATAGTTGTATGGGTTCACAAGCTATTTCATAGTTGTATGGGTTCACGGGCTATTTCATAGTTGTATGGGTTCACAGGCTATACCATAGTTGTAAGGGATCACGGGCTATTTCATAGTTGTATGGGTTCACAGGCTATACCATAGTTGTAAGGGATCACGGGCTATTTCACAGTTGTATGGGTTCACGGGCTATTTCATCGTTGTAAGGGTTCACAAGCTATTTCATAGTTGTATGGGTTCACGGGCTATTTCATAGTTGTATGGGTTCACGGGCTATTTCATAGTTGTAAGGGTTCACGGGCTGTGTCATAGTTGTATGGGTTCACGGGCTATTTCATAGTTGTAAGGGTTCACAAGCTATTTCATAGTTGTATGGGTTCACGGGCTATTTCACAGTTGTATGGGTTCACGGGCTATTTCATCGTTGTAAGGGTTCACAAGCTATTTCATAGTTGTATGGGTTCACGGGCTATTTCATAGTTGTATGGGTTCACGGGCTATTTCATAGTTGTAAGGGTTCACGGGCTGTGTCATAGTTGTATGGGTTCACGGGCTATTTCACAGTTGTATGGGTTCACGGGCTATTTCATCGTTGTAAGGGTTCACAAGCTATTTCATAGTTGTATGGGTTCACGGGCTATTTCATAGTTGTATGGGTTCACGGGCTATTTCATAGTTGTAAGGGTTCACGGGCTGTGTCATAGTTGTATGGGTTCACGGGCTATTTCATAGTTGTATGGGTTCACGGGCTATTTCATAGTTGTATGGGTTCACGGGCTGTGTCATAGTTGTATGGGTTCACGGGCTATTTCATAGTTGTAAGGGTTCACAAGCTATTTCATAGTTGTATGGGTTCACGGGCTATTTCATAGTTGTATGGGTTCACGGGCTATTTCATAGTTGTATGGGTTCACGGGCTATTTCATAGTTGTATGGGTTCACAAGCTATTTCATAGTTGTATGGGTTCACGGGCTATTTCACAGTTGTATGGGTTCACGGGCTATACCATAGTTGTATGGGTTCACAAGCTATTTCATAGTTGTATGGGTTCACGGGCTATTTCATAGTTGTATGGGTTCACGGGCTATTTCATAGTTGTATGGGTTCACGGGCTATTTCATAGTTGTATGGGTTCACAAGCTATTTCATAGTTGTATGGGTTCACGGGCTATTTCACAGTTGTATGGGTTCACGGGCTATTTCATCGTTGTAAGGGTTCACAAGCTATTTCATAGTTGTATGGGTTCACGGGCTATTTCATAGTTGTATGGGTTCACGGGCTATTTCATAGTTGTAAGGGTTCACGGGCTGTGTCATAGTTGTATGGGTTCACGGGCTATTTCACAGTTGTATGGGTTCACGGGCTATTTCATCGTTGTAAGGGTTCACAAGCTATTTCATAGTTGTATGGGTTCACGGGCTATTTCATAGTTGTATGGGTTCACGGGCTATTTCATAGTTGTATGGGTTCACGGGCTATTTCATAGTTGTATGGGTTCACGGGCTATTTCATAGTTGTATGGGTTCACGGGCTGTGTCATAGTTGTATGGGTTCACGGGCTATTTCATAGTTGTATGGGTTCACGGGCTATTTCATAGTTGTATGGGTTCACGGGCTGTGTCATAGTTGTATGGGTTCACGGGCTATTTCATAGTTGTAAGGGTTCACAAGCTATTTCATAGTTGTATGGGTTCACGGGCTATTTCATAGTTGTATGGGTTCACGGGCTATTTCATAGTTGTATGGGTTCACGGGCTATACCATAGTTGTAAGGGTTCACAAGCTATTTCATAGTTGTAAGGGTTCACAAGCTATTTCATCGTTGTATGGGTTCACGGGCTATTTCATAGTTGTATGGGTTCACGGGCTGTTTCATAGTTGTATGGGTTCACGGGCTATTTCATAGTTGTATGAACTTCACGGGCTATTTCATAGTTGTAAGTGTCCATGGGCTATTTCATAGTTGTAAGTGTCCACGGGCTATGTCATAGTTGTAAGTGTCCACGGGCTATTTCATGGTTGTAAGGGTCCACAGGTTATATCTCATGTGCTGAGATCTTCAGGTTTTCGCCTAGTTTCTGAGATCTCATGATTGTGTTGTTATTGTGATCCAATAGTGGTTTTAGTTGTCTAGATCCACAGATTATCTCTAAGGCGCCAGGATCTCCAGGATATCTCTAAGTATCTGCAAGCCACAAGTTAGGCCATATTTGATTGGATCTGAAGATTATCTCATTTTAAAGTCATAAAATCAAAAACAGACATTTAAAAATCTTTAATACCCAATTACTCATCACAGGATGTCTATATATGCTAAGCAAATAATTTGGGCACTAGTGATTTCCAACCACACCAAATATGTGCTTGGAGGTATCTGATGTTGATGAAAGGATTTGATGGCATTTGGTAGACAAAGTTCCCAAATGCCAGACAGGGCTGTCAGGAGCCATATTGTCAGCAATACAAAGTGGAAACATGTTCGAGAGATGGACACTTAATTCCCGCCACGACATGAGTTATACATTCAGTTATGTTTCACTGGACCACTTACATCTTTCATCCTGGGCAGCTTTTCAGTCCGCCAATAAACCTAGCTTCTTCACCCTACATTCATAGAAAGGCTTCAAGAAGTACAACCAAGCAGGACTGATGTTCTTACCATTATTGCAATATGGGCCATTATACAATCTGACTTCCAGGTTGTCATGGACACCAGACTTTCTTGACCAGGGCCCGTTCCACAAAGCAATCTTGGCACTATGACTGTCGTAAGCCTATGTTAAAGTATAGGAGCTACGATCATCTTAGCCCAGAGATCACTTCGTGGAACGAGACCCAGATCTATATCTCCAAGGTTGGTGTGATCTCCACTGCTAGTCTATGGTTTAATATTCCATTTGTAGATCACATTCTCCTCATCATCTTTTCTCATCACCTTCATCGTCCATGTAACAGAAAGTATTTTACGATGATTTGCTATGTACAATTTGATACATGTGTGTTTTTAGAAGTGGAATGATGATGGGAACATTTATCTATTTTTTATCACTATCAAGCTGATTTCTATCTAGCTAGTTTCATGACTTTTGGAAAATACATTACATGTTACATCTGGACATTTTCAGAAGTGTTGTCGTTATAAAACCATCTGTTTTGTTGGCTTCCGTTTCCTTGAATCTCCATCTTCGCTTCTTTCCATTGCAGTTCCTAGGACCAACCTTAATTATCGTTGTTTCTTACTTTTTGTTTTAAGATTTTTATATTTTATTTACAAGATATCTATTAGACTGATGTGTGCCAAAGTCACTGTAGGTCGAGGAGAGGAATGGATGGTATATTTGAGTTCCATACATTGTGTATCTTCATCAGATTGTGTGAGTCTTTACATTGTAACGTTCTACATCCGATCTTTCACTAGAGCAGTAAACGATCATGTTTATATTTCTTAAGGTTTGGCAATTTGTGTCATTGTTTAATCACATGAATCTTATTAGAACCACATGTTAGTTGACAATCTTCAGCTGAACATAGATAGTGCTGTAGGTTTTCTGATTATAAGTGTCGCTGATGTGGAGCTGTTGTTTAGACAGTAAACAGTGCATTCTGGGAAATATGTACAATTTCAATTAATTTAAAACAAATGTTGAACTAAGTGCAAGAATCTGATACTGCTGATGCAGACTAAAATTAATTCTTTCAAAATTAGGAATGCTGGTTCATGTGTTAAGTAAATTTGGCTCTGATCTAAAAACATCAAAAGTTAATTTTGTCAGTGTGTTGTTTGCTGTCTAAATATACTATTTCTTACCTCAGTGAGATGTAGTCTTTCATTCTATACCATGAGCTGTCAGATGCATCTGTCGGGGACGTCAACTGCAGATGCTGGTGTGCCCAATGCAGTTGTTCCCGATGATGATGATGTAGTCAGCAGTTATTAAGGGCGTGCGATGCATCTGACATCTTAACTCATGCTGTCAAGGGTGGTGTTTTTCTCAGATGATGTGTAGAGATATTTTCATGTTCCATTTGTACAGCTCTGTTTTCATTGAAAGTTGTAATATAATGTTTTAATACAAAACTTTAAAATTCTGAACAGAAAAACAATGGTTTTTGTGCTCTGAACTTGGTAATTTCTGCACAAATCACTGTTTAAAGATTCCTATGAGAGCAAGGCGTGGCACAAGTTGTATTCGTGGGCTTGAAACTGAAGACTAGACAGACATTCTTGTGATATTGGTGAAAGAATTCCCAAATTTTTGTAAGATCGACAAAAATATTTTATATATTGTATTAAATTATTGTATCCAAAAAAATCACAAGATTTATTTTTTAAATTTCATTGATAAGATGCCAAGTTTTGAGTGTGAAGAGATACAAACTATTGGTACATACGCCGCCAGTCCAACTTGTGCAACAACTGGCTCCTGCTTCTTCCATATCTTATCCCTCATTTACCGACGTTCAGGTATGAACTGTGCTGACCACAAAGAAAGGTGAACAATTTGTTTGTGTATCTGTTGTCTTGACCAATCTGTCTAGACAAGACTTCCTATTGCAACTCTGTCTCACTCGTGTTCTGTGTATTGTATGACCTACTCGTGTTCTGGCCTTCGTCAACTGACCGGTCAGCCCCTGGGTGGTCGGTGGGCTGATGGAGAGCCAGCTGGTGATATTTCGTACTGTCCACTATGTATACATAAACCTACGTTGTTAACAGTTTGTGGTCATCACTCCCGAACTGGAGAGTGGTCCGACGCCAAGCTGGGCTGCTGCACAAACCAAGTCATGAAATAAACAATAAACCTTCACTAAGTGTTGTTGTATGTTGCTCTTGATATGATGTGATGTTGGCCCCGATCTTTCGCTCTCCACTTGGCCACAGTGAAAATAGCCCTAATAGTCACTCACTCCCAGTGACTTTGTATAAAATCTGCAGGAATTTTAATAAAAAGTGACAGCTGTTCATGTTCAAGTTGGTTATCCATCAAAGTCCATAGAGAAGTTGACATGATCACCTTATCACAATGTTGTTGTTGTTGTTGGCTGGTTGTTTAACGCCGCACTCAGCAATATTCCAGCTATATGACGGCGGTCTGTAGATAAATGAGTCAGGACCAGGCAATCCAGTGATTGACATTATGACCTCATCCATGCAATTGGGATACAAAGAAATGCTAGAGCCAAGTCACCGAGTCTGACCATCCTTTCCCCTTAGTTGCCTCTCACGAAAAGTATAGTCGCCCTTTCCGGCAAGCATGGGTTGCTGAAGACCTATTCTAACGCTCATCTTCATGGATGTCCTGATAAGAAGACGGAGAACCTCACCTGGTGTAATGTTCCGCTTTGTGTGCCGTAAATTCATGAGTTCCTTGGATACCATGATTATAGACCACATGAAATTAAATGTTTTGTATTGTATCGAAACCTAAGATACCTTGAAAGATACACAATATTGCTGAATTGCCCAATCATCCCCATGCATAACTATACTACATATAGAGAGAGGGAGGGAGGTTATCACACGAGTGTGTTTTGGGATGGTAAATATCCTGCATTAGGAATGAACATTGTATTTCGCAAGCCTTGGCAAGCACAAGCACAGATATTACTGATCCCGCTTGGCTAGGCCTAGTGCCCTCGTAAAATTGTTTCAAAACTTCTATCTCCAAAGTTGCCCAAACTTATAAAATGCCTTAGCTACGTCACAGTTGGACACTGATTTTCAGTATATTAGACTGTTCTTTTGATAATGATAGCAATTATCCCTTTAGTTTATCCAGATTCTGACTCGATCGCCGAATGACAAGGGCGACGCCATGTTTGTTTATAAACACTGAAAGTTGTCCCTACTTCACCTGATATTTGCATCTCTATCCGCATATGACCCCAACGGATATCGTTTTTATCTGTTGGCTTTATCCTGACGAGAAACCTACCCATTATATGATAAATATATATACACTACACATAGGGGTAGAGCAAACATGATTGTAAATTATTTCCTATTCACCTGATTTTTATGCTGTGTGATATGACTGAAGCTTTCCTCGATGAATGTTTCTGCATAAACATATATGGCTGTCATCTGTTTGAGTGGAGCATTTGTCTGATCTCTGCAGTATGACAGCAGCAGTAACCATGGAAACTTCAGTCACTCAAGTTGCCACTAACAAATAAAAAGGATAATGTTGTAATATTTTATTTCCACAATTACAAGGATACAAAACATTAGCTGATAATAACATCAATGTCAACACACATGGAGTGAAAAGGAAACTGTTTACTGTGGTATTCTAACTTCAATTTGGAAAATACTCGATTTTGATTTGGTCAGAGGCATCAAATCACAATAAACCCCCTCTGATTGAAACAGCCGATTTGACGGCCGCATCACTGCAGAAGCTAATATTTTTAGAATAGTACTTCTTTAACAGTCATTGGGCAAATGCGTAATTAAGAAATTATAGGCTACAAAGCAAAGTTGTTACTATAATATTCAAAAGATCTGTGGCAATATATTACGTGCAGAAAACACTAGAAATCAACAAAGAGAATGTATTTTTCGTTTTGAGGACAACAAAGCTGGCTATTTGGCACCTTTCTATATAATATGACAGACGTCATATCTTTTGCGTCACAATGAGCGATATGACGTCATAAAAGTGCCCTGCAGTGTAGAACGAAACTTTTGCAAGGCTTTTTCTTTAGGGGTGCCCACCTCAAGTTAGCTTACCAAGTTGCCGTGCTACATGCTTTCAGTGCTTGTCATAAGTTCATTACAAGTATTACAGTCTGAGCAAACTGCTTGACCATAGACAGAGCCATATTTTGTGTAAAGGCTGTTGTCGGTGATTCCATAAATTCAGATCAACAACACACTCAAAACACTGGACTCAACCCATGCCGCTTCACTCAATATATTTGCTGACACCAAAGAGTTCAAGTTTTGTTTAGTCATGGGAGCATGGAGGTAAACTACGTACTATGCTTGTGTGTACACTCTACTCAAAAACATACGGTAAGCTATTGAAGGATAGCAGTCTCATCTGCTTCATTAGTGTATATGTGGGGAATATTCAATTTATATCATGGACATTTATCACATGTCAGATCAAGTTTCAGCAATCTAACGGGAAGGTGGAGGATGAATGTGATCATTCAAACACAGATTTCTCTGAGAAAAGCGAGACATCAAACCCCATTTACTGATCAAATCATTACTTGTCCCCAGGCATGCTTACATGTGTATTACTCGCTCGACTTTGAAATCTTGCTTGACATGGCGTCGGGCAACGGTATATTTAACCTCTGTGGAACAGATTGCAGATAAATACAAAGTAGCCAAGAAATCGGGACCACCTGTTGACAAAGGGGTAGCCAATCTCATTCATAGTTAAAAAACACAAGGTTGGAGGAGAAACAAAGAACAGAATTGTTCGATAAACATCTATGTCCCTCAAATATCAACAAGTTCAAACAGCCAAAGGTGAATTCAGTGATATGGCAAATTATGGATGGGATAGCAAGGCATGAGACGCAAGATCCCAGAAGCTTTAAGACATTTATTGCCACGGGTTTATCTGCCATGGGCATTGGCAGTGTTGTAAGATGTATTAACAATCTTATTTCGTTTATATGTAAATCCTGTTTCGTCTAAAGTGCCAATGCCACTTTTGTACTAACTGTTTTTGGCGCTAGTAATAAAAGCATGGCGACCATTGCTTATTAACTTAAACATGTCATCGTTTACCATTCATCAAGCTTACAAATAAGCAACTATCATAACATGGTGGCAGCGGTAAACAAGATTAATCACCAGGATTATGCCATAAGTAGCGGACAGCGCTAAACACGCAAGTTTGACCATCAAACGAACTTTTGCCATACCGGCAAGAAACACGTGTGTAACCTAGTTTCGTTTTCGAACTTTTGGTGTCATCATTAACCAGAAGCATGTCTCGAATTCCTCTTATGGACTGGCAACAGGCGGATATCGGCGAATCATTCAGGTTATTCAAACAGACTTTGCAATTATTCTGTGAGGATGAAGAAATTACTGACAAAGAAAAAATCGCTTTGAAGATAAAACGTGGACTTGGCAACGAGGGTTTACGTCGGCTGAACGCTTCAGGTTTGAGTGAACGTGACCTAAAATATCCAGATAAAATATGGACTTATTTCGAAAAACAACTCAAATTACAAGTTAATTTTAGAGTGTATAGACTTGAGTTGATGCAATTCAGACAAAAGGAGGAAGAAAACATAGATCAATTTGTAACCAGGTACAAGACACTAGCATTAAAGTGCTAGTTCGATGAACCAGAACTTCAAGAAAGAATATTGGAATTGCTAATTGCTAGCACTCCTTTTGAGGCTCTACAACATGATTTGCTGAAACAACCCAAAGGCTATAGTCTCTCCAATGCTCTAGAAGAAGGTCGGCGATATGAAGCGATCAGCGCAGGGCATCGTCAAGTCAAAGATCTCAATCCAACACCAGCTACCACTGCCAAAGTAAACGCCATCAACCACAAGTATCGAGCCTGTCAGAATTGCAGTCTGAAACACAAGCCGAAGTCCTGTCCAGCTTATCAAGACACCTGTAATGCTTGTGATACCAAAGGTCATTGGTCCAAGTTCTGCCGAAAAACCAAGCGGAAGACATCTCGACAAGGTAGACACCGATCAAAAAGTAGACATAGACAGAAACCAGCAAAGACCTTCAACTCAGTTGACAGTAACCATGGTAACAACGATCCAGTTACTACCGATGATGAAGATTACTCTGTTCTGTATCATGCAGTCACCATATCCAACCAATGCATGGATGCTATCGACACAAGCCGTGATTCAGCTTACACAGATCTCAAGGTCAAAGCTCCGATGATCAAGGGGATCCACAGTCTTCGTCTAAAGGTCGACACTGGCGCGGCTTGAAACACACTTTCTGTTCGAACATTTCGACAAATGTACGTAGATCGTCCATATGCGGATATTCTCCAACCTGCAGACGGTATCAAGCTCGTCGCTTACAACGGTCTGGAGATCAAGTGTGTTGGTACCATGTCAATCAAGTGTAAACTCAAAGACTGATCTAATATCTTCAGTTAATGTGTCTGATAATGTAAAAATTTCTGTTATCATGGACTCCAAAGTTAATTTCATGTGTTATTGCAAAAGTGGATTGCAATGTGTGTTTTTTTCTTTATTTCAGGTTATCAGTGCAAATGACTCTAATCTGTGAACTGTACTACAAATCAGTAATTGCTCATCTTAGCCATCTAGTGTATTGAACATACACATCCCCATTGTGCAATGGAGTTACCACTTTTTCACCATATACAACTCCAGTATTTTATCTAGTCATTATCCAAAGACTCTAGATACTCAAGGTGCTATAAGCATTTGTGTTTATGTATAACCTTCTTGAAGGAGGGGGATGTTGTAAGATGTATTAACAATCTTATTTCGTTTATATGTAAATCCCGTTTCGTCTAAAGTGCCAATGCCACTTTTGTACTAACTGTTTTTGGCGCTAGTAATAAAAGCATGGCGACCATCGCCTATGAACTAAAACATGTCATCGTTTACCGTTCATCAAGCTTATAAATAAGCAACTATCATAACAGGCAGTGAACACGTTATATGACCTGAGCAGGCAACCAAGCAACACTGCTGAAATGGCAGGTACATTTGCTCAGGGTATTTCAGATGTTGCAGATGGCATGACATTTGTTGCTTCTGCTCATTAGGAAATTAGTATCAAACACTGAGATGCAATAAAACAGGACTTACAACCAGAACATAAAGCCCTGTGTGCCCACGCCATGCCTGTCAGGGATTTCCTCTTTGGAAACAACCTTAGGGCCAAGATATGGGGTTATTGAAAAACATAAACTATTTTTCAAGATATGGTTCGGAATAGGATGGGAACTGAGCCCCCAAAATTGTCTCTCCTCCCTTTTTGGGCGGGGGACATAACTACTGAAAACAGTTTTCAGTGATTGAGAAGTATTGGATACTTGCTGGTGGCTTACATTGATGATTCACTTAAAAATCATGTTGAGAAAATCTGAGACTTCTGGTAATAAACTGAAGCAACTTGGTTTCTTGATTAACTATAAAAAATCAGTTTTGGAGCCATGCCAAGTAATTATTTTTCTTGGTTTTATTTTGGACTCTAAGAATAATGACTATATCTCTGACAGAGAAGAAAGTACAAAAATTTCTGGAGAAGTCACAAACAATTCACAGAAAGGAAAAGTATATGTATCCGTCACTCAGCTGAGATTATTGGAGTGATGGTGACATATTCAGTAGCCATGCCCCTTGGACCACTGTATATTAATAGAGAAAGCTGATGCTTTGAAAGCAGCAAGAGGGATTTTAGTGCTTCTATTACTACTTCCAACAGGTAAACAAGACCTAGGTTGGTGGGCAGACAATATTAAGTGTTATGGTGCTCCAATATCCAGACGTTCGCCTTCAATAACACTCACCACTGATACTTCAGGAGCAGGTTGGGGTGCAGTGTTGGATTTGAAACATCAGAAAACAGGTGGCAGATGGTCACTCAAGAGTATCGGAGCAACATCAATAATGTTGAATCTTCTAGGGCATTAAATGTTTCCTGAATGTGACGTCAGGTCAACATGAAAGACTTAGAATGCCAATGCTACTGCAGTAGCAGACATTAGCCACATGAGGGGAACTGAATCTGAATTTGCAGTCCGATATCCCGACAAATTTGTAATTTTTCTAATAATTTGTATATTAATATACTTATCCTATCTCATACTGTGCATTTCTTCTTATTCTTCGATCCTGGTGTGGAAACGTCCTAGAACAAAGTTTCCAGCTTACAAAATACAACTCACCCAAACACATCCCACTGATGAAACCGAACCAACTCAACCAACCATTGACTGCGCCAAGCCAAACACGCTCCTAGAAGGATTGCTTGGAGAGGTTTTTATTGTTAAATCTGAGCTGGCAAAGTCCCCATTTGAGCTAGCTAAACTTGATGTGGACAAGTACTGCAGAGAGCCAGGTATCACACTGAGTGACAGCAGCCTTTCCTGGATGTAGATGAGGACATTGTACCATACAATGTCTATGTATCATATTTTGCTGACCAATAAAATTGCTGATAAATTACGTCGGCTATTTTTAAAATATGCAAGTTTAACAAAATTGGTGACTTTGCAGAGATACAATATAAGTTTTAAAAATGCCCTTATTATGTTTACGCTATGCTATAATTATTACTCAGAATAATAATAGGTAATCACTGATTTTTATAATGTCTTTTTTATACTTTCTGTTTTTCACAGATCCTGAGAGATATCCTCAAAGATGAGCAACCAACCGAAACAAATCCATCCAAAGCCTTTGATGGAGACAGGGATGAACATGATGAATTAGACAAGAAGGAACAAGAATATTTTCATGAACATGATTCCACATCAACTGAGGGAAACGAAACACAAATACAAGTTGGAGAGTCTGTCAGTTTAACTTCATCTTTGAACGTATTGTCATGTTTTGTTACCAAGAAAACTCAGACTATTTCACAACAGCAAGTTACATGACAACGTACTCGGAGGATTCAAGTAACAACTCCTTGCCAGTGCAAGTCAGTCACTACCATCTCTAAAGAAGGCCAATGTGAGCTTGTATCATTGCCATCAGGGCAGTCGGGTAGCCTAGTGGTTAAAGCGTTCACTCGTCACGCCGAAGACCCGGGTTCAATTCTTGACATGGGTACAATTTGTGAAGCCTATTTCTGGTGTCCCCCGACGTGATATTGCTGGAATATTGCTAAAAGTGGCGTAAAACCATCTCACTCACTCACTGCCATCACTACAGCTATTTTCATCTGAATGTGCATCTGTATCACAAGTTTCACCTGATCAGCATGAGATGTGCAGTGTCACAAGCCAAGCAGTGGAGGAGGACCCTGCCAGTGAGGACACAGTTTCAGCTAGTGATGAGGAGTACATCCCGTCTGAATATTCCGAGTAGGATGAAAGTGAAACTGACACCAACTGTGATACAGATACTGATATTGAAACTGATCATTTGCTCCACCTGTCATCAAATCCACAGAATGGAAGACAGTTTCTCGTCTCTAAAACATGAACCATTTCAGTTTTGCTCACATCGGTCAAGTTCAAGTTCTTTTTGTGGCATGGCTTGTCAAGTAAAGCTGATGCAACAACAAGGCGTTATGATAATTGTTGAAACTGAATGCTTGATGGGGCACAATACAAGATGGAACAGCCAGTCAACGCAAGGGACAATGTCCTGGGGCAATCTTCTGTGTGCCAGCAGTATTCTTTGGAGAGGGGGATGTGCCGCAAAGTATTGAGAATGTTCATCTTCATGAAAATTCCAATTTTTAACATGGATACTTTCATCAACATACAGCGATGCTATGCAGTACCATCTTGTCTGAAAGTATGGAATGAACATCAGTCCAGCTTGTTGGCAAATGTTGGTGGGAAACCACTTGTTTTGGGAGGTGATGGGAGATGTGACAGCCCGAGCCATTGTGCAAAATATGGCACATATACCTTGATGGAGACAGAAGAATTTTGGATATACAGCTTGTTCTGTGCTTTATTGGCATTATGAAGTCATGTACATATACCAATGTAGACTAACACTTAGTCAATGAGGGGTAGTCGGGTAGCCTAGTGGTTTAAGCGTTCGCTCGTCACGCAGAAGACCCGAGTTCGATTTCCGACATGGGTACAATGTGTGAAGCCAATTTCTCGTGTCCCCTGCCGTGATATTGCTGGAATATTGCAAAAAGTGGTGTTTAACCATACTCACTCACTTAGTCAATGAACACATGTCTCTAAAATAATAAATATATTTTTTCGAAAGAACCTTTCTTCTTCTGCTGTTTTTGGTTAGTTGATCTAGACTTGCCTAGGCTTTTAGTAAAAAAGAAAATACTTAAAAAATTTAAATTCCACAGTCAAGGTACAGGACTAGTACCAATTTATCTTTTAACATTTCAGAGATGAAGCAAATCACAATGTTAGCAAGGTCCAAAAGTGTGACACTTTTTCATATGTGGGTGATGATGGCCATTGACCAGAAACATTTCTTTTTGTGGGTACTGATGTAGGGTGTGGTTAAAGAAGCGATACAGTGACAGGGTCTACAAACAGAGGCCACACTCATTATACAATTTATAATGACAATTCGACACAAAACTTGCAACAATGATTTAATACCTGAGACATATTCAAGAGTGAGTGAGTGAGTATGGTTTTACGACGCTTTTAGCAATATTCCAACAATATCACCGCGGGGGACACCAGAAATGGGCTTCACACATTGTACCCATGTTGGGAATCGAACCCGGGTCTTTGGCATGACGAACGAACGCTTCAAAGGGGAAGTGTACATGCAAAAATCACTTTCTTTCTTTTTCTAAACAAAACGCAATTTTAGAATTAATTAGTATTTGTGTTTGAAAATATACACTCATTTTTTTCACAGTGAAAGTAGGAAGCTCACAATAGTGTGAAAATGATATGCTGTTATGAGGCCTTCGTTTTTCGAGCTAAACAGGCCTGAGTTATCCCCCTTAGATTATGACGTAATTGGTGCCAATTCAACTGGGTCTCTGTCTATTCTCCACACAAAAGATATCAAGTACCAGTTTGCGGTAAAACAACAAGGCCTACGACACACTCCGGCGCAGTGGTGACTCAGCATAACACTATGCTGGCTGGCATCTGAGATGCTAGAATCACACACCTGGACCTACACCATGTGAAGCGGCTCTAACAAAGCATGATGACGTCATAATGTTTATCAATTGGCACCAATGACGTCATATTGCAAGGGGCATAAGCCATGGTGTTTTTGTTGTGGAAATAGAACACTTGGTAAATGTGAAAAATATAAATCGTTTTAATGCAAAAAATGTGTTAATTAATTGTGATATTTTTATATTTTTGTCTATGACACTTCTAGGTTAACACTTTTAATGTGGAAAAAGTACAAGAAAAATAGGTTCATTTCCGTGTGAACTTGCCCTTTAACCACTAGGCTACCCGACCGCCGCCCATATTCAAGATAATACATACATAACAAAATTTGGCGTAAGGGGATTCTCACTGTAAATTATATAAATATGAATAAAAATACTATTTACTGCGTTTGAAACAAAGATTGTAACATTTGCCAACCAGTTGCAAAAAGACACCACAGACCCTCATGCTACACAGGCAGGTAGACATCGAATTGCAGAGGAAGGAAAGACTGATGAAATACATTTTAGCAAACGTTATTCTGTGATTTGTGCAGTCACAGCAAAAGCATTTGAGTACGATCAAATGTTTATTATGTACTAGACATGGCATAAGATTCGGGGGCGACTCGGTGTTGGAAAGGTAACTTACCCTGCGGGTAAGTAGTATAAAAAGAAGCCCTGTAGGTTGAATAAGTAAATTTTAAATATATATGAAAATGATTTAGAACCCTGCGGGTAGATCCAAAAAGGTTATACCAGATAAGAAAGGTTGCCCTGCAGGCAATGTAATTTAGAGACCCTGCGGATCAGCAGAAAGGGTGATACCCTGCGGGTATGAGTAAAAATAAAAATACTTTGCCATATGATAGTTTACAGCCCCTTCCGAGCCAGCCCCTTGGTGGAGACGGGGATGGATGGAGTGTCGTAATGACAGCTGAGAGAACAATGGAAACAAGCTGAACGACATTGAGGCTCTTGTTGTTAATATAGATAAACAAAATGACGTCACATCCGTAGTACTGAGCATGCTCTGTAGAAAAAATATTGCACTCTGGGATAGAATATAGTAACTTGATAGAGAAGAAATGTGATCGTTCACCGACGATTCTGAATGATAAACGACAACTGGAAAAACCTTACGTAGCTGACAAATATATACATCTGTTGTGTAGACATCAATGTTAATAATAGGTGAAAGGCTTTGTTGATCACTGCACAAACAAAAATATAAACTTAACATAAAAAGATCTGCAACAATGTTATACCAAAGGAAAATATCAGTGATGACAAAATTGGAGTAATAATGGATGACATTGACGATGGGTTGTGTGACGGCAATATTGAACTAGAAAACGAAGAGGTGTGACAGTTGTACCCCTAAATGTAAAGTGGGTGAGTGAGTGAGTTTGGTTTAACGCCTAACAGTATTCCAGTTGATTGATGTGTAACCTAACTGATGATTCCGCATGCGTAATTAAAACAGCTTTGTGAAGAGCAATAACAACAGTTTCAGCAAGTCCCACAACATACTTAGAGATATATATTAATGTAATCAATGAAGTCCTTATGGTCGATCATGCTGATAAACAGCTATTAAATAGAATGTTAGTTTCTGCCACAAACTTAGATGGGGAATATTATTAATGTCATTAGTCATATATATGTTGTTTCAGTTTCACCAATGACCTCATGGACTGATGCAACTGAAAGTTCCTCTGGAGTTATTTCGAAAGGAAGAGAGTTCCAAAGAGCCCCTAAAAATAAATGGACTAAAATTTCTAATGAACTAAAATCATTTGGATACAATTTCACAGTAGAGCAATGTCGCCTGAAGGTGAAGGCAATGACGGAGAAATTCTCAAGGAGAAAGAGGAAAAACAACACCTAGGGAGAATCTCCAGCATCCGAGGATGATACTGATCTGGATACAGAGGAAATATTTGACAGTTTCCCTGACATGAAGCCACAAGCTATAGTGGATTCAGGAATGAAAGAAACAAATGAAGGCCCCGAAGAAGATGAGTGAGTGAGTGAGTGAATATGGTTTTTCGCCGCTTTTAGCAATATTCCAGCAATATCACGTCGGGGGACACCAGAAATGGGCTTCACACATTGTACCCATGTCGGGAATCGAACCCGGGTCTTCGGCGTGACGAGCGAACGCTTTAACCACTAGGCTACCCGACCGCCCCCCGAAGAAGATGAAGAAGAAAATGCAGGTAAATGATAATTATACACATGTACTATATGTACTACCTCCTTATAAAGTTTCTGTCACGATATGGCTAAAATATTGCCGATGTGATGTAAAGCATAAACTCACTAACTCACTCACTTATAAAGTATCTATATGCATAATTTCACTAGTGTATAATGAGTTCGTATACATCAGCTAAGGTCGCGGGGAGTATTTTGCCATTTTGTCTGCATGTTGCCTCTTTTCATAGTCAAGCTTTGGATTATCTATATTAAGTCAGTGATCATTTGCAAAATAAATACATGACTATTTTGTTTATTGTGAATGAAAATATATATTTTCAGTAGAAGCATCCACATCATCTGTGAAGAAGACAAGGAAAAGGGCCTGCAGGTCAGTTGACCACATGACAGAGTTTCTTGAAGGACATTTCGAGAAAAAGGAGCTAAATGCTAAAAACAGACATGCCGAAAAAATGGAACTATTCAGTTCTTTAGTTGCCGTATTATAGGCATGAAATTATAATAATTCTCTTACAGCACCAGGTCACGTGAGACCCCGTGAGATTGCGCGTGAGGAATTGGGTTCAGTTCAAGTTTGGACATCGGCAGAAGTCAAGCAGTTTCGCGGCGGATGCATGAGATTTTGGATATTTAGGTGTTTTCTTGGAAGTGTTGTGAATTTTCCTTTCACCTATTTCTTGTACGGATTATAAGGTTCGTTCCTAACTTTTTGTTTTGTTGTTTCTCATTTTACCACTTGTGAATTTACTTTTTTCTCTCATTGCCATAATGGCGTCTCCGGGGTCTAATGGCGTCGCCATTTTGGACAAATTAAACAGTGAACTGTTGGGACAGTGCATGTCGACAAGAAAGCGGGTGTCAGGATTTGTTAATGTCCCCCGAGAGCAATACTGATAATGGAGACACACCAGTTTCAAAGGAAACTGCTCTGAATGAGATAGTTGGGCAACATACAAATGAGTTCAATTTCGGACATAGTGCGATAGTCACAGAATCCCAGGGTGGACCTAGGGAAGACCCTATCACGGAACAATCCCGTGTTGACATTCTCCAACTTATTTATGATATGCATCAACAACAGGCTCAATTCAGTACTTAGTAAAGTGTCTGAAATTGAAAACCAAATTTATCATAGACCTAAAGATTCTGCCGACTCAGAAGAGCATCTGGCATCTATTTTTAGCGCGGTTGACACGACCCCTCTGAACGAGGGCGGTCAGGGGTTGAGCAGTGACCTGATTACGACAGGCAACTCAGCTGACACGCCAGCTACTTGTGGAGTTACCTTTTGTTGTCACAGCAATTAGTGTCCGTTAAGTTGGTTATCTATTTTTTTGCTTATGTATAAAAGGGAAGATGTCGAAGTATTGCTGAAGAACCAGTTTACTTACTATCGCTCTTTAATTTCGCATGCTCATTAGTTCATGTAAAAACTCCATACTGTAAACATGTGCTCGACATAAACAGAAATCAACCTCACTAGTCGTTGATTATCATTGCGTGAGACAGGGATCATAACAATTGCAACCAGTGCAGGAGAGTGAGGCGAATTGAACCACTCAGTCCCTACAAGATCTGGATGGGAAAGAGGGAAAGCGCAAGATCACCATTGTCCCAAACAGAGACGTTCAAATGGCAAGAAACTGAGGGACTCATTTTAGTGAATTATCTCGAGTTAAAAAACATCTTGATTCAATTATTTAGTAAAATGTCAATGAGATTATATATGTTTTGACAGAATGAGATGGACCAACAGAACCCAGCCTTGCAGTAACATTGAAACTTCGGCCTTTTCCGGTAGGTATACAAAATGGTGGCTGCCTAACAAAAAGATTGACAGGTAAACATCGTTATTGTATTTTCTTGACGGAAAATTGTTGTATTTTTTCATAATGATATCAAAACACAGGTCAAAGCAAGCCCAGGGTAAGAATCCGAGACACAGGGCAAGTCAGTTGCAGCAGGCACATTCAAAATGCTGTGTTAAAGTTATGCCAAGTGTTGACAACACAATCCACCATGCGTAAGATTCTGAGAGCTTCGACATCGTAGATGCATCTGAATCATCTTGGGACCACGCTGTTGAGGAAAACGTTCCCACTGGAGAGGGAAGATGAGAGTTCATTTTCATAGAATGGAGCTTCACGTAGTGACATAAAACTGTCCAAGTTTTAAGCTGCTGAAAATCTCATGAACTGGGTACTTGACAATGAAGAACCTAAACCACAATGGTTGCTGATTTAGTGTCCATCATGAACAGGGGTCTTTGATGTTTGAAAAGAGTGAAAATTTTGACAGATTTGGGTTTGCAAAACTCTTCTGTTGACTGTCAGAACTGTCAGATGTGTGTAATCTGGTAACAACCCCTTTTCCCTGTCAAGTCAATGATATTTTATGCTCATTTTGTCACAGGTGGGATTCAGTCATGCTGCAATGAAAAAGTTTTTTGGAATGGAATGCTTCCATTGTAAGACATTACAAATACAAACAAAACATTTTTTATTACAGAAAATACTTAGGAAGTTTTGACTGAGAGTGTAGAAATGATCAAACCGACCGTTTCAAATGACGTACCCTTAGACATAATGGATCATGGAAGAAGAGAGGCCACACTTCAATTTATGGCGTTGGAGCCGTTATTGTGTTTTGACAGGTCTGGTGATTGACTTTGAAGTCCTGTCAAAATACTGTCATGCATGTACCCTTCACATGACCAGTCTGGGACAGGACACTGCAGAGTTCAGGCAGTGGTGTGAAGGATATGCTGGACAGTGTTGCCAAAACTATGAAGACGGCTCCAATGCCATAGAAGTGGAGGCTGCTAAGAGGCTTTGGTCACGTTCATTAGAGAAGCATAATGTATGTTATACATGTATACTTTCAGATGGTGACAGCAGAACCCACAAGGAAGTCAACGACCTTCAACCCTATGGACCAGGCATCAGTATTGACAAGGAAGACTGTATTAACCATGCTCATAAAAGGATGGGCACTGAAGACAGCTCCAATGCCATGGAAGTGGAAGCTGCTAAGAGGCTTTGGTCACGTTCATTAGAGAAGCATAATGTATTGTATTTTATTGATGTTGACTTTTGTCAATCAGATTATCACAAAGAGGGATTGGGAGATTGGGTGGAACCTGTCCTCTCCGGACCAAGATGTTTGGTCTATTGAGGTGCCAACAGGAACACTCCTGTAGAGGCCTACGATCCTGAGTCGCCAAACATCCAACGCCCACAATATACTCTTCAGGCCCTACTAGTGGGGAAGGTTTACATCACTATGGATTTCAACTTGACTTGGTTCTCACCATATTACGGGATACGTCAGTGGGACACGTTAGTGGGACACGTTAGTGGGACACGTCAGTGGGAGAGGTCCTGGCGCGAACCTCTTTCACTTGGTTGACAAGGAAGTCCATGCAGACTGGGATTCCAGCAGATCTGACACAGCTTTAAAAGATCTTGGAAGGTTCACCTGACAGTGACATTTTGAAATCAAAGACTACAAAAAGAAGAAATTTGATTTGAATTATTATTTAATTCAAACTATTATTCAACTAAACATATGGAAATGTCTATCATTACTTTCATAAAAAAAAACCCAGAAGTTCTATGCAAATTCAGCCACCAAGGAGGTGTATAGTAAGTTAAAGTTAACTTAATACAGACCACCCTGCATAGAAAGCTTTGTATTTGGCAATTGATTATATATTTTACCTGTTGACAACAACTAAATGAAAATACTTTGAACAGAGACCATTGACTGCTCAATGATATCCAAGTACATTGTCTTTTTTTAATCTAATGTAAAATGTTTTCAGGTAAACGTCACAGCAAAAGTCATGGAGTGCATGGAAGAAGTACAAGAAGTTCTTGTGTGGAATAAGAAAACACCAGTGAAAACAGTCAAAATAGCAGATGGAAGTGGATCCAACCAGGAAGATGTTGTGATCACACAAATGCTTCTAGTGATCCGGGAGGTCAATTTAGTCACCGTCCATTTCACCAAAGCCTGTCCCTCCTGTCACAAATCTGTAAGCGCTACAGACACTGGACATCCATTTGTTAAATGCCCCACGTGCAAGAAGAAGATAAAGAAGGACAAAATGTTGAACAACATGTTGTGCAAGTTATTTCTTGAAGGAGACTCTGCAAAATATTTGATCCCTTCACCTGTGCTGAAGGAGTTTCTCTGTGACCCACAGAAAGAGGACATCGAAGGTGATGCAGATGAAATTGAAAATTATCAAGGCCATTCTCCTGCCGAAAAATACAACCTCAATCATACAGCCCCTGGATCAAGGAATAATAAAAGCGTTTAAATCCCACAGCAAGAGGAAACTGATCAGCAATTGGCTAGATTCTGCCATGCCCCCAACGGATTACATTAAGACAGTCACAATGAAAGATGTAATCTTCATGACACATTACGCCTGGAATCAGATTACAAGGAGCACTATCGACAATTGCTGGAGAAAGGGACTGGGCGATGTCTTTGATGATTTCATTGGCTTCACCGAAACAGACATCACTGAAGCTGTTGCGAAATACAGAGAATATGCCGGCGAAGATGCCCTCGAGGTCGACTTCAGTCGAACTTTGGGCCACTTGTGACGACGACCTTCCGATCACTGAAAACAAAACTGATGATCAGCTGATTGATGACGCCCAATCAAGCGATGAGGAGGAGGAAGATGAAGGTGACGAAACTCTACAGCCGCCTCCCTGTGCCCATAGACGTACAGCCGAAGAAGCAGTAGCGGGTACACTGGGACGATTTAGATTTAGACCTACTCCTTGGCGACTATACTGATAATGACACAGAGCAACTGTCTGACACCTACACTGACAGTACAGTCTATGACGAAGCTTCGTTGACTACTGGACTAAAACAGGCAAAAGATCACGAGAAGGAAAACAAGAAAGCAAGATATGCTTGCCCATGGGGACTTAAAACTAAAATGAGTATCGGGGGCTTCCGTGGTCATGTTACCAGGAAACACAACAGATCAGATATTAAAGGTGAGTTCCGTTAATTCAATCTACGTACATATACATGTATAAATATATGTTAATTTTTTGTAATGGCTTTTAATATATATCTTTAAAATTAACGAAAACAATGATTAACACATTTTATTCAACAATACAATTTATCAAAAATTTACACAATCTTTTTACATTGTCTGTTAAACAGTTTTATGATGGTGGTCAGCATTAACATGCTGGTTTGCAAATGTACGCAACACATGCTATTCAAATACTTGAAGCTGTTTTCGTTATTGCAGACGTCAAAGATCAGTCTTGCCATATCTTATTGTGTTACAGATATAAGGCAAAATTTACCTTATTAGAGTTGTTTGCCCAGTACCAAGACGAAGGCTAACTACTGAAATAATTGACACTTCTGTCAACGTGTGTTGTTTGGTTTGTACAAATATATCTCAGGTCACCAGTTCATAATTACTTAGTTGTCAATACATATCTTAGTAATTATCATCTACCAATGTTTGTCACTTGAATAAGTCATAAATCAATACCATTTTCATTTTAGCACACAAACATCGACTAAAGTGAGTGAGTTGGGTTTAACGCCGCTTTTAACAGTATTCCAGTTATATCGCTGCGTGTCAGCTTAATGTGGGAGGAAAGCCCGAAGTGATGCAGGTCCCAGACGTTTACCACTTCGGTGAAACCCACGAGCATGGGTATGGTGCCGACAAACCTAGAAACATAATCGGGGCGAACCAGGATGTGTACCCACAATCATAGGTTGCTGGCGTGCCCAAGGGACGAACTCAGCACAGCGAATCGCGGCGCCTTGGACGACTGGGCCACCCGTGCCCCCACATCGACCAGACTCTCCTGGTGGAAGCAACCCTCCAGATTCAACCTGCACAGCAAACCCACTTGTTTCCATGTCAACGAAAGCAGACATGCAGGATGCTCTGAAAGCTGTTTTGTCGAAGGCAATATCTACAGTTATCTTTGATCCAATGAATGACTCTTCGTGTTCCGTGAATTGCCCACATCTAGTTACCATAGCAAAAGAATGTATTGACAATCAAACAGTTCAGAAAAAACTGATATCAGTCCTTACCCCAGAATTGCAAGAAGTTTCTAACGAGTCTGGACACGGCTGTTCTCTTTCTGCTGATAGAGAACAACTGTTGATGAAATTTCATCCAATGAGACTCAAAGATGAATTGCAGTCTGACCTGCACAGTATTTCGGTGAAAGTGACAAGCGAGTCGCCGAGGATTATTCACATCTTTGCCCAATGTCTAATGGACCACATCATGCGAAATAGTCTTAAAACATATCTCAGAAGCACAAAAGAAAGATTCGGAACAAACAGCATCCACAATCAGTGACAATGACCAAGCAGTGTTGTTTTATGTATCAGGCTACATTTTGCAGGCTGTTTTGTAGAAGAAGGTGATCTTTGGTACAAACATAGACATACACATGGGAGAATCTTCTGATGAAAGTTCAAAGAGGGAGTACACTGAGAAATTTAGCAAGTGGACACAGAAAATGAGCAGAGGAGGTCTGAAATTCCCCAGTAACAATTTCTACCTACTCGTGAGATCATTTGAGATCGGGTTGAGGAAAAAGGTTGAACTTCCTCAGTTGTGTGCCTCGTCACTCCTATGTGACAAACTTAAAGAAACCCTAATGACAAATTACATGAGTTTGTTAAATCTGAGTATATTGTCTTTTTTTAATCTACTTTAAAATATTTTCAGGTAAACATCACAGCAAAACTCACAGAGTGCATGGAAGAAGTACAACAAGTTCTCGTGTGGAGTAAGAAAACACCAGTGAAAACAGTCAAAATAGCAGATGGAAGTGGATCAATTGATCTTAAGCTCTGGAGTGACAACATAGAGAAAATTGAATTGGACACAAGCTACAAGTTCACCTCCCTTGGCACCCCGGAGTAAATGGGGAGGAAGTACTTGACGACCACGCCCTCATCATCTTGGTTAGTCGTTGTAAACATCAACCAGGAAGATGTTGTGATCGCACAAAAGCTTCCAGTGATCGAGGAGGTCAATTTAGTCACCATCAATTTTACCAAAGCCTGTCTCTCCTGTCACGAATCTGTAAGTGCTAAAGACACTGGAAGTCCATTTGTTAAATGTTAAATGTCCCGCATGCAAGAAAAAGATGAAGAAGGACAAAATGTAGAACAACATGTTGTGCAAGTTATCTCTTGAAGGAGTCTTCAAAATATTTGATCCCTTCACCTGTGCTGAAGGAGTTTCTCTGTGACACACAGAAAGAGGACATAGAAGGTGATGCAGATGAAATTCAAAATTATCTGCTCACCTGCGGTCAGGTTAAGATTGAGATGCCTCCAATACCAGTAGTGTTGTGTCAAGGGTTGAAAGCTATCATGTCCAGGGATAGGTTTCTACAGATTATGTTTTTTCATTTAAACGACAATGCCAAAGACTTCCCCAAAGAGGATCCAAGGTATGACAAATTATTCAAAATATGACCTCTGCCAAAGACTTCCCCAAAGAGGATCCAAGGTATGACAAATTATCTATAATAAGACCTCTGATGACAATACTTGTTTCAGACTGGCAGAGGCACTTCCAACCGGACAGGGAGGTATCTGTTGATGAAAGAATGATGGCGTACAAGGGACGAACAGGTTTGCTGCAATATATGCCAAATAAGCCACATAAGTGGGGGATCAAGTCATGGGGTCTGGCAGACAGCAGGACCGGGTACATGTGGAACTGGCAGGTTTATACAGAGAGACAGGAGGGAGGGAGACCGCATGGTTTGACGTATGAGGTTGTCACGTCATTGTGTCAACCACTGTTAGGTAAGGGTCACCATGTGTACATGGACAATTTTTTCACTTCTTCCACTCTTTTCCAGGAATTATCTGACAACCAGACAGGTGCTTGTGGAACACTGAGGGCCTATCGACTGGATGTACCACAGCCTGTCAAGGATGCCCATCCCAAGGCTGGTGATGCTCCACATTTATTTCGTGATAATGAAATCCTGTATATCACATGGACAGATAGAAGAAAAGTAAACCTTTTGACCAGTGTACACAATGGTTCTTGTTTTTTTAAAAGAGTAAGATCAAGGTCTGCACCAAACTGCTTCTGGGAGGTTAGAAAACCAAAAGCAGTTCAGTTGTACAGTCAGCACATGGGAGGCTAGGACCTGGCAGACAAGCAGCTGCAGTATTACATGGTGCTCCACAGGTGTTGTAAGTGGTGGGGAAAGGTATTTTTGTACCTCATGGAACTCTTTCAACAATACACTTGTCTTCAAAGCTGCAAACCCAGCAAAGAGGGTCAATTCAGAAAAATTTAGATTGGTTATTGCAACCAAGTTCCTGGAGGGATACCAGCAACTTGGAAGTGGAAGACTTGGGCGTCCTGCAGCCAACCTGGAGCGTCCTGCCAGACTCACAGCTCGCCATTTCCCTGGCAAGACACAGGAAAGGACCCCAAAAGGTTATTTGTCGTGCAATGATTGTGTAGTTTGCTCAAACAGACCTGCAAGAAGGCATCAGACCATCTTCATTTGCAAGATCTGCAATGTTTACATGTGTTCCATGTTTCGAAAGTTACCATTCATTGGTGAATTATAGAATTACATGCTACCCAGGTCTTCATGATTATAGAGATTGAGTGAGTATGGTTATACACCGTTTTTAGCAAATATTCCAGCAACATCACGGCAGGGGACACCAGAAATGGGCTTCACACATTGTACCCATGTCGGGAATCGAACCCGGGTCTTCGGCGTGACGAGCAAACGCCTAAACCACTAGGCTACCCGACCGCCCCCTTCATGATTAAAAGATTGTACCTATGTTTGTCCTGTTGAAATCTTAATCATGTTCATATCACTGTTTACTGTTACGGTTGTTTTAACAAGAGATGCCAATCACAACATGTTTATGTTGTTACAATATCTGCCACGGCCCAGTTAACGGTGCCCTGCATGGAGCTATGGCCTGTCCGGATTTTACTGTACTATGCACTTCCGTTAGTAAATGGCTGACTGCCGAACCTAGCTCTCTCTCACTCTCTTGCTTTGATGTGAGCTTTACACCCCCACAAGCTATTGAAACATGGTGGCAGCAGAAAAGAACTATCTTACTCACTGTGTGGTTTGTGTTTAACCCTACTTTTCATTGACAATTGACTCTCTGTGTCGAAATTAACTCAAATTCACACTGGCGTTTTACTGGTGTAAAAAAACAAACACGTGGATCGAGTGTGTTGCATATTCAAGGATCAAGTGGTAAATACTGATTGAATCTGACTGGATTATTGACATAAACTGTATATGTTATCTTTATCTTACTTGAAACATTTAAATTCAAGTCAATCACATGAATTCTAACTCTGACATTTGACAATGTCATCTGACAAATCTACGGAAGCTCAGTCTAGTCAAAACATGGTGACTACTGTCAATGATGCGAGTCATATTAGACCGCCTGAAACTCTGAAATTAGGGGATGATCCTGTTAAAAACTGGACATTATGGAAACAAATGTGGGGTCATTACTGTGTAATCACCGGTAAGAGTGATGAAACTTGTAATATGAAAATCTTCAGATCTTACTTAATTTCTACTATGGGAGTAGAAGGACTACAAATCTACAACTCATGTGATCCTTCAGAAACTGACTGTAAAGAACATTATTGAGAAGATTGATTCACACATTCTTGGTGAAAGCAATGAGACTTTTGAAAGATACAAGTTTAATACCAGAACTCAGCAACCAAATGAGAATGTTGATACTTATGTAGCAGCTATTAAGCAGCTTGTGACAACTTGCAACTTTTGTAATTGCCTTAGAGACTCTCTTACTAGGGACAGAATTGTTCTGGGCATATCTGATGCCAATACTCGTAAACGCTAGGGGTGTCACCATACGCCAATACATCCCGATATTGTCTCTGACGAAGCAATACACGATACAGCAGTTAGTGTATCGATTCATAAATATTTCTGTATCGATTCTAATCAGTATCTGTATCGATTCAAGTCAATTTCCACATCAATATTAACGTTAAAATAAGCTGTTAGGCTATATGTTTGCAAATAAGGAAATGTGAGACCGGCCCGATAGCTTTGGCCAGCTTTACTTTACAGCCAAAGACATTCTGTAAGCTGCAAGTTCATTGGCTACTCGCTATTAGATCAGCCAATCATAGCTGCGATAGTAGTAACATTCACAATTTCAAATGTGGCTAACTTCCCGTACCCACTGCCATGGAAAACAGTCAAAACATTAAGTTCTCAGACGAGTAGGCTGATGCTCCGTCAACAAAGTATAAAAATTCTGTGTGGGGACACTTTAAGTTTCCTTCCTGTCTACTATAAAAACGCAGACACCGAAGATGGCAGGCATATTGTATGCTATGAGAAAGTTGTGTGCAATCACTGTAAAACACGCATGAACTATTCCGGGAATACGACAAATTTAAGTACACATTTGAAACGTCATCATGCGTCTGTCTTGATTGATACGGGGCGGTCGGGTAGCCTAGTGGTTAAAGCGTTCGCTTGTCACGCCGAAGACCCGGGTTCGATTCCCGACATGGGTACAATGCGTGAAGCCCATTTCTGGTGTCCCCCGCCGTGATATTGCTGGAATATTGCTAAAAGCGGCGTAAAACCATATTCACTCACTCACTTGATTGATACAGATGACAAATCAGCTTTATCTGCCTCTAAGCCGAAAAAGGCATGTAATAAGACAAACCAGACCACGTTGGCGGATTTCACAAAACGCCCTGTCAACGAAGAACGAGCTAAAGAAATCACATGGCGTATTGGAATGTATATTGTTACAGACCTGAGGCCATTTTCTACAGTGGAAAAACCAGCTTTTATCAGCCTGATAAATGACTTAGAGCCTAGATACAAAGTGCCTGGTAGAACACACTTTGCTGACAAAGTTATTCCACAAATGTACTTGGAATGTAAATCTCAACTTGAGTCAGATCTTTTGACTGCCTCAGCTGTGGCAATTACTAGTGATGGGTGGACATCACAGGCTGTTGATAGCTATAATACCGTTACAGCTCACTACATATCACGGGAATGGAAACTCATTAGTCGTGTTCTAGAGACAAATGTGACTTACTAATCTCATACAGGAAAACATATTGGAGAAATTCTCTCTGGTGCAGTGAAATATTGGAAACTAGAGAGGGAATTACCTGTTGTATGTGTGACAGACAATGCATCCAATATGATTGTGGCAGACAGGGAAGCAGGGCTAACTCATGTTAAGTGTTTTGTCCACGCTGTTAATCTGGCTTCCCAGCGTGCCCTTAAGATTGATAGAGTGAATAGACTGTTAAAGAAGATAAGAACAATTGTTGCCTTCTTTCACCGCAGCACTGTTGCTAATGCCCTACTCAAACAAAAACAGGGAATGCTTCAACTACCTGACCACAAGTTGATACAAGATGTGTCTACAAGATGTGTCTACAAGATGTGTCTACAAGATGGAACAGCAGTTTTGAAATGGTGGAACGTTATCTTGAACAACAACAGGCTGTCTTGTCTGTACTCATGAGCAAGGATGTGGGAAAGACTGAGAAAGATGTTGTTCTGTCTGAGACTGATCTCTCTAATGCTGAAGATCTGGTAGTAGTTTTGAAGCCCATGAAGACAATCACCACAATTTTGTGTGATGAAAAACAACCCACCATCTCCCTCATCTTTCCCTTAAAACATCAGATATTGCAGCTTATTGAAGGTGACACTGCATTTGTACGTGACATCAAGGAAGCTATAATTCAAGGTGAGGTGAGGCACGGACGTATATACAAAGGATAGGAAGCCTGCAGCGATAGCCTTTGGCGATGTGCGCCGTGCAATCGGGCCAAGCCAATCGACAACACATGTGAAAGACCCCCTGCCGTGAGGCGAGAGTGGTCGAACGTTGGTCATCTGGCGCTTGCGCAATGCCTACTTTATCGACTTCCTTAGTTACCCAAACTTCCGGATAATAGCGCGTGTCAGAATTTTACTACACGAGAACGCCATGTGCATGTACATTTCACATGTTCCGCAGATGAATCGCCGATTTTATCACTTATGTAATAAAAACACGACTGATTATTTGTATTGGGACGATTCCGATGTTGATTTATCGGAAATGTTGGGTGAATGGACGGAGCATGAATTAGATTTCAGCTCTGATTCATGGTCTGAGGAGGAAAGTAATTCTTCCAAACGACCGAAGACAGAGACGGACACCTCGGCGAAACCTACACCAAAGACGTACGGCTACCAGTGTCCAATATGCATGAAACAGTATTTGTCCGTATCAGGGTTCAGGGGTCATGTAGTCAACAAACACAAACGATGCGATTTGAAAGGCGAGAGTACTAATGCATATTTTCAGTGTGTGTGTAGGACAAATGACAACATTCTCTGGGTTTTATTATGCTTAATCAAGGCCACAATGTTATTAATTTACGGTTTATCATCCACATTTTTACAAACATAGGGGAGCTTTTATTGAAAATGTTTTCTTGGGTGATAATATTGGGACTAAACCTAAAATATATGAAGACAACATGGGAGATGAATGAAAGGGATGAGAATTCATTTTTAATTTTATTTTGGACATATAAAAAATTTCAATAGTTTCTGTACAACAATATATATACATAAAAGAGTGGTGAGTAATAATAAAACATTCATTTCTTCACCAATAAATAAATATAGAAAATGCCTAAATTGTTCATAAGATCTAAAATATGTTGTTATAATTTGCAATATATACATGACATACGGAATAACACATATCATTTTCTACTGAGGAACACAGGTTAATTGTTATTACAACAGCTTCTAAGAAAGCAAAACTACTGTGTATTTTCAACAACTTTATCTTGTTATATGCATTTTTATTTACATCACTTATATGATCGCAATAGTCTGGATGTTATCTTTACACATTAACAAACAGATAGTTTAATATGTTGTTGGAACACTTATCATTGTTTTTAAAAGTTGGTTACAGTTTATGCTTATGATTTTTTTCGCACACGTTTATTAGTTATCTACACATGTATTTTCAATCAGTGACTGGACTGAAGCAATTAATGAAATGATCTTATTACAGCTAGTCAACACAAGCTGTCAGACACAGAGAAAGCTGATGTTGCTGCTACACCTGCCTGCGACCAGATCACGAAGACGTCAAGTAACATCATAACCTTTACGGACAATTCATTCACACAACTTCTCGAGTCGGCAGTTTTAGAAGTTTTGAATAACCCAAATCACAACTCCACCAAATCATAGTCCGGAAGTACCATGGTTCATATAGGCAAAATAGTGATGTCCTCACCAGACATGATGCAGGAATTAGGAACTGTTCTGAAGCCACCATTCCTGGATACACTTGCAGTGTTTGGCAAAGCGAACTCTTTCTCTGCCGACAAGGAACTCATGTGGAGTAAATTTCATTTAATGAGGACCAATTTTGAACTATGTGCCAGGCTGCGATCTGTAGTTTGGAAAGTTGCGAACGAGACGGAAATGCATGTCCATTTTTTTATTCAGTGTCTCCTTGATGACCTAATCAGATGTGCAATTACGAACTTCACAAATGTGACTTACGAATCTCATACAGGAAAACATATTGGAGAAACTCTCTCTGGTGCAGTGAAATATTGGAAACTAGAGAGGGAATTACCTGTTGTATGTGTGACAGACAATGCATCCAATATGATTGTGGCAGTCAGGGAAGCAGGGCTAACTCATGTGAAGTGTTTTGTCCACACTGTTAATCTGGCTTCCCAGCGTGCCCTTAAGATTGATAGAGTGAATAGTGAGTGAGTGAGTGAGTATGGTTTTACGCCGCTTTTAGCAATATTCCAGCAATATCACGGCGGGGGATACCAGAAATGGGCTTCACACATTGTACCCATGTCAGGAATCGAACCCGGGTCTTCGGCGTGACGAGCCAACGCTTTAACCACTAGGCTACCCGACCGCCCCTATAGAGTGAATAGACTGTTAAAGAAGATAAGAACAATTGTTGCCTTCTTTCACCGCAGCACTGTTGCTAATGCCCTACTCAAACAAAAACAGGGAATGCTTCAACTACCTGACCACAAGTTGATACAAGATGTGTCTACAAGATGTGTCTACAAGATGGAACAGCAGTTTTGAAATGGTGGAACGTTATCTTGAACAACAACAGGCTGTCTTGTCTGTACTCATGAGCAAGGATGTGAGAAAGACTGAGAAAGATGTTGTTCTGTCTGAGTCTGATCTCTCTAATGCTGAAGATCTGGTAGTAGTTTTGAAGCCCATGAAGACAATCCCCACAATTTTGTGTGATGAAAAACAACCCACCATCTCCCTCATCTTTCCCTTAAAACATCAGATATTGCAGCTTATTGAAGGTGACACTGCATTTGTACGTGACATCAAGGAAGCTATAATTCAATGTGAGGTGAGGCACGGACGTATATACAAAGGATAGGAAGCCTGCAGCGATAGCCTTTGGCGATGTGCGCCGTGCAATCGGGCCAAGCCAATCGACAACACATGTGAAAGACCCCCTGCCGTGAGGCGAGAGTGGTCGAACGTTGGTCATCTGGCGCTTGCGCAATGCCTACTTTATCGACTTCCTTAGTTACCCAAACTTCCGGATAATAGCGCGTGTCAGAATTTTACTACACGAGAACGCCATGTGCATGTACATTTCACATGTTCCGCAGATGAATTGCCGATTTTATCACGTATGTAGTAAAAACACGACTGATTATTTGTATTGGGACGATTCCGATGTTGATTTATCGGAAATGTTGGGTGAATGGACGGAGTATGAATTAGATTTCAGCTCTGATTCATGGTCTGAGGAGGAGGTAATTCTTCCAAACGACCGAAGACAGAGATGGACACCTCGGCGCAAACCTACACCAAAGACGTACGGCTACCAGTGTCCAATATGCATGAAACAGTATTTGTCCGTATAAGGGTTCAGGGGTCATGTAGTCAACAAACACAAACGATGCGATTTGAAAGGCGAGAGTACTAATGCATATTTTCAGTGTGTGTGTAGGACAAATGACAACATTCTCTGGGTTTTATTATGCTTAATCAAGGCCACAATGTTATTAATTTACTGTTTATCATCCACATTTTTACAAACATAGGGGAGCTTTTATTGAAAATGTTTTCTTGGGTGATAATATTGGGACTAAACCTAAAATATATGAAGACAACATGGGAGATGAATGAAAGGGATGAGAATTCATTTTAATTTTATTTTGGACATATTAAAAATTTCAATAGTTTCTGTACAACAATATATATTCATAAAAGTAGAGTGGTGAGTAATAATAAAACATTCATTACTTCAACAATAAATAAATATAGAAAATGCCTAAATTGTTCATAAGATCTAAAATATGTTGTTATAATTTGCAATATATACATGACATACGGAATAACACATATCATTTTCTACTGAGGAACACAGGTTAATTGTTATTACAACAGCTTCTAAGAAAGCAAAACTACTGTGTATTTTCAACAACTTTATCTTGTTATATGCATTTTTATTTACATCACTTATATGATCGCAATAGTCTGGATGTTATCTTTACAAATTAACAAACAGATAGTTTAATATGTTGTTGGAACACTTATCATTGTTTTTAAAAGTTGGTTACAGTTTATGCTTATGATTTTTTTCGCACACGTTTACTAGTTATCTACACATGTATTTTCAATCAGTGACTGGACTGAAGCAATTGAAATGATCTTATTACAGCTAGTCAACACAAGCTATCAGACACGGGGAAAGCTGATGTTGCTGCTACACCTGCCTGCGACCAGATCACGAAGACGTCATGTGACATCATAACCTTTACGGACAATTCATTCACACAACTTCTCGAGTCGGCAGTTTTAGAAGTTTTGAATAACCGAAATCACAACTCCACCAAATCAAAGTCCGGAAGTACCATGGTTCATATAGGCAAAATAGTGATGTCCTCACCAGACATGATGCAGGAATTAGGAACTGTTCTGAAGCCACCATTCCTGGATACACTTGCAGTGTTTGGCAAAGCGAACTCTTTCTCTGCCGACAAGGAACTCATGTGGAGTAAATTTCATTTAATGAGGACCAATTTTGAACTATGTGCCAGGCTGCGATCTGTAGTTTGGAAAGTTGTGAACGAGACGGAAATGCATGTCCATTTTTTTATTCAGTGTCTCCTTGATGACCTAATCAGATGTGCAATTACGAACTTCACATCAAGTCTACAGAAGGAAACAGAGAAATCTGTAGAATCCTTTACAGATGAAGACAACTCAGTCCTATTCTACATATCAGGATATTTGATTTATGCAATGGAGAAAAAATCAATGAAGAAAGGAAGTACCGCCTCTGTATCTATTCTCAAAAATCTCTGTGTGTCATCTACCCAGAAGTCTCCCGATTTTGTCACAAAGGTAAAAAGGTGGACTGTGAAAGTGAACCGTGGTGGTTTGAAAGTCTGTGGTGATAACTTTTTCTTTCTTGTCAGAAAAATAGAGACAATTTGCAGACTGGCAGTTAGTTTAAAGGGTCTGAACAGGGATGCAATTGCAAAGATGGCACTGAAAGAGGCAATAATGCAAGACATCACAGTTGGTTTCTACTGGGACAAGCTTATTGCCTCTGAGGACAAAATTAAAACCTCTATCTTGGAGAACATTGTAGACCTATTTTTAAGACTCCGTGGAAGAGCAGTTGCAAAACATGTACAAAGACAATCCCTGAAGGAAAATGCTAAAGCAAGTTTAAAAGGGAAAAAGTCCCAATCTCTGAGGAAACGACTGCGAACCTACAATGATTCCTAGCTACCATGACAAAAATTATCTTCTTATGTATATTGTACATGTTGTAATTGTATAGTAACTCCTGGTTATCAACACAAAGCTAAACTGTATTTTAATCTTGTATGTCAATTGTGACATATGTTGAATCACCCAAAGCATTTATTATACCTTGTAAACATACTTGAGTGCAGTTTGGCTGCAAAACTATAAAGTTTAAAAAATACAACCTTAAACAAGTTGTCTTCTTCATTTATTTTGGATTTTCTTTTATTAGGTCTGCTGTGTCATGTAGTCACGATATAACTCATTTGATAGTTTTAACTATTTCTGTTTCAACAGTTAACACTGAACTACTTTGCTTATCAAGTTATGGAACATTATTCATTTAGTTTCACAAAATCATGCCAGTGCACATACAATGTGCAAGATCAGTTTACATTGAATGGCAAGTTTCACAGTTCACTGTTTTTGATTAGCACCATGATCACTGTACAAGAGCAGACAATAAGAGAAGGCTGCTTATCCTTTCTATATACGTCTTTGGATGAGGTGAAATGGGGTTAAACGTCGCATCCAAGATTATTGCACTTATATAGCGACGTGCATGCACGTGTGTGTGTGTGCGTGTGTGTGTGTGGTTGCTTGTACTAGTCCGGACTGATGCCGATTTATAGTGCTAGCTCACTGAGATACCATGCCGCAGTTTAACATGAATACCCCACTCAGACACAGTATACTGACTCCGAGCCGACCAGTCCTTGTTTTAGCCCCTTAATGCCGAGCGCCAGACAGGGTAACAACAAGTACCATCTTTTAACGGCTTTTGGTATGACGCGGTCGGGGATTGAACCCCGGACCTTCCGCTCTCTGGGCGGATGCTCTACCACTAGACCACGGAGCCGGTCTATTATTCAAGACATCAACAAGCGTTACATTGATGAGGAAGATTATCTGTTGTTGACCTCAGCTTTTGACCCACTCTTTCGCTCACTGCCTCAGCTAGATGATGAAAGGAAACTTGCTGTATTCAGTTCATTGATCACAAAGGCTGCTACACTTGCTAATTCTGACAAGGTTTGTGAATTATAATATCTTATTTATCAATAAAATTTTAGCAAGTCGTGACTTATAGAAAACAACAAACTTCAGCAAGCATTATTACATTTAGTACTAACTACTAAATGACTTTATTGCCCGTATCCAAACCATTGGCTAGTTACGCCCGTAACCTAATCACCCCTTGTAACTCAATCACCCCCGGGTCAGCACCCTGCACCATGCCCTTGTTATAGTCCATCATTCGCGCACCGTCTCTCTTCAAGTACACACGTGTTTCGCTGTATCTAATCGCTTTCGCTTTGTACGTTTTCTTTGTAGGCAATCGCAACCGTTTCGTTGATTACGCTTTGAATAACATCTATTTCAACACTCGCCGTATCGCATTTACACAACCGTGACCGTTTCGCCGATTACGCTTTGAATAAAACCTATTTCCTTCTACTCCCGAACTTCATCCTCGGGACATTTTTACACTTGCGGAAAACCAACTCACCACCTCGACCTTCCGTGATGCCTCCCAAGAGAAGATCAGCCGTCAACCAAAAGCTTGTGAGGGGAGCCAAGCAGGCCAGGACAACCAGGAGACAAACCCCGTGAGTACACATTATGCAGGAGGCAACAGCTGATGGTGAGTCTTCCAATTACGGAAATATCGAAGGTGGCAACACAATTAACGTGCAATCGGCACAGCTCGTAAATGCCGCGCAGGCTGCCAACTCGGCTACCCAGGTAAACGAGCAACTGGAAAAAATACTCTAGTTGCTGGAACATTCAGCGCCCAGCCCGGTTAGCGCAAACCATTTCGCCCCACATAGGGAGAATCCCCAATGCTCACAACGAGGCCGACGGTGACGCGGCTTGGCCAGCCAATCACGTATGCTCATCAGCATATGAAGCCAGACTGTTCAAGGCAACCTACTGCACAGCCTTCTTCGGTTTCTTTAGGGTAAACAAGCTGGTTCGAACTGGACCCTCAAAAACAGGTTGCGCCATCCAGAATTTAAGCTTCTCGGGCAACCCCCAGCAGATTTCAATCCATCTACCACACTCAAAGTCTGATCAGTACAGGATGGGGACAACAGTTACAATGTCATCTATACCAGGTAACCCGCTATGTCCTGTAGTCGCCATCAAGCACTACCTGGAGGCGCGCCCCTCCGGCCCACAACATGCATTTGTTCATTTCGACCATTCCCCCGTTACAAGGTACCAATTCCAGGCACTCCTAAAAAAGGCCTTAGCACACAGCAACATAAACACGGTTTGCCTTTTCTTCGCACTCCTTCCGCATTGGGGCACCCACATCAGCAGCCATGAACGGGGTGCCGGAACACCTCATACAGCAATACGGCAGGTGGAAGTCAGATTGCTACAATGCTTACATACGCTTACCAACAAATTTAATGTTGCACAATTAATTCAAATAGTCTTTCATGGTACTTACTACACTTCTTATTGTTTACAGTTTGGATGGTGGGATCCAGCTACATGGCCAGGGCACGGCAGTACTTGCTCCTGAATGGCACCAGTCCGAACCAACCGAGGATGCTATGGCTGGCACGAGGGGGGATGAGGTGGAAGGAGCTGAACACCATTCTAGATGCACAGGTCAAGGCGACACGGCGCAGCCCCAGAGCCCTCATCATTCACCTGGGCTTCAACGACCTGTGCTCGGTCAAGGGCAGCCAACTCTACCTTGACATGGTGGCATCAATCCTTCGGATACAACTCCAGCTTCCTGACACCAAGATCATCGTATCCTCAATGCTGCCCAGGCGCTACTGGCATGATGCCAGGGATCCACTAAAGATCGAGGGGATGCGGAAGAATATCAACCGCCGACTGGCCAACCGATTCAAAGAGCTCAGCGGTACAATAGTGCTACATCCCCAGATCCTGGCATCAGACAAGCCAGGGTATGCCTGGGAGGGCGTCCACCTCAGTGACAAAGGACTGTGTGTGTTTACGGACAATTAATTGCATGCCCTGGCACTTGTTTTGCGCCAGTAAGGATGTTATCTCCACAGGTTAGTGTTTCTTTTCAGTACATAGGCGAGCTGGGCAGCAATGCTATCCCCGCATATCGCGTGGCCGTGGGTGTGGGGTAGCACTCTGGTGCTTTGTGGCGGGGTTCTTGTTGGCTACACTGCTAGTAACAAATTAACTTGCTTCCAAATTAATACTCGTGCTTAAGGCTACCTGCTTTTCAGCGGGAACCTTTCCGGGGTTACCTGCTTCTCAGTGGGAACCTTGTCTTTCTCGACTTTTCAGCCAGGGAATTGTAAAATAACATACGTTGGGGCAAACAATTGCCACGTATATGGGCCCGGCGGCAAAAGTCGTCTTGTCAAGCGGAAGCTGACAGTTGGGTCCGCGGCGGTAGTCGCACAATGGTTTTGCTAATGGGGCCAGGCAGTGGGATCTGCTTTGGCCGGGTACCTGGGGCCGGGCAGCGGTAGTCTGACTTAGGCCAGCAGTGGTAGTTGCTTTTGGCAGCGTAGTAGTTGCCAAGCAATGGTAGCGTTTAAATATGCTACCCTGGGGGCCGGACAGCGGTAGCAGTCTCAGGCCAGCAGCCCTAGCTGCGAATCGCCGTTGGCCACGGTAGCATTTTGGTATACCCAACTAGCAGCTTAGTAGCCCACTAGTACCTGCACACCCTCGGCCAATTAAACCAATCTCATTTGTGTTTTCATTATAGGCACGGGCATCCACGGCTCGGTGGCCTGTGCCTCTCCTTGGCATATCGCGGGATAATTCTTTATTAACAATTTAACATGTTCATTGGTCAGTTGGTCATTACTCATGTACAGATCACAGAAATAATAACTGGTACATTGAGCAATAGTAAATTACTAAATTAGTAATCTAAGTGAATTTCATTCCTAATTAATTAATGTGAAAAACACTAAAAATTTAAAGGAAGAGTTCATAATTGTGATATAATATGAAAAGTATCATGTAATTATTCTAATTTTGAAATAAAACTCAGAATTGTTAATTTGTTTTTCATTCAGTATCTAAATAGAGCTTTCAATATTTTTTACTAGTATATTCAGTACCTGTTAAACATTTTTAAATGCTTAACTTTAATCATTCAAATACTTTTTCTTATCAGATAATGAAAGTGAAACAGGAGCCAGATGATGGAGTTGCTGCTAGGAAGCCCGAGCTGCCTGAACTGCCAGGACCAGACTTAAACCAGGACAAAGCACCAACAGTGACACCTGTCACAGTCAAGCAAGAATCATCTGCCATGGAGGAGCTCTTTGGGGATGTATTTGTCACTCATGTTCAGCCAGCCAAGTCCACACTTCAACTGCTTGAGGAAGAAGTCCGTGTTGACAAAGGAGAGGAATGTATCCCCCTGTTATGTGATCCTCTGGAATGGTGGTGTGACAACCAGTATAGGTTTCCCTTGTTATCCAGATTGGCTAAAAGCCTGTCATGTATTCCTGGAATATCAGTTCCGAGTGAAAGAATCTTTTCAACTGCAGGGGACATTGTCACTGCTCAAAGAGCCACATTGTCAAGTGATCATGTAAACATGTTGATTTTTCTAAAAAAGAATCTTAATCAGTAGTCATAAGACAGTATTATGTTAACATGTGTGGGTACTGTAAAACTTGAGCATGTTATAATGTTTCTAATGTTCTATTTGTTATGAGAAGGAACAGTTAAAGTTGACTGTAGTTTCATGAACAAACATGTATAACAGTATCAGGGACTTTTATTTTGAAGGCTGACAGATTGGTTGTGATAAAAGTGCCAAAGTTTTATTTTCTTTCCATTTATTAAAAGATTTAAAGTTGAACTGTTTGTTTAATTTTATCTCTCTCTTCCGACAAAAATGTCGAAAAACTGTATTGTGATACGTATCGTATCGTGAGATAGATATCATGATACGTATTGTATCGTGAGGTAAGTGTATCGTGACACCCCTACTAGTTACCATAGCCAAAGAATGTATTGACAATCAAACAGATCAGAAAAAAATGATTTCAGTCCTTACCCCAGAATTGCAAGAAGTTTTTAACAAGTTTGGACACGGCTGTTCTCTTTCTGCCGATAGAGAACAACTGTTGATGAGATTTCATCCAATGAGACTCAAGGATGAATTGCAGTCTGACCTGCACAGCGAGTCGCCGAGGATTGTTCACATCTTTGCCCAATGTCTAATGGACCGCATCATGCGAAATAGTCTTAAACATATCTCAGAAGCACAAAGGAAAGATTCGGAACAAACAGCATCCACAATCAGTGACAATGACCAAGCAGTGTTGTTTTATGTATCAGGCTACATTTTGCACGCTGTTTTGAAGAAGGTGATCTTTGGTACAAACATAGACATACACATGGGAGAATTGTTTGCATCTTCTGATGAAAGTTCAAAGAGGGAGTACATTGAGAAATTAGCAAGTGGACACATAAAATGAGCAGAGGAGGTCTGAAATTCCCCTGTAACAAATTTTCTACCTACTCGTGAGATCATTTGAGATCGAGATGAGGGAAAAGGTTGAACTTCCTCAGTTGTGTGCCTCGTCACTCCTATGTGACAAACTTAAAGAAACCTTAATGACAAATTACATGAGTTTGTTAAATCTGAGTATATTGTCTTTTTTTAATCTACTGTAAAATGTTTTCAGGTAAATGTCACAGCAAAAATGACAGAGTGCATGGAAGAAGTACAACAAGTTCTCGTGTGGAGTAAGAAAACACCAGTGAAAACAGTCAAAATAGCAGATGGAAGTGGATCAATTGATCTTAAGCTCTGGAGTGACAACATAGAGAAAATTCAATTGGACACAAGCTACAAGTTCACCTCCCTTGGCACCCCTCAATTTAATCACCGTCCATTTCAACACAAATCTGTAAACGCTAAAGACACTGGACATCCATTTGTTAAATGCCCCGCGTGCAAAAAGAAGATGAAGAAGGACAAAATGTAGAACAACATATTGTGCAAGTTCTCTCTTGAAGTAGACTCTTCAAAATATTTGATCCCCTCACCTGTCCTGAAGCAGCTTCTCTGTGACACACAGAAAGAGGACATTGAAGGTGATGCAGATGAAATTCAAAATTATCTGCTCACTTGCGGTCAGGTTAAGATTGAGATGTCTCCAATACCAGGAGTGTTGTATCAAGGGTTCAAAGCTATCATGTCCAGGGGTAGGTTTCTACAGATTATGATGTTTTTTCATTCAAACACAACTGAAGTTATTACTAAGGTATTGAGTTGAGTTTATAATGGCAATAGCAATGGTTATGTCATACCATCGAATGTTATTCATTACATGCACCATATCATACAATAATGTTCTTTAAAAACCTGTGTCTATTGTGAATATTAAATTTAACAGGCTAACCTGTGCAATGCATATGTATACTGTTAGTTACCAGGTTATATATTCCAATTGGAGTTTATTTAGCTTAGAAAACTTGAGTAATTCAAAATCGTATTCCGGTTCTCTCACATGCCCAAACCTAATTATGCCACAGCGCATGCGCAGTCAGTGGTTAGCGATTCCTTTGTCAAGAACACAACGCATGATTTCATTCAAGCACGCTGTGTAATGGTCGCAAACATTCCGGATTCGCAACGACGTAGCTATCTAGTAACGAGGAAGTGACCGACATATGCAGTAACTCCTCCGTAGTCGGAACAAGCATTATGGCTCCTCATCGAAAACCTAACAACACTGTAAACAACCAAGATGGCCGACTGGCCGCATCGACACGACTTCGGTCTAAGTTTTCAGTATACTGGGGCAGACTGGATCGAGAACGATATATTAAGATCTTTACATCCAGGAAGGCAAATGCATGCCAGTTGTGCGGCAAATTAAATCACGCATCAGAATTCTGCCCGTTGTCACTTGATGACCAACTCAAATCATCCTTGGCACCCAGGAAGCTCCGGCAGACAAGGAAGAACAATATTGATGGTTCAGATGCCAATTATCTTCCACCATGGACAATCCATCTAACAATTAAAACGACAGAGGATGCAGCCACCAACATTGCAGGTTCATGCATGTTTGCTTGATATGCAAGAGAAACCATCCGAAATATCAATGTCCTCCAGACAAGACATCCAAGAATGGGAAGTCGGATAAATGACTTGATGCCAGACCATCTCCTGTCATTATTGAGACACCAAAGGCTACATTAGTCGATCATCAGACAAGAACATGACGTCATATCTCACCTCGGTTTCCAAGAAGGTTTCCATACAGGAATTAAGAATCAAGAATCCCCCAACCATCACTCGAGTATGTCGTAACTTGTTATCAGCCAGAGGACCCATCAACGTCAAAATGGTGACTAAACGGATCAGTGAAGACAAGGACAAAGGTTACATAATTGGTCTGTTTCACACAAGTCCCTTTCCACTGCAGAAAGTTAGTCCAATAGGATTGGTCGGGGCAAATATTCAAAAAAACTGCAACTTAGATCCTATTAAGGCAAACCTTATCCCACAATGCACCATTGGGCTTAGCAACAAACCTTCGGCTTTTCCGGTAGGTATACAAAACGGCGGCTGCCAAACGAAAAGATTGACAGGTAAACATTTTTATTGTTATTGTCTTGACGGAAAATTGTCATATTTTTTCATAATGAGATCAAAACACAGGTCAAAGCACGCCCATGGTAAGAATCCGAGGCGCAGGGCAAATCAGTTGCAGCAGACTTTTTCAAAATGCTGTGTTAAAGTTATGCCAAGTGTTGACAACACGATCCACCATGTGTTAGATTGACAGCTTCGACATCTTAGATGCATCTGAATCACCTGGGGACCACACTGTTGAGGAAAACGTTCACAGACAATGAAGGCAAGATTTCTTTTTCATAGAATGGAGCTTCATGCAGTGACATAAAACTGTCAAAATTTTAAGTTCCTGAAACCAATTGCTCCAGTCCATTTCAAACCCCGAGCTTTGATTCGGCTTGATTCGACATTCACCCTCCAAGACATCAGGATAGGATAAGTTTATAATTATTATTATTATCATTATTATTATTAAGATTGGTTAGAGACTGAATTATTTCAGAGGAAGTTGTTGTTCAGGACTCGGGCAATATAAGCTTCTTGAGGACACGGACTCTGGAAACATTGGAAGCCCACATCTATACACTGTTACCCTGAGTCCCCCACATGCTTGGGGGCTTTAATTATGCTCGTTGCCACAATACAGGAGAGAGAGGCGTATTGAACCACTCAGTCCCTACGAGATCTGGATGGGAAAGAGGGAAAGCGCAAGATCACCATTGTCCCAAACAGAGACATTCAAATGGCAAGAAACTGAGGGACTCATTTCAGTGAATTATCTTGAGATAAATCGCATCTTGATTCAATTATTTAGTAAAATGTCAATGAGATTATATATCATTTTGACAGTCTGGGACAGAACACTGCAGAGTTCAGACAGTGGTATGAAGGACATGCTTGACAGTGTCGCCAAAACTATGAAGACAGCTCCAATGCCATGGAGGTGGAGGCTGCTAAGAGGCTATGGTCACACTCATTAGAAGCATAATGTATGTTATACATGTACACTTTCAGATGGTGACAGCAGAACCCACAAGGCAGTCAACGATCTTCAACCCTGTGGACCAGGCATCAGTATTGACAAGGAAGACTGTATTAACCATGCTCATAAAAGACTGGGCACTGCTCTTCTGAATTTGTCAAGAGTTTAGATTGGGTGGGAGGGGCAGAGGAAAGCTCACTAAAGACAGTCGGGGACAGAACACTGCAGAGTTCAGACAGTGGTATGAAGGACATGCTGGACAGTGTTGCCAAAACTATGAAGACAGCTCCAATGCCATGGAGGTGGAGGCTGCTAAGAGGCTATGGTCACACTCATTAGAGAAACATCATGTATTGGCTTTTATTGATGTTGAATCTTTTCAGTTGGATTATATGGTTTATTTTTTATTATGTTATGTAAATATTGTATTTGGAATGGCATTCAAGTAAGCCATTATTATTATTATTATTATTATTATTAAGATTGGTTAGAGACTGAAATTATTTCATGTGTGAAAATATGTTTGTTTCAGAGGAAGTTGTTGTTCAGGACTCGGGCAATATAAGCTTCTTGAGGACACGGACTCTGGAAACATTGGAAGCCCACATCTATACACTGTTCCCCTGTGTCCCCCCCATATTTGGGGGCTTTAATTATGCTCGTTGCCACAATACAGGAGAGTGAGGAGTATTGAACCACACAGTCCCTACAAGATCTGGAGCGGAAAGAGGGAAAGAGTAGGATAACCACTGGACCAAACAGAGACATTCAGAAACTGAGGGACGCATTTCAGTGAATTATCTTGAAATAAATCGCATCTTGATTCAGTTATTTAGTAAAATGTCAGTGAGATGCCAGTGGAAGTGGAGGCTGTAAAGAGGCTTTGGTCACACTCATTAGAAGCATAACGTACGTTATACATGTATACTTTCAGATGGTGACAGCAGAACCGACAAGGAAGTCAACTACCTTCAACCCTGTGGACCAGACATCAGTATTGACAAGGAAGACTGCATTAACCATGCTCATAAAAGACTGGGCACTGCTTTTCTGAATTTGTCAAAAGAGTTTAGATTGGGTGGGAGGGGCAGAGGAAAGCGCAATGAAGACAAAGCTTTGAAGTTTCAGTATTATTACCGCTTTGCCATCACTAACAATGTTGACACCATGAAGGTACGAGGAATGCCATCTGGGCAAGTTTGTTTCATTGTATGTTTACTGATGATTCTCCCCATCACACTAGATGTTCCCCTGGTCTCTCAAGTTGGTGTTTTTACAATACAGCACTGGCTAATGATATTCAGCTTGGTGCTAACCAAGACAACATCAGACATTTTAGTGATGCAGATATTGCAGAACAGATGGTAACTGTATATAAACGGATGTCTGATGAAAACCAGCTTAAGAGGATGAAAGTCAAGACACAGAATGACAATGAAAGCTTGTATTCTGTGATCAGGTTCCACTGCCTGAAGACTGTCTGCTGACAGGCAGCGGCATCTGCAATAGCTTCCTTCAATGAGGGTACTTGTCACATTACTCAGGCAATGAACAAACTTGCAAGAGAAGCTAATGAACCGACAGCAGCTTCTGTTGAGAGACTTGAAGTGAGATACCTTAAAGTAAGGAAGCAAGGCCAGGCGACATCTAAGGTTGAACATAGCGCAAAGTGGGAGGCCAAAAAAGGGGCAGATTTCGTGTTGAGGCAACTGAAGGCGCGTTGTATGGTGCTGGTGAGTTCTAAATCCTGTTTCTTCCTTGGCTCTTCCAAAATGTGAAGCCCCCACTGGACGATTTTGCCAAACTAATGAAATCAAACTGCAACAATTAATGACAGAAACAACTGCAAAAAGCACATCAAGAAGTACTAAATGGGCCGTGAAAATCTTCCGGCGTAAGATTGTTTACAATTACAGTGATGACAACAAATTAGAGTTATGCCCCTTCCCGTTTACAAAAAAATAAATAAAAATGACCTCAATTCCTTTTTAAAAATTGCAATAAAATTAAAAAATGAGATAAATTACTCTGTTATAATAAGGTTGATTAAATATATATATATACATGAATAATATGCTAAACAAAATTTTAAAAAAACATTACCTATAGATGCGTTCGTAAAATATACTGCAGAAGGTACTGTCAATATTGAATTTTTTATGCCTAAATGTTTACGAATACAAATAAGTCTAATAAACGCTAACACTTTCGGGTCTCAAGATGAATTTCCAAGATGCAAATACTCGATAAAATCCTGGAAATAGACACACACATAGTACTTATCTTCTAAGCAAACAGAGATTTTGTAAGTGTTGATCTGGTGCTGAAGGAGGAACACCACAAACAAACTTATTTCCTTATTTTCCTATTTCCCATAAACATCATTTTGGACCTAGTGAACATAGTTCTCAACAGTTATTGGCCCGATTTGAATGATATTTTGATTAAATATGGGTAAGTGATTACTTTATGCAATAACAGAGAGACTTTATGAATTTTGTTGCTTGTTTTGGTTTTAAATAATAGAGAATGGGTGAAAATCAACGCCCCAAAATGAAATTTAGAGAAAAAAATATAAAATGAGTATTTTTTAACAATTACTTTCTGTTATTGCAACCTGCACCATACAAGCTATGTTGTAAACTTGCAATTATATAAATATCTTTATTAGCTAAAGAGAAAAACTATTTTCTATCTTTTTCAGGCTTGTGGTGGCCATTTTGGATGCAACCAGTGGCAACATCACGTGGAAAAGACTCAATATCAGTTGTCAACATGTATACCGACAAGTTGTAACTCGTACAAACTTATGAATCCTTGTGAAGCATGAAGTCATGTGTCGGGAGTTTCAAGATTTACAGGTCTAGCATCAGATGAAGCTTCAGTCATGGTAGGTGAGAAGAAAAGCAAAACTGAAGCATCACAACCACATCCTTATCATGCCTTACTAACATCCATTGTGTCTGCCACAGCCTGGCAATGTCATGTACAGATTTCAATGAATCCATACCCCACATCAACACTGTAACTAAATCTGTGACAGCTATGGCAGTTCCTTGGGAACTCGCCTAAAAGAATGGCGATGTACCTGAAGCTTCTGTGCCAGATGAAAACAATCAAACTCTTTGATAAAGGAAGAGTCACACTGGAAAGGAAACCAGATGCTGGAGCCTCAAAATGTCTGTCAAGGTCGTTTAACGGGTCCTTGATGCCACTCTCCAAACCTTGGCTAATGAAGTGTAATCCCACTTTCTAAAAGACATTGCATATTCATAGCTTTTAGCTGTAAGTTACATTTATCAGAGGTTTCACAAAGTATGTGATCTAGACTACCAGTTGCCAGGCTTCCATTTTTGCGGGAGCCTCAGTGGCTGAGTGGAACTGATCGCCAACTTTGTGTGCTGGCGATGACATGCGACACTCAGAGTGTGCGGTGTTCAAATCCCAGATGGGCCTCAACCCACCCCCAAAATACTAGAATTTGCAATTTACTAAGAAAGTATAATCCTAAATATAACATTTGTTACACATAACCACTTTCTAAAAGTCATTGTGTATTCAACTAACTTGTTAAATGAATTGAGAAATGTGTTAAAAAGTAAGAAAATCTTGAACTGACAGTCTGTATATGTCCCCATGTAATGTCGTGTCAAGATGAAATAATGGGAGGGACTGGCTGGTGCTGAACGCCCTTCCATTTCCATGTTTGAGTTCCTCTGTTGACAACTGATTTCAGACCATTTCTACAAGTGGTTCTACCTTCACTGTTCTTTTCACCCCAAACTTGGTAAATATTTGCCCACACAGAACTGACAACTTGTCACATATGGGATCAGTTCATAGTGTATAAAAACTGTGTTTAAATGACTCCTTTTCATCTTAATTGGGATATTTTTTATTATTTTCTTACCATGTTTACTCGCTTCACTTATCATTTCATTACTCATAACATGTAGATGTAATAATGTAAAGTACTTCAGCATCCTTACGAAAAGTTGAAAGTATACAGTCAATCACTTCTGTGTCAAGTTGAAGGGACTTCGAGTTATCCGAGGTTCGACTAAACCGAAAATGATAAATAAAGAACGAATACGGAGGGACCAAGCTTTCACTTCAAGACAAACATAATTTCGACACAATGGTGTTTGACTGTATATGTGTACCTAAAGATGATTCATGAACATATTACCAAGATTAGTAAGGCTTCCCAGAATATCTTAATTTACACTTCATATTCATGTGAGCCTTCAAATCTATAATAAGTTATACTCCCACAAAGCCCTACTTATAAAATTGGTTCTGAAAAGTAATAACTTTGCTATGGCATTGTCATCACACATAGCATGTTATGATATAACTGAGGGTGTGCTTCATTACCTCCCTACCATACTTGACTGGCCTTCCATCAGCCTTGTATCAGCGAGGTTTGTCAATAACCCACAATACTACAGCTACCCCAGAATAACATGGAGATACTAAAATTGTAAAAGTTGTGGCACAATATTTGGATTCTCGCCCAAGGAGACACCGTATAACTGTGTCACATTCAAAGTAAAACCCCTTCAGTAACGTCTGACAGACAAGAATCACTGTTTCCTGAAAAAAGTTAACAGATTCATGCTGTTACCTCCCCCTTTCTCGACCTTTGCTTTTTTGGTTTTTTTGCCACGTTTGTCCGGAGAACACTTCCGCTTGGCTTGATTGGACACGGAAGGTTGCGTAACCATTGTTGCATTCTGGGAAGAGTTCTGTAGTTCCAGAGCAAAGTGGTAGTCGGAGTGTTCTGGCATTTCCCAGATGGGGAGAGTTCTGCCACATTTATCACACCGCATCACATCATCGTCATCCAGGGGAGCTACAGCACCCGTCCCCACGTCAGGGGAACCAAAGTTCTCGGATGGTTGAATCACATTATTGTCTTGCCTGTGATGAATCAAGTCTGAGGTCACAGTCAAATCATGATCAGAGCTGTTTCCAACTGTCAGCACTTCACTGCCACCATCAACATCATCAAAATCAGCAGCAGCATCATCATCGTCAATGTCATCATCATCATCATCAGCAGCAGCAGCAGCAGCACCATCATCAACGTCATCATCATCATCACCATCATCGTCATCATCATCAGCACCATCAACATCACAGGAGTCTTCACCAGTCAGCCCAGAACCCTCCTCCAGAGACTCCACTGGGATGTGGTCTTCACTCATCTCAACCTCATTATGAGATCGGCCCTCTGAGGCACAGATTACAATGTCCGTGCTGGACGTTTCCCGCCTATCTGGCACAGACAAGTTGGAATCTCCATCTTCTGTTTCAGACACACTTCCCATGTTCATATGTCTGAATTTTCTTGCGGCAGTTTTGGAAGCAAAAAATCCCTTAGGTTTTATTTTCTCTGTAACATCTGTGTAAGCAAAAGCTTGTTTTATACTGGTATAAGCTTCACTTGTGACAGTGTCACCATCAGAGGTACTTTGAACATGTTCAATATTTGAACTATTCGTCCTACTCGAAGCACCATCCCTTGTTTGAGTTTGGAAGAATGTCTCAATGCTTCCCCGTTTGGGTTTCCTCACAGCCGGACCATGCTGACCGAGTGCACTATTATCTGTGTCCGAGGTATCTGACATCACTGGAGACGGTCTGGGTGCTTGTGACGCTGCTGCAGCAAACAGATCTGAGATGCTGCTGCCTCCACTCCCCTTGTTCTCCGTGAACTTGCTGGCCGACAGGCCCAGCATCAGAATAGCAGGTGCCCTGAAAAAAGAATATTGAACTATGTCATTTTCATTAATTCTTCCAGTTAAAACTGGAAAAAGTTAGTTCAACCAAAAATCACATCAAATACATTTAGGACTAAAGAACATGGACTTTAGTAGCTATATAATCCAATTCGAAGGGAATTTGCTACACTTGAAGAAATAACTTCCCAGATAACAGTTGGAATTCTCAAAATGAGTAAATTAATATTGTAATATAATCCTTATCCTATCTTGCACGATGCATTTCTCCTTCTTTCAATCCTATGTGGAAACATGCTTGAACAAATGTTTCCAGCTTCTTGAAAACAATTCACCCGAACACATTCCAGCATCACCATGGTCACCACCTAAACAAATGGGTCATGCACTCCACACCTCTATCTCTGATGGACAATAGGGGGAGCTAACTTGGCATCTCTTTTAACGCTTTGACAAAGCAATTAATGATGCAAGAGGGATTGAAGCATGCTAAGACAAGAAGAGGAACGATCAACAACATCCACAAGAGGATCTTCAAAACAGTACCGAAGCACATGCCTGAAGCAAAGATGGGCAGGTAAGGTTTGAGATACCATCAAAATGTCCACACCTTGTGGCGACTTCTATGTTGTAGACTGGAGTACCTACAGACAAGGTCTTTCACCCTCCACTGGGAACCCAAATCATAATGACAATAAGCAAAGGAACCGACGAATCCAGAATCTATTCCTTATAAACAAGATACAGAACACTGGCGAACATGGTACAGTATCGTCTATCTGCGTTGTGCCAGGACTAAGGGACGGAACTGGTAAAGGCCCTGAAAGGCAGAGACAGAGATGTCATGTAGATAGTAGGAAGCGAAGACCGTATCTGACTTCCAATATTTATTCCTTGTCAACAAGATACAGAGCACTGGCGAACAGTATCGTCTATCTGTGTTGATGAGCAGTTGTCAGCTGTTGTGCTAGGACCAAGGGACGGAACTGGTAAAGGCCCTGAACGTCGGTGACAGAGATGTCACGTAGATAGTGGGAAGCTGACTTGCCTAAGCAACCCTCCATGATGGAGGACAGGGTGCAATTGTTGTGCAAGACCATGGTTGGTGCAACGGTTCTAGTCTCATGTGCATTGGATGTCATAGGAGGAGGCAATCCAGCAAAGGGTGCATGCTCGAACAGAGCCTAAAGGAGACTTCCACAGTGGCCTCTGTAGAAAGTGGGATGAACAGTCTCTTCTGGACGCACACTCTCGAGGTAGATGCTGAGAGCTGGAACTAGGCATAAGGAGATGTCTTCATGGTTATCTGGGTTGAAGATGGACGCCTGTGATGGGATGGTAAACAAACGCTCTGGCTGTCCTGGAATCTGGTTCTTCACTCTCTAGTCCCAGCAAAGGTCTAGAAAGACCTTTACATTGTGTATTTTCTCAAACTGGACACCGTTAACATCGAGAGCGTGGATCTCACTCTAGCAGCTGTTGCAAGGCCAGAAGGAATTGAGATGACTGGTCAGTCCACTTGTAGCACTGTCTGAATGAGGGCCTGTATCTCAGCAACCGCGGACATCTTACATCTGGTTGTAGTGGCAATAACAGAGTTGATTGCAGCGAGGTAAGTAGCCAAAGTAGAGCTCTTGAGTTTCCAATCCAATCACAAATGGTGTATATACTCGGTGACCTGTTAGTCTGGGATCTGGAAAATGGGAACCCAGTCATCCTGTGGTAGAGGGAAGTGACTTCCTTCGAAGGAGTAAAGGAGACTGTTCTTGGTCCAGAAACCGTGGACCTCGCTGAAGGCCACACCCTCTGCCACAAAAAGAACTTGTTTTGGAAGTAGTTGTGACTTCATCTCCTTGGATTGATGTCAATCCCTTGAAAGCCGATCCTTAGAATGTCGACCCTTGGAGTGTTTCTTCCACAATTGTCGTCTCTTAGAAAATCGAAAACGGTTGATCCCTCAATTGTTGCTCCTTGGAATGTTGATTCTTTAATTATTGATCCTTCAATTGTCAAAGCTTATCTTCACCGGAGGGTTGTGATCGATCTCAACTGTTCCTCATCTCTGTAGGTGAAAGAGAGGTCGAACACCAGGTATTGATCCCTGTCGTGGTCCAGGTGCAGTGGTACTTGAAATGGTTTTGGTGTTGAAAAATACTGAAACCATGCCATCTTCTACTCAAGGTGATTTGATGGTAGACTGAAACACATCTCCAAAGTGAAACATTGTGGCATTATGTGTCAGGTGATCAAACTGCTTAAGTCAGGTCGCAGTGCGTGACCAATTTGTTTGAGAGATGACTATGGTGATGCAAGGGCAAATTGTTTTTAGAAGCCGAAAACTTAGGATGTTCCCACACCAGGACCAAAGAATAAGTAAGAAATGTATAGTCTCAGATAGGATAAGTTTAAAAATTTATCTTTCAACACAAAATAAACAGCCAAGGAATAATTGAATACAAGCACTTCCCAAATGGGAAGCCAGTCAGTTCACCCACCATGCTTTCTGGTGTGGCTTGTATGTGTTCAGTCTCTGTATGAGAGAGAAGGCGTCGTCTGTGAACTTCTTGGCTTCATACTTGATGATGCCACATGACCTGGTGGCCATCACCGATGAGGGGTTTCCGATGTAGGACACGGTAACAGTCAACGTTTTCGCCACACGCTTGTTCTGCAGTCATAAGTCAGTTTATCATACTCAATGCAAGTACACACATTCAGGGCTGGTTCGAGAGTCCATAACATCATCTGTTCAGAGAACTCAAATACATCAAGGAATGAAGGCAGGCAGCCTTTATCGTTAGTGTGGAAAGGTTTTATAACTTTCATCTTTGGGGAGACTTCAATGTGGGATTGTATTAGCTGAAGTAGAAGCGGCCGAGTGAGTGAGTGATCGAGTGAGCGAGCGAGTCAGGTGTTCCTCTCTGGAGTCTACTTACACTGTCTCTGTCCTTCACCAGTCTCTCCTCCACTTCCTTTGCCAGTTCCGACAGCCAAAAGCTAACCTGGGGAAAATAGCAGGATGAACACTGACCACTAGTTGATGAGTGAGTGAGTGAGTGAGTGAATGAGTTGGGTTTAAAGTCACTTTTAACAGTATTCCGGTTATATCGCAGCGTGTCAGCTTAATGTGGGAGGAAAGCCCGAAGTGATGCAGGTCTCAGACGTTTACCACTTCGGTGAAACCCACGAGCACGGGTATGGTGCTGACAAATCTAGAAACATAATCAGTGCCAACCGGGATTCGAACCCACAATCGAAAAGATTTCTGTCATGTCCAAGGGATGAAACTCTGCACAGCAAATTCAGCGCCTTAGAGGACTGTGGACCACCCATGCCCCCTACCAGTTGATGAGAACCAATGTCGTGAGTGTCAAGGAACACATCACAACTAGGATCAAAACAGTATTTCAGTGTTAGAGTTTTGTGTCAGCATTTGTGGGAGGTGAAGGGATTTCATGCTCAAAATTATCGCACCTACATAGTGACATGCAAGCATGTGTGCTGTGTATGCTTGTACTAGTCCGAACAAATGCCAGTTTTATAGTGCTATCCCACTGAGATACCATGCCATGGATACCCACTCAGACACATTGTAATGACTCCAGGCCGACCTGTCCCTGTTTGATCTCTATAACATGCTTAATGCTGGACACCAGGCAAGGTAACAAGTACCATCTTTTAGTATGACGCAGCTATGGGATCGAACCATCAACCTTCCTCACACCCAGCAGACACTCTAGACTAAAGAGTTGGTTTACGTGGAAGGAAATACCACAATAGCACATGTATAGTGCTGATAACCTAGAATCAAAATCAGGTATGAATTTCAGCATCGCTGAGACTTCGTGACCAGCCAGGCCTTCTCCATATAGTGAAAGAGGGAAGTACAACAGCTAATACAGCTTTAGAAACTAACAGTTTAAGTCCACCAGTTCTTATAATGATAACATATACCAAAACCCTTAAATATGGCAAATGTCTACTAGTCCCAATAATACCTTAACTATTGGGCAGTTTGGCCAGGATTCCCGGACAAGTGCCAATTACTAACCCTGTCCTACACAATACCTGCTGTCACATCTCGTCACCGGTGACCCTGACCAGTGCTCACCTTCTCTCTTGTGTCCAAACAGGTTTTCCCTGGGAAGGTTTTACTGCACCCTATGGACTTGGCCAGTTGTCTGGCAGACACCGGCTCGTACTCCAACCCTCGACACATGTCATACAACCAGGCCCTACAACACAGGACAGTCGGACATCAGAATTGTGGTGAACATAGAATCATGTTAACTACCCCTCAGCCTGTCTTGTGCCCTACCCCCCTCCACACCGAGGTGTCAGTCAGTTCCCTACCCTACCCCCTCCACACGGAGGTGTCAGTCAGTCCCCCACCCTACCCCCCTCCACACCATGGTGTCAGTCAGTTCCCCACCCTACCCCCTCCACACGGAGGTGTCAGTCAGTCCCCCACCCTACCCCCTCCACACCGAGGTGTCAGTCAGTCCCCCACCCTACCCCCTCCACACCGAGGTGTCAGTCCCTCAACCTGTCTTGTGCCCCATCTACCCCCTCCACACGGAAGTGTCAGTCCCTCACCCTGTCATGTCCCCGACCTACCCCTCCACACGGAAGTGTCAGTCCCTCACCCTGTCTTGTGCCCCACCCTACCCCCTCCACACGGAGATGTCAGTCCCTCACCCTGTCTTGTGCCCCACCTACCCCCTCCACACGGAGATGTCAGTCCTTCACCGTCCTGTGCCCCACCTACCCCCTCCACACGGAAGTGTCAGTCCCTCACCCTGTCATGTCCCCAACCTACCCCTCCACACGGAAGTGTCAGTCCCTCACCCTGTCTTGTGCCCCACCCTACCCCCTCCACACGGAGATGTCAGTCCCTCACCCTGTCTTGTGCCCCACCTACCCCCTCCACACGGAGATGTCAGTCCCTCACCGTCCTGTGCCCCACCTACCCCCTCCACACAGAAGTGTCAGTCCCTCACCCTGTCATGTCCCCAACCTACCCCTCCACACGGAGGTGTCAGTCCCTCACCCTGTCTTGTGCCCCACCCTACCCCCTCCACACGGAGATGTCAGTCCCTCACCCTGTCTTGTGCCCCACCTACCCCCTCCACACGGAGATGTCAGTCCCTCACCGTCCTGTGCCCCACCTACCCCCTCCACACGGAGATGTCAGTCCCTCACCGTCCTGTGCCCCACCTACCCCCTCCACACAGAAGTGTCAGTCCCTCATCTACCCCTCCACACGGAGATGTCAGTCCCTCACCCTGTCTTGTGCCCCACCTACCCCCTCCACACGGAAGTGTCAGTCCCTCACCCTGTCTTGTCCCCCACCTACCCCCCCACACGGAGATGTCAGTCCCTCACCCTGTCTTGTGCCCCACCCTAAACCCTCCACACGGAGATGTCAGTCCCTCACCCGTCTTGTCCCCGACCTACCCCTACACACAGAGATGTCAGTCCCCTATCCTGTCTTGTCCCCCACCCTAAACTCTCCACACGGAGATGTCAGTCCCCCACCCTGTCTTGTGCCCCACCCTAAACCCTCCACACGGAGATGTCAGTCCCCCACCCTGTCTTGTGCCCCACCCTAAACCCTCCACACGGAGATGTCAGTCCCCCACCCTGTCTTGTGCCCCACCCTAAACCCTCCACACGGAGATGTCAGTCCTTCAGCCTGTCTTGTGCCCCACCCTAAACCCTCCATCCACACCGAGGTGACAGTCACTCCCCAGGGATCAGTCAGCCCCTCACCCTGTCTTGTCCCCCGCGATGTGCTGCAGCTCCCTCTCCGAGAAGCGACACAGGTCCCCCATGTTCTCCACATCCAGCTGCTGCACCAGCGACTCTCCCAGTTTCCCCCCCAGGTGGCGCCTGCAAACAGAGTGAGCGAGCTGTACACCACTTTGAACTGTACTTATATCACACAGTGTCAGCTCAAGGTAGAAGGCAAGCTAAACGATTTCTTATTTTTTCAAACAAGTGGTGACAGATCTTATCAAATAACAAGTGTATTAAACCTCATCTACATAGTCATTGCCTAATATCTCCCGGTGACAGTTAGAGAGCTACAGATTAGCTGCGTATTTGCATACAATACCCCCAAAACTATTCACACCCAATTACTATCAATTAACCTGCGTACAGAAACGCATGCATTAAATGAAAAACTCAATTCTTTGAAAACAACACACATAAATACCCAACAAAGCTTTTTCTGCATGCTTACAACAGAGTTAATTTCTGAAACACAATTACGTGCTAATTTACTTTTCGATTCAAGCCTATGTTTAGAAGTTATATACTGAAATCTCAAAATGCTTATTCATTTTGGGAAAAACCCAAAAGAGTGATGAATAGATGAGTGAAAAAATATAAGTGCTGTGAGTAAGCTTGTAAGTGAGTGAATAAGGCCTTACACTTTCTTCAGGGGCAGAGAACTGAAGAGTCCTTCCACGGAGTTGTGGGGGAGAACTGTCTGCTTGTTGGGCTTGTGAAAGCCACAGGCCAGCTTGGCCAACATCTGCCAAGAAACAATATCTGGCATCAAAATGGTAAAAGGACACAAACTTTCCACGATTTCACTTACAGTAGTTCCCAAGTTATGTAAAGACTGAAAGTGGTCTGCATTCCTTGCAACAACGAACATTTTACCTCTGCAGCATGTCTAGACACATCTAGTTTCCATGGTTACCATCAATGCAAGCTGAACTTTGTGCCTCCTGTGAAAGTGAGTTGACTTTTATGCTGCTTTTCGCAATATTCCAGCAATATAATGGAAGGGGACCCCAGAAATTGACATCACTTATCGTACCCATGTGGGGATTCAAACCTGGGCATTCAAAGTGATGAGTCAACGCTTTAACCACTGGGCTACCCAACCACCCTCTTCCCATGATGTACATCCACTTTGTTATAAGCGATGCAGGCAGAGCACCTGAAGCCTGCCCCTCTCTCCCTCTCTCTCTAACTGTGAGCGTTAGCTATGCTAGCAGAGCACATGATGCCTGTCTCCCCACCCCCCCTCGACACTCACCTAACTGAGCGATGCGAGACACCTCCCACCGTGACACACACACCTTATTATGAGCGATGCAGGCAGAGCACCTGAAGCCTGCCCCTCTCTCTCTAACTGTGAGCGTTAGCTATGCTCCCCACCCTCCTCGACACTCACCTAACTGAACGATGCGAGACACCTCCCACCGTGACACACACACACCTTATTATGAGCGATGCCAGCAGAACATGTAAAGCCAGTCTCCCTGTACACAGCAGCCCTCATCTCCTCTACAATCACAGCGCCAACAGCCAGTCTCTGGTTGGACACCTCCATGTCCCCACCCTCGTACACCATGCCCAGCCAGTCTCGCGTACCCCCTCCTGTATCATCACCTTCAACATCACATCACAGCTTAAAGCTATCATAAACTCAGAACACTAGAAAAGCATCTCCTAATATCAACAACACAGGTCAACATACATAATATTTGTACAATAACAGTTGCATATGAGAATACAGAAAAAAGCATACAGGGAAGAGACAAACAATATGAATGAATATTTAAACTGAAAACATCAAGGACCACATGACAATTCAACAATTGTAACATTGAAAGATGAACGTCTGTCTTAGAAGGATCATTTAGACCAGGGGTCCGGAAACCGTCATATGCGCCGGACATGTCCGATTGGGAATCTCAAATGTCCGTTTTAAAATATTGCTTACCGGACATTTTAAAAAGTATTGTCCGGACATTCTTAAATTTTGACCGGACATGATCAACAGTTAGGACTGAGCAGTTTCTGTCTGCAGTTGCAACACAATGTAGATTAACTACACTGACAAGCTTTGTTTGTTTTGATTGCTGTAAATACATCGTACCTACATGATAGTCCAATCGGTCAATCACTGTAATAAGCAATAAACTGAGCTGACACTGATTAATCGAGGATTAATTACTGAGAACATCTTGTTAATTTGAGTGAAAGGTGTTTACAACTGTACATTAATACCTTGCATCATCGATGTACCTCATTATCCTCACAATGCTACGATACGTAACCTCAGACAAGAAGCGAAAGCGTGACGACAGCCAGTCGACCGATGCAGATCAGTCGAGCGGATCTGCCAAACCCTCAAAGTCTGGACGATCATTTTGTAAGTTGTGGCTAACGACTTTCACTTGGTTGACATACAATGAGGATTTGCAGATTTTATTGTTTTCAGTAGCTAGTCGTATATTGAATCTTGATTGACCGCTATTTTGCTTTCTCGGACGATCGATATCCAATTTTTTTATGGTCAATAAATAAGTACAGATGAAAAAAGTATTCAAATAACTATTGCTATCAACGATATTTTAGTATTTGTGATTAAATTATCTGTCTTGTTTTTAAAAAAATCTTTAGTTTAAAAAAAAAAAATTCCCGTGAGGTCACGTGATAACCAAATATGGGATAATAGTCTCGATCCAAATGTTACAACGCGTACACTTGAGCAGACTCATGAATATAACTCATGAATATTAATTAGACCGTTCACTATGTTAACAGATCGTTATTATAACAGAAACAAACGTATGTTTTCCATGTAAATCTAAAATGATATTATTTGTTATTAATTGTCCAGTGAATTAAACAATTTAAATTGAAACAATTCATAATTCATCATATTATGAATACGTAAACTTGTAATGTGTGTGAAAAGTCGTACTAAAATACGCTATTTGAAGGGGGCGTGGCCTAAATGCAAATGTCCGATTGGGATTTTAAATTTTCCGGACCCCTGATTTAGACGTCAGGAAATATCACCATGATCACAGATGTCCAAGACATTCAAAAACTTAAATAAAAATTAATTTCAATCATGTTGCCATGGTTACCTTGGTTATGCTCCTCGTCAGACAAATGGGATTTAGGTTTCTCCCATCCAGTGATGACAGTATGCTCCAACTGGCTCTCAACCACCTTGGAACCTTCCATCAGCCTCATTCTGACATCTACTTCCTGTGTGAGGTCAACATAGGCTTCGTCTATACTGGCTCTCTCCACACACTGACTGAACTGACTGAACACCTGGATGACCTCAGCTCCTGCCTCCCGATACCTGCAGATATCAACATGATCAATTGGATGTTTAATTCCACGTTTAACTTTTGACAACTTTCCCAGTTTACCAAAACATTTATATTCATTTACACATTACTGAATTGTCTGTAATAAGCAATCTTTTGGACCTCAAGCAATCGTAATCCAAGGAAGTACCGCTACACCTACTTCGAGAGGTCAGCTTTTCCCCGCAACTCTGGCACACGAGCAAACAGGATATCTGGACACAGCTTCTTCGCATCATCACCCATCATGTTCCGCTTCACACCAAATGCACGAGCCTCGTATCCCACGGCAATGATCCTAAACATTTGTATAATCATGAGTGATAATACAGCAATAATGACTGATGAGCCTGGGCTGAGTTGCAGAAGTAAATGAAATCTTCTTAACAATGTTAACTATGAAATCCATAATATAATGAATTTTAGAAGATAAGGAAGACAATATAATCCAAGTTTCCATGAATATATCGCAACATACAATTGGGTTACATACATTCTGAAACAGTTTCTGACTGGTGGCGTAAATGCATATGTACTTAAACATTTACTTTACACAAATATCCTCAACTTGCAAAATTCCATGACAGTAAAGTCTCTTTGGTCCCTCTGCAATCAACAATGCAATTGATCTGGAGTCTGTGTAGTTTCAAAAAAGGAGTTACCAAAACATTAACTTGGTAGTAAAAGACTGAATGGTCTGAAAAGTACATGTAGCATGGAAAGCAGTGTTTGTTGTTTAACGCCACACTCAGCAATATTCCAGCTATATGCCAGCGATCTGTAAATAATCGAGACTGGATCTGACAACCCAGTGATTGACATCATGAGCATCAATCCCGCCAAATGGGAGATAATGACATGCATCAACCAAGTCAGCGACCCTGACCACCCGATCCTGTAAGTTACCTCTTGTGACAAGCAAACTCGCTTTTTACAGCAAGCATGGATTGATGAAGACCTTTTCTAAACTGGATCTTCATGGGTCGCAAAGCAGTGGCTCACGTTTCCATGATTATCATCTTTATACATACTTCATAAATACCTATGATAGAAGAGATTTCTGTTTCTTTTACTACTGCATGGAGTGAGTGAGAAAGTTGGGTTAATTGCTGCTTTGAAGAGTATTCCAATTATTTCATGATGTGTCAACTAATGTAGGAGGTACGCCTGAAGTAATGCATGTCTCAGACGTTTACCACTTTGGTATGGTGCTGACAAACCTGGAAACATAATCAGGGCGAACCAGATTCGAACCCACTACTGCATGGATAACCACAACACTGTTGGTGACATATTCAACAACCCACCCTCCTCCCTTCCATGTCTTGTATTGTACCACGGCACACGGCTTGTTCTTCAGAGCGGGGTTCAGTCTCTGCTCTACTTGTACATAGAAACAGTCCATATCCACCAGAACAATCACACGATCCATCTGTCTGCAGCTTACGAGAGGTCCTGCTGGATTTCAAGTGGTTCAGACAAAAATGGTAATAAAATATGACTATACATATATCATGTACAGTTGTATATGAATATAAAATTTCATATTATGTTGGTTGTTGATCTTGCTTTGACTATTTGGAATTAGAATATATGTATCTATTCTCTGTCAACCTACTTTCAAATTTATTTTGGTCTCATGTACGACAACAAAAAATCTTCATTATGTTTTGACAAAAAAGTGACATATTTTGATCCTTGAGTGAGTTCAGTCCATTTGGCAAACTGGATCTGATTGTTGTGTTTTGATATAAAGTTAGTTGTAATGTTTTGACTGGCAAGTGATAGTTAAGTAACTTTAAGATACTGTTTATTAACAAATTCCCAAAGATGTGTGCACAAATGCTGGTTTGGGTAAAAATCACAAGAAATCTTGGGAATAAAAAAAGTACTACCATTCATTGATCTGGATTACCACCGTGGCACCAAAATGAACTGATCGAAGTTCTACTTACAAAGTATTGCCACGGAAATAGACGGGGCATCACCACGAGAAATGCTTTCATACGACAGACAAACTCGTGAGACTGATACATACATTTTACAAATACCGACTGTTAGGGCTGCCAGTGACATATCTCAACTCACCACACCCAGTCGTACGACAGGCCTGAACTTCAGACACCCTGACACAACCGCGGGAACGTGAAGATGTCAAACTGTGCGTAGTTAATCTCTAATGAGGCCAACATGTGTTGTGCAAAACACTAAACTTAGGTTGAAATATTTTTTATCCGGGATTATCATACTGAATTTGGAATCGACATTGACCAAGTAATTATATATGATCATATCAATCTTACCGTGTGGACAACCTTTCTGAATTTCGCTCCTTTCTGAAACGGAAGTTGACACTGCGCATGCTCCACTTGGACAGCGACGTCTCTCAGAGCAAGGTGCGTGCAGAACGTGCTCACGTGAAGAGGGTTCGAGTCGTTGCAATATTTAATGGTTTGCACCAACTATAAATTTTGCATTTTGTGATTATTTTGATATTTTCTAATCATAGTTTATGTTACGTTTCATATGGAAGAAATGGTACGAACAGGCACTGACCGTTCAAAATGAAATACAACGGCGGATGTCAAAGTTACAAACTCAGTCATGTGAAAGTTTACCAAAAATATGGTCTTTTGCTAAAAGGGAGATTCCCTGACACTTCTGATAAGTGAAATATTTATCTGTAGGATGACTTCTCACCTAATTAAACAAATTACTTGTAAGTATGACCAACATGGATATGTTCCTAACTCTTCAAACAACTTTATCTAATACAAAAGAAACCCATCAAACATTTTTTTTTTTAAACCAGTTGTACGCTCCCAAAATACTCAGTATGTGAAGATGGTTTATTTGATGTAAAAATACAGGGGTGGGTGTAGTGGTCTGAGGATCTGCCACTCTGTTCACAGTTGTGTCCCTTGAAATGCTGCCAGGATCCGCTGGTTGTGAGTTTGATTCTCAGATTGCCCCAAGTTATGATGCTTGGTCTGCCTCCACCAGACCCATTCTGGTTGTAGACATCTCACACCTGCACCCCTCATCAGCATTCCTTCCTCAATCCCCTGAAACATCATACACTGAAACATTGTTGAAAGTGACTTTATGTACCACTGACCACATTGTCAAGTATAGGCAAGCTACACCCACTGCAAGATAACATAACTGAAGATGTTTTGAAGACCGTTCTGTTTTTGCAGTCAAGGTGAGACATTATTTAAATTTTCTTTCTTTAAGGTCTGAATATTTATTTCCCTGATTGCATCTTTGATTTCATGTAACCAGTCATCAGGGTTTTCAGACTTTGGAACTAGGGATGGGACAGGTAACTCGGGTCAGGTGGGTCCAGAGTAGGACCCAGGTACCCACAGGACTACCCTGACACGTGGTTAGTCACATGATATATTGTTTTATGACAAAAACTATCTAGAACTCCATGGTTACACTACAAATCAGAAATGTTGCATTTCTTTCGGGCTATTAAATAAGGATAAAACTTCAATCAACTTCAGTGTATGCATAACTAGATTGTTTATACATGTATCTGAATACATTTTGCCAGGGCTATGATCAAACTACTCCCAATCGGACATTTTGTACCCATCTCTTGATACCCACAGCGGGTACCCGGGTTGGGTTGGGTAATAGGTGGTAGGGTACCTGGGTAGTAAATCTGGACTTTTACAGCCCTGTTTAGAACACTTACTTTTGAACAAGATGAAGTTGGGGATGTGTACCTCAACTTCATTTATAATATGAATATTATATATATTATTTCTTATGTAAACAGGGGGTGGTCGGGTAGCCTAGTGGTTAAAGCGTTCGGTGGTCACGCCGAAGACCCGGGTTCGATTCCCGACATGGGTGCAATGTGTGAAGCCCATTTCTGGTGTCCCCCGCCATGATATTTCTGGAATATTGCTAAAAGCGGCGTAAAACCATACTCACTCACTCTTATGTAAACAAAACCTTTGTGATGGCTTTGAATATATTACCTGGTGCATGACTACCGTTTCCTACACGATCCAAAGAATTATTTGCACCATCTGGTCCAGTTACTTGTACTCTTCCTACAGCAGCTTCGTAATTCTTAGGTGTTTTGGTCTTTATTACTTGGTTAATGGATCCACCAAACTTAAAAATCGGGAAAGAGGTAAACATGGTAAACAAAAATCTATCTGCAAAGCTTCTTATGACTGCTGCACCGGATAATACGCTAAAAATAAAGAAATTCAAATTGGTTCCTTGCGTGGCGCCAAACCTCCCCTGTGGTGTAGTGGATAGAGCTGCCCAGTGAGCAGCAGGTCAGCCGTTCAATCACCTGGCAGTGTCATACTAAAGATGTTAAAAGATGGTGTTACCAGGAATAAGGGGTTAAACAAGGACATACCATGTGTCTGAGTGGGGTGCCCACCCCCATGGTTTAGTGGTAGAGTGTCTGCCTGAAGAGCGGAAGGTCCAGGGTTAGATTCCCAAGAGACATTAAACATTAAAAGATGGTACTTGTTGTTACCTAGCCTGGCACTCGGCATTAAGGGGCTAACACAAGGACTGGTTGGCTCGTGGTCAGTATAATGTGAGTGGAGTATTCATGCTAAAGCTGCGGCATGGTATCTCAGTGGGCCTGCACTATAAACTTGGCATTAGACCGGACTAGTACAAACCACACACACACTCATGAATGCACGTCGCTATATAAGCGCAATAATCTTGAACACAACGTTTAACCCTAGTTCACCCGACTCACCTAAATGTCGTATCCATGTTCATCTGGGTATTTCAGTCGGCTTGTTCTATAAGACATTTGCATTGCTATATACTGATATAAGTGAAATGATCTTGAAGATTAAACTGCATTTCACCTCACCTTGCCTTTGCCCGGATGATGAACACTCAATGACCTGTAAATGTTACCTAAAATACCAGCCACAGCTTTACTGGTACTCCAGTAGTGTATGACATTGTCCCCATGTTATGCCATAACAAAATTAATTCAGATTATTACATTTTCTCAATCACTATATCATTTGTATATCTTTTGAGAATAAAATCGGTAAAAGAACTCATTCAAAAATTAGACCTTAGCATTTTGTTTATCTTTGCCTTATAACAGTGTTTACTGGTAAGTCAGTAAAAAAATGGAATGTATTTTTTTTCCCAGAGAGTGAAAAAGTTTGAGAGCTTAACGTAGTGATAGTTGACTCAATGACATACTCCTTTTATTAATCCCATTCTTTCTCCATGTGATTTATGACATTATAGGCCAATTCTCTAGCATGAGAAGTAATGAGTAGACCATGTGTTACCTAGCTTTGACATGTTTATTTGTTTGTAATTAACTTCTAGCAAACGACTTTTAGAGAATTCTGGTATTGACTTGTCACAACGACCTCTTAATAGTCTTATGAGCAACGTGTGTGTCCACGTGAGCATAGTCATCATCATGGCATGCATGCACAACATGCGTACACCCTCTCCACCTGTAACAAACCAAATACGTTTGCCCAACTTCAGGTGCGCTGCCTACTTGTCTCGAACACGTTCTGCGAGTTGGTTCAACTGATCCTGGATAACCAGCAGTTACAAGAAAGAAAACTAACATTTTGTTTTATGGAAATACAATTCTTCATAAGATTATTAAAGGGATCTACAACCTCAGGCTCTCGTCATTTCTTGAAAATAACTCATTAAACATTATCATGTCCTTTATCAAGGGAGACAACTCTTTCTGGAATATTGCATTCACTTCATCAGTATTAACTATATAATGACATTTGCCTCGCCGTCAGTGTTATATTAAATTGCAGTTTGGAAAGTTTTTATCAGTTATTGTGTTCCATTTTTTTCCTCTATTGAAGTAAGCATTGCACTGATCATGCTGATAAAATTAAATCCTCTATCCTGTATTCGACATTATAAACACCTTAAGCATGTAGAAAATTGACAAAGGAGGATTATTAAAACCATACCTGATGAGTTAAACTTGTTGTCAAAGCTCAAGTGATCGAGAAACAACATAGTTCATTAGCAAATTGACAAGGAGGGTGCACATTAAACAATGTTCAAGTTGAATTTTTGGTGACAGAAATAACTTATCTCAAAATGAAATTTTGTGATAATAGTCTGATAGTAGGTAATTTGATACCCATTGAACATGTTGAAGGTGATAGGCGAAACAGTATCCTAGACCATTGATAATGAATGCACTAAAAACCTGCTGGTTTGCATATTATTTTGTGAGAGTAATAACAGAAAGTTCTGTTTTTGATGATCCGTGGAAATACGTATGGTATGGTTATTGTTTGGGTTTGTGTTTTTCATTATCCATAGAAATATGTCTGGTTCTTAGGTGGGTTTGTGTTTATCATTACCCATAGAAATATGTATGGTTCTTAGGTGGGCTTGTGTTTTTCATTATCCATAGAAATATGTATGGTTCTTAGGTGGGCTTGTGTTTTTCATGATCCATGGAAATATGTACGGTATGGTTCTTTGGTGGGCTTGTGTTTATCATTATCCATGGAAATATGTATGGTTCTGAGGTGGGCTTGTGTTTTTGTCATGATCCGTGGAAATATGTATGGCTCTTAGGTGGGCTTGTGTTTTTCATTATCCGTGGAAATATGTATGGTTCTGAGGTGGGCTTGTGTTTTTCATTATCCGTGGAAATATGTATGGTTCTTAGGTGGGCTTGTGTTTTTCATTATCCGTGGAAATATGTATGGTTCTTAGGTGGGCTTGTGTTTATCATTATCCGTGGAAATATGTACGGTATGGTTCTGAGGTGGGCTTGTGTTTATCATTATCCGTGGAAATATGTATGGTTCTGAGGTGGGCTTGTGTTTATCATTATCCGTGGAAATACGTATGGTTCTTGGGTGGGCTTGGGTTTTTGATGATCCATGGAAATATGTACGGTATGGTTCTTTGGTGGGTTTGTGTTTTTCATGATCCATGGAAATATGTACAGTATGGTTCTTTGGTGGGCTTGTGTTTTTCATGATCCATGGAAATATGTACGGTATGGTTCTTTGGTGGGCTTGTGTTTTTCATGATCCGTGGAAATACGTATGGTTCTTAGGTGGGCTTGTTTTTATGATGACGTTGCGTCTTTTTGTCGTGCTGTTTGTTATAACAGTAGCTCTTAAATGATGGTGTTTGTGATGAATTAGAATCAGTGGTAACAGTGCTATTATTTTTGTAGAGAAAAGTATTCCCAATTTTTCAATATTCCCTGCAAAACAACAGCAACTTGTGTATACAAAGATTAAAGCAACAGCCTGCCTTAAGGCTGGATGATTGATAACATAACATGCAAGTTCGAAATTCACATTCAATCCATGTCATCTTCCCAGTGATGGATTACAGAGGACAGACTCTCAGTCTCTGTATTTTGGCCTGTTACTTTTTGCAAATTCAACTGATATAGATATTAGATATAATTTAGATGTTTTGAAGAGTTTCTATTCCAGGTCCCTCTTGACAGTAGTGTTTTGACAGGCTGAACATCAGTAAACACTTGATAGTTGAGAATGAATAATATGAGATGACATTGTGTCACAGTTAATGCTTGAGAGCCTCCCCCTATTGTTCACCATGAGACAGTCAAGCTGTGTACAGCATTCCGCTGTAGCATATAACTGTAGTTCAAAGGCAATGTGGAGGTTCTCACTCTATCATTCTGTATGCTACAGTGTGTGGGTACAATGTGAGAAGCCCATTTCTGATGTCCCCCGTCGTGATATTGCTTGAATATTGCTAAACCTGCTAAATGCGGTGTAAAAACATATTCTCCCATGTATTTGAAAATACTCGGTTCTGATTGGAAAATGAGAGGTTTCAAATCACAATAACCCAAATTCTAATTAGTGTGGTTAATTGTACAGGTAACCTAGCCCTACATTGAAAACACAGAATGTCTCACTCACTCACTCACTCACTCACTCACTCACTCACTCACTCACTCTCACACTCACTCACTCACTCACTCACTCACTCACTCACTCACTCACTCACTCACTCACTCAGTACCCCAAGGCTCAAAATTCCTGTCATGTCAGCTTCTCCATAAACAAACCCCTGAAATTATGTCTTAGTCATATCTATGCATGATGTTTATAAGCCTGCATGTGTGAGCTTGATAATATCAAGGGAGTGATCAGTGGTTAGAAAACTAACTGATGGAAACTAGGGCTGCAACGATACAGGAAGGTCAAGATACGATACGCATCTCGATATTCTGGTCACGATACGATACGCATCTCGAGTCTCAATGATAAATAAAACAAGACTTAAAGCATGTCGAGATTGAACCTTTCATGATTTTGGAACAGTCAAAATTATTTTATAATAACAAGACTACTGAAGTTGGAACTTTCTCTAACTTTCCTTAAAAACAATTCAAAGTTCAAACACCAGAAAATAATTAATGTACCATCAGTGATACAACTTCAAAGAATTTTGATGCAATGTTCGAAGAAATTGTATCTGAAATTATTGTTTTATCAGGAATAATATATTCCAATATCGTGTTACCTTCGTTGCAGCTTTTACTATATATATATTTCAAATTATAAGAACCACAAGTGTAGCATTTTGGTACTGGTGATTGCTGTTGCAGGATATTTTTACGTATGGAACAATTTGACCAGTCACCCTAGGGACTTCCCGTGCTACATGTATTTCGATTGCGAAAACGTTATGTTGACATATATTCGCCAAATTGCCACAAATATGACTTTTAACAAGTCAAAGTATGGCATTTTTAATATATGTATCCATTCTCTAGCAACTAAAGTTTGTTTCAATGTGTCAAAAGCGGTAATCTGACCCTGGTTGCTGTATCTCTTCACACACGATTTCACATAATATAACTTCATGAAAACAATATTAAATGAAATTTTGAATAAAATTAATAAAATATATTACAAACACAAGTCCAGATATATAATGAACATGTTTTAATAACAAGATAGTAACTATAATAATGGTATTGTATTGCGTACTTCAGTTCGGATTTGCTGACAGGTATTTCCGGTGTTATGTGCTTGCAGGGATCAGCTGATAATGTTTTTAGAGATGAGGAAAAACATCTGTCAGTGTAAAACCTAAGTTTATTAAAAATGTACGTACGTTTTTGGGAGCCATGCGTTACCGCGCGCTATAACCAAGTTAGCGGTTTATTGAAAGGCACAATAGCGAGGAAACGCTCTACTTGAGATTTGCGTTCCGTATCGTGGCGTATTGATAAATGAGCCCACCTTTATCGTATATCGTATCGTGGGTCAAGTATTGCGATGCATCGGAATATCGGTGTATCGTTTCACCCTTAATACTTTGTTTATTCTGTGCTGTGAAACAGGATGTGAACATGCATCCACCTCTTGTACAGCATTCAAGTACACATATTGTTATACGTCATCTTTTGCATCATCCAATAAAGTCTGAAACATATTTCCATCCCAGAATTGTCAATTTGCAAAGTTCAAGGCAAGTCATAATGATCAGCCTTTCCGCTAATCTGAATTGTTCCTGTTGAAACAAAGTATTTAATGGAACACTTACAACTCAGATAGAATAACCATGGTAACAGTAACTGTAAAGCATTTGGCTTGAGATCCTTACGAGACTAACTGCCTTTGTCTGGATGCATGTGGACCCTTATCATCTCAAAGTACCAAAGCAAGGTTACTTAATCATAGCTGTAGAAGATAGAAGTAGTCTTTTCAATGAATTATGCAGAATTGCAGAGGACATTAAGTATTGTAACTGGTATGGATTGGAAGTCTGTTGGCAATGCAAATCTTACTTTTGCTCAAAATATTGATTTTTTTTCAAACTTGTTTAATAATTTACAGCAGGGACTAAAAGATTGTTTAACATATAACCTCCACTTTCTACACAGGGAGCCCAAATTCTGATTCAAGTAATGACATTTCTGGAGTTTTTACCTTCAAACACCCAATCTAGAGAAAAAAGAATAGTGTCGGGGAAAAATAAAAAATTCAATAGTGAGGGTGTTAGATGGTATAAAGTTTCCGTGTTTTAATCAAAACTTGGGATTCCTGTGTTTTCCCCTACTCTGTTGCATTCTGAGAAGTGAAATGTGTAATCAAGTTGGGATATCAAGGGTGCCTGATCCACTTTACTGTGAATGAAATATGTTTTAATTCCCAAAACAAGATTTACGTTTTAACGGGCAGCCGTGTGGCTCCAGCCTGAACCACTTCAGGGGCCATTTTTTCATCAGCCAGCCACTAACATAAAAGTAAAACTCAAGACTATTTCTTATAACCTTTTTACATAATCCATTCAACTCGCCCACTGACACTAAATTGATGCAGCAACAAATGCCCAGTTGGCACACAGAATACCACTATTAATGGGGAACTAAACGTGATTCTCTTATGATAGATGAAAGTAAAGAAACTATGGAAGGTCTATGACCACGAATGTAGGAATGAATAACTAACTATAGGAGCAAGTACACACTTTACTTTTCTAAGGGCCACGAATATTGGTCCATCTAGTTTCTATTGGGTCAAATCAACAAATCAAATGCTGTGCAGTCGGGAAGTCCTGTTTTCAGGTTTTGCCCATCCTCAGCTATCGAGGGTTTTATCTCTTTTGTATTGAGAATCAAGAATCAAGAATTTTTATTGTACAGAACACCCTCATAGGGCAGGGTACAGACTATCTACATATGAACATGTATAAAATTATAGATATGAAAGGTAGATATATATGATGTACATTATGCATAGATGTATTACATGTTATTTCATTTACATCATATAAACATGTATGTATATTATGATATTGCTGGCAGCGTACACTTAGTGTTGATACTGCATTGAATATAGTAGAATTTTCTCATGGCCTCAGCTTGAACATGTGGAATACAGTCCGGGCAACAAGACTTCACCAGCTCTGTCTGGCTTGTCACAAACTTAGAACAGAATTTCTCCCTCATTTGCTTGAAATCATCAACCAATCAAACTGCCTCTTCAGATTTAAAGTTAAATCTACATTCAAAATCACAGCCTCATCCAAGCGAGCCATTGATGTATTTAAACAAATCACAATACTGTTATAAGGCCACACATTTTTTTTTCGTTTCATGGGCCTACCGCCCCCCTTACTGAAAAGCTGGTTGAAAAGAAATAATTTAAACAAAAAACATTTATAATGTCTCCCGCTAGTAAAATAGACCCTCTTGTGCAATATAAAATGTTGTATATAAGTTCCATGAGTAAATCACTGTCAGTGATTCAAGAAGCCAGCTGCAGTTTTAACTCTCCAGCTGAATGACTTTCATTTAAAGCTATTTTTATTTCGACCGACTGTGTGGAAAAGCTGGCATGCTCTGGACATATTTAGGTTTCGTACACAGAGCAGAGACATTTACCACTTTTGTAAAATCCATTGTTCAAGCACTGGTATGGTTCTGACATACCAAGAATCATAATCAGTGTGAATTTGGGCTTTGAACCCATCATCACAGGATTCTACCTAATGGACACAACTCTGCACAGCAAATAGGGTGACGAGGTCATTTCTGATGGTGTACGATAAAAGTATTATATTCTGAACCTTTGTCATAGTAATGCATCTTCTGTATATTTGAAAACTTCAAATTATAGAGCACTGAGGTAAAAAATATTCAGACAGAATGGAAGAATTCATCAAATATATTGTTAGTTGCCTGCCTAAATTATTATTGGCCACAGGATAGCAGACAAGCTGTTATTTCTAACACAGAACAGAAGGCACTCCTTTCTGGTAACAACAAAATAAATAGGGAATTTAATCTTTTATCAGTATGACGTTTTCCTCCCATAAATCCAAATCTCAAAGTGGAAATTACAAAAGTCTCACATTTCAGCATTTGATCTTTCAAGTCGCCCTTGAAAGCCAGACTCATTGGGAATTATGAAGAAACTGGAAGATGAGTTTTATCTGTCATCAGTGTAAACACAGACAAGCAGGGGCACGGTATCGGATGTCTCCGAGAGGATGCAGAGCGGGAGATGCAGGTGTAGAGTGTAGAGTGCAGAGTGCAGAGTGCAGAGTGCAGAGGAGTGCTGGAGTGTGGGTGCGAGTGCTGAATGAAGATGAATTACTCATCAGACTCGCTGCCAGTCAAGCTAACAACGTTCTGACAGGTCTAGGTTGAGAGTAGCAAGCCAGCTGCACAAAAACAGTAACCTGGCCATTTTATTTGAAGACAGAATAGAATGATTACACGGGGAACCTGGTAGTCTGTCTCCCAGACCCAGGAGAATATATTAAAAAATGAATCCAACTCCATTCTTAAATTATATGCAAGTCTAGATTGCCTCAGCCCTGAAATTAAGCACTGTTCTGTGCTCCATGTGGAATTTACTGTCTATTTTGTGGATACATGTATATATATTTTGAAAACGATAACTTTATTTCTGTGACTAATTGATAGTCAAGGAACCTGTTTATGTTCCTTTAGGTTAGGCAAATTTATTTTTATTTTACAAACCTTTTTTTGTCTACCTTTGATCTAGCATAAATGGGAAAAAAATTAATTAAGTATGCTATTGAAAAAATATTTGGAAATTTTATTTAGCATGATTTAGATTTTCATTTCCCGAGTGAACATTTGTGTTTGTAATCACCTAAAAAATCCTGACTGATCATGACTATAAGGCAAACCACAGCTGATCCACGAATAGTTGCAAGCTTGTCGGCTTCTTGCTGTTGTCGCATCTTGACTTACGTAATACACTGTAACAACGAAGAGTGTATGAGCCTGTCATAGAACTTCGTAAAAACAAAACTGATCTTGTGAAGTCAGGACTGATGATTCAATCTGGGAGGCCTAATGTCCAGGCAGCAATTAAACTGATTAATTTTAATTGCACCGAATCTGCGTGAAAACATTTATCACATCAGACGTATATATTTTTAGCTGAAACATATAATGACCATTTAATTTTTCTTGATGTAGATTTCATATTTTGGAAAATATGATTTGCTGATATATGAACTATTGAATGTTTCTTCTTGAAAGTGAGGAATTATATTTTTGTGAACATGATCTTAAAATCCTTGGAAAGATTGAGATAAAAAATACCATTACTTCGATATCTTTGCAATATACACCTGATATAAGCTATAATCTGTGAGGAACCAGAGAACATTACCGTATTCCTGGTGAGGGAAAGCCGTATTCCCGGTGAGGGAAAGCCGTAAAGGGATTGGACTTCAAGGATATAACAACACCATACCCTGATTCAAACTGTGTGGTGGCGCGTTTATCTGTCACCAGCTGTTGTAACAACCGATGAAAGATCCCAGAGAAAAGGATCACTCTCTGTACCTTGTTTACCTTATCACAAAAAAGATTTCCCTCGATGGCGCTGAAAGATGGACACACCTTGGAAATTGATACGAAGCAATGAGCAGGACATGGTTTTTAAGACGGAGATTCTGAAGTCGTGGGACTGAAGCATGTGGAAGTACTAGTGGCAGCTGGGGGACTCATCTCTGATTGTACCTGGATAGTGAAAACACTTGGGCGAGCAGCCAGGCTGCTTCCACTGCAATCTTTGGTAACAGTGTTTACAGAGCGCCTGTACAGTCTGGGGAAGTGATGGGAGGGTAAACCCAGAGTTGACACAAGAGGAAATCATTCCACCTTATCTTAAGCCAGGGATATTAGGATATTGTAGCTAGAATTGCGATTCACTGGCTGATGCTTGTTGAGACATACTGGTTCTCTTCTGGTCTGGCATCAATGGAAGTGAAGGAGGCTGTTATTGCGACTATTCAGAATATTGAGACTGACGTAAAAGTTTTAAGTTTGGAAGGTCAGGACAACTTCAAGGAATAGTGTGAAGTGTTTAATCCATAGTGGACACTGCGTGGGATGGGCTGTTTGTGTGAGATGTACCACAGTCGCCACATGGGCCTGGATTAAGCAGCTGGGGTGTGATGGCATGGAAATGGACACATGATTGGGTTTGTACTATTTTAACATTCATATTAATAACATATGTTTCCATAGTTACAGGAATTCCTGTTTTTGATGGTGCCAATGATGTAATAACAATGACTTTATTTGGTTATTCTTTGAGTTGTAAGGACTTTAATCAATTTTGGGGGGAATTCTTCATGCAGATAGTAAATACACCTACAAGCATCTGTGGTATGATGGACATTTGGTCAAATATTTGTTGCTTGTGTGTTTAGTTTGTAAAACTTTGTCCTTCAATTCAGTGTTCCAGTTGGCTTTGGGAACACCGGTATAGTGGACTGGCAACTCTAAAAGTTACCAGTCCCCTCAATTTTTGTCAGTCCCAACTTCAAAGAAATTAAAAAAAATGTATGAAAATTACCTGCTTTTAATTTTTCAACATCATGTTCAACATTTTACTTTGATTCAAGACTACACCTCTAAATATATTTCCTTGCACTAAAAATAGACAACGGGAAACCCTGATGAAGGACAAGCTGACTTCGCTCGAACAATAAACTTCATTGATAACAGCCAAACTTTTGTTCAACAACAAAGACATATAAGGTACTTTATTTGCCAGTCCACACGGACTGACACTCACATGAATTACCGGTCCAAGCCTCATTTTACGGGTAAAAAACTGGTAATTACTGGTAAACGGGAACACTGCTTTACTTGTGAATTAGAATGGACAATGTCATTATGGGTAATCAACCATTCCTGACAGACTTGTCGGACGTTTGAGAATCTTTGATGGTAGACATCAGATGTAGAACTGGCTGTAGGACACTTCTATGCATTTACACTCATTCTCATCCTATAGACAACTCTGTGATATTAGTGTGACGTTGTGTAATCAAAGTGATGCCATATATGGTCAGGAGACTGGGTTCAAGATGTTGAAATATATTGTCCTCTTCCCTTGAAATGACATGCATATAATTACATATTTTATGGGTTTTGTCATTAGGTCATTAATGTGGATGCCAGTGATGTCTTATGATGATATTAACTTGATGCTATCATGATTTGAATTGATATGATTGTTTTTATGTATGACAGTGTACAGTAGATCCTGGTCCTGCTTGATATTTTCTGTAAAGGCAGTGACACTTATAGTAAATCAGTTAAGGTGGCTTTGCCTTCCACAATGTGCCAAATGTGTCCTATCACCCTCCCCATGCCAGTGTATCAGTTGTCCACACTCTGCCTGGGAGACTCACCAGTGTGCTATATGTGTCCTATCACCCTCCCCGTACACCTACAATTGATGAGATGACTTGTATCAGTTGTCCACACTCTGCCTGGGAGACTCACCAGTGTGCTATATGTGTCATATCACCCTCCCCATGCCAGTGTATCAGTTGTCCACACTCTGGCTGGGAGACTCACCAGTGTGCTATATGTGTCATATCACCCTCCCCATGCCAGTGTATCAGTTGTCCACACTCTGGCTGGGAGACTCACCAGTGTGCTATATGTATCATATCACCCTCCCCATGCCAGTGTATCAGTTGTCCACACTCTGGCTGGGAGACCCACCAGTGTGCTATATGTGTCATATCACCCTCCCCATGCCAGTGTATTAGTTGTCCACACTCTGGCTGGGAGACTCACCAGTGTGCTATATGTGTCATATCACCCTCCCCATGCCAGTGTATTAGTTGTCCACACTCTGGCTGGGAGACTCACCAGTGTGCTATATGTGTCATATCACCCTCCCCATGCCAGTGTATCAGTTGTCCACACTCTGCCTGGGAGACTCACCAGTGTGCTATATGTGTCCTATCACCCTCCCCGTACACCTACAATTGATGAGATGACTTGTATCAGTTGTCCACACTCTGCCTGGGAGACTCACCAGTGTGCTATATGTGTCATATCACCCTCCCCATGCCAGTGTATCAGTTGTCCACACTCTGGCTGGGAGACTCACCAGTGTGCTATATGTGTCATATCACCCTCCCCATGCCAGTGTATCAGTTGTCCACACTCTGGCTGGGAGACTCACCAGTGTGCTATATGTATCATATCACCCTCCCCATGCCAGTGTATCAGTTGTCCACACTCTGGCTGGGAGACCCACCAGTGTGCTATATGTGTCATATCACCCTCCCCATGCCAGTGTATTAGTTGTCCACACTCTGGCTGGGAGACTCACCAGTGTGCTATATGTGTCATATCACCCTCCCCATGCCAGTGTATTAGTTGTCCACACTCTGGCTGGGAGACTCACCAGTGTGCTATATGTGTCCTATCACCCTCCCCATGCCAGTGTATTAGTTGTCCACACTCTGGCTGGGAGACTCACCAGTGTGCTATATGTGTCATATCACCCTCCCCATGCCAGTGTATTAGTTGTCCACACTCTGGCTGGGAGACTCACCAGTGTGCCAAATGTGTCCTATCACCCTCCCCATGCCAGTGTATCAGTTGTCCACACTCTGGCTGGGAGACTCACCAGTGTGCTATATGTATCATATCACCCTCCCCATGCCAGTGTATCAGTTGTCCACACTCTGGCTGGGAGACCCACCAGTGTGCTATATGTGTCATATCACCCTCCCCATGCCAGTGTATTAGTTGTCCACACTCTGGCTGGGAGACTCACCAGTGTGCTATATGTGTCATATCACCCTCCCCATGCCAGTGTATTAGTTGTCCACACTCTGGCTGGGAGACTCACCAGTGTGCTATATGTGTCCTATCACCCTCCCCATGCCAGTGTATCAGTTGTCCACACTCTGGCTGGGAGACCCACCAGTGTGCTATATGTGTCATATCACCCTCCCCATGCCAGTGTATCAGTTGTCCACACTCTGGCTGGGAGACTCACCAGTGTGCTATATGTGTCATATCACCCTCCCCATGCCAGTGTATTAGTTGTCCACACTCTGGCTGGGAGACTCACCAGTGTGCTATATGTGTCATATCACCCTCCCCATGCCAGTGTATCAGTTGTCCACACTCTGGCTGGGAGACTCACCAGTGTGCCAAATGTGTCCTATCACCCTCCCCATGCCAGTGTATCAGTTGTCCACACTCTGGCTGGGAGACTCACCAGTGTGCTATATGTGTCATATCACCCTCCCCATGCCAGTGTATCAGTTGTCCACACTCTGGCTGGGAGACCCACCAGTGTGCTATATGTGTCATATCACCCTCCCCATGCCAGTGTATTAGTTGTCCACACTCTGGCTGGGAGACTCACCAGTGTGCTATATGTGTCATATCACCCTCCCCATGCCAGTGTATCAGTTGTCCACACTCTGGCTGGGAGACTCACCAGTGTGCCAAATGTGTCCTATCACCCTCCCCATGCCAGTGTATTAGTTGTCCACACTCTGGCTGGGAGACTCACCAGTGTGCTATATGTGTCATATCACCCTCCCCATGCCAGTGTATCAGTTGTCCACACTCTGGCTGGGAGACTCACCAGTGTGCCAAATGTGTCCTATCACCCTCCCCATGCCAGTGTATTAGTTGTCCACACTCTGGCTGGGAGACTCACCAGTGTGCTATATGTGTCCTATCACCCTCCCCATGCCAGTGTATCAGTTGTCCACACTCTGGCTGGGAGACTCACCAGTGTGCTATATGTGTCATATCACCCTCCCCATGCCAGTGTATTAGTTGTCCACACTCTGGCTGGGAGACTCACCAGTGTGCTATATGTGTCATATCACCCTCCCCATGCCAGTGTATTAGTTGTCCACACTCTGGCTGGGAGACTCACCAGTGTGCTATATGTGTCATATCACCCTCCCCATGCCAGTGTATTAGTTGTCCACACTCTGGCTGGGAGACTCACCAGTGTGCTATATGTGTCATATCACCCTCCCCATGCCAGTGTATTAGTTGTCCACACTCTGGCTGGGAGACTCACCAGTGTGCTATATGTGTCATATCACCCTCCCCATGCCAGTGTATCAGTTGTCCACACTCTGGCTGGGAGACTCACCAGTGTGCTATATGTGTCATATCACCCTCCCCATGCCAGTGTATTAGTTGTCCACACTCTGGCTGGGAGACTCACCAGTGTGCTATATGTGTCATATCACCCTCCCCATGCCAGTGTATTAGTTGTCCACACTCTGGCTGGGAGACTCACCAGTGTGCTATATGTGTCATATCACCCTCCCCATGCCAGTGTATCAGTTGTCCACACTCTGGCTGGGAGACTCACCAGTGTGCTATATGTGTCCTATCACCCTCCCCATGCCAGTGTATCAGTTGTCCACACTCTGGCTGGGAGACTCACCAGTGTGCTATATGTGTCATATCACCCTCCCCATGCCAGTGTATTAGTTGTCCACACTCTGGCTGGGAGACTCACCAGTGTGCTATATGTGTCATATCACCCTCCCCATGCCAGTGTATTAGTTGTCCACACTCTGGCTGGGAGACTCACCAGTGTGCTATATGTGTCATATCACCCTCCCCATGCCAGTGTATTAGTTGTCCACACTCTGGCTGGGAGACTCACCAGTGTGCTATATGTGTCATATCACCCTCCCCATGCCAGTGTATTAGTTGTCCACACTCTGGCTGGGAGACTCACCAGTGTGCTATATGTGTCATATCACCCTCCCCATGCCAGTGTATCAGTTGTCCACACTCTGGCTGGGAGACTCACCAGTGTGCTATATGTGTCATATCACCCTCCCCATGCCAGTGTATTAGTTGTCCACACTCTGGCTGGGAGACTCACCAGTGTGCTATATGTGTCATATCACCCTCCCCATGCCAGTGTATTAGTTGTCCACACTCTGGCTGGGAGACTCACCAGTGTGCTATATGTGTCATATCACCCTCCCCATGCCAGTGTATTAGTTGTCCACACTCTGGCTGGGAGACTCACCAGTGTGCTATATGTGTCATATCACCCTCCCCATGCCAGTGTATTAGTTGTCCACACTCTGGCTGGGAGACTCACCAGTGTGCTATATGTGTCATATCACCCTCCCCATGCCAATGTATTAGTTGTCCACACTCTGGCTGGGAGACCCACCAGTGTGCTATATGTGTCATATCACCCTCCCAATGTACCTACATATGGTGAGACTGCCTGTATCAGTTGTCTCACCAGTGTGCTATATGTATCATATCACCCTCCCCATGTACCTAATATGGTGAGACTGCCTGTATCAATTGTCTCACCAGTGTGCTATATGTATCATATAACTCTCCCCATGAACCTACATATGGTGAGACGACCTGTATCAGTTGTCCACTCTCTGGCTGGGAGACTCGCCAGTGTGCTATATGTATCATATCACTCTCCCCGTACACCTACAATTGATGAGATGACTTGTATCAGTTGTCCACACTTTGGCTGGGAGACTCACCAGTGTGCTATTTGTGTCATATCACTCTCCCCGTACACCTACAATTGATGAGATGACTTGTATCAGTTGTCCACACTTTGGCTGGGAGACTCACCAGTGTGCTATTTGTGTCATATCACTCTCTCCATGTACCTTCATATGATGAGACCCGTGAAGATCCGAGGTAGAATAGGCCTTCAGCAACCCATGCTTGCTGTGAAAGGCAACCATGCTTGTCGTAATAGGCGACTAACGGGATTGGGTGGTAGGGCTCACTGACTTGGTTGATGCATGTCATCGATCCCAATTGCGTGGATCGATGCTCATGGTTTCAATCACTGGATTGTCTGGTCCAGACTTGATTATTTACAGACCGCCGTCATATAGCTGGAATATTGCTGAGTGTGGCGTAAAACAACAAACCAACCAACCAACATATGATGAGACAACCTGTATCAGTTGCCCACACGCTGGCTGGGAGACTTACCAGCGTGCTATATATATCATCTCCATGTATCTACATATGGTGAGACTGCCTGTATAATTCGTCTCACCAGTGTGCTAATATGTGTCATATCACCCTCCCCATACACCTACAATTGAATATTGGAATATTGCTGAGTGTGGCGTAAAACAACAAACCAACCAACCAACATATGATGAGACAACCTGTATCAGTTGTCCACACTGTGGATGGTAGACATGTCAGTGTGCTATATGTGTCATATCACTCTCCCCATATACCTACAACTGATGAGACGTCCTTCATCAGTTGTCCCCACTCTGGATGGTAGACATTCCAGAGTGCTATATGTGTCATATCACTCTCCCCATGTGCCTACAAATGGTGACACAACGAAGGTTGCCTCGAGTGCCGAACTTGTTGAACTGAAAATGGATAGATGATAGATAATCCACATATTGACCATAAAGAGAGTTCATATTGAAAATATATGCACATTATCTATTTGTACCTATGTTAAAATGTATAATTTTGAACATATTGAATGAAATTAAATAAAATTAAATAAAATAAAGTAAGATATACGCTGTACAAACATGTATGCCAATGTTGAAGAATGTCACATGATCAAAAAAAATATTTGAATGGCTGGAATATTATTATTTTTCCAATGTAGCATGGATATACTGCTCAATTCCACCCTACATGTTACCATCGTTAATATATCACTGCATAACAGATCGACAATAGTGCTATGAAACAATCAGGTGGCCCTTAACAATTTTTGAGTAGTATATGTGACATTTGACCACCTGTTGGGCAGTAGTGTAGCCTTCAGACGTTTGCTGGTTCCACTGAAGGTCCAGGTTTGATTCCAGACATTTGGGACAATGTGTGCAGCCAACATCAGTGCCCCCTTTGATATATCTGGTGTAAAGCATCACTCATTCACCCGTTTGTATACGATGTTTTATCAGCCTGTGGAGTGGGATCGCATTGTGCACTAGAAACTCTTGGTAATATCACAGGAGATAGTGTTACTGTGACATATCTCACATCATCCCAGCAGGGGCTGATCCCAGGGGCTGATCCCAGGGAGCCGATTGTGTGGAGCTGTCAAAAACCTCCAGGTCTTCTTCATACCACTGTCTCGGCTTGTTGTTACAGATAAAGGTTTTGTCTGATCAGAAGATGAGGAGGAAAGTTGATATATCAGAATGGTATATTTTCCCTGAGTGCAATCTGTCAGTGCTTGAAATTTATTTTGGGGAGATATTTTGTGATATTTGAGATGTCTCGCCCTGATATTTACAAATGCTCTTTATCAGTTTATAGTGTAAACATGCAGACTGATAGGTGTATTAATGAATAAGACGACTACTTAGGGATGAGTTTAGGCCAATTTGACAAAAAACTGTTAGAGCCATTTACATGATTAAAGATGGTGTGATGTCTTTCAGGGCATAATGTCCGGATGAGTTCATATATCATTAATACACCAAGAAATAAGTTAAGCATCGCCCCTTTTTTTGCAAACATTTCTTAAACATGTTTCAGCCTGTTTTTATGCCAATTGTGTGAATGGCGGGTGCTTCTGGTAGGGCAGGTTATGTTTACCCTTTTCGTGAACACCTGGTGTTATCACTGATTTTCAGCGGTCCTTTCATACAGTTTTCACAGTCTCATTGCCCTTTATGCCAAATGGCATCAGTTTTGGCAGAAAACTAAGGCTCTTTCATTGACGTTTTATATTCTTTATTCATAAGCAACAGAGTCTCTACAGTCATACAGCAGACGTAATTCAAACTGTTCAAGATGGTGTTTTTTGTTTCAACAAAATCAGTAGGAGTACTATCGTGTGACTGGATGTGTGTGTGGGGGGGATGTGTGTGTGTGTGTGTGTGTGGGGGGGGTATATATGTATGTAGATGTATGTATGTATGTAGATATATGTATGTAGGTGTGTGTGTGTGGATGGATGGATGGATGGATGGATGGATGGATGGATGGATGGATGTCTTTGAATAAGAGTTAATGTGTATGATGCGAAAATTAATACATTACAAGATTTCCAAAACTGGCGATTTTGTATGGAAATATTTATAGGTAATGGCATTTCCAAGATCACAAGGATTGTACTGATTTTATCAGTTTTATCGTGGAAAAATACTGGTAAAAATGTTAAAATAGTGTGCCCAAAATATATAATTCACAAGGATTTCGCGATTTTGATCATGTTTATCTTGACTATTTTTTTATATAAATATTCACTTACTCTGTTGTACCAAAAATATATAATTCTCTGAACTTTTTATAATTTTTTTATTTTATTTTTATTAATAACTAATAAAAAATCAGTACTTTTTGAGCAGATAAGCCAATCCTGAAGCAGCAAAATTTAGCTTATTTCAATCGCTAGTTGCTCTTATATCTAATGCAGGGGGCACGGATGGCCCAGTCGTCTAAGGTGCCGCAATTCGCTGTGCAGAGTTGCATCCCTTGGGCACGCCAGAAACCTATGATTGTTGGTTCGAATCCTGGTTCGCCCCAATCATGTTTCTAGGTTTGTCAGCACCATACCCGTGCTTGTGGGTTTCACTTAAGTGGTAAACGTCTTAGACCTGCATCACTTCGGGCTTTCCTCCCACATTAAGCTGACACGCCGCGATATGACTGGAATACTGTTAAAAGCTGTGTTAAACCCAACTCACTCACTCACTCACTCACTGTATCTAATGCAAAATCTATTAACCAAAAAAACATCAGCAAGTAGCCTTGACCAGTCGTGCCCTGAATTGTAATCAATCTTCTTGTCACACCATGCATCTTGGCATCCCAAACAAAAAATGAAATGCTCTGACCTTATCTACACATTACGCGTTTGATCATCACTTTCTTTTTGAAGTTTTATGGGGTTTAGTCTTCCCTGAAACATGTTGAACACAATGTGATAGAGACGCTGTGGGGAATGTATCCCTGAAGCCAGAAAACCTAGACCCATGAAAAATCTGTTTTGGATATCCAGCATTACCTAAATTTGATAAGAGCATGTGTTGCCCTGCCCCCCACCATCGTGTCCTGTTGTTGCAGATGGCCAACTACGTGCCCATGTGGTCAGTATAACAGTCCTATAACTGCCACCAGCCAGGCCTTTGAGGCGGCCAATTACAACCAAATAAATTGAAAAAGTCTCAGCGTTATTTCAAGGCATATGCATCATTGAGATGAGTTACTTCACAGGGCTTTTTATTCTGGGCCTGAGGTAAGCCTGTGGCATCCCGTGTTGGTCTATTTGTGTTTCTGAGTCGTCCAATGGGATTGGCTGTAAGTGATAGGTAGTGTCTCTCTCCACATCTGCTCCCAGCAGGCAGTGGAGCGGGAGTCGTCACAGACATGGATGCTGCACTTGTCGGGTGCTACCTCCAGACATGTGAAGGCTGCAGAGGAATCTCTGGTATTCCAAAATAACATATCATTGTCTTGTTTACATTTTATTTTTCTGATTCAGAGAGGGTTTTTTTACCCCGTAAGATGGTTGTAAGAGATACTCTGCACCATATTTAACAGCACATTGACTGGAAACAAAGATTGAGAAACTGTTTAATAGAATATTGTCTTAATTTGAAGGGTTTGAATCCCTGGTGACTGTATGAAAACCCACAGTCTCCCCTGTGACTGTATGAAACCTACAGTCTCCCCTGTGACTGTATGAAACCCACAGTCTCCCCTGTGACTGTATGAAACCTACAGTCTCCTCTGTGATTTTATGCAGATTGACTGTCTCCTCTGTGACTGTATGAAACCCACAGTCTCCCCTGTGATTTTATGCAGATTGACTGTCTCCCCTGTGACTGTATGAAACCTACAGTCTCCCCTATGACTGTATGAAACCCACAGTCTCCCCTGTGATTTTATGCAGATTGACTGTCTCCCCTGTGACTGTATGAAACCCACAGTCTCCCCTGTGACTGTATGAAACCCACAGTCTCCCCTGTGACTGTATGAAACCTACAGTCTCCTCTGTGATTTTATGCAGATTGACTGTCTCCCCTGTGACTGTATGAAACCCACAGTCTCCCCTGTGATTTTATGCAGTTTGACTGTCTCCCCTGTGACTGTATGAAACCCACAGTCTCCCCTGTGACTGTATGAAACCCACAGTCTCCCCTGTGACTGTATGAAACCCACAGTCTCCCCTGTGACTGTATGAAACCCACAGTCTCCCCTGTGACTGTATGAAACCCACAGTCTCCCCTGTGATTTTATGCAGATTGACTGTCTCCTCTGTGACTGTATGAAACCCACAGTCTCCTCTGTGACTGTATGAAACCCACAGTCCTCCCTGTGATTTTATGCAGATTGACTGTCTCCTCTGTGACTGTATGAAACCCACAGTCTCCCCTGTGACTGTATGAAACCCACAGTCTCCCCTGTGATTTTATGCAGATTGACTAGAAACAAAGATTGAGAAACTGTTAAATAGAATATTGTCTCAGTTTCAAGGGTTTGAATCCCTAGTGACTGTATGAAAACCCACAATCTCCCCTGTGACTATGAAACCCAGAGTCTCCCCTGTGACTGTATGAAACCAACAATCTCCCCTGTGACTGTATGAAACCCACAATCGCACCTGTGACTGTATGAAACCCACAATCTCTCCTGTGACTGTATGAAACCCACAATCTCCCCTGTGACTGTATGAAACCCACAATCGCACCTGTGACTGTATGAAACCCACAATCTCTCCTGTGACTGTATGAAACCCAAAGTCTCCCAAGGACTTTAGACGCTGTAGGCCCTAACTAAACTCTTCAGGCCCTAAATGAGGTACAACATGTGAAGCCCATCTCTTGTGTCCCTCATCGTGATGTTGCTGAAATGTTGCTAAAAGCGGCATAAAATCCATCTCATTCACTCATTTGAAACATTGCAGCTTGTTGTGACAAATAAATCAACACATAACTTTACTGCAGGCCATAACAACCCATACAAATTAGAAACCCGACACAAGACCTTCCTGCCGTGTGCCTGACTCCAGGCACTTATTTCTAACACTGTCAGTCCCTATCAAATGTTGAGCAGTATGTCAACTGTTTTACAAACTACACACAAACACAGATATGTATACTACTCAAAAGAAGTTAAAGAACACCCAATTCTTTCATATTACTATAGTTAATCTCACATGCCAAGACAGATTAACTCCAGTAATATGAAAGAATCGGGTGTTCTTTAACTTCTTTTGAGTAGTATATTAATACTTTCAGCTGTTTGGTACACGTGGAAATCATGAAGGGGTGGGGGAGCAAGTGTATGTGTGTTACCTGGCGCGACATAACCCAGAGTGATGTTTCTGAATACCATCTCATTATCATTGTTGACAGCTATTGGTGGCTGCCATGTCAAAAGTCGTCAACCTACAAATATTGACACCTCACATTTCACATGCTGCTGCGTGTTTTGTTTGTGTTAGACATGTCAATTGGGCTTCAAGCTGAATGTCACACTAATTGTGCTCATTATGTTTGGGTGTTGGTAAACCCAAAGGACTGTTATACATTTCTGTTATTTCTTGCCCAGATAAATACTGATAACCCATTCTGGGATATCCACTGATATGATGGAATAGAAAATGAATACAACAGATAAAAAGATATTGAATTCCTATCAGGTGTAGCTCTTACTTGAAAGGGAGCGACCATTTGATTTCCGAAGGGGAAGAGATTTTTTTCTTTTCTTGCAGACAAGTGTAAAAAAAATACAGTTTGTAATTTGAATTTATATTTTTGTAAATAAGTGAGTTTGCGTTGAAAAAAATAATTGAGCTCCTTAACATGAAAAAAATATGCTCATCTCAAACCAACCACCCAACCTGCTTACTCCCCGATGATAATCAAATGGTTGCTCCCCAATGTATGTGTGTTGTTGTTTGGGTGGAGTAGGGCCAGTAGCTGACTCAGTGGAGATCGCAGGGGAACTAGACCACTGGGTTTTTGTCCATGAGTCAATTGAGAAATCATGACTTCCCCTATCAGTATTTAATGACCATCCCAAAACAGTCAATTTCCTTGATATTTCAGGACCTCCCCAATATGCCTATTACTGTGAACATAGTAATAAATATCACTCTTACATGCATGCTACTCAAACACGTTTTTTCGTGTCATATGACTATAGTTAATCTGTCATGACCATGACAGATTAACAATACATGTAGTCATATGAAAAGATTACCTGGTAAGTGGTTCTTAATTTCTTTGGGGGCACGGGTGGCCCAGTCGTCTAAGGCGCCGCAATTTGCTGTGCAGAGTTGCGTCCCTTGGGCGCGCCAGAAACCTATGATTGTGGGTTCGAATCCCGGTTCGCCCCCATTGTGTTTCTAGGTTTGTCAGCACTATACCCATGCTTGTTGGTTTCACCGAAGTGGTAAACATCTGAGACCTGCATCACATGGGGCTTTCCTCCCACATTAAGCTGACATGCCGTGATATAACTGGAATACTGTTAAAAACGGCTTTAAACCCGACTCACTCACACACTCTTAGTTTATTTTCAGTAGTATATATTCTCAACATTTTCCAGACATTTCTTTCCTGACTCTCCCAAAATTGTGACCCACCCTCTCATTTATATGAGTAATTGACTTTAATAGGAAATGGATCTGAGGTTTAATGACGGTGTTAAAATCAACTAAGATATTAACACAGTTTTTACCGCAACAGTAGAAGTATGTTTCTACATTCATGCTTCTACTGTTTCCAGTCTATCATTCAGTCTTTGTGGAGACCAGGTAACCCCTCTCCCTCTGTAAGTGCTGTGGGTAAAAGCAAACCAATGACCCAGCATAAACCTGTCGGCTTTTCTTTCCACGTAAGCTGACCCGAACTCATAACAACCAATAACACTGGTGTATAAAACACAATGGATCCCAGCACAGGAGAAACTACCCCTTTAGGAACCTAATACCCTGTGTGGTTAATCAGCACGGTCAAATGCCTTGTTAAACCCATGAAGGAGACATCAAGCGTACACCCTCTCTGCACAACGACTTTCTCATGGGAGATTTATTAATTTTGCTCGACAGATTGTTCCATTATCAGAGGGTGGAGATATGAGAGATACCGGTTGAATAATGCATTGTAATAATATCTTATCAGTGGACACTTTAGTGTTAAGAGATAATCTGTCGTTATTCAAATCGTAGTCACTGCGTCTGCTTAATAAGTTATTGTATTATGTAACAAAATATCAGTATGATAACTCTACATGTTGGTAATTACATATCTTGGAAGAATGTGATTTTTGTATCATGGTTAGAAAGTGGGTTATGTGGCCTCACAATAGAGTTGGGAGAAGGCTGATGGGTGTAAGAAGGAGAGTATTGCTCTTGACAGCCGGTGTGTAAGGTAGAGTCTCCTGCTTCTTACATGGTCTCTCACCTGGTCCCCTCTACCTGGTCCCCTCTACCTGGTCCCAGACTGGGTCCCTGTGTCAGACTCCGTCCAACCCTGATCGTGTGACCATCAGCTGTCACCTGGTTTCATTCTCAACCTGTCCAAGACTTCACACCATTGCCACCCGGCTGTGAACTTTCCAATCTCCCAGTCAAGATGTGTATAGGATTTCTCAATGAACGGAGTATAGTGTGTAGACAAGTGTCGCTACAGTGTCGCCTGTAGACTATTGGCTGCACCAAGTGTCTCCCACTGACTTGTGTGTACAGGTACATAGAATAACACCACTGTACATGCCGTCAGATGTAACTGGCCAGTGTATAAAACATTTAACACCCAGCCAGGATACATAGTGTTATCTCCACCTTGGTATATACCAGAGGGTGTTATCAGGCGTATGTACCTGAGAGTGTCACTGCTGTTCTTCAACCTGCCTCACAGCTGGTGGTACAGTGTGAGTGATAACTCAGTGGGAAAGACCATTTAATGCTACACAGTTCAGTAGGGTTCTGACAGGGAAACGTGGATATACATGGGAGGACGAACATGAGATCTTGACACTTTTCATTCATAATGTGCTGTGTGTTGGCTGGAGGTTGTGTAACGTGTTGTGAGCCTGGATTGTAAACTTGTGTAAGCTATGGATGTATCCTGACATACAGGAACTTGGAAGGGATGTACTTCGCTGTGGTGTCTTCTCCCCAGGAGGAACCTGTAAGTGGCATAACTTTTCATATTCACCATGGCTTTATTTACACCTGTTCAGTCAGTACAAATTCCCAAATATTGATGTAAGAATTTTGCCATTCATGTTGTTAGTCATAACCAATGATAACTAATGCTTTAGTTCTGTAGAGGTAACTTGTTTTCAGTGCTATTCACACACATGATCAATAAAGAAGAGGATTTGATTTATTGTTGTGTTCAATGCAATGTTAAATTACAATATAACATGTTTAAAATACTTCTACAATTAAGAATTAGAAAGTTAAAATAAATCCATGTTTGAAAGAAATATAGAAGACAAATTTATTGTTGCGTTCAATGCAATGTTAAATTACAATATAACATGTTTAAAATACTTCTTCACTTAAGAATTAGAATGTTAAAATAAATCCCATGTTTGAAAGAAATCACTTTTTTTTTTGCCAATGTGCCCGCCAAGGGAGCATGTACTGGAGTGCAGATAAATCCCTTGTCACAGATATTGTTGTGGTCATATATCATGAAATCAATTCTTATCACCCAGGTGGGATATTTTAGGTTCTGTTGAGGTTAATGGCATATGTACTTTGCAGATCCTAAAGAGTTTCTTATAACTGGAGTTGCTGCAATACTCACCAAATCCACTTTTGATAATTGAATTATGCGTGTGTAGCATTTATTCAAATGGTCAAATTCCATTTTGTTCCATTTAATCATTCATGCCTGATTTAAATATGTACGAGAGATTTATTTGTTCATTCTCACCCCAGCACTGTTCCCACACTTGTCCACATTATTCAAGAGCATGTGTCAGTGTTCTGCTTGGCCGCACATCCCGTGTTCGAGCAACATGGGGACATGTTCCCAGATCAAGTGGCTGTGCTGATTAAAGTGATTCAATTTTCATGTCTGTGTCAGAACTTCATCAATATTTCATGTGCAATATTGTGGAGAAGCATGATCTGGCCATAGAGGGAATCTAAATAGTGGCATTAGATTCTCCGCTTGATGCTCACCCTGGCTGGGTCCCACCTGCTAGGACCAGTTAAATATGTGATGGCATTAGATGCTCCGCTTGATGCTCACCTTGGCTGGGTCCCACCTGCTAGGACCAGTTAAATATGTGGTGGCGTTAGATGCTCCGCTTGATGCTCACCTTGGCTGGGTCCCACCTGCTAGGACCAGTTAAATATGTGGTGGCGTTAGATGCTCCGCTGGACGCTCACCTTCGCTGGGTCCCACCTGCTAGGACCAGTTAAATATGTGGTGGCATTAGATGCTCCGCTTGATGCTCACCTTGGCTGGGTCCCACCTGCTAGGACCAGTTAAATATGTGGTGGCATTAGATGCTCCGCTTGATGCTCACCTTCGCTGGGTTCCACCTGCTAGGACCAGTTAAATATGTGGTGGCATTAGATGCTCTGCTTGATGCTCACCCTGGCTGGGTCCCACCTGCTAGGACCAGTTAAATATGTGGTGGCATTAGATGCTCCGCTGGACGCTCACCTTGGCTGGGTTCCACCTGCTAGGACCAGTTAAATATGTGGTGGCATTAGATGCTCCGCTGGACGCTCACCTTGGCTGGGTCCCACCTGCTAGGACCAGTTAAATATGTGGTGGCATTAGATGCTCCGCTTGATGCTCACCTTCGTTGGGTTCAACCTGCTAGGACCAGTTAAATATGTGGTGGCATTAGATGCTCTGCTGAACGCTCACCTTCATTGGGTTCAACCTGTTTGTCTCATCTTTGGTCATCATCCAGAAAGGGAAATTCTATCATTTTGTTAATGTTTTTCAATATGTTAAAGATGAAAGATTTGTTTGTTCATTTGTTCTTTAACACCACACTCAGCAATATTCCAGCTGTATGACAGGGGTCTTTAAATTATCGAGTCTGGACCGGACAATCCAGTGACTGATAGCATGAGCATCGATCCTCGCAACTGGGATACGATGACATGCATCTACCAAGTCAGCAAGCCTGACCACCCAATCCAGTTAGTCGCCTCTCAAACAAGCATGGATTGCTGAAGACCTATTCTAACCCGGATCTTGACGGGTGTAAAAATGAAAGAACTATATTGACACATTCTACTCAAAAGAAATGAAAGAACACCCGATTCTTTCATGTGCCTATAGTTAATCTGTCATGATCAACTTAACTTTATAAAGCAATCCCATTATTGGTTTCACGTTTTAGTCCTACATTTTCAGTCAACAGCCCTTTCATAGAAATAACCCTTATTCTTAAGTTATTCAATATCATGTTGTATCATTTTTAGTTTAAAGCAAATGTAGCCATTAACTTTTGAAATAATATTTGAAATGCATTGCATGTTATCTCAGGCCACTGCACGGAGAGGTCCTTGTAAGAAGAAAATACATACATGTTGCTGTACAAATATAAAACATCCTGCACCTTAAACAGTATTAGCATTTCTTTTCCCCACTAAACCCACAACCAAAACAACTTCATGCCAAATAAAAAATATATATTGAAATACAATTGTATTGTTATTATGACTAACCTAAGCTAATAAAATTGCCAAAACTAAACTCAACAAAGGAATGTATTTCAAGGAGTAAAGATAAGCTGCAAGTTTTGCTTTATTTATCTACTGAAACTACTTAATAGTATACAAATAGAACAAGACCTGTGAAGAATCTTTGCTCCCCACGAAACCTACCTCTTGGTTTGAACAGATCGACCTATCAAACCAGGCAGAAAAATACATTAAAAACTTTAAACTTTTCATTAAAAATTTCTAACTTTTCTTTTTTTTTCCATGATATGCATGTGGGAAATTCTATAAAATAAAAACATTTTCTGTACACACTGATCAAATGTGTAAACAACACTCTCCCCAGAAATTCTATTGTCCACAAATTCATGTTTTATATTTTATATTTTGAATCATATCTAAACCTTAAAACATTCTTCCAAATAATATATAAAATAATAATTAAAAAAATTCCTTCACTGAAAAATAAAATTTAAAAAGAATCGACTTTCATGCATAAAAATGTATACACTTATTTAGCTGCTTCTGTTTAAAGATATTGAAAGTCAATTATCAATTATTAAATATCTACATTTATAGAATCACATCTGTACAAAATGCCAACAGAGGGTGTCCAATGTTCAATGTACACAATTTAGGGTTTTCTATTTCCATGCAGAGATGTAAAGGAATCTTTTATGCAAAGAGGGAAACAATTTCCTTGGGTATTTCCTGAAGTAACCCAGAGGCCCCACATTGTAAGTCAATGTATAATTCAGACGTGTTGGTCATTGGGTATTTCCTGAAGTAACCCAGAGGCCCCACATTGTAAGTCAATGTATAATTCAGACGTGTTGGTCATTGGGTATTTCCTGAAGTAACCCAGAGGCCCCACATTGTAAGTCAATGTATAATTCAGACGTGTTGGTCATTGGGTATTTCCTGAAGTAACCCAGAGGCCCCACATTGTAAGTCAATGTATAATTCAGACGTCTTGGTCATTGGGTATTTCCTGAAGTAACCCAGAGGCCCCACATTGTAAGTCAATGTATAATTCAGACGTCTTGGTCATTGGGTATTTCCTGAAGTAACCCAGAGGCCCCACATTGTAAGTCAATGTATAATTCAGACATGTTGGTCATGTCGGGGGTAAGGGGGTGCAGCTGTAAGGGGATAAGGTCATGATGGCAACACAACTAGCCATCTGGAGGTTAAAGAGATACGTCAGACAAGATGCCGCTGACCTCCAACTTTCTGTACAACAGGCCCAGTGTTCAACCTGAAACACTCGACTGACATCTCGTCTCCCAAGTCAGAGATCATCAAATATTATTTTATGGTCTCTGCCCAAATGAACATATTTTACAGAATAAAAAGTTGTTTAATTATAGTTATAAAATGAAATAAAAAGTAGCCCCGAGACTTTCTTCTTTCCTGATACTGCAGTCATCTAGACTTGCCAACTATTATAGACTTGCATGGGATGTATTGGATATATTTGTTTCAGGGTCTGTATGACAGACTACATGTTAATTTCTCAACCTGAACACAGATCAAGTCTTTGAATGGCACTGAGAAGTGGTACACATAAAGAAGAGAATCTATGGATGTCAACTTCTTTGTTTTGAGGAACACAACATTTTGGAGTGTGTGCTTACTCCATCATTCATGAAGAAGAAGGAAGTATATACTCCGAAACGTTGTGTTCCTCATAATATATATGTTGAGATCCATAAATTCTCCTCAAACAGATTGTTGTACCTCAAAGCTGAATCAAGTTTGTATGTGGGGGGAAAACATCATTGAGAGAAATTGGATCAATTCTAATGCATCGTTAAAAATGTCAGGCATTATCCTAACAATGACACAATCAAATGTTGAAAAAATGTATGTGATTTAAACAATGAAACAAAACAATGTGGAAGGGTTATGGCAAAGCTTCAATTTAACTATGAACCCAGCCTGTTGTTAGTGAATTAAGTGTTGATGCTGCTTGAACGGTATTTAGGGTATTTGATGTGTCTGCTTAACATAGGATGAGAGCTAGAAATGATCTTCCCCACCTGTTACCGATGATTGGACCTGTGAAGATTCCGGGGTAGAATAGGTCTTCAGCAACCCACGCTTGCCGTAAAAAGGCATCTTGCTTGTCGTAAGAGGTGACTAGCGGGATCGGATGGTCAGACTCGCTGATTTGATTGGTGCATATTATCGATCCCAATTGATCCCAATTGTGTGGATCGATGCTTATGATATTATCCCTTACACATCCACTCATGTGTAGAAATAAGTAAAATTGTTGTTTGTGTAATTGAGGCGGTCGGCCGAAGACCCGGGTTCGATTCCCGACATGGGTACAATGTGTGAAGCCCATATCTGGTGTCCCCCGCCGTGATATTGCTGGAATATTGCTAAAGGGCATAAAACCATACTCACTCACTCACTCACTGTTTGTGTAATTGTTTGTTGGCACATTCTGGCGTGATTTTTTTTTTTTTAATAATTTAGAATTTGTTCTAAAATTATCCAAATATGCAAAAATGCAGGTGAACTACAGTGCCTCATAAACAGTGGTTTAATATTGTATTCAGTGAACCCTGATACTCTGATGTGATGCCATCATTAGACTGACATGTATAGTCCCAGAAATAAAGTTGTCTTATTTATAAATATATATCACCAAGAGCAGAGGCAGTCTAGACTTGCCCAATCATTCTAGACTTGAGTTGGACTTCATAGATTCTCTAGGGTCTGGCATACCAGTTGTCACCATTTAAACTACTCCATGTCCTGGCCCAGTGTTGTCCATTGTTTGATCACCTATGTTACGACCATCACCTCACCATTGCCTCGCCATCACCTCACCATTGCCTCACCCTCCACTCGCTAGAAATATGTAAAATTGTGGTTTGTGTAATTGTTTGTTTACACATTTGTGTGTGATTTTAATTTGAAATAATTTAGAATTTGATCTATAACTATAGTGCCTCTTAAAAAGTGCTTAAATATTTAATTCAGTGAATCCAGAAACACTTATGTCATGTCACAATGTAAACTTCCATGGGTTCAGGCGCAGTGTTGTCCATTGTGCTTGATTAGCCACGCTCATAATCGTTTCACCCTCACCTCATCATTGTCTCACCCTTACCTCACCATTGCCTCACCCTCTCCTAACCATTGTCTCACCCTCACCTCACCATTGCCTCACCATCACTCCACCATTGCCTCACCATCACTCCACCATTGCCTCACCATCACTCCACCATTGTCTCACCATCACCCCATCATTGTCTCACCATTGTCTCACCCTCACCTCACCATAGCCTCACCTCACCATCACCCCACCATTGTCTCACCCTCACCTCACCATTGCCTCACCATCACTCCACCATTGTCTCACCATTGCCTCACCATCACCCACCATTGCCTCACCATCACCTCACCATTGCCTCACCATCACCCCACCATTGTCTCACCATCACTCCACCATTGTCTCACCATCACCTCACCATTGCCTCACCATCACCCCACCATTGTCTCACCATCACCTCACCATTGCCTCACCATCAACCCACCATTGTCTCACCATCACCCCACCATTGTCTCACCATCACCTCACCATTGCCTCGCCCTCCCCTAACCATTGCCTCGCCCTCCCCTCGCCATCTTCTTGCCTGACAGGCCTTGGAGTCTTAAGCACCAACAGGGCTAATGATGGTACACTCCAACCTTAATGAGGGTGGGTGAGAGGTGTGAGGTGGAGCCGGCCTGTCTTGCCCTGCTCCCACATTTCCCATGGGAACACACTGGGGCAAATATTGTGTGTCACTTCATGTTAGCTGGAGATCCATGTCTCCCACAGATTGTCACGTCTTGTCACAGCACAGCAGAAGCTAGAAGGTTATAATCAGCCAGTCCATGATCCTATTGTATTACAAACATCTGCAATGACTGGGTTAACTCCAGTGAAACACCACACCCCACTTTCCAAACAACTTGAACTGTTAAAACATCTACATCTATGGAAAAAAGTAACCATGCTTCATAAAAAGTTCAATTAAAATACATTTATTCTGAAATTTAATAATCATCTTTCAATACATATTCATGAAGACATCTCAACTTTAAGGTTGTGATTCATAATTTGCATGTGCTTTTTCATGTTTTTTTCAATGAGTACAGCACACAGTGATTGTTTTATCTATCAGATGCTCATAGAAACACTTATGTTTAATTGTAAAAAGCGCTTACACGATGACATGGTTCACTGAAAATCAATGGCTACGCATGGTGGGTATGCTGCAAACAGGAATGGTGCAAAACAAAGTTGCCAGACATTTTAATTTTCATCGAAACACAATATCAACTCTTTGGAGACATTAACTAAAGCAGGGCAACACTCATGACTTGTCCATGCTCGTCCACGTGTGACGTCACATCAACAAGACAACCACATATGGTTGGTTCATCTACGGAATCAATACCAAACTTACACATTAACACCGCAGACAATTCCTGAGTTGAGACCAGCTTGTGGCAGAACCATTCATCAGTGGTTGCAGGAGCACTACATCCGCCCGACATCCAGGGATATGTCTAATTGTGACATCCAGGGATATGTCTAATTGTGCTTCAACGTTACCGGCAGGCATGCCTAGATTGGTGCAGACAGCATCTGAGGTTCAGGTGACAAGACTAAGACAAGGACCATATACTGTTCACAGATATGTCCAGTTTCATCTGGACAGCTCTGATGGGCGTGCAAGGGTTCTGCAGGTGTTGAGAGAACGTTTTAGCAGCGCTTGCGTTACTCAAGGTCGTCAGTTTAGGGGTTGAAGTGTAATGGTATGGGGTGACATCACAACTCATGAGAGAACACAACTCATCCTTGATTGAATGGCGTACACTTACAGGACGACAACAGTTTTCTCTGCACATGTGTCTGCAAGAAAAGGGCACATTATTTTATGTCCTACAAAGATGCATATATAATTATTTTTCAATAAAACAGGGCTTGCTTATTTTTTTAGAAAAGAAGGGTTAACTGCATATAATGTCTTCCCTGCATCACTTTAATACTAATTTCCTGAGTGCACAATACAAAGATAGCTGCAGGCAAAAGATATTTGATTAAAATTAGGTTCCAATTCTGTAGTTTTGAAATGCCATCATGCCATGTATGAGAAAGCGCCAGACTACACAAGCCAAACATTCAGTCTGAAGGATTCTATTGCAAATGTCTGCACACTCTGCTGCAACTGAATTCCTGAAATTCTGTTGATTCTTGAAAGGTACAGACCCTGTTTCACACTCTATATTTAACTCTTCTACTACAAATTGAATGCCAAGGAAAATGATAAATTTGTGTTTCTTTTTCAAAATAAATCAATACACTCGTCAAAAAGTGTGAATCCAGAATTTGATGTCATAAAATGTAGTGACATTAAATACCCAGTTAGATCGTTAGTCTTGTCTTCATAAATTTGTTGCAATTATCTATTCAGTTTCCTCCGTATTCAAGTCTCCTCCCGGGACCCACCAAAGGTGGATGTTATTTTGGGAATATTTGTTTTATTATGATAAATATGAGAAAAAGGTAGCCCAGTAATCACTTTCCTCCAAACTTGTAGCATTCAGTGATTGAAGTGAGCGTGTCTTTACAAATCTACCTGTGTGGTGTACTATTTGAAGGAGTCTCTTGTTATTGTATCATCAGGGTTGTTTGGGTTCTTTGTGGAGAGATTCAGTCATAACATTGATATGTCTGTCTGAAATCCATTGCAGTTCGTCATGACTGTAGTATGATAATAACACTGACAACAACTATTCATCTGTTCGCGATGGTTTTATGACTGACTGGCTGCCTGCAACTGTGTAGTTAAAGAAATGTAGAATGACACAAACTATTCCCCTCTCAACTATGAAGAGCATCTGTTGGTCATTATGCCAATGTTGGTAAGACAAATTTCCTTTTTGTTTGTGTAGAATCCTTCCATAAATTTAGTAGAAAAATATGAATGAAAGAAAGATTATAAATCCTGATTTTTGATGTTTGTTTTTAAACAATTTTTAAGCTTTATAAAAAATATTTGTATTTCAACATAAATTTAGCAAAGAAAATATAAAATGAAAGAAATATCATAAATCCTGAATTCTTGGAAAATTTTGTATTTAAATAATTTGTAATTTTAAAAAAATATTTGTATTTCAATTTATTATTTTAGTTTTAACATTTGGCATGGAATTATTAAGAAAACAACAGTGACATAAAAAAACACTATTTTGTCTGCTGTTTGATCTGGCCTTGTGAGCATGCAGTGCCAATGTCAAGCATGGCTGGCTTGGTAGAACGGTGTAAATCTACCCCAGATCTGTGTGTATGTACCGGGGAGATATCACTCTCCTTTATTCCACTCACTGCTTATTGAGGAGGTGTGGTATGGGAATTTAATACCCTCCAAAAGTAAAATATGTGTGGACAACTTTCTGACATAAATGGGAAGTTTTATCTTTGATCCTAAATGTAATTTACATGGACTGAATGGCCTTTACAATCGGACATGAAAGGGTTTTTTCATGTCAAGAATGATTTTCATAACAAAACATTATTTTACTGTCTGTTCCCGGGCCATCCCCTTGTGAGGCATGTGCAGTGGTCTGTGTTTAATGTGGGATTTGCACTCCAGTAATTCTCATATTTCCCCGGAGTTTAAGAAAGTGATTTATTGGCCAGTGTTATTGGTAGCTTTCATCAGTGTCAGATATGGTTTATGTTTGAAAGGGATATATAGCCATGCCAATTTGATGTCTTGGTTTAAGCACTCTCTTCGACTGACCTTTAATCACAGAAATAAAGTTATCATGTTTAAAAATATATATCTACAAAATAAAAAGAATAAAACCCATATGGAGCTCGACACAATCCTAAAGTTCAGGATATGTCATTCTTAACTTGAGTTGGACTCCTTTTAAAAAGAATTCTCTTGGGTCTGGACTCTCTTAGCCTACCGGTAAATTCCAAGAGCAGGAGGCGATAAAAAAAATAATAGTTAATAGATGTTAGGGTTAATTCAAGACTACTTTCCTACAAGAAATTAAAAAAATAGAAAAAAAATGTTGAAAACAAGTTTCAGGTGACCTGACTGAAAGTCAATAATACTCCTTGACCTAACTTGGTATTTATTCTCTGAAGCTTTATCACAAGAACATTGGTGTTCTTCTGCATGTCTTCATTGAAGGCGAGAACAGTAATGCAGGCATTATATCAGTGTAAAGGTGTGTCATTAAAGCAGGCTACTTTATTAAATAGGGATGTGTGTTACGCCCAAATAAATAAGGTGCATTGTCTCGAGACAGTTGCTAGGAGCATGGATCACCTGTAATTACGTAACACAATAGAAAGCATTGTTTCACCATGAATATGGAACAGCTTAACCCACAGGAATGTCTTTTATCATTTCCGCACTCAGTAACCATAGTTACAGTTATCTATGTAACAATAGACAAAAAGTCTGGCTCGGCTTTCAATTAAGCTGTCATGCAAAGTATTGTATACATTGTGTGTATGGCCCAGTCGTCTCAGGCGCCGCAATTCATTGTGCAGAGTTGTGTCCCTCGGTCACGCCAGAAACCTATGATTGTGGGTTTGAATCCTTGTTCGCCCCGATTATGTTTCTAGGTTTGTTGGCACCATACCCTTGCTCTTGGGTTTCACCGAAGTGATAAACATCTGAGACCTGCATCACTTCGGGCTTTCGTCCCACATAAAGCTGACACGCCACGATAAAACTGGAATACTGTTAAAAGCGGTGTTAAACTCACTCACTCACTTATTTACCATACGTATGATCTTTATATGAATTAAACTTCTCGTGTAAATGGGGTGGCAGAGAAGTCTGTTGTAAAGGCACTCACTTCTACCACTGAGGACCCAGACTCGAGACAATCCGGGGTAGAATAGGTCTCCAGCAAACCATGCTTGCCGTAAATGGCGACTATGCTTGTCGTAAGAGGCAACTAAAGGGATCGGGTGGTCAGGCTCGCTGACTTGGTTGAATTATGTCATCGTATCCAAAGTGCGTGGATCGATGCTCATGATGTCAATCACTGGATTGTCTCATCCAGACTCAATTATTTACAGACTGCCGTCATATAGCTGGAATATTGCTGAGTGCGGCATGAAACAAGAAACAAACAACCAACCAAAAAACAAAACTGAAGAACCAGGTTCGATTCCCTCATGGATACAAAGGGTGGTGTCCCCCCCCGCCACTGTTCTTGTGCTAAAAGTGCTGCCAAACCCAATTCACTCACTGCTGTATAAGTACTATTATTTCATGACTATATGACTAGATTAAATGTTGTTCTTTCACCAACTTACAAAAGGGATTTTTATTTGCACATTTGATAATCTTAAGTGAGTAGTAATTGGGTGTAGATTAATTTCACTTTAATCTGGGAAGAAAGGCCGAAGACATTTTGCACTTGGTGAAGCTCGTGATGGGTAATGTCCTGACAGACCAATGATTATTACCATGGGAACCTGGGATTCAAATCCATAATCAACTGATCCTAGCTTGACTAAGGGCCACAACTCTGCACAGCAAATTGTGGTGTTCTGGACCACTTGGGATCAGTGTTAGAAGTTGGCAGAAGTCCTGTAGTCCTTGCCAAACTGCCCAATAGTTAAGGTATCAAAAGGACAAGTAGAAATTTGCCATTTTAATGGTTTTGCTTTATGTTTTCATTATAAGGACTAGTGGAATGAAACTTAGTTTCTACTGCTGTGGACTCCCTTGCCATTTGATGTGATCTTGGCATTCACTTAAAGCCATCTTGTAGAGAACAGGCTAGTGGAGACACATGGCTGCCATGGTTTTGAAAACGGGGGAGGGGGGGGGGGGGGGGGGGGGGGGGGGGGGGGGGAGGGGTAAATGAATGAAAGGAGTAGGTCAGGATGAAAATCTAATTGTTTTGATATGTGTGATCGCACAAATGCTGAATTTATATTTTTTCTGTATAAAAGCAATTTGAAAAAGTGATCCTAAATCTCAAAATCAGCAGGTCCACCCACTTACATTATGTATGGGCCTCTATTAAACCACAATGGAGGAGTCCCATCAGGCATGTATAGTCACTTCTCTGAGCTGGGCAATTTGTAAATCATCGGAACCCGTACCGTGTGAGATATGCGCAGTATCGCAGCAGGATTTAGATAATAGGCTTACCACCACCACCACCACCAGCGACTGTGAGAAGTAGGTGGACAGGGTGTCCGGGAATACCTAATGAGCTCGTGGAGCTCCATAACATTTGTCAAGGAGGGACACTGAAGCCACAGTTTGTCTGAGCTGGAACAGTTTCACAATCTGAGCCCACACCAAAGACCTGGGTTCGATTCCCGACATGGGTACAATGTGTGGAGCCCATTTCTGGTGTCCCCTGCCGTGATATACCATACTCACTCACTGACATATACCGTTCCACAAAGTAGTCCCAGCATCACAATTGTCATAAGTCAAAGCTAACCTAAAGGGAGTTACGATCATCTTAGTGCTAGGATTGTCGTAAGTCAAGTTAACAGGGAGTTACGATCATCCTAGCACAACAATTGTCGTAAGTCAAGTTAACATAGGGAGTTACGATCATCCTAGCACAACAGTTGTCGTAAGTCAAGTTAACATAGGGAGTTACGATCATCCTAGCACTACAATTGTCGTATGTCTAAGTTAACGTAATAGAGTTACAGTCGTCTTAGCGAAAAGATTGTTTTGTAGAACAGTGTCCTGGACTGTTTATCCTGACATAGAATATCTGACATAGATGAAGATTCTTGTTGCCATTGTAAACTCTTAGATTTGAAATTCATAAAATATGATGTGGTTTGGTTTATGTGAATGTAGAGCAACACTTCAGCTTTTTCTAACAATGCTTGTGTTAGAAAATAAAGTCCATTAAAAATAGTCCTGATGGTAAAAGTGTTAGTCCACTTGTTCTTCCTGTTTAGAGGACCTAATTCGAATCTTGTTCAGTGGTGTTCCACAATGGGTTTCTTAAACTGTAATGAGAGAATCAAACTTAGACTTTCTGCATGTTGAACAAACACTTAACTACTGTGCCACCTCACCTCACCAATACAAAGGTAATAATCATATCACAATGGTGCCCATTGAGTCATCTAAAATTTGTTTCAGCAACAGAAAACTTTATAAGTACTGCAGATTGTCTCCTGTTCAGGTTTAAAGTCCAAGCTTCAGCTAAGTCTGTACAATCTGTCATTTTCGTAAGATTATCATATACTACTCAAAACAAGTTAAAGAACACCCACAACTGGTAGGCTGTATGTTGCAATACCTACCAGCCATGACACATTAACTACAGTCACATGAATACATCGTGTGTTCTTTAACTTCTTTTGAGTAGTATATATCGATTAACCATTATCACTGAATCCCTTTCTTTGCTTTATGTTTTGTTAATGCATTATGAGTGCCTGAATGTCTTTTAATATTTTAACATATAATTTGTATTCAAATTCCAATGCAGTTTCCATGATAACTGAACTCAGGATATCATTGACATTTTCTCTTGAGCATTTTTCAAGCATAAATACCTTATTAATGAATAATGTGTAATCCAGTTAAAAAGAGAAGTCACTTCATGTCCCATGTCAGACTAGTTGAACCACAGACAGTGCAGCCCTATCTGCTTGCCATGTGCTTGTATTGGTTTGAAATTTTGTATTATATACGTATATATACATTTAGTATGAGACAAGGAAACAACTGAAGTACAGAGAAGACTTGAAATTAAAATCATGTCATAAAGCTGTTAACTTGAATCAATTGAGTTATCAGAACTTTCTTAATGCATTGTAAATGTTGAGTGGTTGATTTATTTTAAGTGTATTATTTAATATGGATCATATCACCCCAGGTCTCGAAGCCGGTGTGTAGAAACGTGGTTATTTTGATCACTTATATTCTGATACTGAGCCAAGAATGCTGATAATCTCAGCATGCGAGGTGCTCCAACAGTGCTGTGATACGCAGCTCGTCAGATTTTGTAAATCCATGTTCGGTGTCAGCAAAACAACACACAACTGGGCAAGCCGAGCTGAACTAGGACTCTACCCTCTTATCTACACTGTACTAATACAAATAGCAAATTCCTAACACCATGTTGGTTCTTCCATTAACACAATACTTCAGAACGCTTTTGCTGAAAGTACATATTTGGTGAATAAATGATAAGAATGGGGTTTACCTGCTCAATCTATTCTTAGGAAAACACAATTTGAGTACTTCAGATTTCCTATCACCAATATTCAAAGAGACAATAAAATCTAAATTCAACTCCCTCTTCAAGGAATCTCTTCAAGATGTAAATACAACAAGAGGCACAGGAAACAAACTTAGGACATACAGGATAGTTAATAATTAAACAAAATTAGAACCCTATCTCAGTCACTGTAAAATAAGAAAATTTCGAGTCCACTTTTCTAAACTAAGATGAAGTAACCATAAATTAAATATTGAACTTGGAAGACATACAAAGCCACCAACCCCACTACATCAGAGGCTATGCTCTACATGTTCAACCATTGGTGATGAAAAACACTACATACTTCACTGTACCAAACACTCAAGAAAAAAATATACTCTTTGGGAAATTATCCACACAAAATGTAAATGTCCACAGTCATGAAAACCAATAATTTCACTACATCCTCTCAAATAATGAAGCCACCAATTGAAGCTATCAATTGCATTTGCTTCCATGTCTATCATTTCAAGCAATCAATATCCCTTCATTTTATTCAACCGATGACATTTTATGTATAATATAATCAAATGTGTAATATTGATGGGGTTTTGTGTTGACAGGAATGTAAATTATGTATGTCTGTATATATGTATATATGAATCATAATGTTTGGTCATTTTAAAAAATTGCGCCTGTCCCATAATGGAATGTTTTTGAAATAAGTATTATCTTATTTCACTCATAGGTAGACTTGCAGGCTTAAGTCTCTGAGGAAATGACTGTTAGTTCATATCATAAATCCTGTGTAAATAGTAAGAACTATTAAAAAGTCTGGCGTCCTTACTGTTGGCTTATCTAGACTTGCCTATTGTAAAGATAGAATTACTATACGTCAATGGACTTATCGTTGAGTACAGACTAGCAAGGCTAGTAGAGGGGATACAGTGAATTGAAGCTGTGACTGTCTACACCCTCACTGTGGTTGGGATGAATGCAATGGGGATGTCTTCACAAAAATAGTAACTGGGTCAGATTGTACAAAAATATTACAAAAACACTTGACAGACTGTGAGTGATGTGGAGTGAGGGACACTCACTGTAGAGCTGGGAGTCATCCACAACCTAAAACATTCACTGGTACTCATGACTAAGATTTGATGTTTGGGGGACACAGGGGACCCTGTTGGTGGATTTGAATTGTGGTTTTGAATCATGGTTTGCCCCCAATTCAGGTTTTATGTTTGTGGCCTGCATCACTTGGATTTGCACCGTGATATAATTGGAATAGTGTTCAAAGCGGTGTTAAACCACTCACTCACTCACTCACTCACTCACTCACTCAGCCACTCACTCAGCCACTCATTTTGAGAGGCCCTCATGTTATTCTGATGTTCTTTTCAAGTACCGCAGCTCTTTTTGTGATTGGAAGTTAAGATTGTAATTGTTGGCTTTCAGCCACGATAGCTTGTCTTCATTCAAGACTTGCTGGGTCCACATGACTGTGAAAATGAGCGCTGTTCCTGTAATCTGGTTGCTCATCAGTGAGTTATTGAACATTCTTGTCTTGTCATGTGTGAAAAAATTCATATTTTGGAAAGAATTTGTGAACTGACCCAAGGGGCATCAGTTGTTGATGAGGCTGCAGATAATCTGGTGCAAGATGTGAGGGTTTGAAATAGGATGTCAACAGTCACGTCAAGGACCAACATAACATGGAGTCCCTGAAATACAGTTATGTAATAGGTGAAATAAAAGTACTTTTATAAAGGCATATTAAGGAACCCTCAAAGCTCTGAATGTCAGCCAAGAGCTGAAAATGGGATGGGTATAGGCTGCTACAGCTGAGATGGTAGACTAACACGTAGTCCATGAAAACATTTCTTTAAAATAATTGTAATTTTTTTTGTTCAAAAGAACCTTTCCTCTTCTGTTTCATAATCAAGGAAACTAGACTTGGTTTAGTTTGATCGAGACTTGACTTGGCTTTTAGTAAAATATATTCCACAGTCGTGGCACAGGACTACTGAGAAGGGGATGAGAATGGAATGGCTGAACGTTTTATTAACTATATGGTCCGTTCAGTTTTTGTTGGGAACAAAAGTCTCATTGTAAAGACTGGTCACAGTCTTAAACCTGGTCACATCATTTGAAAACATATCGTGAAGGGAAACGTGATCTTATATTTGTCTCATTCAAGTGGTTACATTTTCTGTGTAGGATTTTGCATAATACCAACTGAAACTAAAGTACAATGTCCTTGGCTTCAAGCAAATGGGGACCGCCTCTGTGGTCCAGTGGTAGAGCATCTGCCCAGAGAGCGGAAGGTCCAGGGTTCGATCCCCGGACGCGTCATACCAAAAGACGTTAAAAGATGTTAATTGTTGTTACCCTGTCTGGCGCTTGGCATTAAGAGGCTAAAACAAGGACTGGTCAGCTCGGAGTCAGTATACTGTGTCTGAGTGGGGTATTCATGTTAAACTGCGGCATGGTATCTCAGTGACCTAGCACTATAAATCGGCATCAGTCCGGGCTAGTACAAGCAGCCACACACACACACACACGTGCCTGCACGTCGCTATATAAGTGCAATAATCATGGACGCAACGTTAAACCCAATTTCACCTCGCCTCAAGCAACTGGATTTTAATCCAGATTAATAGTTCCTACTTGAGGATGATATCAGTACAACAAACACTTTAATCCTGCATGGAAGTCGATAGAATGAGGGGTGGTAGTTTAACTCCACATGAGACTTGACTGCTAAGGTGTCAGTGGGGTGGCCTTGTGGTTAGAGTGCTGGCTTGTCGGTCGGAAACCCTGGGTTTGATTCCCCACATTAGTAAATTGTATGAAGCCCATGGTGTCCCCCTGCATGATATTGTAGGAATATTGCTGAAAATGGCATACATCAAACTCATTGATTATGTGCTGGGCGAATACAGAGTGTGTTGTCTTCATAATGAGCCGATTTATTAGAAAAGTCCCGAAAACATCAACACTGTTACCACACAAACAGTCTTTGAGAGACCGGTAGGAACAGAGATACTTGAA